>NC_047591.1:22929778-23539778 GCF_011004845.1 Esox lucius
ACAAACACACACACACAGACAGAGACACACACACACAGACACACACACACACACACACACAGGGACACTCAGTATAGAATCTAGTCCCGGAAAGAAGGATGTTGGCTGCTGAATACATACTAATCCACATCATGATAATACAAAATACAGCCAAATAATAAACAAATAAAATATTAAAACATCCCCTCAGAGTTATAGAGGGGGGCTTAGTGGATATACCACCATAATACAACCATATAAAAATAGTTTAATCCATAGAACTAAGAGATTACCTCAGAAAGTGCTTCATAAACAGCACCAGACCATTTAACTGTTGCAGCACTCTGGTGTCTGAGGGTTGTGAGGCGTTGTGTGATCCACCATTCACACTTCACAAGTCCCATTTTGACATGGAGAAATACGCTCCCAGCCTGTCTGGAGTTACATAGTGACTCATTCAAGATAAAAAAAAATAATATATATATAGATATATCAAATGTGCCAATATGTGATGATATTAAATGTTTTTTCGTTCTAAAAAATACAACTGTTAATAGAATTATTAAATTTGAATATTCGTATTAAAGGAGTAGTCTGGTTTTGAGATGACCTTGTCCCATTGACTTGCAGTGCACAAATACTGATCGCTTTCCCTGTGGACTGAATGCAAAGGCAAGAGTGTGCGTGCGCGTGTGTGTACACACACTCTGTTAATCCTAGCTGGCCCAAATTGGAGGAATCGTGATGTGGGGCGCCTCCTACCCCCCCCGCCCCCTGTCCCTCCCCTTCATGCATCCAACAGCCCGGCCTGGTAACCTGGGCCAGCCAGTGACCAGCCTTTATCAGAGCTGGAAAAACCAAGTGGGAGATAAACAAAGAAAACCTCTACTAAATAATCTCTAAAACTCTTTGTCTGCCTGTCTGCCAAGCTGGACTGGGTGCTAGCTGGGTATGACGGCCTGCACAGGGTTGGCGCTCCCTGAGAGTTTGGAGGCCTCTACTTTCTCCCTCACTCCTCTCCCAGTGAATTTATTTCAGTGTGTGTGTGTGTGTGTGTGTGTGTGTGTGGCAGGATCCTTGTACAGTGGGGTTCTCTTGCAGTAACAGATGAAACCTGGTCAGTATGACCCCAGCAGCCTCCACTTCGGTCTGTCACCAGGCTGAGATCACTAGCAGGCGGAGGACCTCGTAGCTGAGGACGTGTCACAGTATTTCAGCCGGAACTGTGTTCTAGTTAATTATTCAGATTTGCATCCAGAGCGAAATTACAAATAAACTGATAAAAAAATAATACCAGTGCAGTTTTGATATTTTTTTCTAATTTCACAAATGGATTTCAATCTTAAATTATTTGAGTCTATATCTTCATATAACAAAGTATTAATCCAAACCGCACAGATAACAAATAAATACATATTAAATAACAAACAGAAATTATTTAGTATTTTGCTGTGTGTTCCTGCGTTGTTTTTCAGCAAAGCCCTTTGGTGGACCTAATAGACTACTGTCTGCACTACTGAACCTAATGCAATGTCTGAAATCATCTTAGAGGAACCTGGGAACCTGGAGAACAGCAGGAAGGTCTGGACGGTGGAACAGACGAGAAGGTTATTGTGGGTTGAAATGCAGTTTTCTTTGGAAGGGCTGTGGAATACAGATTTACCAGGCAGCACGATGTGTTGGCAGGATGCACAGCGTTCAGTGCCCCTGGGCTTTGCCAGTGTGTGTGCGTGTGTGCGTGTGTGCGTGTGTGTGTGTGTGTGTGTGTGTGCCAGTCTGCCCCCTGTAGCATGGCATGGCCCGCTCCCTTTGTTGTGTGTCTTGCAAATGGTTACCAGGAGGACGGCGGTCGTCGGGTTAGTGGGGGTGTTTTGAGGTGCGTGGGCGCCCCTGTTTGCCCTGGTGTGGTTGGAGGTGGGTGACGCGCGGGCCTGGGGGGGGCCGGGATTGGTGCAGCTTTGTCTTCACTCTGTCCTCGGCCCCCTCTGGTTTGAGCTCCGATTCTCACAGAGGGTCCCTCCGTCCCCACTCAGACCTGGATTTGGGTCTGGGCCCATCTCTACCTTTCGCACCTCTCTGTAGAACCGTCATGCCGGGGTTTGCCCCCACCCCCACCCCCCCTTCCACGACCCCCCTGGCCTTCCTCCAATGCTACTTCTTTTAATAAAGAGAGCCTTTGAAGAGTCGTTACGAATAACCATGCATTTACAGCTGCTGAGCTTTCCAACTCTGCCAACTTTCTGTCTTAATCCAAGGGGCATTTTAAATTTTGGGGGTGGCTGGTGGTGGTGGTGGGGGGGTGTGCACACGCTACACTCTGAGTATTAAGGAGCTAGCTGGATTCTCTGCCAGTAAGAAGCTCTTCAAATTGGGGTTTTAAACCTCTTCCAAAAGAGGGGTGGGGGATTTAGTGAGAGGAAAATCCCCGAAGACAACTACAGTTTTGTATGAATGCAGAAACTTAATTAATATTCCCCTTAAGGATGAATACTTTTAGGAATTTCTGTGTGTCTCCCTCCTCCTCTTTGTCTGACCGCCTTTGTTGGAATATCGGCTGGCAAGACTCCGGGCTATAAATAACTGTTCTCTGAAGGTGTATCCTGAAGTCTTCGGTACAGTATTTCACCGTTTTTCCACTGTACGGCTAACCCCCTTTCACATTTGTGTGTTCACTGTAATAACGTCTTAGCATGTAGCTTTGAATGTGTGTGTGTGTGTGTGTGTGTTTATAAGCCGTCTTTGTAATTGTGTCTCTACATCGAAAGGCTTGGTGTTTTATGAACAGATGTTTCCTCTGTCAAACGGTGTCAAGCTTTTAGGTAACAGGCCCTCTGTCAGTCTGGGTCTGTCTGTGTGTGTGTGTGTGTGTGTGCGGGTGTGTGTGAAAGTGAACGAGTGTCTTGTGTTTGATGTGGATCTGTGTGTGTGTGTGTGTGTGTGAGGGTGTCATGACATTACTAAAGAAAGAGTTGTTTTCCTGTTCCATTTATTTCTTGTTGGACTTATCTGCCCATAATGTACTGATTTGCTCTGTTGTCTTTTTGACCAATTACTCTGATAGAAAATACATTGATCCTATTGGCTGTTTCATCTGTTTACCCTGGTATATCTGCATTCACATTATACCTCAGTTTGACCTCAGTTTATTTATATATTTAGGAACATTAGCTTCATCCAGTTTATTGACGTTCCTTTAAAAATGTCTGTAAACATTTGAATTTGTGCAGTCCTGTTGCTAAATACAGCTCCTGGAACAATTAAGAGACCACTGCACCTTTTTCTTTCCTTTCCAAAAAAGTCAAAATGGAAGGTTTTGAGTGAGGAACAGAAAGGTTAAAATTAAGAGACTACTGCAAATTGGATGCTTCTGTTCCTCACTCAAAACTTTACATTTTCACCTCTTTTGGAAAGGAAAGAAAAAGGTGCAGTAATCTCTTCATTTTTTCCGGAGCTGTTACATCTGACTAGCTCTGTGTCCGTGTTTGTTCCCGTGGTTTGATTAATAGGTTTGTCAAAGAGGGAAAGCTCTTTGATTGACAGACTGCTTCCTGGTAGACCCACTTCCATCCCAAATGGCACCCTATTTAGTGCCATGGGTCTGCCTGGGCCTTTGGAAAACTAGTGCACTACCAAGGGAATAGGCTGTTCTTTAGGACTTGTGCCATGACGGATGAGTGCCGGGGGCTGGGTTAACCTGGGCTGACCGGCGATGGATGGGCCGACCTGGTTCGGGAAACTGCTTGGCATGTTGTCTGAGTCTGAAACTCACACACCCCCAAACACACCCCAACACACACACACTTGTTTTACTGTACTTGCGAGAACTTTTATCGGATTGATGGATTTCCATTCGAAGTTCTATCCTTTCTAACCCCTATCTTAACCCCTGACCTTAACCACTAAAAGCCCCTTATAACCTGTAATCTTAGCCTAAAAATGCAATTTATGTGACTGGCAAAATGCCCTGGATTCACACAACAAAGAGTGGGACAGCAGGATTTTGGGGTCCTGGGTTTCTCACACGGTCGGCTGTATTGATCCGGTGTCTCGCCAGGTTGGTCCTGTGTCTCGCCAGGTTGGTCCGGTGTCTCGCCAGGTTGGTCCGGTGTCTCGCCAGGTTGATCCGGTGTCTCGCCAGGTTGGTCCTGTGTCTCGCCAGGTTGGTCCTGTGTCTCGCCAGGTTGGTCCTGTGTCTCGCCCAGTTGGTCCGGTGTCTCGCCCGGTTGGTCCGGTGTCTCGCCCGGTTGGTCCGGTGTCTCGCCCGATTGGTCCTGTGTCTCACCAGGTTGGTCCGGTGTCTCGCCAGGTTGGTCCGGTGTCTCGCCAGGTTGGTCCTCTGTCTCACCATGATGGCAACCTTTTCCACGTTGGCCTATTTACCAAAAGGGAGGGTCCCTGCCGGGGGCTTCAGGAGAGGGCTGCTTCTGTGAAATGGATGAATTCAGAGATATGTATACCTGTGTCTTTAGGTATGGAAAGATATCTCCTTTACTCTTAAACCTTCTAACACTTTTAAGACGCTGCTATTTCCTCACAGCCATTAGTCTGTATTGCTGTGTGTGGGTGTGTTTGACCTTGGTTCTTTTGAGTGTACAGCTTCTGTTGTCTCTTGTTGTCTCGCAACTGAGTGTCAACCAATAAAACATATTCTTTATTTCTCCCAGCTAGATCTCAGCCAATAAAACATATTGTTGTTGTCTCAAAGCTTACTCTCAGCCAATAAAACATCATGTTGTCTCCCAGCTAGGTCTCAGCCAATAAAACATCATGTTATCTCCCAGCTAGGTCTCAGCCAATAAAACATCATGTTATCTCCCAGCTAGGTCTCAGCCAATAAAACATCATGTTGTCTCCCAGCTAGGTCTCAGCCAATAAAACAAAATGTTGTCTCCCAGCTAGGTCTCAGCCAATAAAACATCATGTTATCTCCCAGCTAGGTCTCAGCTTAATAAAACATCATGTTTTTTCCCAGCTAGGTCTCAGCTAATAAAACATCATGTTTTCTCCCAGCTAGGTCTCAGCTAATAAAACATCTTAAGGTTGTCTCTGAGCTAGGTCTCACCCAATAAAACATCTTCTTGTCTCCGAGCAAGGTCTCAGACAATAAAACATCATGTTGTCTCCCAGCTAGGTCTCAGCCAATAAAACATCATGTTGTCTCCCAGCTAGGTCTCAGCCAATAAAACACCATGTTGTCTCCCGGCTACGTCTTAGACAATAAAACACTATGTTGTCTCCCAGCTGTGTCTCAGCCTATAAAATATCTTGTTGTCTCCCGGCTGTGTCTCAGCCTATAAAACATAATGTTGTCTCCCATCTAGGTCTCAGACAAAAAAAAATCTTAAGGTTGTCTCCGAGCAGGGTATCAGCCAATAAAACACAATTTTGTCTCCTAACTAGGTCTTGGGTGTGTGATTCAGACCAGATGTGTGATTCAGACCAGATGTGTGATTCAGACCAGATGTTTGATTCAGACCAGATGTGTGATTCAGGCCAGGTGTGTGATTCAGGCCAGATGTAGGACAGGAAGTTAAGCTGGTGCATGTTTGTTAATGTTTTTGTGTTCATTTACAGCGCATCTAACCAGTTTTTATTGGTGTGGTAGGTCCTACTTCATTCCAGCTGGACATTTACGCTGCTTTTATCAGTAAGGATTCAAGTTTATATGTCCCAATGGGGGATTGTTGTGAGGAACGTTGTTGTCCCACCCTAACATGCCTGTCTCCTGAAGTGTCCTATCCTCTCCTGAAGTGTTCTATCCTCTCCTGAAGTGGCCTGTCCTCTCCTGAAGTGTCCTGTCCTCTCCTGAAGTGTCCTGTCCTCTCCTGAAGTGTCCTGTCCTCTCCTGAAGTGTCCTATCCTCTCCTGAAGTGTCTTATCCTCTCCTGAAGTGTCCTGTCCTCTCCTGAAGTGTCCTGTCCTCTCCTGAAGTGTCCTATCCTCTCCTGAAGTGTCCTATCCTCTCCTGAAGTGTCCTATCCTCTCCTGAAGTGTCCTGTCCTCTCCTGAAGTGTCCTGTCCTCTCCTGAAGTGTCCTCTCCTCTCCTGAAGTGTCCTCTCCTGAAGTGTCCTGTCCTCTCTTGAAGTGTCCTGTCCTCTCTTGAAGTGTCCTGTCCTCTCCTGAAGTGTCCTATCCTCTCCTGAAGTGTCCTGTCCTTTACTGAAGTGTCCTGTCCTGATGTTTCCTAACCTCTGTCTCGTGAAGTGTCCTATCCTCCCCTGATGTGTCCTGTCCTCTCAGACTTTCCTTCCTAATTCATAGCTTGACTAAAGAACGCTGATAATCAGTGTTGTGTATCAATGCAATGGTAACAAATTAATTTACAGATAGCATTTAATTAAACCATTAAATCCATGCAGAATGTGTTCACTCACATCTACCCCCCCTGCACCACACACACTGCTCATACACGCACACACTGCTCACACACACACCTCACATACACACGTCTCACTCACATACTCCCCCCCCCCCCCCCCCCCCCCCCCCAATACACACTTTGTCATTCATTCTGAATGACGGCTTTGCAGCGCCCAGCTATTATCTGATTTTAAGAGGCTCCATCCATTGTCATTAAAGTTATTCTTTGTAACAGAAACGCCATTGTTGTTTTTGTCATGATTGTCATTGCTGATCGCTGTCGTTAATATGATGATGATTAGGTGTGTGTGTGTGTGTGTGTGTTGTAAGTACGTAGGGTATAAGACTAGACCATTAACCAACAGTTTAAGTGTCCCAAGTGGCACCCTACATAGTGCGCTGCTCCAAACGAGAGCCTTTCAGGGACCAGGGCCCTTTGTAAGGACGTAGGGGTCCATTTGGAACGTGGACAGACAGTAATCTTCTATAGCCTTGCTTTATAAGCCCTACAGGGTCCATAGGTTTTGGAGCCGCGGTTTGCTTTTTCTGATCCCCACAGGCTTAGTCCCATGGAGTCCAGAGTGCTGCGGTAGTGTGTTTCTGACCACGCCTTTGCCATCCCAGGATGCAACAGTAGTACAGATATTCCCTATTTAAAGGGTCACCACTGCCCGGCTTACAGCTCGGCCATGTTTATCAGATGAACAGATGATGCGTGTGTGGGTTTCGCTGCATGAAATCTGGCCTGGGCTGGTGTTAGGGTTGTGGACCAGCGGGGCTGGGGCGGGAGGGCATTGTCTTTGTTTTTAAATACAGTGTTGTCGCGTCGCGCTGCCTGGTCTTGTTCTTGCTATTCTCAAAACACGGCAGAAAATTCCCAACGGTGAGAGACGGATGGGCGATGATGGTTACTGGACCTTCCTGTCAGGGAGTTTTACAAGACGTCGCACATGTATGACAGTGGAATGGGGCCAAACCAATAACCAATCAATTCAACGGTAGCTGTTGTTTTAGAGCCGGAATGAGGTAGAAAAGAGGAAACTGGGAGGGCGGTAATGGGAAGAGATGCTGGAGAGACACAAGAGTGGGAGAAGGGGAGACAGAAATAGAAGGGCAGGTGAGCCAAGCGGGAGAGAAGAGAGGGAGGTGGGTGAGATATAAGAGGGAGGTGGGGTAGAGGGAAGGAGAGAGAGAGAAGAGGATTAAAGGGGGGAGACAGGAATCCAAACTGTAGCCAAACACCTTAATTGTGATGCATTTCCTGGTCTCCTGAATCCCATGGCGGGGAGCTGCTCCTCAGCCATATGGTCTAACATGGAACATTTAACTTGTCAGTTGTAATGGATTGTCCTGGAAGATGATTTTAGCTTTAAGCGCTCAACTCAGCTTGAGGAGTCAGTCGGTCGATATCTTGTCTTCTCTTCTGGTTTTGGGCTGGAGGGCAGACACCGGATGAGGGATCGCGGAGAGTCACAGAGCCGTCAGAGCGGTGACGTCAGAGCGGTGACATCAGAGCGGTGATGTATTCAGAGGAGCTGGGCATGGTTAGCTTCCCTCTAGACAGCTGCAACTGTGTCGCAGAACTTTTCCCGTTGACAGGCACGTGACCCTGTCACCCTCAACGTTACGCGGGTGACGGCAGAAGCGGTTGTACTTGATCTCCATTTCCCTCAGGCCCTTACTAGAACCATCTTTTCCGGATGCTCAACGGCATGGAGTAAGAACACGGCAAACTTTGTTTTCAGCAGCCATTACCGACGTCACACCAGTGACAAGGTCTCCCCTCTCACAGTCCCCGCCCCTCCCCCAGCCAGCCTGATTCTTCTCATTTAGGTTACCTGGCACCTGTCCATCCCCAGCCAATCATCTGCTCCGTCACGCTGCCGTATTAGGAGAACGAGAGGGGGAGAAGCGAGAGGCAATGGAGAGGAGAGGGTGAAGGGAGAAAGGGGGAGGTGAGAGATGTGAAGGGAGAAAGGGGGAGCGGAGAGATGCCACGCTTAAATCCTCCATTTACTCTGGCTTACAGTATATCCTCTGTTTACGCTGAGGATGTTTGAGGATGTTTGAAATGTGCTTTGTGTCCTATCGCATTTCAAAGCCCTGCTTGTGCTTCCGCTCGCTCTTGTAGCTATAATGAAGCCAGAAGCCCCTGTTCTGCTGCCTTTTCTGATAGTGAAGCGTAGAAGGAGCCCAGAGACGGGACTCTCCTCCGAGCCGCGTCGCTCTTGCACCGAACTTCCACCATTTCATATTTCTCATCTTGTCTCAAAGACAAAGCGGAGAGGGACGTAAACTGCACCATGATCATGCATTCTGTTTTATTTAACACACTGTGTTTTGTCGTTTTATGGGGTTTGGCTTTTCATGGTCATCAAAGCCGACACGAGGGAAGGAACAGAAATACGAGTGAAACGAAAAGAGTAAAAAGGGCAGAGAAGTTCACAAGGAGGAGAGATCACTATAATTCATTATCCTCTCCTTCTCTCCCCCTCTCCTTCTCCTGCTCCGTGTCTCTCCGCCTCCCCTTCTCCTGCTCCACCTCTCTCCCCATTCCCTACTCTCCCTCTGCTCCATCTTTCTCCGTCCGTCGATCACTTCCCGTACCTCTCTACACCTACTTAGAAGAAAAGAGAAAATAGATTAAAACACAAAGAGAGCTAGCGGCCTGTTAGTTTCTCACTGTGTGATTAGCCTAATCAGTGGTGTCTGCCAAGTCTCTGAACCAGTGCCTCCCCCCACCTGGATGAGAGCTGTGCCAGGAAAAGGGGGAGGGGGGGGGCCTCTCTTCTACCCTCCATCTATCTCCCTCCCCACCCTCGCTCCACCCCCCCCATCCCCTCCACCCACTAGAGAGGGGGAGGGTTAGAGAATAATCTGGCCCCACCCTCTCCTACTGCAGTGTGAAGGGGGCCAACATTGAACCAAAGGTGTTCATCAGGATGTGTCTCTAGATAATGATGGCCGCTGAACGATGTCCGTGTTCTCCTCCTCGACACTCCTCCTCTGTGGTCATATTGACTGGTGGACCTGGAGGAGAGCCTGCCTGTCAGTGATGCTGAGATCCTGACCCGGATGAGGTCTTGTAGACTCTGGACACAGCCCACATGCATTTATTCATTATTGCAACTTGTACTCTTAAAATGTTCACCCGGCAAAGCATCCCTGGGGTGTTTTGTAAAAGCACTTTGTGACAACTGCTGATGCAGAAAGGGCTTTATAAATACATGTGATTGATTGAACAGACCTCTGGGTCTGCCAGACTGGGTTCTAGTTCCTCCTGGGCCAGTCCTTTGGCTGTGTAACACTGTTGAGATGGTCCAGGACGGAGTACCAACGCTGAGAGCCTCAGTACTCCTGTAGTTTGCCTTGGTGGGATGCAGGTGATCTGACCCAAGAGAGCCAAGGGCCACTGACTGACTGGTTGGCTGACTGTCGAGTTGACTGACTGCCTGACTGCCTGGTTGCATGGCTGGTTGTCTGACTGGTTGCATGGCTGGTTGTTTGACTGGTTGCATGATTGGACAATCTGTCTGTTCTTCTCTTTTTCTCAGCAGCTGCAGCCTCTCCAGCTGTTCATGACGAATCACCTGCTCTCCTCCACCCCCCCTCCTCTGCTCTCCTCCACCCCCCCTCCTCTGCTCTCCTCCACCCTCCCTGCTCTCCTCCACCCCTTCCCCTGCTCTCCTCCACCCTCCCTCCTCTGCTCTCCTCCACCCCCCCACTCTCCTCCACCCCCTCTGCTCTCCTCCACCCCCCCTCATCTGCTCTCCTCCACCCCCCTCCTCTGCTCTCCTCCACCCTCCCTGCTCTCCTCCACCCCCCCTCCTCTGCTCTCCTCCACCCCCCCTCATCTGCTCTTCTCCACCCCCTCCTCTGCTCTCCTCCACCCCCCCTCCTCTGCTCTCCTCCACCCCCCCTCCTCTGCTCTCCTCCACCCCCTCCTCTGCTCTCCTCCACCCCCCCACTCTCCTCCACCCCCCCCCTGCTCCCCCCCCCGCTAGTCCATTAGGTTGTCATGGAGAGAGCACACGCTGCATTCTATTCGCCCAAAGTCATTGTAATAAAATCAAAAAATCACATTCAACGTTATAATTTTTAATTGGTTTCTAATGTACTTATTTTCCATTTCCTGCGTTCAATCTCCTGAATTTTTCTCCAGGTTCAATATTTCTTGTATCAAGTGGAGACGCTTACTTTGTCATTCCTGGGAAGTGTGTCATTCCTGGGAAATGTGTCATTTCTGGGAAGTGTGTCATTCCTGGGAAGTGAGTTCTTGTCATTAAATAGCACCACTGTGTTGTTACTGACTGGACCTCCACACTAATATAGAACGGCTCTGTGTGTCATCATGGCTGCTCACTAGTGAGGATCTTAGGGGATGGAGGTGAGAGGAGCGCCAAGGGGATAAAGAGGGATGGAGGTGAGAGGAGCACCAAGGAGAGAAGGGGGGATGGAGGTGAGAGGAGCACCAAGGGGAGAAGGGGGGATGGAGGTGAGAGGAGCACCAAGGGGAGAAGGGGGGATGGAGGTGAGAGGAGCACCAAGAGGAGGTGGCGGTGGTGGTGAGAGGAGCGCCAAGAGGAGAAGGGGGATGGAGGTGAGAGGAGCGCCAAGAGGAGAAGGGGGGATGGAGGTAAGAGGAGCACCAAGAGGAGGGGGCGGTGGTGGTGAGAGGAGCACCAAGAGTAGAATGGGGTATGGAGGTGAGAGGAGCGCCAAGAGGAGACGGGGGTAGACAGGAAAGAGAGACAAAGTTGAAGTAGAAACAGAAAAATGTGGAGAGTAATAAGAAAAAGGTTAGAGAGAAGTAAAAGAGTAAAAGGGTCTTAGAGTGACAAAGAAAGATGTAGAATGAGAGGAAGAGAATAATTTCAACTGTATGTTGCATGGATCTCCTCTTCATTGGTGATAGATCAGAATGTCTTATTTAGCTGCAATGATGGAAAACCACAGGGCCAAAGAAATACAATTCCTAGAAGAGTTATCAAGTCAGTGGTTGGGTGTTATATATTTCTATGCAAAAAGCCCCATCAGCAGAGAGCTTTAAATCCATATAAATAAAACAATTGCTGTCTAAAGTCACAGAAGAGGTTATCCCCTGCTAGTGAATCTACGTTGATGGTAGAAACTCTGACCGGGGGAATAAAAAAGCAACTTTCCTAAAGGTAATCTAGAGTTAAACACAGCTGTTAGACAGTATGGTACAGTGAGTACAGATGAAAGACTGGACCTGTGTCTCCTTCCTGTTATCCAGCTGTGGATTGCGTTTCTCCTTTCTTGGAGCTTTTCCCTATACAGAGTTACGCAGTAGTTGGACTTTGTCTACCAAACGAAATGACAGCTCTCATGTTCGATGATTACCTAATGAACTAGCTGCTGGCGCTGACTGTTGATTGTGGTCCAGTTCAGTCCTCTCTGCCTGATCGCTCTTCTGGGCCGGCAGCTCCTCTCTAAGTCCTGACAGTTAACTGCCATTACGCGCCTCCTCTCTAAGCCCTGCCAGTTAACTGGCATCCCGCACCTCCTCTCTAGGTCCTACCAGTTAACTGCTGTCTCACTGTCTCCTCTGAATGTTAATGTGGTCATTGTCACTAAAGCAAACCGGGGTTGTGGACAGTTCTGCTTCTCCACTGTGTGAGGGCAGGTCACTGGTTCAGGTCACTGGTTCAGGTCACTGGTTCAGGTCACTGGTTCAGGTCAGTGGTGTTGGTGTCTGTGGTGTTGGTGTCTGTGGTGTTGGTGTCTGTGGTGTTGAGGTCTGTGGTTCAGGTTTGTGGTGTTGAGGTCTGTGGTTCAGGTCTGTGGTGTTGGGTCCTGCTGTTGACAGATCTTTCTTTATTTTCATTTCTTAAACGTTACATTTTTTATTAGATACAAAGGAGCTTTCTTTGCCAAGTAGTGTTAAGTCAACTTCACACACACACCTGTCAGTTTTAAACTGATACATCTCTAATTGTCTCTCTAAAGTCAAGTCAAATATTATCAGTTGGTCGACCATTTCACTTGTAACGCCAGAGTTGGATTCCCACAGGGGTCCTGTATACAACAACTATTAACACATATGTCTCTGGAAAAGAGCTGAATTGCCAATGGGATTGGAATACTCTGATAGTGATGAATCACAGACCAGAGATGTGGAGGGTGACTGGATGCTGTCTGACAGGTGATGAGATTCTTGTCCCTCTTTGGTCTTTTATGTGTAATTGTATGATTTTTCTAGTCAACGAGTGACAAAGACACAGAGACAGATACATCGAGAGAGACAGACATGGAGACAGACAGACACAGAGAGAGAGACAAACACAGAGAAAGACAGATAGAAATGGAGACGGACAGACACAGAGAGAGACAGGCACAGAGAGACAGACAGACAAGCACAGAGATAGAGACAGACTGGCACAGAGAGAGAGACAAACACAGAGAAAGACAGACAGAAATGGAGACAGACAGGCACAGAGAGAGAGACAGACTGGCACAGAGAAAGAGACAGACTGGCACAGAGAGAGAGACAGACTGGCACAGAGAGAGAGACGGACTGGCACAGAGTGTGAGACAGACTGGCACAGAGTGTGAGACAGACTGGCACAGAGAGTGAGACAGACTGGCACAGAGAGAGAGACAGACTGGCACAGAGAGAGAGACAGTACAGGTCAGATGACAGGCAGCACATCACAGCAAAGTTGTCTTCACTGATGAATGGCTGAGGTCACTATGACCTGTGACCTGCCATGTCCTCATATATCATCGTCTCTAGCTTGCCCACGCCATCAAACACGCACACACCCACCCAAATAAACAGCCAAAACAGAGCCATGACCTATGACCTTACACGTTCCATAATCCACTTGGTCTCTTTGGTAGTGTCCCCAGTTGTCATCCTGTTCACCCTTGTTTTACCTTATTGTTGACAGACCTATGGGGGGACATTCCCCTGGCTGGAGGAGCTCACAGGTGAAATGGCTCTGGGAGGCTAATGGCTGCGGCATGGTTGGTGACTGGGGTGTGGGAGAGGGGGAGACGTCTGAAGGGGGAGGCTGTGGGAGGATAGAATTTGAGGCGTTTTTGAAGGGGGGTGGGCCTGGATGCAGCTGCTGGTCTCCCTCCACACCTTGCCAAGAAAGCCTCTCCGATCTGTCTCTCTCCCTTTGTCTCTCTTTGTGTCTGTCTGTCTCTTTCTGTGTCTGTCTCTCTCTGTGTCTGTCTGTCTCTTTCTGTGTCTGTCTCTCTCTGTGTCTGTCTGTCTCTCTCTGAGTCTGTCTGTCTCTCTCTGAGTCTGTCTGTCTCTCTCTGTGTCTGTCTGTCTCTCTCTGTGTCTGTCTGTCTCTCTCTGTGTCTGTCTGTCTCTCTCTGAGTCTGTCTGTCTCTCAATCTCATCATCCTGCTGATGTCCGTGTTACCACCATTTCCCTGTTGAAGACTGCACAGACCGTCCTCACCTTCTAATCTTCCTCCTCACAACGATGAAGCAAGTGTGTGCGTCCGGGTCCATCATCTGACCACGGCACATTGTTCGATCGGTTTACTGCCACGCTTCTATATCAGCTGGAAATAGGACAGTCAGCGCCGCTTCCTGAACTACATGGTTAGGGTGGAAAACATGCACTTATCTTAGATAGACAACAAAGATGGTGTTCACCTGAAAGGTCTGTTCAAGGGCAGGATGGTCACTCGAGCGGGAACAGGTTGAGTGGGAGGAAGTCCTTGTCGTCGTGTGCAGTCACTACTCCTTTGTACTCCCTACACTCTTTGAAATCCAATATTACATTATCCTTGGCCAGATGAAAAGATAATGCATAGAAATGTGTTTGGCAGTGGTTTTTTCGGTGTGAATTGGTGACAACACTGTAATTATACTTTGTGGTGTGTATCTGTAATTTCAATTTTTATACCAATTTACAATGCCACCGGACTGTTCTATCATTCATCTGCATTGTTCCGTATCTTGGCTTCCGATCTCGACTCTAACCCTCAAACAACAGCCGTTATGTTAAACCTTTTTTAAGAGTGTTTTTGTTCCAAATGGAGCTGGCTTCCTCATCAGTTTACATCACAATACCTCAACTGCAATTATAGTTCTAACTGCATTTGTCAGCTGGTGAGCTGAGTTGTTCTCGTATCAATAATAGCTCCTACATAAATTCTTCTGTTTTAAGTAATCCTGATTGTGGTAAAATACAAGATTTCTGTCTTTTGTTTGTCTCCTGAGCATAATTGGGTGCTTTGTTCATTGTTCATTTGTTTAGGTTTAGTGCTAAATGTGCTTGATGCCTTGTGAATGTCTCCAACAGCCATTGTCCAGTGTTGTTGTAACCAAACCCTAAATCCTCACAACAAGGAGATTGAGGTTCAGAAATTAAACAAATACAATTTTAAGAATTTTTCAGTCCAATACTGGTGTGTAGATCCAAAAGAGGATGACGAAAAAAAAACAGAACAAACCCAAAACAATAGAAAAACAGAAACCCACTGGAATATGTCAACCAGGACACCAAGCTCAGTTGACCTATTTCAAGAGGTTTTCCAGGTGTTCCTCGGAGCTGTTAGACCGGATCCCGTTTTGGGATGAAGAGAACGATGTAAACACGAAGCCAAAATGGTGAACACCCGACCAGCGTACACCATGCCACAGACCAAGACAGAGACACGATTTGGGCTTTAATGCCGTTCTTATGCGTCTTTTAGTGGCTGTAGCCATAGGGCTTGGCAGTGCCATCGCTGTCACCGTGCCAACAAAAATCTGCAGTGTCTGCCGCATTTCAGCACCCGGGGTTCGTCAGAAACACAAGAACACACTCGCAGTGTGCTGGGACGCACCGAGCGGCTCTGTCATCAAACATAAACACGTTTAAAGGGACACTTTGTCTTGGAAACTGCTTTAAATCTACATATGTGTCTTGGTGTGTGAGAGAAATCCAGAGAGTTAAGTGTTTCTTTGTGTGTGTGTGTGTGTGTGTGTATGCCAAGTTAGTGAATGCCACACTATCGAGAATCGTGCCATATTCCTCACGCAGATATATGCCACTGGTGAACATTTCGACATTGGCCGGTTGAAGGCGTCTTGATTTCTCCGATTGTAATATCAGGATCGGGCTACAAGGTGTTGGGTGTTTTGTCTTGTTTGTTGTTTTATCGATTCCTGTGTGGGGGAGGGGCCTGAATAATGAAGACTGTTTTGCATTGGGGTGCCTGTCTTGAATGTAATCAAGCGCATTCAAAAGAACTTAACAAGTGCAAAGCTCCTCTGCTCTGCTCCTGTATGACCGCCGGTGAATGTTAATGATCTAGGATTTCATCTTGCCTATCGCCTGTCAGTTGCTTTGACGGAGTCTCCGGTAACGCCGCGCAGCCTCCAATCGCAGATCTATTGATCACACTGTTCATACATACCGATTGTTTTATCTCTCGATTGTCACTCTTGTTAGGTTTGTTTGTCTTCTGATGTATTCATGCACCTCCGTGCCAATGAATCAGCAGCGTCTGATGGGTGTTTTCTGATGGCCGCCCATCGACGAAATGTGTCAAATTAATTTTGCACACAAAATGTGAAGCTTTCTAAAGGATAGACAGTGTTGTTGTTTTATGCGCTGTGCCTTTATATTTTTGTTGATTTCGGCGTTTGTTTAGGAGCCAGCTCCCCATGGCTCCTCTGCCTTCTTTCAGTATCTTTTAGACTTCAGCTTCAGCCCAAATGGCCCCCTATCCCCTTTATAGTTCCCGGCGTTTGACCATGGGGCTCTGATAGGAAGGAGTGTGCTACATAGGGAGAAGGGCGCCATTTGGGATGAGTCCTTTGTTGGAGTTCTGGAAGGATGCCCATTGATGTCATGGAAACAGTTGAATTGCTGAGAATGATTCATGTCTGTTCCTTCTTTCGCCTGTCCTCCCCCACATGGAACAGGAATAGATGGTTTAACCCTCGCCCCTCCGACCCTTCAGTCCACCTTAAAGAGGAATAGGTGGCTTAACCCTCGCCCCTCCGACCCTTCATTCCACCTTAAACAGGAATAGGTGGCTTAACCCTCGCCCCTCCAATCCTTCATTCCACCTTAAACAGGAATAGGTGGCTTAATCCTCGCCCCTCCGATCCTTCATTCCACCTTAAATAGGAATAGGTGGCTTAACCCTCGCCCCTCTGACCCTTCATTCCACCTTAAAGAGGAATAGGTGGCTTAACCCTTGCCCCTCCGATCCTTCATTCCACCTTAAAGAGGAATAGGTGGCTTAACCCTCTCCCCTCTGACCCTTCATTCCACCTTAAAGAGGAATAGGTGGCTTAACCCCTTGCCCCTCCGATCCTTCATTCCACCTTAAAGAGGAATAGATGGTTTAACACTCCACTGATCCTCCACCCCCTCTGTCCCTCTCTGTCACCCCTCTGAACCCTCTCTATGTCACCCCTCTGTCCCTCTCTATGTCACCCCTCTGTCCCTCTCTATGTCACCCCTCTGTCCCTCTCTATGTCACCCCTCTGTCCCTCTCTATGTCACCCCCTGTCCCTCTCTATGTCACCCCTCTGTCCCTCTCTATGTCACCCCTCTGTCCCTCTCTGTCACCCCTCTAAACCCTCTCTATGTCACCCCTCTGTCCTGCTCTATGTCACCCCTCTGTCCCTCTCTATGTCACCCCTCTGTCCCTCTCTATGTCACCCCTCTGTCCCTCTCTATGTCACCCCTCTAAACCCTCTCTATGTCACCCCTCTGTCCTGCTCTATGTCACCCCTCTGTCCCTCTCTATGTCACCCCTCTGTCCCTCTCTATGTCACCCCTCTGTCCCTCTCTATGTCACCCCTCTGTCCCTCTCCATGTCACCCCTCTGTCCCTCTCTATGTCACCTCTCTGTCCCTCTCTATGTCACCTCTCTGTCCCTCTCTATGTCACCCCTCTGTCCCTCTCTATGTCACCCCTCTGTCCCTCCTGCAGCTCAGTCCTCCCGTTTCCTTTCATTTCACCTGTTCTGCTGTTGTTTATGTATAACCTAGGAATGCATAGACCAAGAGAGACCAGATTTTAAAATGAAATTACTAAAATACGTAAATACATTGTTTAATCCAGAGTCCGTTTGGGAAATCTGTCTGGACAGTGCAGTCATGTCTTCTCTGTCAAGAACTCTCTTAGAATCTTATTTCATCCTGTTTCTGTGAGACTTTGACATGTAAAAAAACCTAAATATAATAGATTAACTAAACTAAACTCAAACTTGATATGGATACAGCCATCTGCAAACCTGGTTATGGCTTTGTTTTCAAAAAGCTATTGGTGTATTATTTAATTACAGCAAGAGTATACTTTTTCTCATTATTTATCAATGCATTTCAGATAATTAAAAATTTGAAATGTACACACAGTTCTGTACCCCAACATTTTAACAACTAACCTTGTCCAAACAAAGCTTTTTACTCATCATTTTTCATACAATTTTTATGCAGTATCTATTTTCAAATTTTCACTCAGTTGTGGATGTTATTTTAACCCCTCTTGATTTTGGATCTATACTATAAGTCACTGGTTTTTGTTTCCATATTAACCAAAGAAATCCAAAAAATATGAGTGTCTTAAAATAAGTTTAAACTTGAAGTTTAAAGTGACATGCATTTAAATGCATCATAGCAAATAACAGATTAAAGATTAATTTAATATCTGGCTGGTGTCATGCTTTTAAACCCACCATCATCCAGCACTGCAGTCAGACCTTCTGAAATCCACTTTTTTACTCTTCTGAAAGCCTTGAGAAGAACCTCAGAGCAGCATCATTGTTATTTTTTAATTAGCCAGCACTTAAGACGTCTGACGCTACCAGCCACGTGTCCTCTGCTTATGTATTTTAGATCAAGCAATGTATGCTAACGTCTTTATTGCTGGTTGGTCGTTTATTTTTATGTTCCCTTTGAATTTGTCTGTGACCCTGTTTGTTTTTTTCCCAGCTGTTGTAGGCTGAGATAACTGAGAGCATGTGAAGGGCCGGGTTTGTAATGTAGCCTAGTCTATTTAGGTACGTCCACTTATCGCAACAAAGGGAGGACCATTGTTTTTTTTTACGGGGACACGCTGTGTGATGCTGAATCTCAGAAATACAACCCTTTAAAGTTTCTTCCAAAAAGATTAACTACATCCCCATATGTAGTAAATGAAATGTGTAAATGTGGTTGATAAATGCAGTGGTTCATTATTTAACACACCTGTAATTGTTAATTAGTAATTACTTATAAGACTCATTTCAACTGTGTTTATAAATCCTAACCAGCGACATTCTGCGAGGCACCGAGTAAAGCCAAATGTTTGCATTGTGATCTCTCCAATAAACCCCCCCGTTCCTTGAGCCTTGCGCTTCCCTCATCTTCTTATGTGAAAGTTGATTTTACAGGGGCTGGTGTGACAAGATGGTGGCTTTGGGCGTCTTAGTGTGGAGGGCAGGATTTTTCTGGGATTTTGGCTGTGAAGCATTCTCAGTCTTACCCGAGTAACCCAAGGCAACCGTGGATTGTCATCCTAACCCAGTTCAACCCAAAGGCACCGAGCAAACAGAGACACACAATCCTCCCTCCTTCCGACTCCCGGCCAGAGAGGGGGACAGACAGATCAAATAGGCCTGTGTAACTGGATTATGGAGCACTGAACAGGAGCAAGGAAGTCCTTGTACTGAACAGGAAACCTTCAGTATTTGTTTTCTTGTCTGAGGAATAAAAAAAACATTAGCGTACATTTTCTGAAGGAATTGCCCCTGTCAACAGACATGATTTCCAAATGATTGTTCATTATGGGATGCCTCATAGCACCAAGAAGAGGTCTTCCTTCCTTTCACTGTGTGCTTAATATCAGCGTTATTGTACGTGGTGGAGACTTTCAATTTTTTTTTTAATAGTATTGTAAGATGTGACACTTTTAATTTTACATAAGTAAACAGATATTTTTCTGCACCTGAAATGACATTGAGGTAAATTGTCATTTTCTGTCCTTCTATATGATGTAGATTATTGTTTGAATGTTGGGGAGTTTAGGCGTGTGAGATACCATGGGTGTATTACACTCTCCGCTCTGCTCCTAAAGCCGGCTGGAGCCTCCTCTGGGCATGCCCCTGGGGGGGGTAACTAGCGGCAGCACCGCGCCCCTGCCCTCCGACTGGCGCACTGACACACGGTAGCTCTGCCACATCTGACGGCAGTGTCTTGGCACCCTTCGGCATGGAAGCAGACACAGGAAACCTCTGTTCTGGCGCTGCCGCGTAGGAATATTCTCTCGCCGCGCGCGTCGTGTTTGCAGTGTGAATCTAAATGATTCCCTGTAGATTGTTTAATATAAAACTAAATTTAAATTCAAGAATTTAAATTATAATAATTATAAAATGAAAAGTGTGTATTGCTGTAGTCATTCAGTGGGGAAAACTGCATTTGTTAGATCCTTCATTTATATTTTGTTTTGTGTTACAGTCTACTGGGAACCTTTTTTTTCACACACTGAAATTGGTGCTAATATTCAGCACTGCAGGTTTTTTGTAATAATTGAATAAAATGTGTTTTGTTGAAGAAAAATGTTTTGACAACATAATACATTTTAAAAAGACAATTTCAGAAAATTGTGGGAAGCAACAATTTTCAGAGCATGATAATGAGGTGCAGCTAGATCACAAGTTTAAATTAAAACAACAACAGCATTTTATCTAATTGCTCAGCTGTAAAGACAACAGAAAAATATAAATGGAGTGAAAAAAGAGGATGGGGGAAAGTATTTTCTTTTATTGACTCAGTTCCAGGGAGCTGCAGTTTTTGCAAATATATTTTCATCTCCGGGAAATGGAAAGGTAACATTTTTATTTTGTTGCTTACTCCTGAAGGGCTCAACAGCTCAATATGAAAACACACCTCAGATCACTATGTCTCCCAAAACCAGCTATAGAACACCACTTTGACCAGAGTTAAAGTAAACACCGGGAGCTTCATAAATATACAGTTAACATTGTCTTGACCGAATCATCCTGAAAGTTACTTCGGATAACAGCGCCTACATTCCAACGGGCATATACATTAAAAAACATGGGATTTGTTCTTTACGGCACGGGATGTTAATTAGCAGGCAGCATGTTGTAAATTCAGTATACGGAGTGGCTTTTGTCTGGTGACTTCCAGGAAGGAAGACGTACACATCTTTGTGTATTCATTTATAATGTACAAGGGCCCTCTCCGGTATCATTCCTGCTAATGGGTGTTCCTGAGCGTCATGTTTTTAATGCAACACTACTTGGCCCTGGCTGCAGTCTTTCTGTAGCACTATTCTGTGTGTGTGTGTGTGTGTGTGTGTGTGCCAGTCCATCCAAACAGCCAACCCCGGTATTGGAGGTAATGTCCAGTGCCTCCCGGTTTAGTGGATTATCTGGGATTTGGTGTTCCTGGGAGATGCGGCAGCCTAGCAGGCTACAACGCCAGCTGAAAGACCTCGGCAAGAAGTCAAAACCACTGAGCTTTTTTTTGGTCTCCTTTTCACGTTGTTCTCACCAGGAGTAAGGAGATGACACGGCTGTCAGATTGTCAAAGTGGCTTTACAGTTTCAGACTCAATAAAATAATAAAATCCTGAAAAATCTTGCTGAAGTTAGGAAAAGGGGGAAGCTCTGTTTCACTCCAAATCAGATCCAGTTTTAGTTAATATTCAGTATTGTAGAATAGATTCTGAAACATGATTAAAACACCCAGCCGACACAGAGTTGTGTGTCACTGTGCAGGATGCACATATAACACAAGGCTCTGATCTCTTCACTGACCTTATCCTGTTTTGTGGTGTTCTGTCTTGTAATACCAATCCTTAAATCCTTAGGTACTCTTACAACTAAATTAAAATACCAGGGATTTTTGCTTGTGTTCAGCAGGCTCTCGGATGCTTGGAGATGCTGGGGTCATAAAGGTCAACGGTTCAGTGTTATGTAAACCCTATTTGGTCCAATCTGTATGGGGAGCTTCTCTGCTCCAGGGTTGAGAACTGAAGACCTGTCTAATCATTGCCAGAATGTTTCATAGTATTGATCAGGAACAAGTGATCAGGAACAAGGGCAACATTTATTCTTTCAGGTTTTATTTAAGAAGTCAAATGAGATTTTACTGTTGTCAGTATGTTGAAAAGGTTGTTGATAACCAAATCGTGAACAATTTCCAAAAAGGTCTGTTTCTGAAAAAAATAAAATAATATTACGTTTGCCTGAGAGGTATTCCAGTTGGAATGCAAGAGAACGTTTTTGGAAGGTTGTGTGTGTGTGTGTCCTGTGTGTTGTGTGCATGCAGTAGTGTGAATGGACTGTGTGTGTGTTCAGCTTCGGTGTGTGTGTGCCGTGTTCCAGCGTGTTTGTCTTTGTGCGTGCGCCAACATAGCGGGCTGCTATCTGAGGCTTTACTGAGCTCAAATGACGGTCAGAGAAGCTGGGAGCTTAAATCCAGTCACCCCCGGCCGACTGTACGGACTACCCCTACTGGTGTTGAGGAGCTGTGTTGAGAGCTGGACGGTGTTGTGGCAGTTTTAGGTTTCTGGTTGAGGTTACGGTTAGGTTTAAGATTAAGTTTAGGGTTAAGTTTAGTTTCAGGTTTTGGCTACAGGTTAGGGTGGTGGTTTGACTTAGGGAAAACTATGTAGAATTGCAGGTCCAGAAAAGGACTGTAAGACCGTGAGTCATGTCACCCTATGAACGTCATAAGTCATGTCACCCTATGAACGTCATAAGTCATGTCACCCTGTCCCTTATAGCAAAACATGGACTATTTGCCCTTATTGGGACATGTATCTGGTCCTGAAGAGGAACCAGTCATTTCTGGCTTAGGGTGAATTTGGGTCACTTTTAGGTTCAGGCATTTCCAGGTTAGGTTTTAGGGCTTAGTTGAGTTCTGGGGAAATTGTTAGGGGTTAGACTAGGGTTCAGGAACTTGTATTTTTGGGTTAGGCTGTTCTATATTCGTCGATGTTTTAGTTCCTGTTGGTAAATAGTAGTTTATCCTACTGCTTGATCTCGTTGCGTGGTGTTGTTTCCATTACATGTCCTTTCATTTATGTATTTCAGACAGATCTGTTTGCATTCTGGTGTTCCCACTGCTTCTGTCACTGTCCGTCCTCTGCTCTCGTTGAATTGGGGGAATTTGCACAGAGACGTAAAACGTTTTGTGGATACTGTGACAGAATGAAAGAGTGTTATGTAGAACCCAGATCTCATAGCACAAAGTACATCTGTCTGACTGCTTGTGTGCGGATCTCTGTCAAAGCAGATGTCTGTCTGGTACTATCCTACATGCCGCCCAGGGAATTAATGTAAAATGAACGTTACTGAGTATTTGTTCCATATAGTGACGAGGCACAGCTACGGAGTCTCAGCAGTAAGCTGAGTTATCCTGTTGGATCAGGTTTAGCCTGCTTTCATTGTCTGTTGTGAATGTGTTTTGTTGTTCTGTTGGCCCATTAGCCTCCAGCACAGCCATGCATTGTTTCATAGGCTTGAAGCCCACAATTGTATCCCTAAGAAGCTAAATGATGCACAGATGCGCCAAATTTCTCTAAATGCTGAGTCATTTGTCTTGTAGGTTTATAACAGACCTTGAATTTGACTTTTTTTCTGACATTTTATTGAGGAAAATAGTGTCTTTTAACATTTCTCTTTGTCACTCTTTCCCTCAGGTAAAACGGACCGAGGATCCTATTCGTATGGAAGAGACTCCAATCTGCACGGGTGTCATCAGGTATATAATACTTTTAATATGGTCACTTTTCATGATTACCACTACATTACCAGGGTAATGTATTCAATGGTTAAATGTGTTTTTGTCCCAAAAGGTAAATTGAGTGTTTATATTAAAAACAATTTTGGTGACATTTACCTGGAGTTCTGAATGAGATTTAGGTCGTTGGCTAAAAGCTGGATTGTTGCGGACACCTTCCCTGTACTGCTTCCTGTCATGAGTAGAATGGTGATAGAACTTGGCCTGTGGTTGGCATGGTGATAGAACTTGGCCTGTGGTTGGCATGGTGATAGAACTTGGCCTGTGGTTGGCATGGTGATAGAACCTGGCCTGTGGTTGGCATGGTGATAAGGCTTGGCCTTCTTTCTCAACAAAACCGATGTCCTTTATCTGTCTCTACAATATTACTGTAGTAAATATTGAAACCTTATTTCTGTACATTACACTCCTAGTACTGTAGTAAATATCAACCCCATACTACTGTAATTGATGTGGTTTTATTATTAGTATCTAAATAATAAAACCATACTAGTGTAGTAAATATTGAAATCATAGTATTGTAAGAAATATTAAGCCGTAATTCTGTACCAGATATTAAACCCATAGTACTATACAATACATTAAGCTTTTAGTATTTTACTAAGTATTAAATCCATAATACTCTACATTAAATTAAACTCATAGTTCTGTACTATATATTAAAGCCATAGTACTGTACAATACATTTAATTCATAATTCTTTACTAAATATTAAAACCATTTTGCTGTACAATATATTTAACCTATAGAACTGTATAAACATTAAACAATTGTACTGTACAATAAGTTTAACCTGTAGTATTGTTGTTTTAAATATTAAACCTAATCTACTATAACTCTAAATAATAAACCTAAAATATTCTAACTAAATAATAGACCTAAAGTTTCTTAGGTCTAAATATTAACCACTACAATACATTGTGCTGCAATGTTTCCTTGCCATACATCTGGACATTCTATGTGTCACTAGCTCTCGGTCTGACCTAGGCCGGAGACAGAGAGAGTGTGTGTTTGTGTGTGTTTGTGTGCTGATGTGTGCATACCAGATGTACCAGTTGCATTGGTGTTGCGTTCATTCATTGTAGGTACAAATAAACAGAGCTCTTAAAGAAGTTTTTATGGGTTTATATGTGTTTTATGAGTTAGTGTTTCCTATACTGTCTATAGGTTGGATGAGATAGTGTTTCATATTATATATAGGTTGGATGACTTAGTGTTTCATAGTATTTATAGGTTGGATGACTTTGTGTTTTATGTTATATATAGGTTGGATAACTTAGTGTTTCATATTATATATAGGTTGGATGACTTAGTGTTTCATATTATATATAGGTTGGATGACTTAGTGTTTTATGTTATACAAAGGTTGGATGACTTAGTGTTTCAAATTATACAAAGGTTGGATGACTTAGTGTTTCATATTGTATATAGGTTGGATGACTTAGTGTTTCATATTATATATAGGTTGGATGACTTAGTGTTTCATATTATATATAGGTTAGATGACTTAGTGTTTCATATTATATATAGGTTGGATGACTTAGTGTTTCATATTATTATATAGGTTGAATGACTTAGTATTTCTGTTAATTCTGAATGTCTGACACTCCATCCAGTTATTAAAATAATATACTTTACATAACCTGAGGAATAAGGTCAGAGGGTATAGGGTTAACCTTAGGATTAAGGTCAGAGGGTTTGGGCTTAACCTTAGGGTCAGGGTCATGGTTAGGCTTAGGCTGTCAGATACGATTTAGCCAATATTCACCTTGGAAGGCACAACAAGGACTCATTCAATCAGACTCTTAACTGTAGTGCTTGGTGTTATTTTTTACCTGTTAATGTCTGAGGTTGGTTCTATATTACTTTGCCACTGGTTAATATACCCCTTTGTGTCTCTGGCTCACAGAGATACACACAAACACACACACACACTCACACACACTGATTTATTGTTCCATTTGGTCTTCAATGGTTCCTGGCGGCTAGCCAAGGCCAGTCAACTACCACGAGAAAATGAACAGGCTGTTTAAGCAGAAAAAATATATACACATTATACACACACACACATACACACACTGACGCGCACGCACAAACACACACACACACACTGCCACAAATACAATTGTGCAGTCTGACACCAAAGCATGCCTACATTTCTATCAGGGCTCCTGAAATGTGTTCTGGGCTCAAGCTGAGGTTAGTACCTGTGGCAGAGTCTTCCTCCTGACAAGCCCATTCACCAGGCAGCCAAGTGCACTTCATCGGGTGCCTTTGTAGTGTGTAGGGTGTCATTGTGGAGGTGCCCTGAGAGGCTGGATTCCGCTGTGAAAGTGTTCGGTGGATGTGAGTTTGCTATGTGAAGTATGTTAGCTATGTGCCTGGATGGTGGGTCAAATATTTACAGGCAGCACAGCTCTCTGGGTTCAGCCCAGCTCTGTGTGTGTGTGTGTGTGTGTGTGTGTGTGTGTGTGTGTGTGTGTGCGCGTGCTTAGCAGAGGAAATGATGGTCGCTGCCAGACTGATGTGTTCTCACACTAACACGAATCTTCATCATTTCCTCTGTTCCCTTTTTTTCCTCCCTGTCAGCTGGCAGAGACCTCGTCAGGGTTGATAGGCTGGTACTCTCATTAGCCAAGTTCACACAGTAAAAAAGGAATTATAAAAATAAAGGTTAAGCGCATGGCTTCTGTATCGCTCAGTGTCTCGATAGTGTCTTCTCTGTTTTCTCATCCTTCTCTGGAGTGAGATTCCCTCGGTGGAATTTAACCAAATCCACATAAATATAAATCATTGTTCATATTTCTTGTTTCTTCACCCACCAGAGACAACCATGTGTTTGTTATTAAGGGTTCCTTGAAGGGAACATTGACGGTGAAGTGTGAACTGTGTTGCTATGTCATGTTCCATCCTGGTGTTACTGGCAGCGTTTTTTGGGGTCATTTCTGCACCCAATTACAGTCAGTCCATTCTTGTGCAGGTGTGTGGACGCTCCTCAGCCAGCCAGTTGAATGTGCATCTTTTAAAAAGAGTTCAGATTTGGGGTGTGCCTGGATATCCTTGTAATATTATCCACGGAGGTGTTGGATGTCTTATTCCCCGTCTTAGAAATAGCAAAAGCACTAAGTGGATTTCTTTTGATTCAAAATGGATTTTGGAGACTGCGGCTTCATTCCAAATTGCACCCTACTGCCTTAATAGTGCACCGCTTTTTTACCAGAACCCTCTTGTCCCTGGTGAAATGCAGTGCACTACCGAGGGAATAGGGTGTCATTTATGAGTCAGCCTGCGAGTTAGTTATCACTCTGCCTATCAGTCCTGTCTTACATGGTCTACATCCATGAATCAGTTATTTATTTGACTTAGTAGATTCCACCACCTGTTTTGGACATTATTTGACACGGCAGCGTGTTGGATTGGTGTTCATTCATATCACATCGGTACTTGAATATCACCAGCTAGGAATGTTGTGGGAATATCTTTGGAATGTGTTGGTGTGCTGGGGGCCATTGTTGACTGCTACGCACACACACACACACACACACACACACACACACATACACACACACATGCAGTTCTAGTGAGAGGTTTCTGTCTGGGACCTGTTTACCGAAGGGTGTGTGGGCGTGTGTGACGTGTGTGTCCCTTGTGATTTCTTTCTGCAGGGGGGATAAAGTTTGCGTGGGTAGTTTGGGTGGTCGTTTTGGTGGGTGTGTCCTACGAAAATTCTGAGAAATGTGACCGGTTTAAAGAGCTCATCAGTACCAGTAATAACACTGCTTTGAGTGTGTGTGTGTGTGTGTGTGTGTGTGTGTGTGTGTGTTCTGGTCAGTATAGGCTGGAAGAACAGGTGACTGAGGGAACTGGACATCGCTGCTGTCAGTTGACAGCAACTCATTTCCAGCACAGAGACTTTTATTTTTACCAATAACAGACTTAAAGCTATTAAACTTTAAGCTATTTAGAATTTTTTTACCTGGTCCTGGAGTTCACAGAGTACGTTGAGGAGATTTACTGCTTTTTAAGTCCTTTCAAATGGGCAAACATTGCTTGAAAATAAAGGGTTTCATCAAAGACAGCTGCAAACAGTAGTTGTGAGTTGAAAGTTAAAAGGTGAATACCGATTCCTTTATAGTCTCTCTAAAGAGCTGTTGGATTGGTTGTTCCAGAAGTGAATGGATTGAATCTAATCCTAACTTATTGTTCTTAACAGTGTCTAACAAGCTAACTTTTCAAAGCTTCTCTCAGGCTAAAGGCGTACAGGTATTCTTTTTTCTTCTGGGACTGGTAACTTTTCATTGTTAGCATATTGTCTATAATGAAATGCTCTTGTGAAACAGTGGAATGTTTCTACAGACTTCCTTTCCTACTTCGGTTATTGTTCATGGTTCTATTTTCGTCTGCCAGAAGAAGAAAAAAATAAATGTAAGCACTTCTCACCTTCTGCACTTTTGTTGTTTGAATTGTTTTATGAATTAAGTTTTATGTGATTATTCCACTTATTTCATTGTGATGCTTGACTTCCCAGCGAGCGCCTATCTTCTCACGTTAACTTGTGTTGAAGTGTTAATTGCCCCTTGTTAAAAGCTGAGCATCAAAAAGGCCTGGTAGGTGTGTGAAGGAGGTTGGATTTTGTGATCAAATGACACACACACACATTGTGAATGTCAGTATGACATGCCATAATCCTCCACTTCCTGGTTCACCTGCTGTTCATTGAATTAACTCCAACACAGCATCCTGTTTTACCAATCACAAACCCTGCATCCCAAAGGCCACCCTGCCCCCTTCATAGTGTGCTAGATAGAGCATTGAGTAGGGGATAGGGTACCTCTTTTTGGAGGAAAAACTAACACATCCCACCGACTCCTTCTCTTCGCTCAGATTCCTTATTTCGCACATTCCCCGGATAAACTGTTAGTTGATAATTAATGTGCTCTTGCTTTCCCAGCCTTAGGAATTAGAACTGGGAAGTGGATTCTTAGAATAGTCTCCCGTACGAGGCGCTTGCCAAGACACTGTGTTGTCCAGTTCGATGTTCACGTCAAACCGATAAGAACCTGAACACTGACCGTCATGGGGAAAATAACATTTGGGTGTTAAGTCTTTTGAACAAAGGGGCTTTAATATCCTGTTCTTTTCTTTGCACCGTACCTATTTTGGATGCAGTGGTTGTTAGCTAGAACTCTCATTTACCAATGTTATAACAATGTTAGCCAACGGTCACTTTAACTGGTTGAAGTCTAGGTGATTTTCAGTACAGTTAAATGAATATGGTGGTTCACCTCACATCGTAATGCTCCCTGGTTTGTTGATGAAACATGATCATGTTCCTGCTTCCGGGCTCACAAATATTCCCTGGGGTGTGATTACACTCCTCAGAAATGCCAATAAATGGGAAATATTTATACATTTATCTTTACATTTTCAGGCGTGTGACTGAACAAATTTAAGCGTTTTGTAAAAGCGTTCCAGAATTTGACGGAAAGATGTCTGTGGCCATTTGGATTCCCTGTTGTGGCCAGGTGTGGTGAGGTGAATACTGACGTTCATGTTTCATCCATCTCTGCCTGGCTTTGGTCGGGTCAGCCTGGTGACAGGTGTGTCAGCCTGGTGACAGGAGTGTCAGGGCGTCAACACACCTGACAACAAACAGCCTATTACTGCAGAGGATATTTCTGGGGCAGGTTGCCAGGTGACTGTTGGGTCTTGGAGATGAGGAAGTGGTGGGTGATGGGTGGAGTAGGAAAAACACCTCCATCCGCTAAATTCAGAGCATTGTTATCTCTCCTGTCAGTCCTAAATGTACTGTCGGGCGTAGTCAGCAATGACCTGTGATAGTGAATGGGTGTGTCCGAACCTTTGACTTTAAATGAGAAGAACGCTGGTATTGTCTTGCACTCAAGTGTCTGATAACTGGCTAATACTTACGGTACTCCAGTTAGTCTGGCTACACTACGCTTTATTTTGGGTTTTTTGGTCATTTTAAAATTTTGGTTTGTTGGGAAAGTGGAAAGATGGAGAATACGTATTTTTTTGCTAAAAGGGCATTGGGCCTCGTTCCACCCCAGTCTCCAGGGTATGTGAGCGCTGGAATCTGCAGCATCGACTGCTGGAACTCCAGAGACCACACTGGTCTTTTGAATCTTTAAAAACAAGTTAACAGTGGTTTAGCCTAATAAGCCCCCCTTAATGTCAAAGGAGACTTATTTAGTCCGACCCAATTCTGATGCAAAATCCTTCTTTTTGAGCAAATGTACTACCTGCTGAACGTAAATGATCAAGCCTACTGACTAGAATACTAACATTTATTTAAAAAATAGCTAGGTGCTAGTGCTAACTAGTATCTAATACTTATGGATGTTATCAGTGTCCGATCACACAGTCAATAATGAATATCAAACAAGCTAGCTATTAGATACGGCTAGCTAGAACTGGTTTGCTATGGTGGCCTGCCATTGTCATATCATATGAAAATTCAGTGATTGTCAAAATGTAGTTGTTAGTTTTAGATGAATTAGCAGGTTCTTGATTTTTAGAGATGAGTTCCACAATGTGGTGAATGGAGAACCACATGTTACCAACGGACCTGAGACAGTTGTTTCTAGAACTGTATTAGTGGGGCACGCAACAGTGGATCTCTGTTATCAGTAGATAATAGAGGGACTTTAGTTCCAGTGGATCAGTGGGTCTCTGGGATCAATTCTCTTCTTTCACCCTTCAACGTTCTCTGAGATTTTCGTTGATAGACGTTGGAATTCCAGAGATATGTTCTGTTGTCCGTGTGTGTGGAAGTGGAGAGTAGCTCAACTCCTCTCATATTATTGTCAGTATTATTCTGCCTGTTTATTTCTGCAATGTGTGTGTGTGTGTGTTATGTGTGTATGTGAGTGTTTACCACGTGCATTCGTGCTGTCCATTTGTGTGTGTGTGTGTTTGTCGGTTTGTGTGTGTGTGTGTGTGTGTGTGTGTGTGTGGAATGATGTTGATTGTCAACAGCTGCTTTCCATTCTCTTCAGATCTTCTGCAGCCCCTCCCAGGAGATGATCTGGCCTAATTTAGACACATCGAATCTGCCGGCATAAATATACACATTCTCTTACTTTGTTATGGATCACAATACTTGCTTAAAACTCTGTTAAATAGTTTGTCATTTCCTCCAGGGACTTTGTAGAATTATGAAGGTAAAAGATTTCTTTACCTTCTATCATGATGGCTGTTTGCAACCATTTAAGTTTAATGTTGTGGGCTTTTTGCAACTCTCCCAGAACTACCTGTAACCCTGGCTTATAATGTTGGATTCTTTTTATTTTTCTACATAATTACAACATCTTAGAGAAGACAGGAAGAAATATTCCTTGTCAGGTATTTGCTTGGGTGGGTTCAAACATATTGTTTCTGATAGGTATAAAGCCCTCATATCTCCTGCACAGAACGGTTTTAGGATACAGATAGAAAAGTCAATATTTTAATGTTACTAACATACAATTAAGAAACCTCTTAATTTGGTGTGATGTGTTCAGAGTTCAGACTAGTGTAAGTGACTGGATGACTGACTTGCTGGCTGGTTGTCTCACTGATTGGCTGACTGACAGGGTGGATGACTGACATGCTGGCTGACTGACTGACAGGGTGGATGACTGATTTTCTGTCTTTCTCACCGACTTGCTGGCTGATTGGCTGACTGACAAGTTTCGTGACTGATTGTTTGACTGACTGGCTGGCTGACAGGTTTCCTGACTGACTGGTTGACTGATTGACTGGCAGGTTTCCTGGCTGACTGATTGGCTGACTGACAAGCTTCGTGACTGATTGTGTGACTGACAGGTTTCCTGACTGACTGGCTGACTGACAAGCTTTGTGACTGATTGTTTGACTGACAGGTTTCCTGACTGAATGGCTGACTTATTCTTTGACGGACAGGTTTCCTGGCTGACTGACAAGCTTTGTGACGGATTGTTTGACTGACAGGTTTCCTGACGGACTGGCTGACTGTCTGGCTGACAGGTTTCCTGACTGACTGACATGTTTCCTGACTGACTGACTGGCTGACTGGTGTTAACCCACTCCCCTTCAGATGTCTCTGCATCAAACAGTAGAACGGAGGAACATCTGGCGCTGAATGGGGAGCAGAGAGGAGCTGTCAGGAGGAGCTGGGTGGCTGTCACCCCTGTGCTGGGTGTGTGTGTGTGTGTGTGTGTGTGTGTGTGTGCGTGTGCGTGTGCGTGTGTTGGTGTCTGTGTCTGTATGTGCATTCTGCTCTCCTGTGTAAAAGGGGTAAACTATTCCTGATGCGCTAGCATGGCCGTAAAACAAAGGAGTGAGGGTGGGTGTGTTTTAAGGGTGGGTGTGTTTTAAGGGTGGGTGTGTTTTAAGGTTGGGTGTGGTGTAAGGGTGGGTGTGTTTTAAGGGTGGGTGTTTTATTGTTGGGTGTGTTGTAAGGGTGGGTGTGTTTTAAGGGTGAGTGTGTTGTAAGGGTGGGTGTGTTTTAAGGGTGGGTGTGGTGTAAGGGTGGGTGTGTTTTAAGGGTGGGTGTGTTTTAAGGGTGGGTGTGTTTTATTGTTAAAACGGCCTGATTAGTTTTGTATAAACACACCTTTGATCCATTTCCTCTACATTTGTCTGCAGAGCGGTTAGTCCCAGGCGGGGTTCTTTCACATGTTTGCATCCAGGTATGGATCTTTGGTGGCTTCAGAAAGTATTCTGGGCCCTTCATTTTCTCCACATCCTGTTGTGTTATAGAATTCGAAATAATCAAATTACATCCTTAAGTATAGGAGACTGATGCTAAGGTTACTTCCTGAGGAGGTGGAGACTAACGCAAAGGTTACTTCCTGCTTCCTGCTCTTACTCTGGCCAGTAATAGGACAGTTAGTGTACTGAGTGGTGGATGAGATGCTGTAGTTTCTCAGACCCTGGTTGCCCTAATGATGCTTCAGTGTTCTTCACATGTGATCTTCGTCCTCAAGCCCTGTAGATATTGGCCTTCAAAGTGGCAGTGTCCGCACTGTTTGTCCTACGCCGGCAAACATATTTCCAGTACAGCTGTCAGTGAGTTGGAAGACACCTGTGAGGGTCCTAACTGTGAGGGTCCTAACTGTGAGGGTCCTAACTGTGAGGGTCCTAACTGCTCAGCCGTTTCCTCTTAGTGTGTACTACCTGTTTTCAAGCCTGCCTGTCTATGACTGCATATTGATCTCAGTCTTTTCTCTCTTTCTCCATTTCTCTCGCTCATTTTGTCTTTCTATCCGTCTTTGTCCTCTCCTTGTCTTTGCTCTGCCTGTGCTATTTTAATTGGTTAGGAAAGATGACAGATATTGCGAGGTGTAATGTACTGTCTGATTCTGGTATAAGTGTTCTTAAATTATTGCTATTTATTCCTCAACCCAAGCGTGATGGCTAATTAAGGCAAACCGCTTTGAACTGATCTGGAGGGTGGTGCTGGGTAACAGGAGGGGGGCAGTCACTGAAGAGGGGGTTTCTGTGCACGTGTGAACACTCCTTATGATCAGTGGGCCGAGACCACCACTCACTTTACTGCCGCCAAGCTTTCCAGCTACTTTACCATACCACCATCCTATACCAGCTACTGTCCTGTACCACCATCCTATACCAGCTACTGTCCTATACCACCATCCTATACCCAGTACTGTCCTATACCACCATCCTATACCAGCTACTGTCCTGTACCACCATCCTATACCAGCTACTGTCCTATACCACCATCCTATACCAGCTACTGTCCTGTACCACCATCCTATACCAGCTACTGTCCTATACCACCATCCTATACCCAATACTGTCCTATACCACCATACTATACCAGCTACTGTCCTGTACCACCATCCTATACCAGCTACTGTCCTGTACCACCATCCTATACCAGCTACTGTCCTGTACCACCATCCTATACCAGCTACTGTCCTGTACCACCATCCTATACCAGCTACTGTCCTGTACTACCATCCTATACCAGCTACTGTCCTGTACCACCATCCTATACCAGCTACTGTCCTGTACCACCATCCTATACCAGCTACTGTCCTGTACCACCATCCTATACCAGCTACTGTCCTGTACCACCATCCTATACCCAATACTGTCCTATACCACCATCCTATACCAGCTACTGTCCTATACCACCATCCTATACCAGCTACTGTCCTATACCACCATACTATACCAGCTACTGTCCTATACCACCATCCTATACCAGCTACAGTCCTATACCACCATACTATACCAGATACTGTCCTGTACCACCATCCTATACCAGCTACTGTCCTATACCACCATCCTATACCAGCTACTGTCCTGTACCACCATCCTATACCAGCTACTGTCCTATACCACCATCCTATACCAGCTACTGTCCTGTACCACCATCCTATACCAGCTACTGTCCTGTACCACCATCCTATACCAGCTACTGTCCTATACCACCATCCTATACCAGCTACTGTCCTATACCACCATACTATACCAGCTACTGTCCTATACCACCATCCTATACCAGCTACTGTCCTATACCACCATCCTATACCAGCTACTGTCCTATACCACCATCCTATACCAGCTACTGTCCTATACCACCATCCTATACCAGATACTGTCCTATACCACCATCATATACCAGCTACTGTCCTATACCACCATCATATACCAGCTACTGTCCTGTACCACCATCCTATAGCAGCATCCTTTGATGGGGCATGTATAGGCATGTATGTTTCTGGTCTGTCTCTGTGTGTCTCTGTCTGTGTCTGTCTGTCTGTCTGTCTGTGTGTGTTTGTCTGTCTGTGTGTGTGTGTGTGTGTATGTGTCTGTCTGTGTGTATGTGTCTGTCTGTGTGTGTGTGTGTTTGTGTGTATGTGTCTGTGTGTGTGTGTGTGTCTGTCTGTGTGTGTGTTTGTGTGTCTGTGTCTTATGTGTGTGTTTTTGTCAGCTGTAGCCAGTGTGCAGGTGCTTCATGCCTCGCCAGCACTTCCTCATAATTAATGACTCCTTCATGTGTACCCCCGACTCCCCCACCTCACCCTCTCCTCTCTCTCTCTCCCCCACCCCACCCTCGCATGACTGGAGAGAACCCTCAGATGTCATCAATTTCCTCCCAACCTCCAGAGGGGTATACGGGGGAGGAATGGGGTGAGGGGGGGGAGATGAATGAAGAGGGGATGAGTCCGGTGTGTGTAGTGGCTTCGGCAGCCAGGACGAGGTATCTCCACCCCCCCCGAGACTCCAGCTGGATGGTCCAAACGTGATCACTGTGGAACAGCTGGATAATATAATACACACTCAGAAACACACACACACATTCACACACACACACACACACAATCACAACACTTTCTGAGACTTGTTTTCCCACCACCGGTTCTAGTACCAATTGGACCTTTTGTTAAGCACTGCCCCAGATGTTGATCAACCAATCCCAGCCCTCGGATGTTGTCTGAGGTCACGTTGAAGATTGTTTTGTCTCTGCGTGCAGTTTGATGGAATTAGCATTTTAGTGTCAGGACAAGTTCTAAGTGGCGGTAGCAGCGTGACTGGGGAGTGTATTTTTCCTGTAGACTGCCAGTCACTGTGCTAAAGCTAGTTAGCATTTCTTTAGAAAGTGACCTCTGACCTCCTGAATGCGGAGACGCGCATGGGTCCACAAGATCCCCCGTCTCTGGGGGAGTTAATAGGCCTGGTGATGGTGATGATGAAGATGAAGACCTGCAGGCGCCCAGGGAGTGCTACACGGCCTCTCCACTTCCACACAGTCACATCTCCTCCTGGGATTACCATCCGGAGAAAATCTCACTCTGATGTATTTCACTTTTTAGTAGGCTTCCATTATTTATTTGGGGTAGCTTCAGACTATTTGCACCTGTTTTTGGCTTTTGTTTTATAGTGGTATTTAAAAAAATAAATAAAATGTATTTGTCAATTACCTTAATGTCCTCTCCTTGTGGTAATCATCATTTGGCGGCCAAGCAGGCATGGAGTGAGATGTCCCCAACGACGTCCTATACGATACTATATGAGCTCTGGTCAACAGAGCCGTGCTAAATAGGCCGTAGGGTGCCATTTAGGATGTAGTGAAAGTGTTAGAAATTAACCCTTCACAGGGTTGCTCCACTCCCTTTCTCTCTCCTTCTCTCTCGCTTCTCTGTTCAGGTGCGAGTCATTTATCTTGGTTAATATCAGCCGCTAGAAGCCAGCTGGGATCAACAGCTCGTCAGCTCTGAGATGTGGTGGGGGGGGGGGCGGGTATGGGCATGAGAATGTTACTGCCACCGAGTTGCCGGGTTACCGGGGCGACACTGGCGTGATAAAATGCGTCGTAGACAATGGGACACTTTTGTTTTAGCCAGCCAAAACCCTTCACCCCCCAGTGTCAACCCCACAGCCCCCCATATTCCCCCCAAATGGGGTTCTAGTCAAGGCCACATGGGGTAGTAAGGGGGAAGGGTAGTGACTTTATTTACGACAAGGGTCCTTTTGTTTTAGCAGCCTGAGGACCCAGAGTCTGGGTCCGGTTCTAGTCCCGCCGCGGGGGTCCGCCCAAATGACCCCCTTTTCCCTTAATAGGGAACTACTCTCTACCAGGGCCCTGTTGATTGTGGTGCACTTTGAAGGGAATAGGGTCCCATTCGAGCTACAGACGGTTAACAGGGACCCAAGAACAGTCCTGTAATTGGCCTATTTAGCCTGTTTAGCATGTGAATGGAGTCTGGCAAAGCATGTATAAGTCTGTTGTGAGAGGCTCACTGATTGGAATTCAGATCAGGGCAAACACTTTCTCCACTTTATAAACTACACTAATTAGTTCAGTCGCTGGGAAGTTTGAACTTCCAAGTCTGTCCGTAAAGTTTCTTGTGCTGTTACAGTCTCTCGCGGAAGGCGACGCACCGCTTTCATCGCCGAGCAGGGAAAATTGTAGGACGTCTGTAGTTTTTCTTTTCCTTTTTCTCGTTTCTCTCTGATAAAAATGTAAAAACCTAAAACATGAACCGGCTTGTTGTTGGTGAATTATTTATCTTGACTGGGTGAAGCGTGTTTGCAGGGCAGTGTTTAACCAGGAGATAGGATGACTGCTTGTGGTAAGTGGACCTCTTTCACAGGTGTCTACTGGTTACTTTGTGTCAGACAGGGAGCTGTCAGGTTAGGTGTCGTGGTGGGTCTGTTTGACGGACTACTTCCTGAATCTGATATGGAGCCGTTTGGTTCTCGTTCTCCTAAAGCTGATGTCTTGGTTCCACCTGTTGTTGCAAGTTGTTAGAGAAGCTGATTGAAAAATGTACTGTTTTTTTTTTTGTACAAAGTGAATTTATTAATTTGGATTGTGATTCTGAAGTACATTTTAAATAATGTTTACCTTTTAGCTCGTATTTAGAATTTTGCAAAAGGTAACTTAAAACCCTCACACCAAGTATTTTAGCCATGTCATTGAATTTATTTTAATTATCTTCAAACAGTTTGTCATGTGTGATTATTTGTCTGTTTTAATGTCCTGTCCTCATTTTCTCAGCATTGAAACTTGGAACGTCTGTCCCTAATTTCAATGCACAGCGCTGTTCTACCAAACAAAACTTTTTGCATAATTTGGTCATTTAATGAATGCGGTGTTCAGGAATTGTGTGGGTAATGTAGTTTCCTGAGATGCTCCTCTGTCAGAGTACACCGCGAAGGTTTGGTTAATTCACCCTGTGGCCAGTGATGTCTGTTCTGTCTGTTCTGCCTGCGGGCCGTGTGAGGTGAGTTTTAACGCCTGCGTGTCCTGTTGGTTTCAGCCCAGTCTCCTGGCGGCAGAGATGGGCATGGGCAGTCCCGGCGCGGTGTCGCCCACCAAGCCCGGCTCCCAGTACTACCAGCACTACAGCAACAACCCCCGCCGGAGGCCCCTGCATAGCGACAACATGGGTGAGCCTCCTCCTCCTCCTTCTCCTCCTCCCTGCCTCTCGAGGGTCCGTGGGTGTCCGTGGTGGTCGGGGACACCTGCTCTCTGTGTGCCGCGGCCGACAGGCGGATCTCTGGACTGCTGTGCCCGTAACGTGGCCTTGCCACCACAGGAACACGACAGAGCGTCTTAGCATGAGTGTTTTGGCGAATGTGATGTATCCACACTGACCTGTCGATGTCTGAATGTTGAAGCCCGTTCATACGTGGATGAGTTATTAACTCTCACTTTTGATTTCAACTCTCATCGCTTTTGGAGTTGTTATTGTTGTTGTATTGTGTTTTCCGCGATGAAAGGAAGTCGGTGGAGGGAATGTGGTCGCTGAAGGGGTGGGAGGTCTGAAGGGAAATACAGATGAAGTGATAGTATGTCAGGACTTTAGAGGGTCGGCTATGAGGGGTCATCAGGCCTGTGAAGCCTCCAGGCAAACTGTCCCCCTCATTTCTACTAATGTCTCACCCCCAAAATAGAGAAATGAAATATATATATATATTTCATTTCTCTAAAAATATATATATATTTTTTTATTATTATTAAATGTGTATATAGAAAGTATCCCTCTCTCCTTTGCTTAATACATTAACAGGTGGGTATTTTATCAAGGATAATTTTTTCTCTCTTCTGTTTGTTTTGTTATAAATGCATTATGGGTAAAATTGTGTAGTTAGATCGGGTGAAGCAGTCTTTTCAAGGTGGTGCGTGCGAGCCTCGTCTGGTACCAGGAGACACACACTAATGTGTGCTCTCAGGTCTGTTTGATGTTGAACATTTTCAAGGTTGTCAGAGTGTGACACAAACTGTGTGTGTATGTGTCTTTTCTGTGTTCCAGAGGTCCAGACAAAGAAAGTCCGGAAGGTTCCTCCCGGTTTGCCATCCTCAGTAAGTCTTTCTTTAATTTAGATTTTGCTGCCGTTTTGAACTGTGCCTTGTGGTAATCACACTCACAGAGTTGTCCATTTTCCTGGAAGTCTATACCATAACCCCCCCCCCATTCCCATAATGATTGGGAACTTTTCTGTCCTACATTTGACACAAGCTATCATTTAATTGCAGTTCAGAAGTCCCCTGTTTTTGCCTATGTACTGTTTTAAAGGCGAGTGGTATTTTGCCCGTCTATAGACAACGGTGACTTATTGTTCGGCCCTAGAGAGGCCATAGTGGTGGATAATGCTATTGTACACAGCCCCTTAATTTGAAGTGAATGATCCTAAAAGTTATGGTGTGTCGTGAGGCCCTTGCTGCCGTCTCTTAGCTCTGTGGGTGACGGAGCGTCTCAAGGGCTCGGTCGCATTGTTCTCCGTTTCCCTTGCTGCAGAGAAATACCCCGGAACACAGGAGAAATGGAGAAGAATGCGAGGAGCCGATGTTGCCCGTGTTTTGTTATGCCTGGACGGCTGTTAGGGATAGGTATTCCAGTTTGTAGATACATGTGGAATGTATTATGTAGAACACAGATGAAGACTTGGCCGTTTGAATGTGGACGTCTTGTCGTGGAACATTCGGACAGGTGTTTCTGGTCTCTTGCGGGGGATTTCCTGAGAATACGTCCGAGTTGTTCTGAGTAATGTTTTGGTTGCAAGGCTTTTTGGCCTGAGATTGCTTTGACATGTTCATTCATTTGGCATTTCCTAGAGCTGTTAATTCTACATCTCCAACTGTACGTATTCTGTCCATTTTCTGCTTTTTCTTTCTGACATTATTTAGTACTTTTGATACGTTTGACTTTTTTCTATTTCTGGGAAGGTTTTTGTTTAGATGTCAAGCATATTCGCCCACTAGAATTTGGTAAATGGCACAGCTGTGTTTCATGCATGTCTTTGTTCACCAGAGATTGCCAAGAACCTTAGCTATAATCCCACATTTGCCGGTATGGATAAATTATATGACAATGCAATACCATTTATTTTCAACTGGGAATTTTATCCAATCAATAAAAGCAGGGGATGTTTGCATATTAAATATTAAATCATTGCAAGTTATAAAACATACTCAGGTCAATAGAAAAGAATGCCCAGAATGTATTTTTTGTTCCTGTAAAGTTACTGGCAGTGTAACGTGTAAACAAATTATGTTTACTTTTAATTTTTGTTATTCAATCAGTGAATTTAAAGTCTGGTATACCTAACAATTAGACTTTAATAATAATATGTAGACACATACACGTATAGATACCCTGTACAATTTTACAATATATATATATTTTTGAATAAAATAAATTTGTATTAATATAATTGACAGGTATTTCTAATTTTAACACATAAAAACACAGTTACATTTTTACTGCACAATATTAGATATTAGATAGATATTGCTTGCGTGTTTCCCTGATTTCCTTCTAAGAATATTTTCCAGCTGTATACATATATACATACATACATACATATATATATATATATAATAGCTGCAAAAAGCTATGAATATATTAACACTAGGACAATATTTTAGTTTGTTCTTTGTTGCATATATTTTTTATCATTAGCACAAATGTGAAAAATTGTGTCCATATGCATTACACACATTTTCAACTTTTCAATGTCCTTAGTTACAAAATGACTAAAGAAGTCCTAAAGTACAATGTGTTTTCAAAGTTGACTGTGACCTTTTTTATGTAAAAAAAATAAAACAGTTAATGTACACTGATCTCCCCCTGAAAATGCTTGTAGGACAACCAGCCTTGGATATTCAAATCTTCTCCTCAATGGAATTTTCTTTATTTTCGTAGCATCCCATTAGTTTATTATTTCATGCCAAAGTGTGTTTGTTAGTAAAGTTGATTTACTTAAAAAACAATTATGCTGTCACAAGAGAGAAGCCTTGAAATAATGTGGTAATCAAAAGAAAATGAGTTCACATTAGGGGGGTGCAGTTTGTGCCCTGAATGTAGTTTCTAATCTGTTATTTTGTTTTGCTTGTCAGTGTTTTGGAGGCCACCATTTTTAAACGGACCTTAGTTGTGGTTTCTGTGTGTTTCAGGCAACATGCAGGTTTTGTGCCAACTCTTGGCACATGCTCATTTACCGACCTATACAGTTTCAATGGTGATAGAAACACTTTCAGTTAAAACATTCATTTCAAAAGAAGTTGTAGAATTTAAAAGGTTAAACATCTTTGCGTCGTCACTTGTGAATCTATGACGTGTTGAATGTTTTGGTTATTTTCCTGTCCTTTGTAACAATAGATTGATGTCCTTTGGATAAATGCATTAATGATATTTTTTTTTTTACTTTGGTTTATAATCTGTGTCAGACAGTGTAGTGGAGGCACTGCAAGTGGATAAGGTCACTCATCAGATAACATTAGGTTTGATAGATTTCCTTTAGTATGAGTCTCACCTCCGGCTTGGATCTCCATCCAGGTCCTTCAGCCTACTGCTGATTGAGATCCAGTGAGTTCCTATCTGACATTGTTTAAAGTGGAGAACATTAATTAGATGAACTTGGGTCTCGTAGAATGCTCCGAAGGAATTGAATCCCATGGTAACTAGAGCGATTTACCGTTCTGTGTGCTTTATTGCCCCCTACAGTCTAGTCTTGGCGTTGCAGCATCGTTTCCCATGTCTTCCACTCAGCCTTCTCCCCTGTGTGCTGGTAAACTGGTCAGTCACAAAGGGCTGACTCTCTGGAATATTCTCAGGGATATCATATGAAAACACACCTTTTTTTTTTATAAAATATTTGTTGGTCCTAATCATACATCCTAATTGTGTGTGTGATTAAGATGTTTAAATATTTAAATTATATATTATATTAAATTGTACTTTCATTCTAATCCTGGTTTTATTATATATATATATATATATATATATATATATATATATATATATATATATATTATTATATATATTTATATTATTATAGCAGATTGTGTTTCGTTAACCTATTTTGTTCATTGATTTAGCATAATCAAAATATGTTTGGTTTTTTACCAATTACTCGGTTGCATATATAATGTTGGTGAACAATGGTGAACAAACGCTCTTAAAACAGCCCAAAACGTACTTTTGCAAACAACTAAGCTCTCTGCGTCGCAATGCCAAAGTCTAGATGGTCCATATGAAATCGCGTCATTCCAATCCGCAACAAAATCCTCCATTGTTATTCAGCCGGTCATTTCCGATTGTGTTAAGAACTCTCAACAGCCTGACATTTTTCACTTTTAATGTGGGTGCCCCAGGATCCGTAGGTGGGCCCGGCTGAAGATGCCGGACCTTTTGTCCCAGACAAATTGTTCTGTTTTTACCATTAGTCTGTCCCGACACCGTTCATTAATAAACTTGTGTAATAATTCAGGTCCCGTCTAGGCTGAGTGACCGGCGTCTTTATGTTTCCTACAGGGTTTGTGTCTTTACAATAGCCATGTTTTTTTTTTATTTTAATTATGACTAATTGGTAGTTTATGTGTGTTGAGGAAGGCACGTCCTGCGCAGGTGTTTTCTCTGGGATAGTTTACTGTCTTTAACTGTGCTCCTGTGGTTTCTTTAACGCTGTTAGCATATGTCGCGCTACGACATTTCCAGACAATGGGAGCTTGAGACCTGAGACCAAAATTCACTGTGCATGTGTGTGTGTGTGTGTGTGTGCGCGTGCGCGTGCGTGCGCGTGCCTACCCTTCTCCCCAGACAAGCAGTAAACCTAATTGTTTGCTAGTCCAGCTGGTCCGCTAGACACAACCCTAATACAACCCTAATACAACCATGGCCCCTGTAATCACACACACACTACCATAATAAAGTCACATGGTCGAGGGAAGAGGAGAAGGGAAACAACAGCAAGTAAACAGGAACGTTGTTTTAACATTGTCCGCAAAGGACCTGAAGGGACAAGGAAAGGAACCAGGTTGTTCTCCGGGTTAATGTTGTCAACGGAGATGGAGAACATTGTTGTAGGTGTGTTGTTCAGATGTCTTTCTGTGGTGAATTACAAGGAGGCAGGGGGAGTGGGGCGACTTTTGGTCACAACCCCAAGGTACAAGAGGAGGGCCCTGCAAAAAGGGTTTTTAATAAAATAAGAACATGGAACAATATTTGAGAAGATATTTGCTTGAAACAAGTGAAATATTCTGCCAGCGGAACACGACAAATTACTTGATATTTAAGGCATATTTTCTAAAACCAAGTGGTATTATCTAGTACAACTTTAACTTTAAGAAGGATGTCCATTATTTTAAAGAATTTTTTTTTAAACTGAAGACAAAATGAAAATTCTTTATTAGACATGTTTTGCACTGGAGGAAAGGAGCGGTATAAGAGATGGAGGAGGTAGGGAAACTGGGGAGAGGAGGGGAGAGGAGTAAAGGGGAGAGGAGTGGAGACTATTGGAGGGGAGGGCAGAGGAGTGGTGGGGAGAGAAGGAGAAAGGGAGGAGAGAGGAGAGTCTGCCTGCTGTCTTTTTGATGCTTCAAGGTGAGGAGTCTTGTAACCCACTGAAGGGTCCTTAGAGGCCCAGAGCCTTTATCATACATTCCATAGAGGTCCAGAGCCTTTATCCTATGGTCATTAGAGGCCCAGAGCCTTTATCATACATTCCATAGAGGTCCAGAGCCTTTATCATACATTCCATAGAGGCCCAGAGCCTTTATCATACATTCCATAGAGGCCCAGAGCCTTTATCATACATTCCATAGAGGTCCAGAGCCTTTATCCTATGGTCCTTAGAGGCCCAGACACACAGGTTTTTCCAAATACGAAATGGAAAGGACCTTTTGAACCGTGTCTGTCTTTACATTTCTGTCCATTTGTCCTTTACGTTTAATCCCCTTTTGTCTCTCTGTCTTTCTCCAACCCTCTCAGCTCTCTCTCTGCCTGTCTCTCTCTCTCCCTGTCTCTCTCTCTTTCTCTGCCTGTCTCTCCCTCTCTCTCTGCCTCTCTCTCTCTCTTTTTCTCTGCCTGTCTCTCTCTCTTTTTCTCTGCCTGTCTCTCTCTCTCTGCCTGTCTCTCCCTCTCTCTCTGCCTGTCTCTCTCTCTGCCTGTCTCTCCCTCTCTCTCTGTCATCTATTGGAAGTAGTTACATTATTCACATCCCTTGACTTTATTCAAATGAGATGTATTTATTCATTCATTTTTCCGTAGTTAAACTTACCTGGACTATGTTTAAACCTTTTGAAAATGTCAGTGGTGTTTTGCAAAACTGGTGTAAACAGCACAGGTTGAAACACACACACACACACACACACAGCTCAGAAGACACTGGTTGCTATGTTGTGTTTATTTTTAACTTACATATCTGATGGAGTGGGGGGGGGGTCACTTAATGTACCGGAAGGGAATGTAGCATTATATGACCTCATGTCCTCCAGCAAAACTATGATGTCATTGTTTTACTCAAGGCTACAACGAGAGTAGCAGCTGTGTGTGTGTGTGTGTGTGTGTGTGTGTATATGTGTGTGTGTGTGTGTTTTGCCGAATCCCTCTGGAAACAGTACAGAAATATTAATGGCTCACAAAACACTCTGTGTAAAACTACCACAGCGCTTGATTATGTCCACGAGACCCTCAAATGTGCTCCCTGTTGAAAGCAGTTTGCCAGTTCTCTACTGTATGTGATCAAACACTGATTATTGGAAACAGGAAGGGGATTGTATGTATTCAGTGGGATTTTGTTAACCAATGGTTCTTCCTGCTGGCGACAAGTGGAAATACTATCCAAGAGGAGAGAGGAGAAGAGAGGAGAGAGGAGAAGGGAGGAGAGAGGAGAAGGGAGGAGAGAGGAGAAGGGAGGAGAGAGGAGAAAGGAGGCGAGTGCGGCCCACCTAACATCCAAACCTGTCTGTCTAACACCTGTCAACTCCTCCCCTTTGCCTTTCTCCCCCTTTCTCATGTAATGATACCTTCATTGTCCCTCCCTCTCCCTCCCTCCCTCTCTCTCTCTCCCTCTCTCTGTGAGCCTCCCCAACATGCCACAGTGTCTGACTGATCGCACGGCGAACGGCCATTTTGTGAGTGTCTGACTCTGCTAATTAAATTAGTCACTAGTTGAGTTGCACATACTGCAGTTGTTTTTTTACAAGGCTGTACAAAGAGAACTTTTGTTTCTGTGAGTTGCTGTCGGCTCTTAACCAGATTCCACTGTTGTCCACAAGCTGCAGATGCTGAAGCTCTCCCTCTCTCACTCCACATTCCACAACCACATATTTGGCTGCAAAAACAAGAGGAGAAATGCTCTCTGCGCTCTGTGACACAGTGATGAATACCTTGTGTTGCCAGAGAGAATTAATATAAATGTTTCCATTTTACGTACATCAGCGCGTTATAGAAACGGTTCGTAGCTCTTGCTAATGCGTGAAATATAAGACATCAACGATATTCACATGTTTGAATTCCTTCTTGCTTTGAGTAATAAGTCATCCTTGGGCTGTAACAAAAATATATTAATTGTTGTTTTCTTATGTATATTTTTTGTTGCACTTTTGTGGTTTCAAACATTGTATTTCTGTAGGGTTCCCCCCCTCAACAAACCGGATGTCTTTCATGTGAAGCACACTAAGGCCATATTACCACCCATTTACAGAATTTCGTTTTTTTCCATGAATCAAAGTAGCTGTTCTAACATGGATGTGGTATTTACTCTTTGATATCATATCTACGTGTTTCTCAGTGCAGCTTCATTTAAACTGACTTTCCTTACAAAACTAAATTTAAACAAATTAAATTACACACACCCACATAATATTGTAGGAGGAAATGCAATGTCCCCATGAATTCTCCCCCAGAGCAGACGGCACACAGTGTTAACCAATAGGCTCGTTCTGTAGCTACATAAAGGAAATGGACTCAATTTCCTCTGGAGGATCCAGAGGGTTCTGCTTTGACCCGCCAGGCCTGGACTGTTTAAATGTGTCTATGGGTCAGTCCAGCAGGCCCTCTGACTACCACCCGTGAGGACGTGTTTGGGAAGTACCACGACATAAGTCAAACCCAGCCCAGGACTTCCTGCGTCTCTTGGTTTGTTTCTCCATGGTGGGAGGGAGTCCTCTCTGAACCTGGCTGTAGTCTTCTCAGCAGGTATTCAAACCTTGACCTCACAGGAACCTTTCATACTTTTCCCTCTCCTAGAATGGGAGGCAACACAAAGTCTCATGTTGTTTTGCTCTGGCATCCAATTTTATTTGTTATTCATAATGTCCAGGAAGAGGAGTGGATCTAGCAGCTAACAGGAGTAAACAGAGACCCAGGTGTCTCTACATCCAGTACCTCTCAGGGCAGCCGGCAGGGACGTATGAAGCATCTGTGACTCTGGTCTGACTCTGGTCTGACTCTGGTCTGACTCTGGTCTGACTCTGGTCTGACTCTGGTCTGACTCTGAGACGGCATAGCTGACATTGGCGCTGCGCTAGTCCAGTCTGTCTGACGTTGGGCCAAAACCGACTGAATTAGTTTCTATGTTTTAGTTGTCACGTTTGCCAATTAAGATGTAGTTATGTGACCATGAACCTGATTTGTTTCCCCCTGTGCTGTTAAAAAGAGGAGTATTCTATTTCCTGTCGAGTGAGGCAGAGCAGTTTTCTATTTCCTGTCTGGTGAGGCAGAACAGTATTCTATTTCCTCTCTGGTGAGGCAGAGCAGTATTCTATTTCCTGTCGTGTGAGACAGAGCAGTATTCTCTTTCCTGTCGAGTAAGGCAGAGCAGTATTCTATTTCCTGTCGAGTGAGGCAGAGCAGTATTCTATTTCCTGTCGAGTGAGGCAGAGCAGTATTCTATTTCCTGTCTGGTGGCAGAGCAGTATTCTATTTCCTGTCTGGTGGGGCAGAGCAGTATTCTATTTCCTGTCTGGTGGAAGAGCAGTATTCTATTTCCTGTCTGGTGGGGCAGAGCAGTATTCTATTTCCTGTCTGGTGAGGCAGAGCAGAGTATTTGGTTGATAGTGGTACTATAAGTTAGTCAGGCAGTAACACAGAGACAGACAGACAGATTGGCAGACAGATTGGCAGGCAGACAGATAGACCAGCAGGCAGGCAGACAGAAAGACAGGCAGACAGATTGTCAGGTAGAGAGACAGGCAGCCAGAAAGACAGGCAGGCATGCCTTGACTTTGTGCTAATTAGCAATGAAAACTTGGGCTTTACTGCAACAAAGCCTAGCATTTAGCTGTGTAAAATGCATCTGATACTGAACACACACACACATGCACACACACACACACACAGTTCTTTTATGTGCAGACTCAGATGAAGGCACTGGCTTCTATTGTTGTTTGAGATCCAATCACTTGTCCTCTCTGAACAACATGACTTAAATTACTGTTCAGATGCCCAAGACACATAGACACACACACACATACACATGCATATTAATGTACATAATGTGTGTGTGTGTACATAAATATAAATATGCTTCTGTCTAACGCAACAAGTCGTTTAAAGTAAAGAGTAACAACTTGAGGAAGTTTTTACTTTTTCTCCTTCCTTTTATGTTTAAATGTTCTGTTTGTGCCGAAATCACAGAATCACCATAAGGCCTGCTTTGCATTTTTAATTTAGTAACTAACATATGAATACATTTGCATATTAATGAGTTGCAGATTAAATCATGCATACATAATGACCTCCTTACTGTGGTGACTGTTTGTCAGAGTCTCCCAGCCTGGTCTGATGAATGCTATTTGATGATTACAATTGGACAAACCCCCGTCTCTGTCCCTCAGACACATTTCAGCTATAAGGGTGTGTGTGTGTGTGTGTGTGTGTGCATGTGCGTGTGTGTGTGTGTGTGTGTGCGCGTTTGCATGTGTGTGTGCGTGTGCGTGTGCGTGTGTGTGTGTGTGTGTGTGTGCGTGCGTGTGTCTGTGCGTGTGCGTGTGTGCATGTAAACCGAGGGATTTGTTTTTGAAAACCGAACCGAAGATTTGACATTTAAAATGATAAATAATTTCAAAAGGGAGAACGAAAGAAAGAAGAGGGTTGTAAAAGGAAACGGTGGAGGTGCTAAACTCTCTCGTTGTCCCGTTCTAAATCATTCCCTGTCATCAGGACACCTGTGAATGATGGTTCCTGTGAATGATGGTTCCTGTGAATGTCATTAACACTTTCAAGTCTTTTGGTGGAATTTGGGATCAAATTAAATGAAAGATTAATTTTAGTGAATGGGGGCTCAGTCTCTTCATGTTTTGTGTAAGAAGGCTGTGTGTGTGTGTGTGTGTGTGTGTATGAATGTGTGTGTGTTATTGTAAGGGACGTTTCTGTGTGATCCTGTTATGACAAGGTTCCCACTGAAATAAAGCTGATTGAGAACACAATGGACAAACATTTCTGATAGGCATTATCTTTCTCTATCACTCTCCCCATCTCTCTTTGTCCCTCTCTGCCCATCTCTCTTCCTCACAGTTTTAAAAAAAAACTATTTTCCAGAGTACATTATCCTCCAGGTAATGTATTTAATAGACACCTAATTAGTGAAGACCAGCTTTATTCCTAATCACTTCATTTTAAACTGGTCTTAGGCTACTTTCACTTTCACACGCATTCTTTGTTTGTGTGTGTGTGTGTGTGTGTGTGTGTGTGGAGGAGGAGAGCAGACCAGCTGTGATTTATTGTCCAGCGAGGAGCTGATATGTGTGTAGATGTTTGAACATTCTATAAGCCTATGGGTGTCACGTTACAAAAAGGCGTCTTTTGGGGTGAAAATTAGTCAATCAGTGTTTGAAGAGAGAGATGACAAACAGTGGCTTAGTTATTGTCTTGAAGGAGAGAGAGAGGGAGGGAGGTGTTGGTTTGTCTCGTGTTAATGGATCCTCTGTGGTTAATTGGTTCACTCTTTAGCACTATATAGTTCACTACTCGGTCTTGGGGCCCATTGGGTTGCTGTCTCCAGTCGGGTGCCAGGAAGGGAATGGGCTTGGCCAAGGGTGCACTGCGCACACACAGACACACACACACGCTCCCCTAGTGCATCTGTTGATAGAAATGGTTTGTGTGTGTGTGTGTGTAGTTAAACAAGCATGTGTGTACACACCTTCCCTGTGCTGTAAATATCCTCAGAGGAATGCATAACCTCTCACATCATTTCCTTTCATTGAAACGTACCTCCCATTCTGTAGCATACGGTGTACCTTTAAATTGGTGCATGTACACACATTCAGTGGGAGCGTGCATAGAAAACTGTTTCTAAAGAAAATCAAGTTAAATGTGAGCGGGAGCCCCCCCACACACACACACATGAATCTGAAGAGGGTGGTTTTGAAAGGCGGGTTCCAAGAGATGGTCCTGACTGCCCCAGTCGCTATCGCCTTCTACCCCCCAAGAATGACAGCCCAGGTTAACATGATGAATCCTGCGAGATTGACAACTCACGCTTCTAATGAGTAAAAAAATCCCCCAAGCATGAAATCGGAATGAAATGTGTGATTATAATTCAAGTAGTGTTTACTTTAATCTCAGGGGGACTAAAGCCTGGGAGAGACACGCGGGAAAGAGGAGGAGATGAAGAGAGACAGAGAGAGAAGGAAACAGAGGACAAAATAGAGACAGAACATCTCTTTTCCTCCTCTCTTTCTCCTCTCCTCTCCTTGTGTCTCCTCTCCTCCTTTCTCCTCTCCTCCTTTCTCCTCTCCTCTCCTGCAGCAGCCCTCTAACAACATCAAGCCAACAAACAGATGAATAAATAACAGTGAAGCCACTAAGGGAGCCTGAAAAAGACGAGGCAACATGGCCGACAGTTTTCGGCATGTAGAAGGCAACACTCCCCCCTCCCGTCCTTGGGTCAAACTGTTCCCATGTTTCTCATGTGTGCTCCTGTGAATGGAAATGCACCCTTTTCCCTTCATGTGCCTGCTTCATAGGGCCCCTGTCAGCAGCATTGCACTAGGGGGTAGTGAGCCATTTGGGAAGCAGGCGGAGTGTCTTCAATTATTAAAGTTTATTCTGGGAATAGTCAGTGCACTTGAACATCATTTACTGGGCTCCGTATGCAAATGATTCAGTCTCCATTTGGGAACTATTCCCAGAGGTTTGTGTCTGTCCTCTGTTGTGTTTGTGTGTGTGAGTTTGTGTGTGTGAGTTTGTGTGTGTGTGAGTGATGCTCGCGTTTTGGCAAGTGCTCACACTTCACTTGTTAAATCTAGTATAGATAGACACAAAGGCATGCTTGCCCATACACACACTTACCAACCCACACACACACACACACACACACACACAGGCGTGCCAACAGAACAGTCCGAGCTAAACTCTGCAACACAACACACCCACTGTCACCGTTTTGCAAAAACAACTACACAACTAAATGGCGTTAGCTAACCCTATATTTCTGTCTGTTGTGGGAGTGTAATTTCGCTTGTTTGTCGTTTTGTTGCAGTTTTACGTGAAGCCTGGTGACATTTTCAGCCTCAGCGTAGCCACGCTCTCTGGCCAGCGGTTCTGTATTAGCATCGGTCACTCCATTGCAGTAGTATGTTTTGTTTAAAGGGGCTCGAGTCTCAGTCTTCCTTCACCTGATGAATTGTCAGCACATGTATGTTTTTGGGGCATTTCCACATGTTAATTGTGACATTTTGTGACAAGTCGTGGACCTCCAGTAACATGGAATCACCGTCTCATCTGTTCCTCCATCTGCCCCGTATATATTCACCGTACTGTTTAAAACCGCCTGTTTAGTCTCCCGTCATTCTGGTTCCGTTCCATCGGCTTTTCTTCTGTGGAAGTCGTGAGCCAGATCCTGGTGTCCAGGATCCAGACGTCTGAAGAAGAAGCTCTTGAACTGTGTTGGTTCTCAGTTGTTTTCTGACTACCAGAGTTTACAGAGTCGCACACACTCACACAGACTGCTTTGAGGAAACACACTCCTCTGAAGGTTAGTGTCCTTCTGTAAGGGCTTTCACTGAGTTCAGAGGTCATTGCCACTATTGCCTAATAATCTATGACCTTCTGATTGCAGCGCAGATGCACTTTTGGCCTGGATTCACCTTCTCTTTGGTTGCTTTAGGTTTTTATTAAATTATAATATAAATTATATTTCAAGATTTTGGTTGTTTACTGTGAGCAACTCACTTCTTCGGTCAGGGCAAAATCTACTGGTGTGTCATTTCTTTTTTTCTTAGTTTCTTTCCTCTCCTTTTCTCTGTCTATTCTGTTCTTTCTAACCGACCCCCTCTCAGTCTTCCTCTCTGTTTATCCCTCTCTCTTTCTCTCTCTCCCTCTCTCTCTCTCTCTCTCGTCAGGTTCTTGTCCTCCTGCTGTATACAGCACAATGCTGGGAGCCAGCCAGCTCTGTGGACAGATGGTGCAGTTATTAGATGTGCATCATACGATTCCCTTCCTGCCACTCGCTTTTTAATCAAATTATAGAAAAAAGGAGGGAGTCTATTAACTGTGTTTCTATTCAACTCCATAATGGTAGTTGCTGTTACTACAGTGTCTGTCTGCCTGCATGTCTCTCTGTCTTTCTGTCTTCCTCTCTTTACATTTCTAATCTTGTCTATATCTACTATATCTGTCTATATATGCTGTGTCCCTCTATGTCTTTGTAGATACATCTACATGCACCCCTTTCTATCTTTTATATATCTATCTCTATATATTCCTATATTTGTTCTAAATCTATTTATCTGTATCTGTGTGTTTATATATATTCATTCAACACTGTTATTTTATCACTGAGCCCTTTACCTACGTGTGTGTGCGTGTTTATACATGTGTGTTTGTGTGCCAGGGCACTGAGAGCAGAGTGTTAGGTGAGCTCCTTGTGTAAGAGGTGCAGTGTGAAGAAAGATTACAGAGTTAAAAGGCGCCAGAAATAGTTGAAAGAAACAAAGCATGTAGTCATTAAGCCGTGGATGGAAAGAGTGAATATCTGCTTCTTCAAAGGAGCCGATACATAGGGGCCTTGCAACGATAGCTTCCAGATTTACTATGGAAAGTGTGTGTGTCTGCGTGCGTGCGTGCGTGTGTGTGTGTGTGGGAGCATGCAAAAGAGTGAGAGAGAGCGCGTGTGTGTGGGGGTGTAAAGGAGGGCCACATGAAGAGGTAGAGTCAAGTCAATCCCCCCTTGTCCCTCCCCTCTCCCCTCCCACCATCCTCTCTCCTCCCCTCTCCCCTCCCACCCACCTCTCTCCTCCCCTCTCATTGCTCGGCATCAGAAATGGTTTCTCCCTGCTTTGCATATTCACCATGCCTGGCCTGGCCATATGGGAAAATGCAACTGAAGGAATTGTTGTGAAAAAAAGGGGGACAGCGAGTTAGAAATAAAAGTTGTTAGAGTGCTACTGAAGAGGGGGAAATTGAAGAGAGACAGCCATGTACTGTGCCTATAGCATCCCAGGAATGAGCGGAGGTTCTCTGATGTATTACTACAATGGCAAAGCGGTAAGAAGATCAACTGTCTCTGACTCAAGGCTCGAGCTGGGTGACATTTTTATCTGGCTGCCATCCGTCTGACTGGGCTGTCAGTTGATGCCAGGCTGTAGTTTTTAATTGTTGGATGTGTTGTTTTGTTTTAAGCTTGTCGCGGTTGTTTTCCGCTCGTTTCGTCTGCTTGTATAAATCGAACAAAGGAGCTGAGAAAACCCTGGCAGTTTGGTTTCTACGTGTGGAGGAGTGAGACAGTCCTGATTTTGGACAGTTTAGAAGGTGAACTAATCCAACAGCTAACAATGTTTTTATCTCAGGCTGGTCGGTCACTCTGCAGTACATTCAATCTCTCACTCCAGGAGTGTGCTTTGATCATGATAATCTGCTTCGTATTTGCAGCTGTTAACATTGTAATGCTGTTATAGATGATTCAGTTATTTTCAATTATGTTAAATGGGGTGTAATGAAAATAGTGGAGGAGCCACGGGAGCAGGGTTAATTTGATTGAATGATATTTAGAGAAAATCTACAGCTGATAGTCCTGACAGTGAGAAGTTTAGGTCTGCAGAAGCACCATGTAAGGCTGTGTTAAGCCCTGTTATGAGGAAATAATTTCAGGTTGTGTGGATATTATTCATTTATTTCTTACTAATGGGATTTTTCTAAAAGCTAAACACAGACAGACACATGGTTTGTTATTGCTGCTCACCTGTGAAATAACGTGGCATGGAAAAAAGCGACAGAGAGAGAGACAGAGATGAACTCTGAATGTTTGTTTGGTTCACAATCCTCCCTGTGTTGAGTAAAACCAGTGTGAAGGAGACAGAAATAGAGAGATAGACAGTATACAAAGAGAGGTCTGTCTGTCTGTCTTTCTGGGATCATGATAGTTCCTCAGCATCTGATGTTAATCAGTCAGTCAGGAAGTGAGAACAGTTCTATCCAGCTCTATATTCAAGTTGTTGTATCTCTAAAAATCTCCCCTCTGCCCACATGGAAGTCATATTAACAGGTCAACATCTCACAATTACAGATAACATGGCATCTTTATTATCTTAATGTGGCTTTGGTTTCTATTATTTAAATGTTTAGAGGTTTCTAATATTTCTTGAAGAGGAGAAAATAATTTTTTCTTTTTATTATTTTAAATTTTGTAATGATGATTGATTGATATGTAGTATATAAAAAAAATATTATGTATTTCGCCCCAAAATATTTGTAATCCGTTCAGATTTTTTGTTTTAACAATTACAGCTATTTAATTATACCCCCTTTTTTTTATTAATAAAAGTAGATTAGTTCCCAGCCACATTGATTTCATTTTTAAAAGCAGGCCCTGTTTTTGTTTCAGTGCAAGACGCTTCAGTATGAAGGCCTGTTCTCAGCGCTGCATTTGTCCGATTGTTGCCCCAGTTCTCGCTCTTCACCCAGCAGACGGTTCACGGCTGTAGTCTCCTGCCTGGCACCCAAGTCGTGGGTTTCCGTTCGGGATTTCTCTGTTCTGCCCAGGGGCGAGAGTGGCACACACGGCCCCGAAGCGCTCCGACCAAGCTGGCTCTGCTGTGTTTTGTTTATGGCTGGTTTTTAAAACACAGGGCCGTCTTTGTACGCTGGATCCGAGGCCATGCAATCAGATTTTTGTTGATGACACGGCAGGCATTGTATCTGGCCGGCCCTGGATGGGCGCTTTGTGGCACTCTTGATTCCGTGCCAAGCATCTTGCGAGCGGGGTTGTTTGTGCTTTGCGTTCATTTGGGGTGGATCAAAAAAACAACACACACACACACAGAAAATGTCTGTTGCGTCCCGCCAAAACCATGTCGATGGTCGGTTTATTTTGAGGCCTTGCGTTTGTTACCGTTGAAGAGGCGTTGTTTTTTCAGCCTGAGAACAGGGGTGGCCGTTTTGTCAGCTTGTCGATGTTGGGGAGAAGTGTTCTACTGCAGCCAGACAGTTTCCAATACCTGAGTTGGTCAGGAGGAGCTGCCGGGAGCTGGAGGAGAGGACAGCAGAGGAGGACAGGAGAGGAGGAGAGCAGCCTTCCAGACCGGCTGCCTAATGAGTCAACAAAAGAAGAGCTAAAACAAAAGGCCTCTCTTTTTTTAGTCTCTCTACACAAACCCATTTTAAACAGAGCTGCTCCAGCCAAGAATGGCATTGTTTTTGATAAGAGCAACATTTGAATATTTCTGTGTTTTAATTAGCTATGTTGATGAATTTAGCTAGTTGGGGTTAGTGCCAAATCTTTACTACTAAATTAAAATATATAAATAAACTTTCAAAAATATTACATATGCATTTACAACAAAAAAAATTACATTTTCAAATCAGCAATGGGTTTTTTTGTTTACATATTTCTTATTTTTTGTTTAAAAAATAATCTGTTTGATAAAAAAATACATATTCACTTATTTATTTCTATGAATCAAAATTAAATCAACACTGGTTTTGATTTCTTTTTATTATATTGAATAATTCTTATTCTAAATGTGTTTAATAAAGTTTACAATTTAAATTAAAATTTATTTAAACATCATTATATTGATATTCAGGTTTAATACATTTTACTATTATAATTGTAATGGAATTATAAAAACATACAAATATTATAATAATAATCAATATTATTATTATTAATTAAATAAATGTATCATATAATATATATTATAAATGTATCATAATAAAAATGCATTGCATATGCTTAGATTTTATTTATAATGTTCTTATTGTTCATTTTGTTAATTCATTTCTGCCACACAGTACGTGTGTGTGTCTGTCTGTGTGTGTTAACTCATTGTGATGAGGACCAGTTTGTTAAGAGGAAATATAGCTAGTCATTCTTTACACGGACAAAGCCGGTGGCCCTCTGTCCATCCTGTATACTTCAATTAGAACAGAGGACGTCAGGCAGTTTGAATGGGTGATGGACAGACAGCTGTGTTGTGTGTGAAATCATTCCTCGTTGCTCTTTGAGCCGTGTACAGTGTGAAGTCAAACAGACCACAGAGGGTGAAGCATTGGTCTGCAGGAAATCATTTGGGACTGGCTCGAGTTAAGCCCTGTCTATTGACGCTCTGATGGATATACGTATGCATTTACATACAGCTTTTGTATTTTATTCCTTTAATTGTAAATATGATTTAGGCCTTCATGTCGTTGTTTTTTATTTATTTGTAAACCAGCACCGTGTTCACTCTCGCACCTTTAATTGTATGTAATAGCCCCCATCAGGTTACGTTTCTCAGACACTTAACCAACACTTGGTTTAGAAAAGGGCCAAAACCAAGTGATTATGGTTTATTTTTGTTTAGTAGCATTTAAAGCCTACAGAAAATGAATACATTGAGTGCTTGTGCCTAATATTACAATAATGTCTCTTTTGAAATAAGGAGGGAAATGTTTTCTTGGTTCTCTCTAAATTTCACTGAGAAATTAAAGAAAAATGTAATATTACAATTGCTACTAACTCTTTGACGGTTAGTAGAAGTCACTGAGGCTCTTGCTATCTTGTGACTGTTGATCATTGACTGTTTGCGTGCTCTGTTCTCCATGTTGAAGTGGAAACCTGGTTGTGTTTGTGTGATCACCAGGGCGCTCTTTTCACCACAGCGCCGGAGCTCCGTTCGTCACTCGTCTGCTCTGGATCAAAGGACTGTTTTAGTTCTCATTCCCGCTTCGCTATAGCGTCTGTTGGTAGTGTTGCCAAAACGAGGCACATCACACAGTCCGGCTCCGCCGCCATCTTCCCCGGGATGTGTGATGCTGGCCAGTGTAATGGACCGGGCCGGGCTCGGGCAGGAACGTCCTTCAGAGGCATTGGATTTGAGCGCCACACAAAGCCGAGGGAACGTGAAGTGGCGCATCCCAATTGGAACCCCTCCCCTTGGTGCCCTAGACCGCCCTGAGCCCTGTGGACCTGGTTCGTTGGTGTGGGTCAATGAGGGTCCTGGTGTGGACTGGCCGGGCTGATCAACAGTCGGGGCTGGGGCGCTTCACAAGATGACATGGTTGTGGCTGTTGTCTGGCTGGAGGCTGGCATCTTAGACTCATGAATAAAACCTGGGAAGGAGAGGAAACAAGGGAAGGAGAGGAGTCAGGGAAGGAGAGGAAACAAGGGAAGGAGAGGAGTCAGGGAAGGAGAGGAGTCAGGGAAGGAGAGGACAGGAGTCTTTCGGTTTTCTTTCACTCTCTTGTTAATTTCCTAGGATCTCTCTTTCCTTCTCTGTTGTTCTTCGGGGGTGAACGTCGGGCTCATCCCTTCTCTCTCAGTGGAGGATGACTCCCCGTCAAGGTCTTTCATCCCACCCTTTTCACTGTGGATGACAGTGTTCAGGTCCCTCATCCCCTGCTCTCTTGACTGGGTGACAGTGGCTTTTATGCTTTTTTAAACAGGAAATTGATGAAAGACAAAGGGGTTTGCATTGTGAGGCGTTTGGATCCATCCTGCAGCAGTATATGTACTGGAGGCATTGGCCCAGACCGCAAGGATGACAGCAGTAGGGTCCCTCATCCCCTTTCTTGACCGGATGACATCGTAACCCATCCACTTGAGCCAAAATCTCTCTCTCGTCTCTGTCTCTCCCTCTCTGTCTCTATCTCTTCTCTGTCTCTCCCTCTCTTCTCTGTCTCTCCCTCTCTTCTCTGTCTCTCCCTCTCTGTCTCTATCTCTTCTCTGTCTACATTGGGCCTGGTTCCATACCCCGGTCTGTACTCTCATTATGGAAGTGCATAGAGATCTTTTGTCAAGGGAAGATAATCCCATTGAAATAGGTCATCCTTGGCCATGCTGGTCCGTGTGGGGCTTGGGCTCACCATCTGTGTCCTAAATGGTTATTCCCTGTGTAGTGCACCTCTTTTGGCTGGGTCCCATAGGGCTGTGCTCAATACTAGTGCACTTCCTAGGAAATAGGGTGTCATTTGAGACTTGCAATTGGACATGTTGTGTAAGAGACAAATTGTGCAAAACTCTGAGTGAAGTGGCCTTTATTATTTTGACCGTATAATTGTTATTTTACTGTTTCACAGAGCCTGGCAATCATAGCCTGTTTTCACTGAAATGGTTTCCTCTGTTTTAAACAGTTTAACAAGTGTATTTCATGTATTTCTTTTCAGCCTTGCAACTGATACACATATTGAATGAAAAACGACATACTGTTTTACAGTATATAGTTAAAAGAAACAAATATTACTTTTGACTGAATGAGAATTATTGCATTACTATTTGTTTTGAACTGCTGGTGTGAGCTAGCTAGCTAAGGTCCACTGTAAATAGCAGTTCATGTACACACACACTGTTACTCTCTGAGCACACTGTCCTCTCCTTGGAGGCAGGGATCGGGCTGCAGGTTGAGGACTTTGTCTCGCTGCGTTGTGGCGTGCTGTTGACCCATTAAGCCAGAGCCTGGTTCTGCATCTACTGTTCGCTGCAGTGTTGGCTGTTCTGAACAGAAATAGGTCAGCTTCTCTTTTAGTCCCAGACACATCACTGGCCCCAGTACAGCCCTGCTCTAGTCCCAGACACATCACTGACCCCAGTACTAGCCCAGCTCTAGTCCCAGACACATCACTGACCCCAGTACTAGCCCAGCTCTAGTCCCAGACACATCACTGACCCCAGTACTAGCCCAGCTCTAGTCCCAGACACATCACTGACCCCAGTACTAGCCCAGCTCTAGTCCCAGACACATCACTGACCCCAGTACTAGCCCAGCTCTACTCCCAGACATCAGGAGCCCCAGCCCTAGGTAGGTATTAACCCCTGTAGTAGCCAGGGTCTAGACACCAGCCCCCCCCCCCCCCCTAATAATGTTGCTATATCTTTATATACTATCAATATACTGGGTGATGAATGCCTTCATGTATTTCTCCTGCTTTTCAAAGGGGTAGAAATAGCTATGCGGGAGAACTTAAAAGGAGAACGGAAAAAAACGCTGAAGTAATCATGTCTTTGATCTTGTGCGGTTTTATTATTACAATCTGCGCCAAATAATGCCGTCCTGATTCCGGACTTATTCGTCTGGGGTGGGGGGTTAGATCCATATGTTTATCATTAGGGGGAGGGGGGATTTTTCATGTGGAGCAGGATGCAGACTCTTATCCAGGAGACCGAGATCTTGATTCCAACTAACTTGATAGAAGATCAGTCTGACGTGCTTATGGGATCTTCACAGTGGCATTGAAGAAGTCACTGTGCTGTCGGCAGTGTTGCTTGGCCGTGTCAGTGGGATTCACCAGAACTATAAAGTTACTGTTATGTCGAGAACCAATGAGAGAGAGAAAGAGTCTCTGGGTTTGTGTGGCACCGCCCACAGTGGGTGACAGTGTGTTTCAATGCTGCCATGGAGGGAAGCGGAGGCATTCTGTCTGTCTGTCCTGACATGTTCTGTCTGCCTGCCTGCCTGTCTGTCTGCTTCCATACCCTTGTTTCTGCTGGTGGTTGAACACACGGTGGTGGTGAGGAGAGGTTGTGTCTGGGTTGAACACAGTGGTAGTGTAGAGGTTGTATCTTGGTTGAACACACAGTGGTGGTGAGTAGAGGTTGTATCTTGGTTGAACACACAGTGGTAGTGAAGAGGTTGTATCTTGGTTGAACACACAGTGGTGTTGAGTAGAGGTTGTGTCTTGGTTGAACACACGGTGGTGTTGAGTAGAGGTTGTGTCTGGGTTGAACACACGGTGGTGAGTAGAGGTTGTGTCTGGGTGGCCATATGTGATGGTCCTGAGGTTGATCTTAGTAGCTCCTAAAAACAACAACAACACAGTCAACAACAACAACATAACATCCCAGATTGCGGTGGCGGTGGTCTGCAGTGTAGCAGGCTGGCAGTGGGAGGGGGGAGACCACGGCGTCCATACCCAGGATAGAGGCCTCAAGACTGGGCCACAGATGCGGTGTAGATGGCGGGCATACAGAATGCAAATCCGGTGTGTGCGTGTTAGTTAGTTAGAATATTTCATTGCACTTTATACCTGCTGTAAACCATGTATGTGACAAATATATATTTAGCTTGTTAGTGTGTGTGTGTGATTCTCTATTCATTGCACCAACTGTCCAGACTATATGTTAGCAGTGTTAGAAATAAGAAATCTGCTTTTCTGAAACTTTGCGATTGCTCTTAATTACTCTGTCAGTTGATTATTTATGGTGGCAATTAATTGGCTGTCAAGCAGCCCGTTGGCGTCCAGCCAGAGCCAGACTGAAACAGAGTGTGTCCCCAATGGCAGCCTATTCCCTATGTAGGGCACTACATCTGACCCTTACGGGCTGTGTTTTAAAGTAGTACACTAAAACGGGAATAGGTTGCCATTTGGAACATATGTGTTTGAATAGTCTCTATCTCCTAAACCCTGTATCTTTCTTATCAGAAAGGAATCAAGCCCAGTTATCAGCGTCTATGACCAGGCCTTCATGAAGATATCTTCTTCCTCCTCCTCCTCTTGCTCGTATCCACGTTCCAAAGGCCCCTGGAGAAGCGGAGTTTAAACCAGATTTGGCTCCCCGTAATCCTTAGAAATTGATTTGGCACATTGTCTCCTCTGCTCTGCAGGCCCTTCGGTCTGGAAGTGGGGTGTGGATGTTACAGGGTGTGTGTGAGGGGAGGAGGGGAGGAAGAGAAGGAGAGAGTGTTAATGCAAGTGAGGCATCAGTATGTGAAGTCGTTGAGGTTTAGTGTGGATGTGGAGGAGTGGGGTTAGCGTAAGGCAGGAAAGGTTTCGTGAGTATGTCTCGGTGTGTGTTTCACTGTGTTTCAGTGTCTTTCAGTATGTTTCTGCCTGTTTCAGTATGTTTCTGCCTGTTTCAGTTTGTCTCTGCGTGTTTCAGTTTGTTTCAGCGTGTTTCAGTTTGTTTCAGCGTGTTTCAGTTTGTTTCAGCGTGTTTCAGTGTATGTTTCTATGTGAAGTAAATTGCAAATGAGGACTCTGTGTTGGTCAGTGCAATGTGCTTAATACATTAATAGCTGTCCATACCCCTTTAAGTTGACACCCTCCAGCCAGTCACTGGGCACTTCTCACCGCCCAGCCAATCATTGGGCTCTTCCCTTTTCCTTTTAGCTAATCACTGGCCTCTTCCCTCCCCTCCAGTCAATCACTGTACTCTTTCAACAATCAGCCAATCACTCGCTTCTTCCCTCCTGCATGGCTACTTCACCAATATCAATAAGAGATATACTGAAACATTTCGAATGGTTTCAAAATTACATTTTCCCATAACGACTCTTCTGAGTTTCTTTACTAAGAAAAATGTTGTTCCTGTGACTGAAATCTTATCATGCCTGCCAGTGTTAAGATCAATGCTGCTTAAACATCCACTCAATCACTAACATCTCAAGCATACATGCAGATCCAGAATTACTCCAAACACATGTTTCTTTAAAACACAACTTCAGTAAAACAGTTTAGACATTACATAATGGGTTATGAGGTCACTTCCCGTGGTCACGGCCTGGTCTTGTTCACATGGAAAGGATAAACAGAAGGCATTTGGTCAGAATGGACAATGAGCTCATAGAGTAGTGCTGCAGTTTGTCTGAAACACATGTGGACAATCCTTCACACCACCACTCTACACACACACACACAGAATTATATAGAAACACACACACACAATTATATAAACACACACACACAATTATATAGACACACACACACACACACACACAATTATATAGACACACACACACACTATTATATAGAAACACACACACACACAATTATATAGAAACACACACACACAATTATATAGATACACACACAATTATATAGACAAACTACAAATGCATTTCAACACGTCTGTTTATCTTCCAATTGGCGAACCACATTTCTGTACATTGCTGTCATATATTTCAGGCATTTCTGTCATGCATTACCGTCATACATTTCCATCATACATTTCTGTTATGCATTGCTGTCTTACATTACCCTTATACATTGCTGTCTTATATAACTGTCATACATTGATGTTTTATATTGCCATCATACATTACTGTCATACATGGCTGTCTTACATTACCTTCATACAATACGGTCATACATTGCTGTCTTACATTACCATCATACAACACGGTCATACTTTGCTGTCTTACATTACCGTCATACTTTGCTGTCTTACATTACCGTCATACATTGCTGTCTTACCTTGCTGTCTTACATTACCTTCATACTTTGCTGTCTTACATTACCATCATACAACACGGTGATACTTTGCTGTCTTACATTAACATCATACAATACTGTGATAAATTACTATCTTACTTTGACCATATATTATCATGGTACATTACTTCAATTATTATTATTGAATTTTATTGTAAATCAGCTGAGTTTCATTTTGTTAAGGGATTAACATTTTAAATATTGTAAAATGTTGTTTTGTTTTTAAATGATGGTGTTATTTCTTGGATGGAGGATGTAACTGTTTTCATGCTATTCGTTCCTTCATAATGTAGTCATGGTGTATTTTATAGCACAGGGAATTGCATTTCTCATCCTCTCGCACTCCTGAATATCTGCATGTCATCTGCAGTTTAAGTGTACTGGAGCGCGTTGGGAAGCAGAGGCCTGCTTCTTGACACGAACACACACACACACACACACACATACGTACATATACATTCTTCGTAGCCAGAGAACAGTAACCAGTGTTGGCAGAGGCAGACATCTGGACTTAATTAAATTAAATTAGGAGACAAAAGAGAAATCACTCTGGTCAGTTGCCAAAAACTCTATACCTTGAAAGGATTTGAGAAATAATAAAAAGCCTCCGAGAGACTCTGTCACCTGTGGGTAACTGGAAATTCACTTTGTAGGGCTTCGTTCCAAACACCATCCTATTACCTTTCTAAATCTTTGGGAAAGTATTTAAAACTAGCACACTAAGCAGGGATCAGGGGGCCATTTGGAGACACACATTTTTTTCTCTCACTGCATGGCAACCAAACATGGGTTTCCATCTACTAATCAGTAACTAATGGAGGTTCTGCCTCTGCCTTCCGAACCAAACCCAGGGCCTGGTTCTGACAGATGTGAAAATGACCTCTATAACTCAACACCAATCTGTGAATGACCAACGTGGATTCCCTCCTTTTTCTTCCTCTCATTTCAACTCGGCAACATTCTTTTACAGTTAGCACTTTGTTTCTGAATCCTGTCGTGGTTTCGCGTGTGTGTGTGTGCGTATGTGTCCCTGTGTGTGTGTGTGTGTGTTTCTAAGGCAAGTTTTTTTTCTCCTGTGACAGAGAAAGAAGACCTTATTAGCTGTCAAGCCCTAAGATGGCTCCCCAGACTGCGCTTCACACACACACACACGCACTTCCATTCCCAAATCTATTTCCTGTTTGCCCTGTGTGCTTGGGGGGCCATTATAAAGTGCATTATATTGTGATATTCCCTCAGAGGGGCAGCTTACGCTGCGTCCCTTCTTATTCTCTCCATTGAAATGAGCTGGAGGTCCCACTTTGGTCGGAGAGATTGTGGAATGTGGCCGGATGGATTTCACATTTGCCTTCCGTCGGGAAATTGATTGGACGCCGGGCGTATGTCGTGCCCCAAACAAACACAGTCTGTTCCAAATACATCCCTATTCCCTATGTAGCGTCATGACTAAAGGTAGGGCTCCTTTTAGGGAATAGGGTCCCATTTGGGATTTGGTTGGAGATTTCCTTACTGTCATAATGATGTATATAGGGGCTGGTGTTGGGTGGTATTGACCAACAGCTAACCTTAACCAGAATAAATGACACCGAATAATTTCCGGAGAGAGTGCAGGTGTGTGTTCACCGATAATCATTCATTTATTTTGTATGATCATTAGAGAACTGTTATTGCATTTCTGTGATCATTCTTAACAGAAAAGTGCTTGTTTTTTTTGTTAGTGATTGATTTGTTATTTGATTCTTTTGACTTTATTTTCCAGTGTGGCCTTTGTGATTTATTTTACGGTTGTTTCGGGGTGATGGTGTTGATCAGTGATGTAGTACACAAACACCGACAGCTTTTCCCTCTTTCTCTCTCTTGTTGTCTGGGTGGCTCATTGTCTCTAAGCTTCTCTCCAAGTCCTTGTTTTTTTCCCTTTTCACAACCTAAACACACAATGTTCACAAATAAATTCCTTCATTTGCTTTGTTCACAATTGCAAGGGATTCTACTCTGTCAAAGACTGGAACACAAAGACATGCTTGCATTGTGCTGTCCCATTCTGTTGGCTTCCTTCTGTCTAAACCCTAGATCTGCTTAGACAGTGGAACTGCTTCTGGCAGTTGTGGGATTACGTGATGCCACTCCAGATTTGCAGGTGTTTTCCACCAGGGGGCACTGCGCCAGCCTCGCCCGCTCTGCCGTCAAAGACGGGAGACGTCTTTCTCAAGGGGCAACAGTAGTTGCACCAGGAATGTGCTCCTCAGCTTGTAATCCTCCGGGCGATCTGAAACTGAATGGGGGAGTCGGTAGGACAATGTCATTACCACAGAGCGATCATATGCCGAATGGGCACCCTGTTCCACTTTTTACTGCACTAGTTGTTTTATTCCAGAGCCCTCGTTAAAGAGAAACGGGGTGCCGTTTGGGATGTAACAGGGCTGCTTCCTGTTTCACTACATAGAAGAGACCCTTTTCTCTGAAGTCATCAGTTTTCTCGGTTGCTTCTTGTCATTATTTGGGTTGTTGGTGGATGTGCTGATGGTTCCTGATCGCCTCGTGTGTAGCGTGTCAGGACGGAGACCAGGGATCCCCTCATGCTTACCTGGCTCAAACCCCCCAAAATACACCCGCCTGTATCCCAAAATGGCCCCTATTCCGTTTGTCGTGTGCTACTTAGGGCGCCATTTTGGGAGGGAGTCGCGGAGTGGGTCTACCTCCAGGAGGGCCGGTGAGAAGGAGGCGAGGCCTTGTTCATCCTTTTAAGGTTCCGTGAAGCACCGCCTCCAGGAGACCATCTGCACCACAGAATTCTACCCCACCCCCACACCCCGCTGCCCTCCCCACCAATCAGATCCTCCGATGTAGCACCAAGGGCAAACCGTAAACCTGTCACGGACACCAGCACTCACACATCCTTTCCTAGTTGACCTACTGGTTGCAGGTTAGGCCTTCACACGCAGTTTGTGGTGTGTGTGTGTGGTGTGTCTGTGAGAAACACACACACCCTTTCTCTGCTCCCGCGGTACTTTGCAATGAGGCCAACCTTTGCCGGGTTAATTTGACCTAATTAGTGGTCAATTAAAAACAAAAAAATGCTGAATCGAATGTCTTTGATCAAATCCCTGCTGGCACTGGCTGCTTGTCCTCTGGGCCAGGCACCACTTGGAGACAGACGTGTAAACAAGCTAAAATTGGAGGGGGGGGGGGCCTGTGTGGACAGCCTGTGGCTCCCTCCTCTTGCCCTGTGTCCCTTCTCTCTTGTTTTTATTTTTTGAGTCTCACATCTCAGCTGAGTGGGTGTTCAAGGCTACTCCTAGATGAAGGCTGGTTCTGTAGAAGGCCAAAACTACATGCTGATGATTCCCCTCTCTACCCTGTTGAAGGTGGTAAAGAGGTGGGGTTCTATAGTTCCTGTTCCACCCTGTTGAAGGTGGTAAAGAGGTGGGGTTCTATAGTTCCTGTTCCACCCTGTTGAAGGTGGTAAAGAGGTGGGGTTCTATAGTTCCTGTTCCACCCTGTTGAAGGTGGTAAAGAGGTGGGGTTCTATAGTTCCTGTTCCACCATGTTGAAGGAGGTGAGAGGTGGGGTTCTGTAGTTCCTGTTCCACCCTGTTGAAGGGAGGAGAGGTGGGGTTCTATAGTTCCTGTTCCACCATGTTGAAGGGAGGAGAGGTGGGGTTCTATAGTTCCTGTTCCACTGTCTTCTACAACAGAACTACTCTCACATTACCCTCTGGCTTGATAATGTAAAGCTGTCTTAAAAGGAGTGTCTGGCTAGCTTGTTAATCTAAATCCAAACTAAAGTGAGCGGTTTCCCTCTATAAGTCAATAATAGCTTGTGGGTTGTAAGTCCTACGCTACTCTCCGGCTCCAGTATGAGCAAACATCCATTCATACACTGATTCCTCCACGGATGGGGAGTCTGGGGTCTCCCTTCAGGGGATTATAAATCTATTTAGACATGGACACGTCTTAATAACTTGGGGGGGATTCAATGACAGATTGTTGGTTATTCGATGTTATGTTAAATCCATCTCTCCAGAGCGGCATTACCGCTCTGACCTGTCTGAACGGGACAGGAAATGGTTTAGATAGTTGTGAGGAGAGGGGGCGAGAGAGAGACAGAGATAGAAATGCAGAGGGCAGGAGAGAGCTGTGGTGTGTTTTTGGGATCTAGAAGCTAGATGACTGATCTGTTTCTGAGTCCCACTAATCCACTCGCAGCCACAATAATGTGGACATGATAACTTCAGAATCAGTAACCTCCACTCTGTGCAGTAGTTCATCCGTAATGCAGATGTCACATTTTAGTCATTTAGCCGACACTTTATAATCCTGGGTCAAATAAGTTGCTATTTCGTAATATTTCAATGTTCCACCATGTCGTAGGCCAATGTTCCACCGCGTCGTAGGCCGACGTTCCACCATGTCGTAGGCCAATGTTCCACCGCGTCGTAGGCCGACGTTCCACCGTGTCGTAGGCCAATGTTCCACCGCGTCGTAGGCCGACGTTCCACCGTGTCGTAGGCCGACGTTCCACCGTGTCGTAGGCTCAGGAATTCAAACAGCACCCATTGGGTTACTGGCCCTGATGCTCTAACCACTGGGCTTATTATACTAGCCTACACACACAACAGTGCAACATGTATATTTCACATTTATTCTGTCACACCAGTTCCACTTCCCACGTAGGAACGCAGAGTCTTCTCCAGCTGTGTGTCTGTCATTTCCTGTCGTTCCACTCTGTACGCCACGCCACAGCGCGGCACTGATAACCGCCTCATCGCCCGGTGCTCTCTTCAAACAGAACGCTTTCTTCCTTAACCTCCCACCATTTCCAAACCCATCATCCCGTATGCCTTTTAACTATTTATTCCTGTGCTGTTAACAGAGAGACCAGAAATATCTTTGTTTTCATGTCATCCTGTTGTCTTTCTGAATTGAAGTTGTGGATTGTGTAGCTGTGAGTTGATTCACCAGGCTGTGCGGTGTAGAGCGCAGAGTCCAGCCCAGCGTGGGAGCATCATGCATATAGAACATCATGTAATAACTGTGTTCAGATCCAGCAGCTTGCCTCTCCTTCCTGGCCTTATCTGAAGGACCTGAGGCTCTTTGAACATGTTGGCAGCACACAGCAGTTGGTTCACAAGCACAAAAACTGAACCCTGGCCCAGCAGTGGAGAGTGTTTTACACGCTTTACCCTTCTATCTAGCTAGCCAGCAGTCTTCCAACGGAACCAGTTCAGTAGATGCTGTGTCTCGTGGGTTGGTTAGTGGAGGTGCTGTGTTTCGTGGGTTGGTTAGTGGAGGTGCTGTGTTTCGTGGGTTGGTTAGTGGAGGTGCTGTGCCTCGTGGGTTAGCCAGCAGAAGATCCTGTGTCTCATGGGTTAGTTCGGGGAGGTGCTGTGTCTCATGAGTTAGTTTGTGGCGGTGCTGAGTCTCATGGGTTAGTTCGTGGCGGTGCTGTGACTCATGGGTTAGTTCGTGGCGGTGCTGTGACTCATGGGTTAGTTCGTGGCGGTGCTGTGACTCATGGGTTAGTTCGTGGAGGTGCTGTGACTCATGGGTTAGTTCGTGGCGGTGCTGTGACTCATGGGTTAGTTCGTGGAGGTGCTGTGACTCATGGGTTAGTTCGTGGCGGTGCTGTGACTCATGGGTTAGTTTGTGGCGGTGCTGTGACTCATGGGTTAGTTCGTGGCGGTGCTGTGACTCATGGGTTAGTTCGTGGCGGTGCTGTGACTCATGGGTTAGTTCGTGGCGGTGCTGTGACTCATGGGTTAGTTTGTGGCGGTGCTGTGACTCATGGGTTAGTTTGTGGCGGTGCTGTGACTCATGGGTTAGTTCGTGGCGGTGCTGTGACTCATGGGTTAGTTCGTGGAGGTGCTGTGTCTCATGGCTAGTCAGCAGTGGGGGTTGAATCCCAAATCTGTATGTAGAGCAGCTGAATTATTGACGGTCCAATCTGGAACCGGCAGGAAGAAGAGAAAGAGTGTCTGACAGGCCCTTGTATCAGACCACCAGGCTGAATGTATCCACAGATCACCCTTATATCAGACCACCAGGCTGAATGTATCCACAGATCACCCTTATATCAGACCACCAGGCTGAATGTATCCACAGATCACCCTTATATAAGACCACCAGGCTGAATGTATCCACAGATCACCCTTATATCAGACCACCAGGCTGAATGTATCCACAGATCACCCTTATATCAGACCACCAGGCTGAATGTATCCACAGATCACCCTTATATCAGACCACCAGGCTGAATGTATCCACAGATCACCCTTATATCAGACCACCAGGCTAGGATAGTGGCTCTAATCAGATACAGGCAGCAGAGACCCAGATAAGAGCGGAGACCCATAGAACAGTAGAGGCATTAAATCTTAAAATGGCTGCTTCCCAGGAGCCTCATGCCTTTCTGCACGGTGCGTGGCCTTGTACATAGCATAGCTGTCAGGCTTCGACCAGTGTGTTTGGTCAACCTGCCCAGCTCTACTGGGCAGTGGAAACATCTGTCAACAGCTGGATCAGGTGGGATGTCATTGCACAGTGTTGGAAGGGAAATCCCACGGGCTGAACCACTCATCACACGTTGTCAGGGAGAGCGCGTCTGTAGTGGTGTGTGTGTAGTGGTGTGTGCACGTGTGTGCGTGTCTGTGTGTGGAATGATCTGGGATCTTGCTTTGGGTCAGAGACAGCTTTAAGGGAACAATCTGGGATCTTGCTTAGGGTCAAGGCCTGCTTATAAAGGGACAGCCTGGATCCTGGGGATGCGTTGATTCCCAAGCTGTGATTGGACAGGATCACTAGTCTAGGCCTCTGTCTTTAAAGGGCCCTCAATGATTTGTCCGTAAAGTTTCAGCTGCGGCCCAAATTGCACCTCATTTCTCTCCTGGTGCGCTACTCCAACCTTAACATGAAGTGCTCTGGATGGGACTTAAGGCGGCCCCCTTTTTGTGACCGACCGTTAGGGCCTTTTCCACCAGGAAGTTATGAATCTGGGAGACAAATATGGCTGTTCCTCTTCTCGTCTGTCCCCCATTCCTCCCGAAGAAGTGTTTATTCTGCCGGAGCGGCATCTGCCCCTCCCTCCGTTTCTCCCTCCCTCTGTTCTCCCTCCCTCCCTCTCTCTGTCCAAGCCTCCTTTCCCTCGTGACCTTGATGCCCACCCCCCACCCCCTGCTGCATGCCTCTAAAATAGTCTCCAAGCCCCCCCACACCCCATCCCGAGTTCTCGATGCAGGTGCCCGTGGTGGAGGAGGAGACACGCACTTGTCCTGCTCCGTAATCACGTATGAGGGAGGCAGCCCTCCACAGGGACCCCGGAGGGGTTGGGGGGGGGCCTGGGGGGGGGGGAATGTTGTGTGTCCGTGCAACTCTCTGAGCGTTTCTGCGTGTGTGTTTCTGGCGTGTCGGGAGGTGTACTGGCCTAGCATGTGCTTGCCGCCTCCTCCCTCTACGCTCTGCCGTGGCTCATGTGGAATCAATTAACGTGCGATGCTAACGCCAGGGCCTTGTGTACACACACACACACACACACACACAGTGCACGGCTGCATCTGGAGAGCATTACTGCAATTGCAGGTTGATGGAAGAAAGGGCCCGGCTGAAGCCTGGAAGTGGGTGGGGTTTCCTTCCGGTTCAGTTTGCTCACATACACACTCTCACACACACATACTCTTACACATGCGCGCACTCTCACACGCGCGCACTCTCACACGCGCACTCTCACACACGCGCATACTCTTACACAAGCGCACACTCTCACACACGCGCGCTCTTACACACGCGCACTCTCACTAGCTGTGGGATGTGTGTTGAGCAGCCTTTTCCACCTTCAGTGGTGCATCGTCCCTGGACCCTGGCTCTGGAACCGCTCGGCTCGCCAGCCCCTCTGTTATCCAGCGTGCCTCTCCGTAACCCAGATGGGTTCAGTCTTCTTCGGTAGCCGGTTACCCAGAGCACTCTGCGGTGCTTTGACCTCAAGGCCCATCCCTTTCCTCCACGTCCCAGCGAATGGCAGTGGTTTTGGCGCGTCTGATTTGGTCCGTTCTGGACTGTTCCGCTCCAGTCGACAGGGTCCAATCTGCTTCGTCTTAGTAATGCGGGGGCCGGCACAGGTGCAGTGTGGGGGGAGGGGGAGGGGGAGGGCGGGTAGTGGGAGGGAAGGTGGGGGGGGCGGGGGGGATTTGGGGCTTTCGTGACTGCTTCTCCAAGCACACATGCTTCTGATCAACTGTGGTAAACTGTGTGTGTGTGTGTGTGTTGCTACAGTCTTGAACTAGTTAACCACCCACTACGACAGAGCTTTGTTTTGACACAGGAAGGTGAGGAGAGGCGTGAACTGGGCACTGGGGGGTTAAAAAAGAAAGCGGGAATATGTGCGTGGGGGTGGGGGGGTGGGGGCAACAGGAAGTGGGAGAGTTTAGACACTTTAACTATTTGCAGGTTGTTGCAACTCTGTACATAGCTGATGACTTTGGAAAGGTCTTAGTCCTTGTAAAACATTTGTGTAATGTTTGCTTTGGTTATTGTCCTTATTTCATATTTCTTACTCTCCACCTGCTTTGGGAATGTATGCAAATGTTTTTGATGCCAATAAAGGCATTTCAGTTGAGTTGGTGGGGGGGGGGGGGGGGGGGTTCAGAAGGGGAGGGCCAGGCTGGGCTTTACCAGATGCTCAACACATTGGTCTGATTTGGAGGAATCAGCAGAGCTCATCTCACTAAAAGCAGTTACCCAGTTATTCCCAGTCTCCTCTCTCTCTCACACACAAGCTTTCCCCCTCCTTTCTCTTGATCTCACAATATTTAAAAAATGCTCTTGATCTTCTCTCAGTATTTCTCAAATGTTCTCCGTCCTTCATTGGATCTACTCTTTCCCCCTCCTCCCCTCTCTCTGTCTCTGCTCTTCTTCCTGTGCTTCTTTCTGAAGAGTTCAGCTTTTATGGTCTCTAGTTGATTGTTTTCAGATATTTCACAGGAGTCAGCACAGCCTACAGTGACCTCAAATAGAATCAGCATCATAAAAATGGAACAATTCCCCAAGTTCCTTCCGTCTGTCTCTCTCTCGCTGTCTCTCCATGTCCCTCTCCTCTATCTCTCTAATTTTTAATCCGCTCCTAGAGATCTGCTCAGAAAGACCTTGAGAGACTCAGAGGTTGCTTCTCAAATAGAATCAAATCAGAAACAATGAAAACAGTTCAGCCATTTCAGTACTCTGTCCTTTGTTATGCAGGACCTCTATTGTGTAGTCTCTGCCTCCCAAGAGGAGCTATATTATACACAGTACTGTTAAGAAATCCCAGGCCACCTGAGAAAATAGTTTAAAAACATTTATCTGAGCAGTAAACGTTTGTTTGAAAAAAAGCTGGAAATACTGAACCACCGGAGACTTCTGTATCCCGGTCCTGTACCCCATTGTGATACACCAGCCCTGTAACTACGTTCCTTAACCCAGCCCCTAACCCCAGTCCTATATTCTAGTTTCTTAACCCAGCCCCTAACCCCAGTCCTATATTCTAGTTCCTTAACCCCAGTCCTATATTCTAGTTCTTTAACCCAGCCCCTAACCCCAGTCCTAAATTCTAGTTCTTTAACCCAGCCCCTAACCCCAGTCCTAAATTCTAGTTCTTTAACCCAGCCCCTAACCCCAGTCCTAAATTCTAGTTCTTTAACCCAGCCCCTAACCCCAGTCCTAAATTCTAGTTCCTTAACCCCGCCCCTAACCCCAGTCCTAAATTCTAGTTCCTTAACCCCGCCCCTAACCCCAGTCCTAAATTCTAGTTCCTTAACCCAGCCTGTGTGTGTGTGTGTGTTCCAGCTGGTCTCTGTACGTGGGGCTGATGATCAGAAGAACTCCAGTTAGGAGTGTCCCTGCGCACACACACACACACACACACTGTGTTTGGTTCTCACAGTTCTCACTGTTCTGTTTCTTGAACACGCCCGGCCACATGCAACCACGCAAGGTGCATCATGACATCTAAGCCTCCCAGCTGTTCTGCCGAGCACTCAATCCCATTATCCTTTGCCCGTTTTTTTTCCCTCCTAAGACTGTGTCAGTATTGTGGTTGGTGATTTGTCATTTGCTCTCCGAGATTCAGTTCCTTTCTGGAAAACATTACACAGGGTTTGGTAACTTGTCTGTGGCTTGGAGCGAAGTATTATTATTTTGGAATGAATTCGGACTTCTCAAATGGAAAATTCTAAGCTTCAAAAGCTCTTATGCACGGCATAATTTTACACATCTTACTTTTTTATAGCTATAACAACAACAAATATTTGAGATATGATTTTGACTATCTGAGTCTCAAGTGCTCTGTCCTGAATAGTAAGAGCATCATACTTGTCTGTGGAGTAGTCTGATGCAAGGTCTCACGCTGCCAGTTGATGCTAGGTCTCACGCTGCCAGTTGATGCTAGGTCTCACGCTGCCAGTTGATGCTAGGTCTCACGCTGCCAGTTGATGCTAGGTCTCACGCTGCCAGTTGATGCTAGGTCTCACGCTGCCAGTTGATGCTAGGTCTCACGCTGCCAGTTGATGCTAGGTCTCACGCTGCCAGTTGATGCTAGGTCTCACGCTGCCAGTTGATGCTAGGTCTCACGCTGCCAGTTGATGCTAGGTCTCACGCTGCCAGTTGATGCTAGGTCTCACGCTGCCAGTTGATGCTAAGTCGCATGCTGCCAGTTGATTCTAGGTCTCACGGTGCCAGTTGATGCTAAGTCGCATTGTGGAAGGCCTGGAATTATGGTGCCAGTTGATGCTAGGTCGTGTTGTGAAATACCTAGGGTTGCATGATTTAGATAAAATATTGAAATACGATTTCTTTGACAAATATTGCAATGATGGTTATCTGTGTTATTTATTGATTTGTGATTTTCAAACATAGGTGTAAACAATGTAGATAATCTCACTTAAAAATGGAGATCATAGCCTATACGGTTCTATTAAACTGAATAAAATCTAGTTATTATCTAATCTAATTACCAATTACCAAGGTGCAGCCTGTGTTAAACTATTTGTTTAGCTTCTCATTTAATGCACTGGCATTTGCTATGTTTGAGCCATTGCCATAGCTGGTTAGGCAACATTTCTTAACTATTGAGGTATATTTTCCCCCATATAAAGTATGTTTGTAGGTGAAAACTTTACTAACCATGCTGTTGTGTATGTGGGACAATGTCTTGGTGCCACTCACTAACTTTAAGCAGATGTCTTCACTAGCAGTTGCAGTGTTAACTCAAGTTGACACTAGGTCCCGACCTGTTGGAATGGCTCTCGCTATCTGTCTGTTTGACACACGCCTCAGGTTCTACATCAGCCCACATGGCTGAGATACCCTGACCGAAAAAAAATCCTGGTGTCTGGCTACACAATAAGACCTCTGGCTGTATTAGGGATGTACACGGTTATTCTTGTCTCCCCTGAAACACACCGTACCTAATCATGATGACCTCAGGTTGTTCACTGATTGTTTTCTGCCTGCTATTTTAGCCAATATCACTGCGGGTGTCTGTTTTGGTCTTATTGTTTCACTCTTTACTACTACGTTGTGGCAGGACCTTCTGAATACCTCTTTAAGACCTTCTGGAATTCTCTTTAAGACCTCCTGGAAGCCTCTTTAAGACCTTCTGGAAACCTCTTTAAGACCTTCTGGAAACCTCTTTAAGACCTTCTGGAAGCCTCTTTAAGACCTTCTGGAAGCCTCTTTAAGACCTTCTGGAAGCCTCTTTAAGACCTTCTGGAAACCTCTTTAAGACCTTCTGGAAACCTCTTTAAGACCTTCTGGAAGCCTCTTTAAGATCTTCAGGAAGCCTCTTTAAGACCTTCTGGAAACCTCTTTAAGACCTTCTGGAATTCTCTTTAAGACCTTCTGGAATTCTCTTTAAAACCTTGTGGAAGCCTCTTTAAGACCTTCTGGAAGCCTCTTTAAGATCTCTTGGAAGCCTCTTTAAGACCTTCTGGAAGCCTCTTTAAGAACCTAGTCCAGGTGTCATCTACGCCGGTGGCGTTGCAGTTTGACGCGAGGCGCTGTCCATGTGTCTGACCCATTGTCTCTGTCTTTTCCAGGTGTACGCACCATCTGCCAGCACAGCTGACTACAACCGGGACTCACCAGGGTATCCCTCCTCCAAACCACCGAGTGGAGGATTCCCCAGCTCCTTCTTCATGCCAGGTTAGCTTGTTTTCCTCCACCTTCTAGTGTTTATTTTACTGACAGCCACGTCCTTAACTGAGCGTTGACGACTACTTGCGCTTGGACGAGGAAAAGCAAAAGCTACCCCCGGCTCTGATCGTATCGCCTCTATCCCATACCACCCGCTAGCAATGTATCTAGTGCCTCTGTTGGACTATTCAACACAGAGGTAATCCTCCACAAACTAGTTACTGATAGACTGGGGTTGTAATGACATCGTACATTGGTGGTAGCTGGCTGAGATAACTGGGTTCTGGTTCAGCTTCAGTCCCGAAAGCCCTGAGTAGATGAGGTTCCCCCTGCTGTTTACAGTCTCTTGCTCGGCCGGCCCACTGGACTTAATCACAGACTGAGCAGAAAGGAGAGATATCTGCCGGTGGCCTGGGGCCATTCCAATGTAGTAGCCAAGTAGCTGGGGGTTTCTGTGCCAAACAACCGGAGGTTGGGAACTGAGACAGAGCAGCGTATGTCTTCCCTAAAAAGAGAAGTTCCACTCCAAATGTCAAGAAGACACACCTGAACCAATCAATAAACCCTACACCCTCATCAATCAACACTACGCCCTCATCAATCAACCCCATGCCCTCATCAATAAACCCTACACCCTCATCACTAAACCCTGCACCCTCATCACTAAACCCTGCACCTTCATCACTAAACCCTGCACCCTTATCACTAAACCCTGCACCCTCATCACTAAACCCTACACCCTCATCACTAAACCCTGCACCCTCATCAATAAACCCTACACCCTCATCAATAAACCCTACACTGTCATCTATAAACCCTACACCCTCATCAATAAACCCTACACCCTCATCAATAAACCCTACACCCTCATCAATAAACCCTACACCCTCATCAATAAACCCTACACCCTCATCAATAAACCCTGCACCCTCATCAATAAACCCTGCACCCTCATCACTAAACCCTACACCCTCATCACTAAACCCTACACCCTCATCACTAAACCCTGCACCCTCATCAATAAACCCTGCACCCTCAACACTAAACCCTACACCCTCATCACTAAACCCTACACCCTCATCACTAAACCCTGCACCCTCATCTATAAACCCTGCACCCTCATCACTAAACCCTACACCCTCATCACTAAACCCTACACCCTCATCACTAAACCCTGCACCCTCATCACTAAACCCTAACACTTCATCAATAAACCCTACACCCTCATCGATCAACCCTGCACCCTCATCTATAAACCCTAACACTTCATCAATAAACCCTACACCCTCATCGATCAACCCTACACCCTCATCAATAAACCCTGCACCCTCAACACTAAACCCTACACCCTCATCACTAAACCCTACACCCTCATCACTAAACCCTGCACCCTCATCTATAAACCCTGCACCCTCATCACTAAACCCTACACCCTCATCACTAAACCCTACACCCTCATCACTAAACCCTGCACCCTCATCACTAAACCCTAACACTTCATCAATAAACCCTACACCCTCATCGATCAACCCTGCACCCTCATCTATAAACCCTAACACTTCATCAATAAACCCTACACCCTCATCGATCAACCCTACACATATGATTGCCATAGCAAGGGAGAGATATGACTGAATCTGACACATAAATGCAGTTGTGTTGATTAAAATTTACACTTTGCTACAGTTTCTGTTGAATTGTGGGTAATCTCTACCCTAAAATTGATCGAAGATATTCACTTGCCCCCTCAAGTTAAATCTGGGGCAGAGAGGGCAGCTTCTGTGAATTGGACAGCCACTTAAGATGGCAATTAAAACTGCATCCGGTTTCGATGGGGATTCCCAGAGGGGACGTGGCGAGGGCTTAGGTTGTAAAAATGACGTAGTTGGATTACAGCCAGGGAGAGGGGCTGTCCGGGGGGGTGGTGGGGGGGGCTCTTGAACAGAAGCAGTCAGAGTTATATAAGTAGAGTGTGTAGGCCAGGGTTTTATAGTCATGTAGTAAAGCCACACCAGTCAGGAAGTAACTGCCTCTGGGAATTCATATTGTTAAAACTTAACAGAACATAAACTCATAGGCAAATAATGTTGTTGACTCAAGTGTGGCCAAAACATAAATTCCATTTAAAAAATTAAGAAAAAAAACTTAAATGCCATTGAGAATGATGTCATAGTCCAAACTAGGCTCTGCTGGCCAATCAGCGGCTTACAGAAGGAAGAGCTGATCTGTCAACAGCCTGGAGATGGAAAAGCTGGCCAATCAGCATTGTAGAGAACAAAGGGCTGGCCAATCAGCATTTTAGAGAACAAAGGGCTGGCCAATCAGCGGTCTGGCGTACAAAGGGCTGGCCAATCACCAGCGGTCATACAAAGAATTTGTGTGGGTCCATATTTTGGAGCTCTTTCCAAACCTCCCTCACCTGACCTGGGGGAGAGCTCTAACCTGGAACAGGAGCAGCAGTGCCGGCAGAAGGAGGCATTGCAGATGGCCATAACAAAGTGGCTATTAAAACTTTCGGTCAATCTGGAATTATCTTATGAAACTGTGTTCTCGACCGTTATTGCTTTAGGAAGCTGGGAGGAGGCTCTTGAACTTATCATTGTCCCAGAACTTTTTCATTCTGTCACTATCCTCCCATATTACAATCCCGTTAGACTGGATTTTCTCTTTGCTCTGCTGTGTTGTAAATCTTCTGGTTCCTTGTGCTCCCGGGGTCAAGGAGACGGCTGGATGTTGAAACGTCATTGTTACCCGTCTGTTTCAGAGAGTATCCATTGTAACCCGTCTGTTTCAGAGAGTATCCATTGTAACCCGTCTGTTTCAGAGAGTATCCATTGTAACCCGTCTGTTTCAGAGAGTATCCATTGTAACCCGTCTGTTTCAGAGAGTATCCATTGTAACCCGTCTGTTTCAGAGAGTATCCATTGTAACCCGTCTGTTTCAGAGAGTATCCATTGTAACTCGTCTGTTTCAGAGAGTATCCATTGTAACCCGTCTGTTTCAGAGAGTGTCCATTGTAACCCGTCTGTTTCAGAGAGTATCCATTGTAACCCGTCTGTTTCAGAGAGTATCCATTGTAACCCGTCTGTTTCAGAGAGTATCCATTGTAACCCGTCTGTTTCAGAGAGTATCCATTGTAACCCGTCTGTTTCAGAGAGTATCCATTGTAACTCGTCTGTTTCAGAGAGTATCCATTGTAACCCGTCTGTTTCAGAGAGTATCCATTGAGCCTGACCATGACTGTTGTGACGCTGAATTTTGTCCATCCCGTTAGCAGTACATACGGTTTGACTGGGATCATTGTGACCTCCTTTTCCTCCCTCTCCCCTCCCCCTCCCTCTCTCCCCTTTTCCTCCCCCTCCCTCTCCCCTTTTCCTACCCCTCCCTCTCTACGTCCATTCAGATGGTCACCACAGTGCTGACCCGTGGAGTTCCTCCAGCGGCATGAACCAGCCCGGCTACAGCGGCATGCTGGGTAATTCCACCCACGGCCCCCAGAGTAGCAGCTACTGTGGCAGCCACCTCCACCCTCATGATCGACTGGTGTGTACCTCTGCTCCTTCTCTGCTCCTCACCCCTGCCCTCAGCCCGTCATCGGCGTGCGTCTGTACGCGTGTCTTCCTTAACGTTCTCCCGTGGCCAGGTGGTCGGTCTGACTGTGGTCTCCTCCTCCTCTCTCTCTCTCTCCTCCGCCCTCTCACCTCCTCCCTCTCCAGAGCTACCCGTCCCACTCCTCGGCAGACATCAACCCCAGTCTTCCTCCGATGTCCAGTTTCCACCGAAGCGGTGGTTCCAATCACTACAGCACCGCTTCCTGCACCGCCACCACCAACGGCACAGACAGTGTGATGGGTAAGAGCTGGGGACCAGGAGACAGGGATGGAGAAGACAGGACAGAGGACAGGGCTCACAGGGTTGACTACACTGGTAAGACCAGCGGTGAGATGGACGGGCGGACGGGCTGATGTTAATGAATGAGTGGACGGGCGGACGGGCTGATGTTAATGAATGAGTGGACGGGCGGATGTTAATGAATGAGTGGACGAACAGATGGACTGATGTTAATGAATGAGTGGACGGACAGACGGGCTGATGTTAATGAATGAGTGGACGGACAGACGGGCGGATGTTAATGAATGAGTGGATGGACAGACGGGCTGATGTTAATGAATGAGTGGACGGACAGACGGGCGGATGTTAATGAATGAGTGGATGGACAGACGGGCTGATGTTAATGAATGAGTGGACGGACAGATGGACTGATGTTAATGAATGAGTGGACGGACAGACGGGCTGATGTTAATGAATGAGTGGACGGACAGACGGGCTGATGTTAATGAATGAGTGGACGGACAGATGGACTGATGTTAATGAATGAGTGGACGGACAGACGGGCTGATGTTAATGAATGAGTAGACGAACAGACGGGCTGATGTTAATGAATGAGTGGACGGACAGACGGGCTGATGTTAATGAATGAGTGGACGGGCGGATGTTAATGAATGAGTGGATGGACAGACGGGCTGATGTTAATGAATGAGTGGACGGACAGATGGACTGATGTTAATGAATTAGTGGACGTACAGATGGACTGATGTTAATGAATGAGTGGACGGACAGATGGACTGATGTTAATGAATGAGTGGACGGACAGATGGACTGATGTTAATGAATGAGTGGACGGACAGACGGGCTGATGTTAATGAATGAGTGGACGGACAGACGGGCCGACTGACCCACTGACCAAACGACCAAACGATGATGACGTTTTGATTGGCAGTAATCTGCTCTGTGATTGGCTGTGACACATCCTTTTCCCTGTGATGCGTCCCTCCCGCTTTCGCTCTCGCTTGATCAAATAACGGATCAATCAGAAAACGCGTAGATTATTTTCTCTATGAAAGTGCATCTCTAGCATTTCACTGGGATGCTCTCAATCTGTACTATCTCTCTCTCTGTCTCTCTTCGGCTGAACAGAGAAACGTAACATTCAAGCGAAGTTCAAACAAAACGAAAAATAGACTCAAACAGACCTGTGTTTTTGTGCGTTAAAGCATTGCAGGAGGAAAGGAGAGAACTATGCCATGTTAAAGACTCCTTGTAGTTAGTGTTGGTGAGTTGAGGCCTTGGAATGGACAGTTAACATAGCAAATGTTTTTGCATATCTATATTATTTTAAAGACTGTCTGACTGATGTTGGCCATTCATTTTCCAACAGCTCAATGTGGTTTCTTTGTGTCTACAGCTCAGTTGTCCTCCCTCAAGACCGTGTTATTGACACATGTCAGAGACACATATCTCAGTGCCCCGTTCCTTTCAGTTCCTTCACTGCCACATGCTGAACTTCCTCCTCCCTTGCCCCCACTCCTCGTTCTTCTCCCCTCTTCTCTCCTTTCCTTTCTCCTCTACGTTCCTCTCCCCTTTTCTCTCCGTTCTTGTTTCCTCTTCGCTCATTCCTCTCTCCTCTCCTTTCCCCTTTGGAAATTTGAAAATGTACAGTAAGACGATCAAAATGGCGAGATGATGTTAGACTACATGACAGACTCATCTGAACTGGATTTAAAAATCCCCTATGGAAGAAGTTAGAGTAACAACGCTAAGAGACGCTTTTCAAGTTAAATGGTGACTTATTCTGCCAGCCATGTCTGCAAGGTTTTCCAAGTTCCCTCTTTTAAAGGGTTAAGACCAGCAGTGAAAAGGGGGAACCCGTCTTTACATGGAAGCACATCTCAGCACTTAATCATCCACCTCAATCCATTACTGAGATTGCTTCGGTTAGCTTCAGTTAGGAACAGAGAGCGAAGGGAGAAATGAGAAAGCAGGAACCAAAGCGGCATATGTTTGGGGCTAAGCTCAGACCCGACTCACAGCGCTGTTCTGACACCAAGGTCAAGTCACAACTGGAACACTATTCCCTTCACCAGAGGGCCCTGGGTCAAGATTTGTGCACTATATAAGAATGAGGGTTCCATTTTTGATGCACCCTAGACAGTGTTGGGATTACCCCACAGCACGCTGTATTTCTTTCTGGGTAATTTAAAGTAAAACATATGGATGGACAAATCTATTTCAATGAGAGAGAGCTTAATGCAGCCTGGAGGAGGCGTGGTCTAAAGACCACTCTCTGATCCCTCTCCAAGTTCTCCAGATGATTGACACTTGAGTTTGGCAGTCATGTGACCCAGATCTGACCAGTCTCGAGTGTGTGTGTTTTGTTTTCTGTGTGTGTGTTTTGTTTTCTCTGTGTGTGTATGTGTGTGTGTGTGTGTGTGTTGTGTTTCTGCTTGAGTGAGGACTGTAGGTTTTAGGGTTACATTTGGGTTTGTTGAGGGGTTAAGATTATGGTTGGGGGTTAGATAATCTTCTTTTATTTTTATTGTTACTAAATTGCCGGCCCTCGCCTTGATAGTATAACATACGTCTGTGTGTGTGTGTGTGCGTGTATGTGCGCGTGTGTGTGTAAGAGCAAGGACACGTGTGTGTAAGAGCGAGGATCTGGCATGTTGACTCACTGCAAAGTTCTGTGTGAAAGGATAAACTAACTCCCATTTGGGATGTCAGTGCCACAGCACACACACACACACACACACACACACACAATCTGTGCACATTCAGATCAGTCCTCATCATTTGGGGAAATGTGATTGAGTGACGATGTGGAGGGACCAGCCACTGGACAGGAAGTGAACAGAGCAAGGCTCAGAGGACCGCCCACGCCAATCTCACACACACTCAAAGAATTACACACAAACACACACACACTACACACACACAGATGGAGCTGTGTGTAACATGCCGGAGGACTCGACCTGTGAACGTGACAGCTGGGGGGGGGGGGTAGTGTCTGCAGGGGACAGATTTATGTGTGGAGAGAAATGAGGGGGGGATATTGGAATGAACAACATCTTTATTTACGAAATTCCACTTCTCTGTCCTTTGTGTGTGTGTGTGTGTGTGTGTGTGACAGCTAACCGAACGCAGAGTGGGGCACCGAGCTCTCAGACTGGAGACGCCCTGGGGAAGGCTCTTGCATCGGTGAGTAGAAAACACACCCCAACCGGCGAGGGACAACACGCACATTTTCCTGAAGCACAAACACCCGTCAAGGTGTTGACTGTCTCTGATTTGACTGGCTGTTGCAGATCTACTCCCCGGACCACACAAACAACAGCTTCTCATCCAACCCGTCAACCCCCGTCGGCTCTCCTCCATCGCTCACTGGTAGGAACCCCCCCCCCCCCCACACACACACACACTCACACACACACACACAACCCTACCACCCTGTCTTATGTCGTGGACCTCGGAGGACCTCGGAGTCAGCCTCCAAACTGTGAGCTTTATATTTAGCTTGGAGCCCCATCTGGCTCCCTTAAGGTGAGAATGAGGAAGTGACCCGTTTAAACTGAACCATTTAAACTGTCAATCAGGGTCGACTCTCTGCTCCACGACTGAGCACTTCTCTTCCTCCTGGCCTGGTGTCACCTGGTTGCGTTTAGACCCTCTGCCTGGTTTAGTCCAATCAGCACTACTAATATACCTAGCCCAGCGGCACCTGGTAGCGTTTAAGACCCCTCAGTCCTGCTACTCGCCGAGCTGCTCCACGAGTCCAGACCAGAGTCCTCCAAGAAGGAGACCGAGTCGTCTGTGGAGCTGTGGAGTGTCCACAGGCCCCGGTGCCATCGCTGTCTGAACCTCTCTGTGTAACATCCGCCAAGCCTGTCGCTAGTCACGTGTCACAGGGCGTCACGGTAGAAAACCCAGTCATGGAATCAGTAATGCCAACATGCTGCATAACCAGACAGGCCTCCCTTCATTACCCACGTGTTTCAATCCCCTCCTCCTCTCTCCTCCGCTTCTCCTATCAGAATCCTAAATATCCTCCTCTCTCCTCCTTCTGTCAGTGTCCTTCACTTTTTGGTTTTGCCGTTTGCTGTTTTTCCACTAACGATGTAAATGCTCCTCAGAGAGAGAAATGAGTTACTCGTAATCACTATGTTAAATTCGGCAGTAATTGTCGCTCCGACACGTTTGATTTTTCATATGTACTGACTGATAGACTTAATTACAAACCCACTTCAGCAGATCATTTCTGAGCAACAGCACTGTGTGCGTGCGTGTGTGTGTGGGTGCGTGTGTGTGTGTGTGTGCGTGTGTGTGTGCGTGAGAGTGTGTGTGTGTGTGTGTGTGTGTGTGTGTGTGTGTGTGTGTGTGTTTGTGTGTGTGTGAGACGCTGAAGCCTCATGAATTACTAATAAAGTTACTACCAGAGAAATGCCTTGGTAACCTAATTGGTGTTTATCACTGTGTCAAAGTTATTAGACTTTACAAATTAAAAAAACAACAGTTGTTAAAACAGAGCAACAGCAAATGAGTATTTGCTCATGATGTTTACAGGGAAGATTTCTTTGAATTCTATAAAAAGGCGATTTAATAATTTCTCCTAATAATACATAGTGTTTTATTTGCACATGAATGCTGGCAGTAATGGTTGGCTAATTAACATATGGAAAGGAGGCATGCTAATAAAATAAAGGGTGTAGTGTGTTTGAATGTGTGTATACATGAAAGAGTACAATAAAATAAAAGATAATTAGGTCTAATCAGCATAATGAGGAAATCTGCCAGACGGAGCACAGAGGGGTCAAACTGAAATAGTAGATGAACTGGAGGTGGATGAATGAAGCCTTGGTTTGCAAAATACACAAACCCATACACACAACACACACCATACACACCACACACACACCACACACACACACACACACACATATACACCACACACACACACCACACAAACACACCACAAACTCACACACATTCACACCACACACACAAACACACACACATACAGTGGATATAAAAAGTCTACACACCCTTGTTAAAATGCCTGTGTTCATAATTAACCAATCACATTCAAACTCATGTTAAATAGAAGTCATTAAACACCTGCCATAATTTAAAGTGACTCTAATTAATCACAAATAAAGTTCAGCTGTTCTAGTACGATTTTCCTGACATCTCAGAGCAAAAGCCATGGTCCGCAGAGAGCTTCCAAAGCATCAGAGGGATCTCATTGTTGAAAGATATCAGTCAGGAGAAGGGTACCAAAGAATTTCCAAAGCATTAGAAAATATGACACAACAAAGACTTTACCAAGAACTGGACGTCCCTCCAAAATGTATTAATTTGACGAGAAGAAAACTGGCCAGGGAGGCTTCCAAGAGGCCTACAGCAACATTAAAGGAGCTGCAGGAATTTCTAGCAAGTACTGACTGTGTGCTACATGTGACAACAATCTCCCATATTCTTCATATGAATGGGCAATGGGGTAGGGTGGCAAGACGGCCTTCTCTTACAAAGAAAAACATCCAAGCCCGGCTGAAATTTGCAGGAAAAGTCCCCCAAAAGCACGTGGGAAAATGTTTTGTGGTCTGATGAAACCAAGGTTGGTCTTTTTGGCCATAATTCCAAAAGGTATGTTTGGTGCAAAAACAACACTTTACATCACTCAAAGAACACCATACCCACGTGAAGCATGGTGGTGGAAGCATCATGCTTTGGGGCTGTTTTTCTTCAGCTGGAACCGGGGTCTTAGTCAGGGTGAAGGGAATTATGAACAGTTCCAAATACCAGGCAATTTTGGCACGAAACCTTCAGGCATCCGTTAGAAAGATGAAGAGGAAGTTCACCTTTCAGCACGAAAACAATCCAAAGCACACATCCAAATCCACAAAAGCATGGCTTCACCAGAAGAAGATTAATGTTTTGGAATTGCCCAGCCAGAGCCCAGACCTGAATCCAATTGAACATATGTGGGGTGATCTGAAGAGGACTGTGCACAGGCGATGTCCTCGCAATCTGACAGATTTGCAGTGCTTTTGCAAAGATGAGTGAGCAAATATTGCCATGCTAATAGACTGCCATGCTAATAGACTCCTACCCATAAATACTGAGTGCTGTAATAAAATCAAAAGGTGCTTCAACAGTTTAAGGGTGTGCACACTTATGCAACCAGGTTATTGTGAGTTTTATATTTTTCCCCCTCAAAATAACTAAACACACAGCCATTAATGTCTAAACCGCTGGCAACAAAAGTGAGTACACCCCTAAGTGAAAATGTCCAAATTGGGCCCAATTAGCCATTTTCCCTCCCCTGTGTCATGTGACTCGTTGGTGTTACAAGGTCTCAGGTGTGAATGTGGAGCAGGTGTGTTAAATTTGGTGTTATCACTCTCACACTCTCTCATTACTGGTCACTGGAAGTTCAACATGGCACTTCATGGCAAAGAACTCTCTGAAAAATTCTGAAACATGGCCTAAGCAATAAGAAGATTGCCACGATCCTGAAACTGAGCTGCAGCACGGTTGCCAAGACCATTCAGCGGTTTAACAGGACAGGTTCCATTCAGAAAATGCCTCACCATGGTCAACCAAAGAAGTTGAGTGCACATGCTCAGCGTCATATCTAGAGGTTGTCTTTGGGAAATAGACGTTTGAGTGCTACCAGCATTGCTGCAGAAGTTGAAGGTATGTCAGTGCTCAGACCATACGCCGCACACTGCATCAAATTGGTCTGCATGGCTGTCGTCCCAGAAGGAAGCCTCTTCTGAAGATAATACATAAGAAAGCCCGAAAACAGTTTGCTGAAGACAAGCAGACTAAGGACATGGGTTACTGTGTGTAATCCACACTGTAATCCAAAGGAAAGTTTGTCTTGCCTACAGTCAAGCATGGTGGTGGGAGTGTCATGGTCTGGGGCTGCATGAGTGCTCCTGGCACTGGGGAGCTACAGTTCATTGAGGGAACCATGAATGCCAACATGTACTGTGACATACTGAAGCAGAGCATGATCCCCTCCCTTTGGAGATTGGGCCGCAGGGCAGTATTCCAACATGATAACGACTCCAAACACACCTCCAAGACGACCACTGCCTTGCTAAAGAAGATGAGGGTAAAGGTGATGGATTGGCCAAGTATGTCTCCAGACCTAAACCCTATTGAGCATCTGTGGGGTATCCTCAAACGGAAGGTGGAGGAACGCAAGGTCTCTAACATCCACCAGCTCTGTGATGTCGTCATGGAGGAGTGGAAGAGGACTCCAGTGGCAACCTGTGAAGCACTGGTGAACTCCATGCCCAAGAGGCTTAAGGCAGTGTTGGAAAATAACGGTGGCCACACAAAATATTGACACTTTGGGCCCAATTTGGACATTTCCAATTTGGGAGTACTCAGTTTTGTTGCCAGCTGTTTAGTTATTTTGAGGGGATAGCAAATGTACACTGTTATGCAAGCTGTACGCTCACTACTTTGTAGCTAAGTGTCATTTCTTCAGTGTTGTCACATGAATAGATATAATCAAATATTAGCAAAAATGTGAGGGGTTTACTCACTTTTGGGAGATACTGTAGGTCACATTAAAGGTGGAAAAAGTTCTGACATTATTTACTTTTTTCTCATTCTTTTACATCACAAGAACCTGGCATTTTAACAGGGGTGTGTAGACTTTTTATATCCACTGTACACACCACACACACACACACACACACATACATGCCACACCCACATACACACCAAACACCCCACACACACATCCACACACACAAAAACACCAAACACCCCCCCCCCCACATAAACACACCCATACATACAAAGCCAGCACACCACACACATGCACACATCCACACACACTCTAGAGAATGTCTACATGGCAGTTGTGGTGGTTTTCTTTCCTTCAATCAGATGACCCCACTGCACACACAGGGAAGTGGAGGTGATTAGCATCACACAGCACAAAGGCCTTTGTTTTTTTACCTGCTCTCAAGTTCGCAGCTACACTGGATCCTTGTAAGGATGGAGTCGCGCACACACACACACACAATATTTAATGATCACATGTTGTACAGATCATGGTTATGCAGACAAAAGCAACGTCTGTTTATTCTCCGACCAGGGATTCAGTTAGGACAGATAGGAACAGATAGGTCCCCCTGAACACACAAAGCATTGAGACGAGCTTGTCTAGCGTATGATCGCGAGCATCTCATTACCCTGCAGTCCTAGCCTGTTTCCAATATGCTCCACAGCAGGGTTTAATGACACAGACCGTGTATGGGGGCTTTCCGTGGAATACCGTGCTATATTGTGGTTAGCGGTTACGCGTCCAGGTTTTATGGTATAACACATTATAACCAATGGCCATTTATGTGTGGAATTTTGGCGTTCACCTAATTTACATTTTGATGTTTACCTAACTTGCATTTTGATGTTCACCTAACTTAGATTTTGATGTTAAGCTAACTTACATTTTGTGCAGTAGGTATGACGGGCTTACACGTGTCAATCTGTATTTGCCACCCTGTATTCTCTGCCAGCTGCCAGTTCTGCTGTTTGGTCCAGGAATGGAGGACAAGGCCCGTCCTCCCCCAACTACGAGGCCCCTCTACACTCCCTGGTAAGACGTCAAAAGACTTACATAATGCGTACATTAGCTGTATTTCATTTAATTTCTTAGCCATCCAACCCCTACACAACACGCAGATGCTGCTTTCATAACGGAGTACCTACACGCTTCATAAGGAGTATATTAATGCTTCATAAGGAGTATATTAATGCTTCATAAGGAGTAAATAAATGCTTTATAAGGAGTACCTAAATGCTTCACAAGGAGTACTCAAACGCTTGTTCAATAGAAACATTTCGTAACCCCTTTGCAGAGCATTCCTCGACCATTACACAATCAACTGTACATGTTAGTAACTTAGCAGATGCTGTGATTCAGAGTGACCAACAGTTAGCACCGACCAACTCATGATACCTTCGCAGGCAACCACACAACTCTTTGTAATGAGTAGTAACTCATTACAACTAACTCAAAGAAGGCGCTATTATCAAAGTCGCTACAAGACATGTCATATATGTAGCCAATAATACCTTACCTTTCATAATTGCTTGTATCACCAATAACCCCCTGACCTTCACTAACGTGACCTCTGACCTTCGCTTCTGCAGCAGAGTCGCATCGAGGACCGCCTTGAGCGTCTGGACGATGCCATTCACGTGCTGCGGAGCCACGCTGTGGGCCCCTCCACCGGCATGCCCTCTGGACACCAGGACATGCATGGCCTGATTGGCGCGGCTCACAACGGGGCCATGGGCGGCCTGGGCTCGGGATACGGCTCGGGACTGCTCTCCGGCAATCGCCACTCAATCATGGTAGGAGCCCATCTCCAATCGGCTAATGGCAGATCACCAGACACTCTAATGGCTTCTAATAGTAACACCAGTTGACCAGTAACAGCAGCAGCCTCTAATAGTAACACCAGTTCACCAGTAAATGTAGCAGCCTCTAATAGTTACACCAGTTCACCAGTAAATGTAGCAGCCTCTAATAGTAACACCAGTTCACCAGTAACAGTACTAGCCTCTAATAGTAACACCAGTTCACCAATAACAGTAAGAGACTCTAATAGTTACACCAGTTCACCAGTAACAGTAGCAGCCTCTAATAGTAACACCAGTTCACCAGTAACAGTAGCAGCTTCTCATTTACAACTGCAGTTGTGGGTCCCAGAGACCGGGCACAACTTTACCAAGGAAAGGCTGATGTTGTGAAAGGAACAAGATCACAAGGGAGAGGTCTGTGAGCTCCCCGTCAGCCCCTCCCCTTTCCCCAGCTGCAGACCGGAGCGGAGCAGGACCTCAGGGTTGTTTGACGGAAACCACATGTTAGTGCAATGGGGTCTGGTGGAATGTGAGCCATGTTGATGCAATTAAAACAGGAACTACTCCCCTACCCCCCACCCCCCCCACCCCACCCCCACACACACACACAAACACACACCGCTCCGTCTAAAAAAGAGTCTGGAGAAGTGAGAATGCGATGTGGTTTTGTAGGCTAGACCTAATTCCCTATGTACTTATTGGGGGTGGGGTCAGTTGGTCTGCAGTGGGTCTCTCAGCAGCCCGGCCACCTTGTCAGCCCCATACCCCAGCCCCATACCGCATACCCCAGCCCCATACCGCATACCCCAGCCGCATACCCCAGCCCCATACCGCATGCCCCAGCCCCATACTGCATGCCCCAGCCCCATACCCCAGCCGCATACCCCAGACTCATACCGCATGCCCCAGCCCCATACTGCATGCCCCAGCCCCATACCCCAGCCCCATACCGCATACCCCAGCCCCATACCGCATACCCCAGCCCCATACCGCATGCCCCAGCCCCATACTGCATGCCCCAGCCCCATACCCCAGCCGCATACCCCAGACTCATACCGCATACCTCAGCCCCGTACCCCATACCCCAGCCCCTTGCCGCATACCCCATACCCCAGCCCCATACAGCTTGGCCCAACCCCATACCGCATGCCCCATACCCCAGTCCCATACAGCTTGGCCCAACCCCATACCGCATGCCCCATACCCCAGTCCTATACCCCATACCCCAGTCCTATACCGCATACCCCAGTCCTATACCGCATACCCCAGCCCTATACTGCATACCCATACCCCAGCCTCATACCCCAGCCCCATGACACATACCCCAGCCCCATACTGCATACACCAACCCTATACCCCATATCCTAGGTCCATACCCCAGCCCTTTACCCCATACCCTAGGTCCATACACAAGCCCCTTACCCCATACCCTAGGTCCATACACAAGCCCCTTACCCCATACCCCAGCCTTATACTGCATACCGCATGCCCCAGCCACATACCCCAGCCCCATACCCCAGCCCCTGGCCACCTTCCGTGGCCAACTGCAGCCAGACCACACCATTAAATAAAGGAAATGGCATTCACATGTAGTCAGAGCTAGTTTTAGCACTCAAATGTCCTTCTCCCGGACACTGCTCCATAACCCAGCCCTGTACCCCATACCCTAGGTCCATAACCCAGCCCTGTACCCCATACCCTAGGTCCATAACCCAGCCCTGTACCCGATACCCTAGGTCCATAACCCAGCCCTGTACCCCATACCCTAGGTCCATAACCCAGCCCTGTACCCCATACCCTAGGTCCATAACCCAGCCCTGTACCCCATACCCTAGGTCCATAACTCAGCCCAGTACCCCATACCCTAGGTCCATAACCCGGCCCTGTACCCCATACCCTAGGTCCATAACCCAGCCCTGTACCCCATACCCTAGGTCCATAACCCAGCCCTGTACCCCATACCCTAGGTCCATAACCCAGCCCTGTACCCCGACCCTGTTGCCCAGAAGTGGGGGGAGGAGAGGTGAAGGAGAAAACATCAAGGAAGATGCTTGTAATGTTTTCCATATTGAGTTTTATTCTATTTTTTTCACTTGAAACCATAAAGACTGAGACAGCTGTGGAGTATAAAGAAGGGGGTGGGGCCTCGTCACACATTCCCCCTCCCTCTTCTCTCTCTCGCTGTCTCTTGCTCTTTCTGCCTCTCCCTCGCTGTCTCTCCCTCTTTCTCCCTTTCTTTCTTTCTCTCCCTCCATCCATTACTTCAGTAACACAAATGGACAGAGAAGCCCATCAGACTCGTACAAGACATTATCTGGTCCTACAAACCACTCGAAGTTGCACAAACAAACAACAGGCTACAGTTCTTCCCCCAAAAAACGTGTTAAAAGAGATTCCTCTCTCTTTGTGTTTTGTTCATAGTTAAGAGAGTTTACGGTGATTCTGGAGGGCTTCTGGAGTACTGCACTCATAGAGAGAGAGAAAGCCGGGGGGTGGGGGGGGGCTAGAGAGAGGAAGACAGAGAATGGAGAGTGGAATGGAGAGAGTGAAAGGGGAATGGAGAGTGTGAGAGAGAGGAATGGAGAGAGGGAGAGAGAGCACCTGTGGCCATGACAGAGCTGAGGGACCAGAGTGCTGGGGTCTGACTCAACACAGAGTGATTAACTCTTTCTCACGCACACCCAGCCAGCTGTGTTGGAACTCCCTGTAGTGTTCTCTAAGGTTCTGTAGTGGTCTGTAGTGTTCTTTAGGGTTCAGTAATGATTTTGTAGTGGTCTCTGGGGTTCAGTAGTAGTCTGTACTTGTCTGTGGGGTTCTGTTGTCTGTAGGGTTCTGTACTGTTCAGTAGTTGTATGTAGGGTTCTGTAGTGGTCTTTAATATTCTGTAGTCTGTAGTTTTTCTCTAGTGTGATATGGTTCTGCAGTGTTGTGTAGTGTTTTTCATTTCTCCTTCTACAAACTCACTTATCTCTCGGTCCCTGGTGTGGAGGGAGTCAGGTCTGAGGTGGTGCATCTCCCTGGCATCCTTCACCCCATCTAGGGAGTTTATTTGTGTTTCTTTCAGAGTAAGAGCGGGTGCTGCCTGTGCCGTCGTTTTCCACAGCTAATGAGGCTTTTTCCTCTAACAAAATAACCAGAGGTCTGTAGCCCTGAGTAAATACAGGCAGGCACGTTGTAGGGCAGCCATGACGTGGAGGGGTCCTGCTGGGGTCCTGTTGATCAGGCTGGAGGAGTGAGGGCACACTCATTTATTAGACTGTGTGGTGTTGTGTCAATAGGTGCCGCCCGGCACATCTGGTTAACCTCTGATTGGCCATCCACGTCCCAAATGGTACCCTATTCCCTTTAGGGCACCGGACACCAAGGTGCAGGGAACAGGGAAGAAGTGGGCTATGAAGGTAAGACAGTGTGATTTGGGCCATCCACCTGATGGATTTAATGATGGATGTATTTATTTACCCAAACACTCTCCCTTCTCAAATTAACATATGAATGAAAGACCACATTTTAATGGGGGAGAAAGAGCTTACTTGATAGAGTTTTAGGTGTGAACGTAACATGAACTGGAAAATGGAAAGTTTTTTAAGTGATTTGGTGTAGTTGAAGAGCCACTGAGAGACGTTGTTGTGTAGCATGTTGTGTAGCATGGTTTTAGTCACACGCTGTGGTGGTCCATAGAGGGGCATTCCTTTCTGTTCAGTAGTATTACCAGGCTAGGTCATGGTAACCCATATTATATTACCAGGCTAGGTCATGGTAACCCATATTTTATTACCAGGCTAGGTCATGGTAACCCATATTTTATTACCAGGCAAGGGCATGGTAACCCATATTTTATTACCAGGCTAGGTCATGGTAACCCATATTTTATTACCAGGCTAGGTCATGGTAACCCATGGGGGGAGGGCATTGTGATCGATGAGGAAAGTCACCTGCTGGAGAATGTTTGGGTGTGCATGACAGGGGCGCTGTCTCAACACACACACACACACATCCTGATCCCAATGGGAAACAGCTGTATCATGTTAGGAGCTGTGTCTCTTACACAACTGATCAGAATGGGAGAAGCGCAGGTTGTCTGTGGAAGACCCCTGAGAATGTCCCCTCCCCCTTCCTGTCTTGTTGGAACATTCCCATCCAGTTGAAACATTCCCGTCTTGTTGGAACATTCCCGTCTTGTTGAAACATTCCCTTCTTGTTGGAACATTCCCATCTTGTTGGAACATTCCCATCCAGTTGAAACATTCTCGTCTTGTTGGAACTTTCCTGTCTGGTTTGAACATTCCCATCCAGTTGAAACATTCCCTTCTTGTTGGAACATTCCCTTCCAGTTGAATCATTCCCATGTTGTTGGAACATTCCCTTCTTGTTGGAACATTCCCATTATGTTGGAACATTCCCATTATGTTGGAACATTCCCATTATGTTGGAACATTCCCATCTTGTTGGAACATTCCCATCTTGTTGGAACATTCCAGTCCTGTTGGAACATTCCCATCCTGTTGGAACATTCCCGTCTTTTTGGAATATTCCCGTCTTGTTGGAATATTCCCGTCTTGTTGGAACATTCCTGTCCAGTTGAATCATTCCCGTCCTGTTGGAACATTCCCGTCCAACGAGCTCCATGTCGTTGAGTGGTGTTTGTCGTGCCAAACCTCAGCAGTTTCGGTTTTAAAGCTCTCCAGTGATGCATGTGTTTTCCCTCATTCCTCCGATGATTGATTCAACTCCCATTCTACCCGACTCATCTCTCAGAGCCAGTCTAAATACACAGTCATTACACACAGAGAGACACACAGGCCATTCATTACCCCTGCTAGCCGCCTGGTTACATGAGGTATCATGGTGGTAATCTTTAAACACTTATCGCCGGGCGCTCCGAGGCAGGCTGACTGCAGAGAGCTCCTCTAAGCAGGTTAAATTTACTGAGGGCCTATTAGCGGAGGGGTGAGGGGCGGGGGCATTACAGCCCTAACAGAAATACATTTTAGAATGTCTCAGTAAATGAAATGCTAAGCCGGTGTAACTCTGTGTAAATCTTCTGAACAGCAGATTGTGTGGTCCAAAGCCATCAGATCATCAGTGGCTTTCGTGAAGAGAGCTGAACTGTCTCCCCCCTTTCAAAGAAACAGATCAGCTGCAGTGTAGGGGCGGTTAGACGCCTCTATGCACTCTGGGTAAAGTCCAACCATTACATTGTTGAGCCGAGAGTGAGATAGAGAGAAATGTTTTATGGAGTGAGGGAGGGACTGGGAGAGTTCAGTACCGAATTGAGGATGAATGGTGATGCTGGAAGGAGAGAGAGGGAAAGAAGGGGTACCTGAGACCCTTCAGGGTTTAGAAAAATTAGGGCTAGCATTTGTCTGTGAATAAAGCCCAGGTTGCTTTAAACTGGCATGTCTAAGACTAGAAAAGTCACGCTATTCTGTTGCACATACACAATATCTGTCTGTCTCTCTATGTCTGTCTCTCTCTATGTCTTTGTCTGTCTCAGTCTGTTTCTCTCTGTCTGTCTGTTTCTCTCTGTCTCTCTTTCTCTGCCTGTCTGTCTCTGTCTTTTTCCGTCTGTCTGTTTTTCTCTGTCGGCCTCGTTCTCTCATTCTTTCTCTGTCTGTCTGTTTCTCTCTGTCTCTCCGTCTCTGTCTGTCTCTCTCTCCGTCTCTGTTCCACCCCCCCACCCCCCTCAGGTGGAATGGCCCCCCTCACCCCTGGTTCCGAGTACCAGACACACACAGCAGGGCTTTGTGATGTCACCTTTCCATGGCTGGTCCTCCTGGCTTTCAGTTGGTTCTTCATCCTGAAAGTCTCTGAGCCCAGACCGACTGTAATCTGAGCCCAGACCGACTGTAATCTGAGCCCAGACCGACTGTAATCTGAGCCCAGACTGACTGTAATCTGAGCCCAGTCCGAATGTAATCTGTGGTTCAGTGTTATACAAACATCCATTTGAGTCGTCGGCTCACTGAGAAGCAGTGTGAGCATGTCTATTATTTTCCGGCCAAATCACCTTTAAATTACATCAACAAAAGTTAATGTTGGAGCAGATTAGCTCATTGTACTACCGCAGGTTGGATAAAGATCCCAGTCAGAGTTGGCTTCCCCAAAAACTGGACTTTACCAACACAGCATTGATCATGAGCATTACTGTCAAGCAAAGCATCAAGCACAGTCACTGAGGTCAGAGCCAGCATCGGCCTGCAGTGTTTCTGTTCTGTGTGTTACTAGCGTCAATGTCTGGCAGATGTCCTCAGTGATGCAGCGTGTCTTCTCAGGTCTGGGACTGACAGTCAGATCTCCTATCTGTTGTTTGGTCTTAAGACAGTTCATCAGCTAGCTGTACGTCCATCGACAGGAGCCTTGTCTGCCTCTAGACAACTATTTCAATACTCAACTCATATCCTCAAATCAAATTTAAATTTCAAGAACCTTCCACGTTTGGAGGCTCAACTGTACAGACAGCCTGGTTGAGATCTGAGGCTGTCCCACACACAAACGGCCTGGTTGAGATGTGAGGCTGTCCCACACACAGACAGCCTGGTTGAGATGTGAGGCTGTCCCACACACAAACGGCCTGGTTGAGATATGAGGCTGTCCCACACACAAACGGCCTGGTTGAGATCTGAGGCTGTCCCACACACAGACAGCCTGGTTGAGATGTGAGGCTGTCCCACACACAAACGGCCTGGTTGAGATCTGAGGCTGTCCCACACACAGACAGCCTGGTTGAGATCTGAGTGTGTTGGGATCAGACTACCACGGATGATGAAAAGAGCATATTCTTCCTAATCTATGTTGTAATCTGGTCTATTTCATGTTTTCGTAATAACTCTCACATGAAACCTGAACATCAAGGCTAATCGTCTCCCCTTCATTCTAAGACATGTGACATGGTTCTGCCTGCCAGCAATCATGGACTGAACAGCTGTGGAAAGGAGGAGAGGAAAGGGAGAGAAGGATGAGAGGATGTGGGGGGGAGTGCACAAGGGTAATCTGCTACAAGGACATGATATGAATGTATGAAGGAAGTGATATCATGTGAACATGTGAAGGATGTGACATCATGTGAATGTATGAGTGATGTCACATAGTGTGAGCGTATGAAGGATTTGACATCATTTGAACATATATGGGATGTGACATAATTTGAATGTATGAAGGATGTGACATAATGTGAGTGTATGAGGGATGTGATATGTGAGTGTATGGAGGATGTGACATCATATACATGTATGCAGGATGTGGATGAATGTAGGATGTGACATATGAACTTATGAAGGATGTGACATCATGTGAATGTTATGAAGGATGTAATGTCATGTGAATGTTATCGAGGACCACACTTCCCAAGGGGAGAGGGGTGAGGGGAGACTGAGGGACATGAAGGGAGAGAAAGACGGGCTTGCCTACCACGATGCCTAAACCTCACCTAAACCACATTTTTCTACATAACCTAAACCTAATAATTCTAAACCTTAACTTAACCCCATTACTTATTTTGTAAGTGATGACCTGCCAAAAGGTCCTGTCATAGTCTAAAACTCAAACCAGTCCTCACTTTTGATAGGAATGTGAGTACACACAGACATTCAAACACACACACACATCCACACATGAATGTGTCTTATGGTGAAAAACAAAACCATGTAACACATTCTTTCTAAGATATATTACACCGATTTAAAATTCAGAGTTTATAATTGCAATTTGCAAGTTTAATTTGTTTTAACCCAAGATTAAACACACACACTGTTCAGTCATGCACACTTTACACAATTTGCTGAGATGGCATATGTTTGTGTTTCAACTATGAGCCCCTTGACTTCACTGTACAGACCCACAGACAGAGCTCTCCTCCTCTTCTCTCCTGTGGTCCCCTCTCCTTTCCTCTTCTCTCCGGAGCTCCCCTCTCCTCCTGTTCTCTTCACTCCTGTGCTCCCCACTCCTGTCCTCTCCTCTCCTCTCTTTTGTAAGACGGCTCAGCCAAGCCTTTATAGAGCTCCCACTCTTCATTGAATTAACTTCTAAAGACGCTACATCTGCAATTCCAAATTCATAGCAGCTGGGCTCCCACTGAGCTGAGGGGGGAGAGAGAGAGGAGAGGAAGGAGAGAGTGGAGGAGGAAATAGAAGGAAAGAGAGACAACCAGAGGGAGGAGAGAAGGACAACATGCGAGTGGAAGGAAAGATAGACAGAGCTGTTAAGAGAACAAAGCTTTAACAATGCAGACAGAACAGACAAATGAAACTTCTTATTGTGCTAGGTGTGTGTGTGTGTGTGTGTGTGTGTGTTTCTGTGTGTGGTTTATGGATGATCACAGTGCACTTAAATCTCTGATCCCACCATTATGTCCCGGGTGGTTAATGAAGTGAACTCTCTATTGAATAAAAAAATGCATCGCACAATGTAGACATAACATTAGAAAATGACATGACACTTAAATTGACCCTTAAGGAGAGAAAGAAATATGTAAAAACATAGAAATCAACAAAACCAGTGGTCTTTTTTTTCTAAAATAGAAAAATTATTTCCTTATGTCCTTGCTGTCATAAACATGGCCAGCTAGCTCAGGCCATTACTGAATAAATACCGTTAAATCCCCTCAGACAACGAGAGATGACCATTCTACTGTACCATCATCATCCATGGCTTCCAAAATGATGCCCTTCTCCCTACACACTACCCCCCTCCCTTGTTGAAGGGAGTGCACTACGTGGGGTATAGAGAGCAGTTTGGGATGTGGGGATCATCACAGGGTAATGACAGTACCATTGGCGGCCCGGCCTGTCTGTAATTCCCACATTACCTTGCAAAATGCCTCTCAACTACTGGTTTAAGTGCTTCACTTCAAGTGCTTCCACATGCAGCAGCAGGCCAGCAGGACATTAAGGCTTATTAGAGGGGTTATACACACACACACACACACACACTTCCCGCCTTCAAACTGGACCATATGGAAGTTGGGCTGAAATAAAACAACAGAGCTGATACACAGAGTGGACATATAGAACAACACAGCCGTTCTGAGAAACACTGTTAAATGATAACCTGTTACATTAATCCACTACTACAGGAAGAATATTACACACAAGCAATACATACTTATATTTAAATTAAAAACTATTTAGTTTATTTAATTAACAGGAGTGAGCATATCTTTGAACTTTCAGAATTGTTAATTGTTTTAATTATTTCTTTCGCACGTGTTGGTGGGTGAAAAGGGAGAGGCCTCAATAGGCCTGTTGAAGTTGTACTGGCGGTGTTTTAAGGACGATGTGCGTGTGACGCGTGCGTGTGCCCAGCTTGGTTCCTTTTGGTAAAGCTCAGTTTGATGTTGAAAGCACTATCATGGCTGTTCTGACTGTATTCTGTGTTTCCTGCCATTAGTTCTTTACATTAGTTACATTTCCAGTGTTAGTGTGTTTCCATGAGTGGTTGTTGTTATTTATCTCCTGCCTGGGATGGAGGGGGGGGTGGCAGAGAGAGTGAGGGAAACAGAGCGAGTGGGGGCAGAGAAAGAGTGCCGGCTTTGTGCCTCGTCACTCCCACTCCTGAGGGAGGGGCTGTACACTGTGGGGAGTGGATCTGGGTTATAAAGGGGGTGCAGGCAGCACAGTGTACTGGGTTATGAAGGGGGTGCAGGCAGCACAGTGTACTGGGTTATGAAGGGGGTGCAGGCAGCACAGTGTACTGGGTTATGAAGGGGGTGCAGGCAGCACAGTGTACTGGGGTATGAAGGGAGTGCAGGCAGCACAGTGTACTGGGTTATGAAGGGGGTGCATTACCCAGACCCAGAACCAGATCCAGACATGCATTAACAGTATTAGTGCAGAACCCCATGATGCCATCTGCTTCTGTCTGTCCATTACTCAGATCAACACCCAGCTCCTCTCTGCCTATAAGATACTGGCTTGATGGTCTATAGGACAGACAAACAGGATAAAGGACAGGCTTTCAGGGTACAAGACAGACTAACAGGATATAGGACAGACTAACAGGATATAGGACAGACTAACAGGCTGTAGGACAGACTAACAGGCTGTAGGGCAGACTAACAGGCTGTAGGGCAGACTAACAGGCTGTAGGGCAGACTAACAGGCTGTAGGGCAGACTAACAGGCTGTAGGGCAGACTAACAGGCTGTAGGGCAGACTAACAGGCTGTAGGGCAGACTAACAGGCTGTAGGGCAGACTAACAGGCTGTAGGGCAGACTAACAGGCTGTAGGGCAGACTAACAGGCTGTAGGGCAGACTAACAGGCTGTAGGGCAGACTAACAGGCTGTAGGGCAGACTAACAGGCTGTAGGGCAGACTAACAGGCTGTAGGGCAGACTAACAGGCTGGGCTGTGTTGCTGCTGTCTATATTTCTTATGGACTCCCCCCAAGTGGACTGTTCAATGTCCCCTTTGGTCTTGTCGACTTCAAAGCCAGGAAAATATGAAGTTTTCTGAAGGTTTCTAAATGAACAGGGCCAGAGTGGGTTCTCAACATTCAACTTTTAACATGAGCGACCAAGGAACGCTCAGATATAAATACTATAAGTTAAAATGCACTATAAATTCAGCTCAAACATGACTTATTAAAATATAATGGATCAAGAGTCCAGTGGACAAAGCCAGGAAAATATGAGATATCCATCGATTTTTGACTGTATACTAATAAGATGTATAGAAGATAGTGGGTAGAAGATAATGTGAAGCAGAGAGCGTTATTAAGAGTGGACCGCCTGTCTCTCTCCAGCTGGAAGAAAGTTGCCTGAGAAAGAAAGACGCATCTCTGCTCTGCTCCTGACCCAGAAACATTGTTACTTATCCTGAATAATCAGAGTGGCTCGCTACCTCAGGCAGGCTGGGACACAGACACGGAGACAGACAGACACAGACACGGAGACAGAGACAGACAGAGACAGACACAGAGACAGACAGACTGATGTGCAGGCAGAGAGACAGAAAGACAGACAGACAGACAGACAGAGAGACAGACAGAGTGATGTACAGACAGACAGAGAGACACACGGAGACAGACACTGAGACAGACAGACTGATGTGCAGGCAGAGAGACAGAGAGACAGACACGGAGACACACAGAGACAGACACAGAGACAGACAGACTGATGTGCAGGCAGAGAGACAGAGAGACAGACACGGAGACACACAGAGACAGACACAGAGACAGACAGACTGATGTGCAGACAGAGAGACAGACACAGAGACAGAAAGACTGAGACAGACAGACTGATGTACAGACAGAGAGACAGACAGACAGAGAGACAGACAGTGTAGTACCATGAAGCACCATCTTCTTGATTAACAGTGTCACAGCTGACAGGGCCACATCGGTCCTCCACCTCCCCAGCCGCCCGCAAGCGCAGCTACCCCCACCCACCCTCCACGTTGTAAGCCACCCCACTCACATCATCATTCTAATTTGGTGGAGTTTTTAAATATAAAACCTTTATTAAATATGTATGCCAGAACCTTCCATCCCCAGCCAGGATGGTGCCATTTTGCATTTGGGGTTTGTGTTGTGATGAAAGACGAGGAGCAAACAAACGCAGCCTGCTTGGAACGCATCCCTCTCCCTCCACCCGCTCGGCCGTGCGCTCCCTGCAAAGCCGCTCGACATTTTCTGATATTTGCATCAAGCAGGCAGGCGTAGCTGACATCTCGAGCTGCGCTGTCACAGGCTTAACTGGAATTACAGACAAGACGGGCAGAGAGAGAGAAAAGAAACAGAGGAGAGGGTGGGGGGGGAACAGACAGGTCCTCCGATTGTACGATGTGGAGAAAGTGAGAAAGATCGAGAGGAAGAGGGAGAGAAGAAAAAAAAACTTGTGCCAAAATTTCAATTCCTGCTGGATGTAGCGGATCTGTCGAGGGAATTAGGAGCCCCACAATTAAACATATGGGTATTAAGATAATTGTCAGTTGTGTTGGCGGACAGGAAAGTAGACAGATGGATGAGAATCACTGAGCTCCGCCAAGGAGAGAGAGGCTCCCTGTGAAGGAAAGCATTTTGTATTTTACCTGCCTGAACGGATCTGAGCCGCTTCAATATTACTGCAATCCAGGTTTAGTTGGGGGGGGGGGGAACAGGGAAAGGAGAAGTAGAGAGAGGCAGGAGGAAGAGTGTGGTAGAGAGAGGGAGGAATAGGAGGTGGGGGGGGGGTTGGTTGTGTTTCTGTAGGTGATACACAGGGGGAGGCTGCCCTCTGCAGGTCAACAACAGTAGCACACATCTGGGGAAGAAGGTAGAAAGTTGGGAGGAACGAGGAGAGGATGAGAGCGGGAAGAGGAAATGAAAGAACTCTATTATAAACATGCAATACCCACTGCTTCCTTTAACCTCTGTCTGGTCTACACAACTCGCCCTGGAAAAAAACTAAAGAATAAACAACAGTAAAAAAGAAAAGAAATCAAAGCGTGACATTGGGTGTCAGATGTCAGTGTGACCGTAAATGAGTGTCACATTTATTGGTATGTGAATGCTACTGTGTATGAGTGAATTGCGTTGGTTTGGCAGACAGTGTGCGGTGTGTTTGTGTTGGGCTGTATGTTGCGTGTCTGTTACGGGGTGTGTGTGTCAGGGCGGCACAGGCGCCTCACACGCTGGTTTGTATCCATGTTGTGAGTCATAATGTTTTTCCATCTGATTTCCCTGCAGGTGGGTCCTCACAGGGAGGACGGAGGGGTGGGCCTACGTGGAAGTCATCCCATCGGACCCAACCAAGTATCGCTCCCACAGCAGTCCGCCGCGTCTCCCGACCTCAGCCAGACGGATCCATACCGGGGTGAGCGCTGCATTGGGCCGTGGGGGGGGGGGGTCGGCAATGGCGCAGCAGGCACTCTGCGTGGTGGCTAGCATTCCAGGCAACCCACTGCCATCTATTCCATGGGAAGAGCAGCGCCCGACTCTGTTCCTCATACAGACAAGGGGAAATCCAGGTCCAACATGGTGGTCTGAGGGCCCTGGAAATGATGAACCCATTTGTAAACACAAAATCATTTTGTTTAAAAACAGAACAAAGGTTCTACTGTTCACAGGAAATCTGGGTAGTCTGAAGGTCAACGTAGCTGGTTCAAAACCCGGAGCCGACATGATGAAAAACACTCCCCTTTAAGCAAGACAGTCAACTAACGTCTCCCTGGTTGTTGCTGTGTATCGTGTTTTGGTGCATACACACATGACTGACTATATTCATATCTATTATCAGATTGTAATTTCTACAAAACAAAATCACAAGGCAACTGACAACATGCTAAACATTTACGTCAATGGAATTTCTCCTTTTCAAATTGAGCCGGCCGTACTGCCACACACACTGCCAAATATAAAGTCAGTGCATTTGGCCCGACTTTAAATGTGTGAGTAATTATGATTTAACAGGGAAAACACAATATATTTAAAATATGAAAATGTAAAAGGAAATTGTATATAACCGATGTTGTGCAGTGCGAATTAGCCCTGAGGCGTGTTTAAAGACTGGAAATTACTTCCTTGGCATCGCAGTTGTCCTGAAGCTGTCGCCAACTGCACACACACACACACACGTGCGCGCACACACACACACACACACAGGCGTAGTGTGTCTGAGGCCCTCGCCAGCTGCCTAATGGGGTGTTGAACACTATAAAACAGTGCAGTGAGAAACGTACTAAAGGAGCAGTCCTATAGAATTATTACAATCTGACTGGCACACACACACACACACACACGCTGGCACACACACTTCACAGAGGCAGTTGGGATAGGATTCACGGGCATTAAAGGGTTGTTTGCACAGTTTCCATCAGCACGGCACCTGGGCTCGTTCCTCTCCTGACCGCTGGCTGTGTAGTACAGGTGTTGGCTCCCAATCTGATCAGCCCTTCGCGGGATGACGTTACTGCTGTGTAAGGAAATGTGAAAGCCTGTGGTGTATTTGAAGTTTGATACCCCAAATTCCTCTTGTAATTTCCACTGTGACACTCTCATTTCCTGTATCGATCTCTGCTCCATTTTTATTTAGATGGCTCCCATTGCTTGTCGCAGGTTTTTTCCCCGCTGTAACATGTCGCCTCAATTTAAGGTCCGACATATTTCCTACTGGAGGCTCCCTGTGTCTCTATGTGTCCCTAAACACCAGCCTATCCCCTATGTAGTACACTACTTTGAATGATAAGGATAAGGCCAGTGTGTCCTTTTCACTGTCTCTTTTAACGCCAGTTCAGTGTGGCTAGTGTTCGGGAATTTGCTAATTGTTTTAAGCTGCTATAGCGGCTCCGACCTCGACTGTCTTCACACAAAGGACCAAGTGACTTTGCGCTCCTTGATTGAGGACCATTCATCCCCATATAGACAGTTGAAACAAGTGGGGGTTGTGTGTGAGAGGGACAGGGAACTGACACACACACAGGGACTGGCAGTGAGACACAGCCCGATACATATGGGCTGGTAGCAGCAAGGCGGCCATTTTGTTTCCCTTCTTCACAGCGATTGAGCCGTTGAGGGCATTTTGAGTCTGTATGAGGCGCTTCTGTTCTCTTATTAGCGTGTGCGCGTGCGTGCGTGCATGTGAGTGAGAGAGAGAGACAGAGAGAGAGAGAGACAGAGAGTGGGAGAGAGAGAGAGACTGTGGGAACAGTTTTTTATGTTGACATGGAAGTTGGCACAGGCCCACAGAGTAACGTCCAACACACAGAGCTGTATTCTCCAGCTGGAGGAGGCTCAGGGTGGGGGTGTTGCCGGGCATTTCAGGGGTAGAGGGGGGCTTTGGGGAACACGGCCTCTCTTTTGTCTCCGCAGAGCAGACACTCTCTGTCTCACCCCCCAAGCCCCCCCCCCTCCCTCCCTCCTCCCATATGAAAATAGAATGTGTGTGTCTGGTAGAGTTTTTTCGGAAATGCGGGCAGGCCAAGCACTCACACACACCTGCACTTCAACACTCATCCCGGGTTTGTGTCGATGTTTGTTTTTCCTTTCGATTCTTATTCCTGTCTGATGATGTGAACGATTAAAACGTTGTGTCTGTTCACCCATCTGCTGTCACGTTGGCATGTCCCTCAAATGAGCCTCTCAAGAGATTTCACGGACAGGTGACCCCTCAGCGGTGGAGAACAACGGGCGAAGCACCTAATTGGTGGAGAAAAGCTTTTTTTGTTTAACAATTTAAGTCGACCCAATCTCAACTCCAATTTTAAATGATTTGTCAGTTTGGCCCTATATGTTAATTTAATTGATTGATATTAGTGTATCTTAGAAAAAAGGTGTAATGGAATGAGTTAGTAAATCATTTTCACCCAAAGAACAGTTTCTCCCCTCCAACCAACACCATGGCAACTTCAGTGATAATAAAGAATCAGGACACCTGTTTGACCTCCCTTCTAACATACAGCACTCAGTCCTGGGTGCTCTTCCCTCCCCTGGGGCTCTGGGACATCATTTGTAGACCGTCCCTAATTATCTCTCAGAGTAGTTGTCAGACAGCTTTGCACTCAGAGCTCCATAACTCAACACTCGGACTGACTTAATGGTCCACTTGCAGTGACTGTGTCGTATGCAGAGCTTTTTCTTATCAAACCACTCTCCCCCCTCCCTCCCCCCTCCCCCCCCACCACGACACCCCTCTGTCTAGCCCTGTCCGCGGGTCTGCAGGGCCAGAGCGCCTCCTCCGTCTCCTCGGAGATCAAGTCCGAGGACGAGGGAGATGAGAACCTGCAGGACGCCAAGTCCCTGGAGGCCAAGAAGGAAGACCCGGACAACAAGGACCTCAAGTCCATTGATAGGTCGAGATCTAGGTAACCGTGTCGACAGCGCTCGCTTCATTTAAATACCGCAAACAACGGATTTTGATGAAGTGAACAGTGTGCTCAGAGGGACGGCTAAATAAATAAACAAACGGCACTCTGGCGGGACGTGATGTCACGCATGATGAGTAAATACCCAGGATGAACATTCACATTTGTGACAACTAGGTGACTGAAATGGTCAAGGCAAAGTTTGGAACCCAGTCCAGGGTATTTCATGGTTTTGAGCCATGGTTTAGCTGCCCCTCACACACAGAGTAGATCCCCACTTCCTCAGTCCCAGAATGCACCGGGGCACACTAATTGCCAGGGTGAACTCTGTCAGAACACAACATTATGCACCAATCAGACGTCAGATCCCAGTAATATGGAAATAAAACGACCACACTGGCCTAACGCACAAAATGAGGAAGTATTGTTTCAGATGTAGCTGATGTTTCAGGGTGTGAGAAATTCATTAAATGAAGACTAAACATGAAAGTGAAAGGTGTTTTTGCAGGTTTCAGCACCAGACATTCTACACTGTATAATCAGCAGTGCAGTTAATGTGGCTGGGGACCAAGAATCAGTAGAAAGACATATACTGTGAACCTCCATCTGTTGTGCTTTGAAGAGTGGTTATCATGGGTAAGCATGGGTTTTGCTGAAGCTGATCGGTCCCCCTGTTGACCCTACAGCAACGCGGACGACGAGGACTTGTCTCCAGAGCAGAAGATCGAGCGCGAGAAGGAGCGCAGGATGGCCAACAACGCCAGGGAGCGCCTGCGTGTCCGCGACATCAACGAGGCGTTCAAGGAGTTGGGTCGTATGGTGCAGCTGCACCTGAAGAGCGACAAGCCACAGACCAAACTGCTCATACTGCATCAGGCCGTGGCCGTCATACTGAGTCTGGAGCAGCAAGTCAGAGGCAAGGGCCTGACAACACACATATATACATATATATATACACATAGGGCCTGACAACACACATATATACATATATATATACACATAGGGCCTGACAACACACATATATACATATATATATATACACATAGGGCCTGACAACACACATATATACATATATATATACACATAGGGCCTGACAACACACATATATACATATATATATACACATAGGGCCTGACAACACACATATATACATATATATATATATATATATATATATATATATATATATATATATATATATATATATATATACATATAGGGCCTGACAACACACACATATATATATATATATATACATATAGGGCCTGACAACACACACATATATATACACACACATCTATATAACTATACATATATATACATACATCTATATAACTATACATATATATATATATACATACATCTATATAACTATACATATATATACATACATCTATATAACTATACATATATATATATATATACATACATCTATATAACTATACATATATATACATACATCTATATAACTATACATATATATACATACATCTATATAACTATACATATATATATATATACATACATCTATATAACTATACATATATATACATACATCTATATAACTATACATATATATACATACATCTATATAACTATACATATATATACATACATCTATATAACTATACATATATATATATATATACATACATCTATATAACTATACATATATATACATACATCTATATAACTATACATATATATACATACATCTATATAACTATACATATATATATATATATACATACATCTATATAACTATACATATATATACATACATCTATATAACTATACATATATATACATACATCTATATAACTATACATATATATATATATATACACCTTCAGGGCCTGACAGACACCTACATGCACACATGTTTACAAACCCAGACACACAACACTCCGACACGCATATGCAACACGATTTCACTTGCTGCTCCAGGCCTCAGTATGTGGCTCAGTATGTGTGGGTGTGTGTGTGTGTGTGTAGTAGTAGTGGTAGGAGTAGCAGGAACAGAGAAAGGCTTAGCAGGAGCAGGACAAGGAGGAACAGGACAAGGAGGCGCAGGACAAGGAGGAGCAGGAGTATTAGTGACAGCAGTAGAAGTGGTAGTAAAAGTAGGAGTAGTAGTACTTTGTGAAACCCATTTCTAGTACTAGTACTGCTACTGTTGCTACTGCACACACACACACACACACACACCTACTGAGCCTGGAGCAGCAAATCAGAGGTCAGAGAAAACACACACATCACACACGCATACACACACCAACACACACGAAGGTGCATTATTCTTTAGGCCTGGCTGTGGCTGAATCCTCATTGACGCCCCTGTCCGGCCATCACTGGTCCGCCGTCCGCGGCCTGGTTACTCCCTGGTGACGGCCGGACGTGGGCGGGAGTTGGGATTGGCTTTAGAGTTTCGATAATAGACTTAGAGAAATATCTTCTCCGGTCCACAAGGTGGCGCTGCTTGTGTTCTTAAATGCTTACATGTTTGTCTGTGTCTGTGTGGGTGGGTTGGCGTGTGTCTGCACGCGCGTGCGTGTGTGTGTGTGTGTGCGTGCGCGGGTACGCTCGGGCGTTATAGAGCGGAATCTGAACCCTAAGGCAGCGTGTCTGAAGCGGCGTGAGGAGGAGAAAGGCTCCACGGACGGAGGAGCGGCGCTGTCTCTGGCTGGGGCACATCACGCCATGGGAGATGCCTCCAACCCAATGGGACAAATGTAAAAAGCCACCCCCCCCTAAATGGTCAGAAGATATTCACTTTAAACTAATCTGCTGTGAAAACATGTGTACCATAACTTACCATTAACAAAACACTAAGAAAATCCAATTCGGTTTGTGAGAGAAAATAACATTCAGCATCCATTTGCTGGCAAATTTATACAAGACAAATGAAAAATAACTTAATGCAAGAGCAATTTAAGTGTATGAGTAATTAAATTAGCACAAAGCTTCTTTGTTTTAGTTTTCAGTCTTCCACAAGGTGTGGCCTAACCTCGCTGCATTGTTTAAATGGATGACTCTGTGGTTTGGTCCACACTGGCTTTCCATATAAATGATGCTCACTGGAAGAGGAAATACAGAACAAACAAGGACCAGTCAGGATCATTTCTGATTGAAATTGAACGAGCAGAGTTGCATTTTTTTCTGCGGACGGCATTCTGAAACCTAACAGTAGGGCTGGCTAACTCCACAAACCCTAGAATGAAACAAAACGCTGGGTACATTTTAACAACAGATTGGCAGTAAGTGTGCTTTTAGTGTGTGTGTGTATTTGTGTCTGTGTGTGTGTGTGCCTGTGCATGCTTGTTTTGTGTTTGTTGTGTGTTGTTGACAGGTGAACACCATCTTGCCTGGGACGTCTTGATTCGGTTTGATGGTTTGCATAACTGAATGAAGCACTCAGAGTCCCGTACAGAGACAGACTGAATGAAGCACTCAGAGTCCCGTACAGAGACAGACTGAATGAAGCACTCAGAGTCCCATACAGAGACAGACTGAATGAAGCACTCAGAGTCCCGTACAGAGACAGACTGAATGAAGCACTCAGAGTCCCGTACAGAGACAGACTGAATGAAGCACTCAGAGTCCCGTACAGAGACAGACTGAATGAAGCACTCAGAGTCCCGTACAGAGACAGACTGAATGAAGCACTCAGAGTCCCGTACAGAGACAGACTGAATGAAGCACTCAGAGTCCCATACAGAGACAGACTGAATGAAGCACTCAGAGTCCCGTACAGAGACAGACTGAATGAAGCACTCAGAGTCCCGTACAGAGACAGACTGAATGAAGCACTCAGAGTCCCGTACAGAGACAGACTGAATGAAGCACTCAGAGTCCCGTACAGAGACAGACTGAATGAAGCACTCAGAGTCCCGTACAGAGACAGACTGAATGAAGCACTCAGAGTCCCGTACAGAGACAGACTGAATGAAGCACTCAGAGTCCCGTATAGAGACAGACTGAATGAAGCACTCAGAGTCCCGTACAGAGACAGACTGAGGCTGTGGCGGCAGCATGACATACATTTCTATATGTTTATCTTAGTCATTTACCGGATGCCCTTATAAAGGAAAAAGCCCCATTCACAGGTGCTGATGCTAATTTGACGGTGGTGCATTCCATCTAAAAATGAATCTAACGACTCTTGAGGGACCTTTAAAAGGGCCATGACCTGAAGGACCCTCCACATGGAGTCATTTTGTTTCTGTAATCGGCAGAGGACTTCTAGCAGCTTCTTCTGAAATCTGAAAAAGCAAGGAATATGGATATTTTAGCAAAAAGACATGAGGGGTCTGGTATATTTGTAAAATACTATGAATAAAAGCTTTTCTTAGGCACATAATGGGCAATATACCAGAAACCCCTTTTATAAACCAGTTAGCTACTCAGTTAGAGCCGTTGAAATTGATGTGAGGTTTGTACCCGGGACACAGGGAGTTTTATAAACCGGGTGTTTTAAAACCTGAATGCTGATTGGCTGATAGACATAATATAAGACTGCATATGACGGGTATGACATCAACCTACTTTTTGTGGGGGTTGTGACATATTGGACATAAACCACACCTCCTTGTGCCTTATTCCTTACATAACCCATGGTTGTCAGCCAATCAGCATTTAGAATTTAAAACCACCCAATTTATTAACAGATATGTAGAAGTAAAGGAATGTAGCTCATCTTTTTGTAGAAGACTAGGATCGTTAGGGTCTCTGAAAGGGTTGGGCTTTAGAGTGTCTCCACAGTGATCTTTAAGTTCTTCCTTCATTTTGTTTTCTGTTTGTGCATATACACCTATTTGCGTTGTCTCTCTGTGTGTTAATGTCTGCGTGTGTGTGTTTGTCTTTAGGTGTTTGTTTATGGGTGTGCGTTTGTGTATACGTGTGGTTGTGTGTGTTTGTGTGCGTGTAGGAGATATGCATGTGTAGTAGGTAGTTGTGTGTGTTTGTTGTCCAGGTAACAGGTGAGTACAAGTGTCCACAGGTGTCCCTAACCCGCCTCTCATCTCCGATAGGTCGAAGCTCCCGGAGTTCATCAAGATGATGAGTGACCACTTCCTTTGACAACGTTCCCCTATTCCCGGAACCAACCAATCAATCGACTGATCATGTCAATCAACGATCAATCGATAAGACCACCTGATCTGACCAACTTCTTTCCCTGACCACCTATCCTGCGTCTTCTGTAGAAATGAACGAACCACAAATGTATATTGGCTATGAGAACCGCATAAAAAACACTACAGTACAAGAGCTGTTTCCTCTTCTTCATCTTCTATTCAGCATTCCCAGAAAAAGGAAAAAAAAAAAGTTATTATATATCTTAAAATAAAAATAAAAAGCCACAAAAAATATAAAACTACAATTGATGCAACTACTCGATGATGGGGGGACTATTTCAAACATATCATTGATGTTTAACAATGTCTAACAATGTTGGAGACTGAGCTGTCACTGAACGCAGCCCTCTGAACTGAATGGCAATCTTCTCCACACTGTGGAATCTCCTGAAGTCGTGCCTGAACGCCTCCTTGACATTTGAAGCTAAATATATATAAACATATATATGTGTGTTTATATATATATATATATATATATATATATATATATATATATATGAAAAATCAATCAGTTGATCTAGAGGGAAGGGGGAATAAAACAAATCTGATAAATAGAGATTATCTAAAAGTTCAAGAAATTGTAAAAAAAACAAAAAAAAACATGCAATAATGACAACAAAGTGTACTTCTAATCTAAAAACTGAATAGATTAATTTTAAGATGACACTTTTTTGGGCTAGTATGGCTGTATATTTAAGGAACAGAGGAAAGCATGACTACCCCTTATAGCCACTCAAAACCAGCAAACGTCCTGATTCCGATTGAAATGTGTTGTCATTGGCCATTCCTTTGCGTAGGATGCAGATGAGACCCTTGTTATTGGAGGGCAGGCCGTTGGTAGTGTTACTCTTTGCTACTCCATGTTACAATGTAGATGAAGAATGGATGGAGATCAAGAGAAAATATAGCAGGCAAGATTTTCTCCTTGCCGTGTCGGTCTCTCTCCAGGTCTTGGCAATCCCTGATTGGTGATGTCACTTCCTGGTGATGACCCTGCACTGGAAAGGCACAGCCAGAGGGGGGATGTATATCCCACAGACCAAGCAGTCATCACCTTGTTTAAAATCCCCATCTAGCACTTCACACATCCCTGACCCCCTGCCCAGTTCTACTTCCTGCTTCCTGCCCAGCTCTACTTCCTGCTTCCTGTCCCTCAAACCATTACTACCCACATACCTTAGCCCCTCCTAAGGCCCCAGAGATGCAATTTTAACATTCACTTCTACCAATGTGCCTTTTAGAGTTCATATCATTCAAATGAGACGAGGAGGAGAACGTTATCAGAACTTTTTAGGATGCAAGCTTAGGGAACCATTAGTTATTAGGTCTATGCAGTCAGGTTTTTTCAGACCTGGGAATTTAAAAAACAGTAAAAAGAAAAAAAAGTATTTTTTGGATAAACTGTATTTAATTGTACTGTATGCTTATATGTAATTAGAAGGCGTGTCCCTGAACAGACCTTGTTTTAGTCAGTTTAGCCCCCCGGCAGCCCCAGCACCCAGACTTTCAGACCCCTCCCTATATTACAAGTTGCAGCCTGTTTCCATAGTGAACAACATGTCTGTTATTGAGCGTTGTATTATAGCTATCGGCTTTTTATCAATATCGGCTTGTCGTGAGCCACTGTAGTCTTTCAGTACCAGTGTGTGGTTGTATGTGTAAAACTGAATTTTTTCTCTTTTTTAATCTTTCTCTTATTCTTTGTCTGTTCTGGTTTCTCTGTCGATGAAAAAAGTATTAAACCACAACTTGCTGTCGTTTGGAGAATTCGTCAGCAGCTGTTTTTAAACGTGGTTTAAGTTATCCAATTAACTCACAAGGCACTGAAACTGGAAAAAAATCTATTTCAAAATCAATATATATAAATGTAAAAATATATACAATATATGAACAAGGAAGGTGCCGTGTTTCTAAGGAGAGGTTGTTTGTGGGGTGATTAATTATTTTCTGAGAAGCGGGAGAGAGTTTGAAGAAGGCATCTCAGTGTTACTTTAAAGAGACAACTTGTTTTTCTTCTTAATTGGCGTGCCGTGACATCACATTGACTATGGCACCCCTGACAGGACATAAAGGACCGGAGTTCCATCGTGCTCCACTCAATGCTATTCAGCGGTCTAAAGGCAACACACAGACATATGTAAATTGTATGCAACAAATACAAACTTACCATTATTTTGAAATTGTGTATGTAAAAGTTATATTTTTACATGTAGACTGTTGTTATTTTGTGTTTAGATAATACGTTGTATCAGTTTTTTGTTAAAAGATGAAAAAGTAAAATTCAGTGTGTGTTGAAAATGTGTCTCATTGAAAATGTAGTGAGGTCAAAAGCTTCAACATGATTCTTTCTTTCTCCATCATTTTGTTTGTTTATATTTCTGTATTTCTGGGAACATTTCTAAGGGATGGGGGGTTGGGGGTTTGGATTAGACATCAAGAAGGTATATAATATTGTTTTCATACTCCATGCTCATTACATTGCCATTTTTCAATTGTATTTTTTGAAGAAAATCTGTAAATAGTTCTATAGACAGGGTTCATGTATTTTAGTTACGGTGGCGGTGATATCTGTCTAAGGCTCGGAATGGGAGATTGAGTTGATTGGATCAGTTGTATTCTGGTTGTATTTGTCTGGTCAATCTAGCCAGCTGCCAACATTAATTAAAACTCATTGACACTTCTCATATGCATGTCATGGTTTAGTGTTCAATGTAGTATTCTTTATTCAATGCCCCACTGTTGTGCCACAATGGCAGATGGCAAAACTCCATTGTCTGCAGAGAAATACTGTCTATTCAAGCTGTATATTCAAGATAGGTGCTGAACAACGATGTTAAAGGGTACAATTCATCTCGATCTAAATACTCAGTTTCAATAATTTGATTGTCAAATAAAAGAGCCCCTTCCATCAGAACATTTGATGTTGATCTATTATTGTGGAAATTCTGCAATATTTCTAGCTATTTGCCCAAAAAGACAAGTTATGCTGTTTCAGTGGATTGTTTTCCGGAGAAACAAAGCTGTTAGCATCGGACCTATGAAACACTTTATTAGTTTGGACCCGTTGTTAAAAGTGCTAATATTTGGATTTTGCAAGATTTTTATTTGAGTATGAATTCAAAAGGATTGCAATTTCTAAGTTATTATGGTGTAACGGCATGTTCTGTTTGTAGCAAAAAGCAGAAGTATTTAGTTTTTTCTTCCTGGTTGTACATACATTATCATATCATGTCTTAATTTCAGTGATTGAACGATGCGCTTTCTATCATTTACTGCATTACTCTGACCATTTACTGCATTACTCTGACCATTTATTGCAATAATGATTTCAGTTATTCTCAGCATTTTTCGTGCTCAAGACTTAAGATATATAGATTATAAATCAAAGATACTTAGATGCATCAGAAAATTAAAATTACAAATCAAAAATTGCATTATATTGAATGATAATTATGGAGGTACATTTCCAGCCAAGAACAAAAGTGGTAACTCTGCTCTTTTGGTCTTTATATTAACTTTCTGTGATCGTTGTTATTCAATGGAGCGTTAATCATTCAGTTTCTGTTTTCACTTATGGATTTGACATATGCCATGTTGTCTATTCTATATTCTAGTTCATCACACCTGAAACAGATATTGATTAACTATAAAAGCAAGACCCTTGAGAACTGCTTGTACACTTCAGACAGGAGCACTGACTAACACAAGCACCAAACAACACTGATATTGGTCATTTAACAAGGTATTTTCTGTTGTGCAAAAGAATGAAAAAAACTGCATTTTATACAGAAGGTTAACATGGGTGTTTGACACTGATTTAGCAGAAACCCTTTTTATTTAAATTTTTTATTAAACTAAAACAAATTAAACAATCATGGAGGCCTCTTTTGTTTTTTAACAGTTTAAGTACATATATTAGAAAAAGGATCAGTCAGATAACATCCACTGCCAGTATAAAAGCCTGCCAATATTAATAGTATTGTAAATTAAATTGATGATACAACACAGTCATCAATGTCTCAATCAGGAGTTTAGCTTGCTGAAATCATCATTATAATCATAAAGAAAACTACTTTCACACCAATGAGAATAAGGAAAATCACACTTTCAAAGTAAAAGTTCACTGTGCACTTCGGGAAGGTTTTACAATTAAAAGGATTTCCATTTGTCTATAGTTAAGCATCTAGCCACCATGAATGGTGACACCTGTCCAACAAATTAATCAAATCACATATGCAATTTATACATATCCAGTCTTCCGTATAGTTTAGTTACTCTTATTTGAAGTTAGAATACACAGTAATAGTGATATTGCATCACCTATTTGCATCTAAATTAACAAGGGAAAAGCAAAACATGTACAGTACAAATAACAGACTGGAAACCCTAATGTAACAATACTGTCTGGACATCTCATAGAATACAACCGGTTCCAACATGGCTTATATTTCTACTTATTTCATCTAAGTAGTCATTGTTTCTTTCTCTTCTGTATAATTTGAGTCATCCTTGTGAAGTGGTTAGTTTAAACATGTTCATTTCAGAGTATTATAGACTACATATGTAATGGTGAAAATATATGAACTGTGGCCTTTTTCATTCTTCTTGTTACTTGTGATGCAATTAAAGTCAAGAAAAAAAAATACAGTAAGCAGAGAATTACCATGAATCAGTGCCTCGCTTTTTGTTATAAAGCTTTCTCTGGCTAGTGCTCGAATAGACTGGTGCACCCTATAATAATGCAGAAGAACAAAAAAATAACTACATTTAAAACAAGAAAATATATTAGGCTTTTTTTTTTTCTTTTTCTTTTTTTTGCAGGGGCAATCCTTTTATACAAGTAATATTAAGGAAATATTATGATAAATTCAATAAAAATTGTCAAAATCTAAATATTCCACTTTGTAGATTTTTTTGGAATCATTCAAAGTAAAGGTTTGTTACTTTATTTTACTATTTAAAGATGTTATTTTACCATGTTACTGAGACGAAACTGTATGGTGTTTTCCGTGATGGGCATATAGTCAGGTAGAGGGAGGGTCCCATCCAAACCTGCAGCAGTGATTCTAAAGGACATTTTTCAAATGAACGGTTCCACTTTCTTTCCAGTGTGTGGCTGAGTGCCTCAAGACCTTTTAATTTCATGTATTTTGGTGCATGTGTTTATGTTTCTTTTTCTTTTTTTTTGTTACTAATGTTTTCAGTTTCTGTTGTATTTTTGTTTTGTTTTATGTTATAATTATTATTGTTGTTCCTGTTGTTTATTATAACTTTTTTTTTATTAGTAGATGTGTCAGAATAGGCTGTGTGCTGGAGTCGTTGTTCTTCAGTCTAACACATCTTAGGCCCGTTGCCTATATTGTTTTTCATCCTATTCTATGAAGTCATGTACATGACCGTTCTGTAGCAATAAATGTGCCATTTTTATAACCTAGCGCTTTCATGGCTCTTGCTTTTTTTAAATGTACTAATATTATTAAGCACTCTATGCAATCAGTTTCCAAACCTCAAGATTTTTTTGCAAGTTCTGTGTTTAATCTGAAATATGTAACGTTATTTGTAATATTCTGATTTGCTCTATATTTTCTTATACATAATTCCCCCAAAAAACTGTTTTTATAGTATACCTTTTAATTTTTAGTTATTTAGCAGATTCTTTTATCCAGAGGCGCTTACGTGTACTATCAGTTTTAATAAACTAACAAAGTTTTTATAAATGAGGAGAGAGGATACAGTTGATTAGACGATTGGAAGCTAGTTAAGGTTAGGTTGCCTTGATGTTATGAACGCCAGATTGGAAATATAACTGCCCTTTTAACAGCTCTAATTTTACACTCAGTCCCATATGTCTTTAGTGACCCCAGCAGGTCAGGATACCCAGTGCCAATCACAGAGCAATGCCTGATTCACTGCCCTGGAGATTTAAGCTCAACAAGGGAAGAGTGCCTGCCCTCTACTGGCCCTCCAACACCACTTCCAGTACCACTTGGTTTTCTAGTATAGCATAGGTTTCTCATTATCTTTGACTATGCAGCTTAGTGGTGTCTTACCACCATTTTACAATGTGTGTGTTAATAGTTTGATCATCTAAAATATTTTAAATGTGTCTTGTAATAGTAGAATCATCTGAAGTGCTTGAACGAGTGTGAAGTTGCCTGGTTTAGATTGGAGGTTCACCTGCTGTCTGCTCTTAATGCCACCTAGATGATTGTTCAGCTGTGGTGAGTCGGAAAATTAGCATACAGTTCAAATTATTAAATTAATTTTCCAAACACAGAGTACCTACGTTTTAAAGGGCCAGCGTAGTCATGACATCAATCTCCTTCCTGCTGAAAAGTCCTAGCAAATTTCAAGATGATCATTGGTTTTCAAGACAAAATATGAATAACAAATGTTTCTGTCTTATTAAATAAAGAGGACTGTGTCCCCCTTTCCAAATGACCTGCTGCACACCTGGCACATTTGATTGTGATGGGTGGTGATGCTGTATGCCTGAGACAGGATGGGGGTTGTATTTAGACATCACTGTGTTTTCGGTGGAGCTTGGCAAATGTAATGGGGTGGTCATGTGATTGGAGTGCACCTATAAGATCATAATGGAGACATTTCCATTGTGGACCCTGAAGTCTACGAAACATTTGTGACAAAGGAACACACACATTACAAGACTACCAACACCTAGATACAGTCAGCCTCACTTGCTGTGTTGGTGGATATCATTAACACAAGTCAAATATTTGAATATGTACCTGAGGGGACTGAGCCAGGTCTATTCTAATGTATATTACCCTTTTCTATGAAGATTGCCAGCCTGAAATTGAAATTCTTGACTGCCAGGATGAGGGGGGATTTTAAGTACAACTGTCATCCCTTTGTTTAGTCAGGTTGGCTGATTTTTTTTTTTTTTAAAGTTTAGTTGCTGGTCAACTATAATGTTAGCATGCTAGGGTTTCACTGTCAAGACATTTTAAAGATTCTCTTCAGGTATTTCTGCATTATTTACAGAGACAGTGGGAAATATAGAGAGGCTTTTTCTAGGACATCATAAAAGAGCTGACTACATTCTCATCTGATAATCATTGTATGTAGGGTTTCAAAGCAAGGGGATAAACTATGCTCATTTCTCACAGTTTGAGACGCAACATATTTTTTACGATAAGCTCCATAGCAGTTTGTAGCGTCCTATTTGTACAGGCAGTTGATTTTCTGCTGAAGCAGGAAAAATATTGAGTGGCACCGATTAAGTCTGGGAAACCCATGTCTCGCCCCTGAAACGGCCTAGAAGTCATCAAAAAAACAGTAAAACATAGACAGTCAGAGACCCCTCCACGTCACATTATTTCGTTATGTTTAGCACAGGTCCTTCCAGAAGTCAATTCTTCTGTTGGTCTTCATTCATTTCAGTTTCCTGCTCCCAGTGGCTGGAACGAATTACAAAACACTTTCAAACTTGACACTTTCATCACTTCTCATTCCTTCCAAACCAAATAGTCTTTAGCTGCTTTTAACCTTCATATTCATTTGTTCATGCATAACTTTATATTGTGTGATTTAGTGGTATTTTGCCTTTTCCATTGTACACAGTGATAGGATTGTTTTTCATGACTGTCTTGTAGTTAGTAGTTAAACAAATAAAGAAACACTGTGGAATGGCTGTAACACCTTTAAACCCAGTTTCAATACCAACCAACAGGCTTGAACTCCAACGAAGCAGGATCAAGAAGTTATCAAACTTGCCTGTTTATTCTCAAAATGTTTCTAGTTTTTAGAAAGATATGTTTGAAACTGGCATTGTTTAACAGATTTTACATCCCAAAACACATCTACGTGTAGCTTTCTTTATGAACAAGCAAATCTGCTGTTATTTTGGGTTACAAATGGATTACCATTGAACCCTGGGTTAGCCAGGTACAATGGCCCTTCTGATCCAGTGTTGATGTCACACTGAGGATTTGACAGACAGGTAATCCTCCCGTTACATTACATACATGCTTTAGACATTTTCCATCCAGGTATATGGGGATGACATCCTCTCAATTATACGAATGCCTGTTCTGTTTGGGATGTGAGTCATCTGTCTGGCCATCATGATGGATCAGCAGAGAGTTTGACTCCTCCTACTGACTCATCCCTTGTAAAATCTACCACTTGTTACAATGTAACGTAAATCAATGATCGGTTCATTATTTCCAAACAAACAAAACGTGTCATTCTGCGTATGGCATGTCACCTTTTCAGTGCAGGGTATTTAAAATATCTGTTCATACCAGTGTATCATGATTGATAGAAATTGATGTTTTGAGTTGTATTTCTACGTTGATACGTGCCAGTTGTTACAATATGTGACCAAATATTAAACTTTTTTACTGCCTGATGAGTTTAGAAAAAGAACTATTCATTTTGGGTTTAGGGTCAGGACGAGGGTTATTACCCAATCACAGAACGATGACACCTCATTTCCGGTAGAATAAAACTGCAGGTTCAATCAGTGGCACTCCTACCTCTGGCATGCATCGACACAGACACACGGACACACCCATCACACACCCCTCACGCCCCTCACACAACTCAGCGAGATGACATACCGCCGGAATAATGCTGCACAGCCGCCCACCCCGGGCAAAGCTGTCCAGGCTGAGCTGCGTCACAGATGCCCAGTACAACAGGCAGGTCCTGAAGACTGAAGACAACAGGCCCTGTTTGTCCACATAGGAGAACGGTGAGCTAATACAGATCCCATTTACTCTCGTTGGATCTCTCACAATTGTTGGATGCATCTCATCATATAAATATTTGTTTCACGGGTGCCATTGAGTGCAACGCTGACTTTACCCTTTTTCACCAGAAATCACATATTTTACGACCTAAACATATCTAAATGAATATTAGACTAAATAAGCCTTGCATATGCAAACACATTTTCTCTCAACTTATTATGACTCGCTCATTGATGCCCATAATGAAATAGTTTACCAGCTTGAAAATAATGAAAGTTTCTGAGAACATTTTGCGGCTGAACATGCCCTGTAACTTCCCAGGTGGGCGTGACCAGACCTTAGAACTCCAGCTCGTAGTGCTGAAGAATGTGAGGTGTGGCACCATAGCAGGTTACCCAATTTACTTATAACATCTACAGCAACCACTTTAGTCTGCCATTGTTCAGACTAAAGTGGTTGTGTCCCTTTGCTGAGAAAAATGTGGAGTCTTAAAGGGATATCCTCATCGGTTAAAGAATATCCTTTCGGACCTGAATGACTGTATCAACCTCTGGAGACCGGCGGGCTGATCCACTTCTGTATTAGCCGAAGGCTCAAACCTGACTTCCTCCTCACAAGCAATTCTGCTGTTTTGTCCTGTGTGAGGGCACGCTTGCTGACTAGGCAACCTCAGCATGTAATGGATCAGAGCTGCCTGAGGGAGACGCTAGAGTCCGGTGACACCAGGAGATCCCTGCTGACCATGCCTCCCTGCTCCCTGGGCGATGCAGGCCATTATGCGTTCCCATGGAAACCAATTCTCAACTTTCTGCACAGTTTAGTCTCAACCCTACCCTGGTGATCAGTCTGGTAGCGCGAAAGAGTGCCTTGGACCGCCGCACCCCCTTTGAGACCTAGTCCTGTCTTTAATCTTTGTTCAACTGAGGCTGACCTTTAATCTGAGTCGTTGAACAAGTGGTGGTGGAAAATATCCATTGACTTGTCAAAAGGGAATACATTGCTATGTCACTGTTCAAAGCACTAAAAACACAAGTTTCAATTTCCCTTTTGTCTGTCCATGCTTTTTTCCATTTACCTCTGGCACTTCACAGTTGATAATAATTGTATTTTAGAACAAAATACATTACACAGTGTGTACATTATGTTACTTGAGAATCTTGTGAGGGGATATGAAAAAAAAATAAAGAATCCCCAAAGGAAATGCATTCTTGAAATACCTCAACTCTGTGATACTCCCCAGATTTCCAAACATGGTTTTGTGAAACAACCCGTTTATTTGGGAGAGAGGCCCTGAAAAGGGCACAGCAACTTCCCGAAAATGCCGCAGGGGAATTAAGCGTGACGCTGAATAGCTTTTCATGGCGAGGTCATACATCACCTAGATACAGAACACCAAGGTTTCAAACTCCACAGCGCGTGGACAGGTGCGTCAGGTGTTGCGTCAACGCCCCCTTACTATGACAGGTGCACGTTTCTGCCCGTCCCACTCAGAAGGCAAAGTGATCTGGAAGCACCACGAGGATTCCGCTGAACCTCTATACGCGTCTTCACTGTGAGGAAAAAAAGGTAAGACGTCCTTCATTCCATCAACCGCAGTGGTCCTAAATTCTGTTTTAATTGAAAGAGTAAACTATAGTGTCTTGCGTATTATGTCAAGTAAAATTATTTAGCCTATACCACCTACCTTCACACACAAGTGTTTCAAAATTTCAAACGTTTGACGAACTGTACACTGACACCTTTAACCCTGTTACCAACAACAACAGCTCACCTGTTTAACATAAACAACGGGTTAGCTAATTAACCTCTGTCTATCCTGTGCTGTGTCATAGATGTCTGTCTGTTGTGTATTATTATTATAGCTGTGTTATCGTCGTGGCTTTGTTATTTGATAGCTTGTGCTCTGCGCTTAGTGATTACAATCTCTTGACAAACAGAATAATCAGCGGGAACTAGTTTGGTTTACACGCGGGTCTTCAGTACTGTACATACACGCTACAGTCAGGTTTTTCATTTTTGACCCCCCCTTTAAATAGATGTGAAAATAGTAAAACAATATTGCTTTTCATACCCAGCACTCAGTGTATGTTAAATTTATTACATAAATATATGCTCCCATGTCCCATTCAAGTGATTTAACTTTTTGCTGCTTATTCAAAATGTTTTGAAATTCAATTTTAGATACTTTCTGGTGATTTGCACGTGTTGGGTGAAAAAATGCTATTATCAGTCCAATAACATCAGTGGGAGTTTTGCCAAATATGCTAAAAATTTGCATGTGCAGGAGAAACTACACCCAAACATGGATGGAAGAAAACTATGCACATAGGCTTTTGCCGGGCAAAGACACCTGTGTGTTGTTTTGTACATGAAATATCCATTTATGCTCAAAAGGATACAGCTTCTATAGGACACGTGCCGTAGCCATAACCAGTTGCAGTGAACAAAATAAAGTTACAAGTTACTTTCCCCTGAATGTAGGTTAATACTTAAAAGTGAATGTGGTTCAACTGTATTTCCTCCATTACACTAGAGCATAGGAGACTTATTATGAAAGACAGACCATGAGAGGAATGTAGTTGTGGCTAGGTGAAAGATGTCAGTCTGAATGTCTGAATGAGGGCAGTCTGAATGTCACCTACTGTCATGTTTTTATAGGGAACATTCTAGGCGTGTTCACACTGCGCCTTAGCCCAGGGCTAAGCGATTCCCAAGTTTTCACATTTGTACATTCTCTGGTGTGCTAGCGCCAGCCCTAGCCCAGGGCTAAGCTGGCCGGGCTCCGACTATTCAGAGTTGGCCTAGAAACACGGTACAAAAATAGCCAGTGAAAAAAATGACACTTTTTTTTTTAAAATGTATTTTTTTCTCTTTTACACTTTAAAAGTAAGAAAGCAGAATGACTCGCTCAACTTGAATTTATTTTGTTTCCGTACTGGCAACCTGATCCACTTCAAAATGACTTCTTACACCTGCCGTGTCCCATCTTGCCCTCGCCGCTGCTCGTGCTCAACAGTTCCTTCCTCCTCCTCCTCCTCCTCCTCCTCACAACACAGTGCGGCTGTTCTTAACACACCAGGGACTCGGCACGCTGTTTCTCCCTTAGTTGCTTAAATGGCCAATTCATGGTGGAGTAGAACTGTGCCTGGTCAGCGCGGCTGGAGGTCAGCGCGGCTGGAGGTCAGCGCGGCTGGAGGTCAGCGCGGCTGGAGGTCAGCGCGGCTGGAGGTCAGCGCGGCTGGAGGTCAGCGCGGCTGGAGGTCAGCGCGGCTGGAGGTCAGCGCGGCTGGATGGCTAAATGGTGGTTTTAGGAAAACCTCTCTGAAACTCGGGTACCATAGACATTTTTTCTGTGGAGTACATAATGAACTGTGTCACCCAGGTACCTGTGTCCTAAATGGCGTGGACACTTTAGACCCTGTCCCCGTCCCAATCCAATCCCCACCCTGGTCCTCTCCTGGTCTTTGTCCCTGTCCTCCTACATGCAGGTGTATTTAACCAACAGTGGTTATGGGATTCTGTTTGTGGTTAAGGTTGTCTGGGTCTGTAGCCCAGGTAACATTCTGTTCCCACAGGAAGGAAAAGACTCCCACCCTTCCATTTAAACATTTATGATGTCAGTGGTTTAGTAAGCACATCGCTAACACCTCTATCTACCTGCCTAAGGTACCTCCAGACATGTGAACAGAGCCTTGGAATAAATCTAGATTTAGGGGAATTAAAGTCTCGGCGTATGCAAACATAACCAGTCCCACAACAGAGACAGAGAGAGGCTACGACAGGCCCTGGGATTACATCATCAGCTGGGTTAACTACCCTGTTTCATCTAAGAACAAAGTTGAAATGATTGTTTTCGTCAATGTGAAACACAGTTTCTTAAAATTCAAAAGTCGACTACATATTTGGTTTGATGTTACTTTAAGGAAGTTTGCCTTTAATACTTTGGGCTGTAGTCCGTTAAGTCCTGTGCCTCTCCAGAGTCAGGTGATGTCATGGTTACTGTGTCTTGACATTCAGATTCAGTTTTGTCACACAGCCCGACTCAGGTACTTCCTTTAGGAAGGCCGTCGACCGCTCTGTGTTGCTGGGTGACAAACCAGTAACGGTTCTCACGCCTGACTAGTGTGGCATCCCTGACGTGTGCACCAGACTGCGGTGGAGAGAATGTGCCGTGCTTCAGTCATCGTCTCGTTATGTGAGGATCCCCTTTGAAGAGTCAACGACTGTTGTCCCAAATGGCACCTTCATTCCTGTGTAGTGCTCTACTTTAGACCCTGTGCAACCATATAGCTCAGTTGGACATAGAAGGGCACTTGGCCCATGAGTCTACATACTCACCAAGTCACTCTGGATAAGAGTTTCTGCTAAAATACCTTCTGCTAAAATACTTTTTTACATTTTTACAAATTTAATGTAAAAACATTTGTAGAAACAACCCACCCTCATGTGCAGGCAAATATAATTCACAGAACATAAGCTATATTTGTCGGTTTCTGTTAGACTGTTTGATTTGGTGCCTGAGTCCCCGTTTACTGTATACATCAGTTATTTGGGTAACATGTGAGTCATCTTAGTAACACACATCTGACTCTGTTAAACATAGTTTTGGAGTGAAAAGACAGTAACTCGGAGTGAAAGGACTGGTAGTGTTGCGTGGGAGAGACAATCGGTTGGTCCAGGTATGTGGAGAATGAGGGTGTCCCCAGGTCTGACATGTTCACATATCTGCTTTTGGAAGGAACGGCATTGTGGAAAACCCATCTACACTCTTCAAAGACATTGCTGAGTAATTAGTTAATTCAGTCAGATCTTGTTTGTCCACTTCCTCATTAACTCGTTTGAGAGTGCGTGGATAGTCCCACAACTGTATCTGAGAGATCTTACCTGTTGTGTTATTAGCCGGAATTCAACTGAGGACCATACTTAATTACATAGCCCATATTTTTGTTTGTAATATTTTTCACCAAACGCACATAAGTAAAAAAAAAAAAAAACTCTGGGAATGGTATGGAGGTCAGTTGGGTGTTTCTGTTTCGTTTGTTACAAATTAAATCTCAACCAAGTTTTGATTGAATGAGGTCAAATGATTAAAGGACAGCATCTGTGGATTAATGGCAGAAGTTCAGAAATACCGTGTTACATAATACTAACACTCTTGACAGTGGAGTGTGAGATGTGTGTTTATGCGGGAGTGGCTTGTCTTTATCTTCCACCAGCCACAGAATAGCTGTTCTCCATCTCGCCGTCAGAAACTAGATTTATACCTAAACGTCCGATCACCAGAACGCGGTCAAAGTATCCCCTTCTGCTGGCATTTAGGGGGGTTCCCCTGTTGCACAGCCACAAAGGAATAAATACTGGCTGAATCCCTTCCTATTTCTGTCATGTATAGCCCAAACCCAACCCTGCTAAACGTAATGCCTAACTGTAATGTAAAGGTGATCTGTACAGGCTTGGACACTGGTTGTGAAACGGGCTCTGTAGAGCTAAAAAGGTCCTGGACGGGGGGGGGGGGGGGGTGAATGCCTGTCCCTTACGCCCAACCATGCACAAACCTGTGGCCGTTTTTCAGCTGGCAGGTCTCAGATCTTGTGTTCCTGGCAACGTGTTCTGGTGGAAACGCCGGATCTTTCCAGGCTGCTCAGACAAGCCTTTGTCTGTGGTTGCCGTGTGCCATCAAAGGCCAAGCCCTTTTACTTGATGGAGGCCAACTCTGCTCCAGCAATGTTTGAAGTTTGTTTCGAATCCTGAGGCTGTACACAGTGAAATCTCTAATTGTCTTCAATAACTAAGTAACTCTGACTGTTGTCTCCTACAAGGCCCATTAGGCTTAATCAGTCACGCAGAGCATCTTTTGGTCCAACAAGTACAGTTCAAGCACAGAAGCAGACGTGTAAACCTTACGAACACGCATTAAACAAAGAAATAAGTACAGCAGGAATGTATTAATGTTTGAGCACTGAAATATTATAAAATGCCTTGCTAGTTTTTTCTGCTGTGCGGTGAGGTTCAGAGATGCTAAGTGTGTCAGTTTTCCTCTCCATTAATTCCCGAGCATCTTGTGAAGAGCATTTAGTCGGCTTCCTACTTCTAAGGTTTTGAGGCCGTCCTGCAAACAAATAATTTGGGCCTGCCCGCTACACACTGTGCTGGAGTTCTGAATTTCTTCCCATTATTCTGCATCATCATCACTTGGTGTTTCGGTTCATTGAGTATTTATTTCAAGACCAGAAGCTAAATTGTCTGGAGGGGGGCTTTAAGGATGAGAAAGACACTGCTGAAGACTTACTGTATATCGCACAGCTTTGTAAACGTGTCAGCACTTGTTAGGGGATTGCCGCTTGCCTCTTGTAATCTCTGATGCCTTTGTTCGCTTGTTTTCTTAGTGTTTTACTGGCAAGAGGATGTTAAGAGGAATGCAAAAAAATTATGGCCTCATTATAAAACAAGACAGAATGTTCCAGAGTATTTGCTGCAGCTATTCAAGTGGAGCTGGCAACAAATTACCCCTCCATCAGAATTGATTTGACAGAGAATTTCCAAAAAAGGGATGTTGGGATTTATTCCAGTCAAGAGGATGTTTTGACCATGTCTTTGCCAGTATTTTGGATCCTCCGAGAGATACTAGAAGGCCCGTATGTCCCCTCTTGCCTGCTGCACATTGAAAACCATAGTCTGTGTGTTTGGCAGTCAACATCCACAGGTGTGCGTATCGGGAAGTGGTTCCCCAGTAGAACCGCACAGTGTGGAACCTAAACAGGTCAGTAGTCTTCATCTGCCTGTTAAATGATGCCATTGGACTGCTGTCTGTGGTTCTCCAGCTACACTGGGCCTGCCCAGCCAGGTAATCCAGGGATTAGTGGTTTAATGAGTCACCAAAGCTGTGCATTATAATGTGCTGCGGTCGCTTCTGACTCTTATGACTTTGCTCTGTTAAACTCTCCACTTTCAATTTTCCCGTTCAGTCCGTCCAAGTGACTCTACAGCTCATGCAAATACAACCGAACAGTGGTTTAGGTTTTTCACAGGGATCCTTTTGGGTGAGATGCTTGACGGCGTGTGCATTGACAAGCCTGCATTCCTGTGCGGTGTGGTATGCCTTGGCCAACGCTCTATAACTATTACCACAGTCTAGTGGTCACAGAGAGGACTCCGGTCCACTCTGCTCTAAATGCTGCAGGAGTGAGTCATTATTATCATTCTGTTAAGGTGAAAGTTCAGGAGCCACTCTCCAATCAGGGCCCTGTTAATCTAGTCAGCGCAAAGCCGGAGTCAGGCTTCTGATTAGCTGACACTGATGACGTGGATGTGAAATAATTAAATAATAATGGTCAGTGTCAACTTTCAGGTCCAGGGTCCACACCTCTGGTCAAATGAAGTGCACTATATAGGGGGTAGTGTGCCATTCATTGGACTAAATACCTCCGGGATGACTCTCGGACAGGAACAGCACGGCTGCTGTCACCCGGTTGGGGTGTGGGCCCAACCAAGCCTCGACCATCCCTGAAATCACATGACGCTGTGATTATCTAAATATGTTGATGTACAGGCGGGTAGATCATTAATGGTGGACTTTCTGCATGTCAATGTGGCTGCATTCCTGTAGAGGTGGTATGTTGGTGTGGCTGGTAAGAAGGTGACCCAGTGTGGGGAAGACATACCAGGCCGAGTGAGATGTTGATCACAGTGCTGAATTCACTAAAGGATCAGTACTGTCTTCTATGTTTTGTTACTTTGATAAATAACTACATTTACTATAATCAGTACTTTTGCTTTACTATCATCAATATGTAGCTCTATCATCAATACATTCCTTTATCTTCAGTAGGTTTCTTTGCTATTGGGGCCTATCAAAATGTTCCTTTTATAGTTATCAATACATTGTTTTACCATCTTCAGTATGTTCCTCTACTTCAGTACATTGCTTCTCTGTCCTCAAAACGTTCCTAATTCTATGTGGTAATACTTGGGGCAAGAAAAGTTGGCAGCAGTTCCAGGTGTGTCATTAACTATTGCTACACAAACTTTACACAACACTTGGCACAACGTTCGTCCATATCTGCCGTCTTAATCTGTTATTGTCTTTGCCTCCTGCCTCTAAATGAAAACCATTAGTATTTATGACATTTGATGGAGGGGTGGAGGCATTGCATGTAGATCTGGAGTGAATATAAGGAGGCTACAGGTCAATTCAAACTGAAAGTTTTACAGAGAATATATCTCATGCACTTGAAACAATTTTGTAGAAAAAAAGAATCATTTGAAACATTAACTTAAATGTTCCCGACACATGTCATCTGGTCATTTATGTGAAACAGCGTAGGTTTCTATTGTATACTGGGGGGGCTCATGACCCCTGTCCCCTCCCAATTCTACCCCCCTGTATGTGTGTACAGTCAATCTTACAAATTAGCCCTTTCTGTCTAATAACAATGAAGACCTCAATAGCTGAGCAAGATAATATAAGATGAAAGAACTTGAATTGTTTTTTCACCTCAACATCAGTGTATTAAACCATGGAGTCATTGGTTTCACATAAGTTATTTCTGACTGTGGCAGTAATGACTGAGACACGGCCCCTGCAATGTTGTAACAGGGACTACATCATTACAACAACAACTGAACTCTGGGAAAATACGGCACAGAGCCTATCTGATTGACAGACAGACAGGCAGGCAAAAAATGCTTTGTGGTTTCAGACAGTTTCAGACACCACTTCAATGATTTTAATCTGTTCCCGTGTAGCCCCAATGTCTGCGGTCCCACAATATGACAGTGGCGATTGGTCGTTCGGTGCCCAACACACGTGGGGGAGGTGTCGTGTGAGATGATTGGTTGATAGGCTGATCTGATTAAACCAATCACTCCAGTGCCAGGAATTTCTCACAATGTTTTGGCTATTGAACGCCGAACTAGATTAAAGAATAAGCATAGGTAATCGGGATGTCATCATAATGTGTTTCTAACATTAGGGCTGTTTCCTTGAAGATTAAACCACTTTGTGTTTTGCTTGCTGCCACGATGCTAACGTATCAAAACACTGGTGTTGTCCTGGCGCTAGTTTTAAAAACATCATGGTTTAGTGGCTCCTCTCACGGTCTCTCTGTCACTATGTATTTTTGTCTTTCTCTCCGTCTATTTCCGATGAAATTAGTTGTGTAGGATGGTCCACGCCCGCCCAGGTATTTACAGTGGAGGTTAAAGAGCAATTTGAAACCAGAAATGCCCCCAGTTAACCATATAATCAAACGCAAGACGCATAGTTAACCTGAGGGTGCCTGTAAATGACCTTGGAATGAATAATCCCTTAAACGCTAAAACCTACTAACTGCCTGAAAGACTATACAAGAGGATTACAGGTGAACAGGCTTGTAAATAAAAAGTAATCACATACTGACAGACCATTTTACAGCGCTCTGTATTTTGAACCTAACGTTTCATGATCTGGAATGGTTACCACGGCAATACACTGGCTTGTGGAAAGGGAAGACATTGACCTGTTGCTTGTCGTATGCGCTCCCCATACGTCTTTCAGATTTCCTCAACACGGCACATTCTATGTTCATCTTGATGCTCATTTTGTTCTATGAGCGCCTAGCCGCATGCTGCATGTTAGTCGTTTAGCGGTCAGATGGTGTGTACGTTCATATCTGTGGGTGGGTGAGCCGCACAACCCAGCTGTAGTATATACAGCTTGGTCAGAGATGTACCGGTCATCAAAATCCGTGCTTGAAGCTGTGGTATACCTTAGAAGTATACCCAGGAACAATGTTGGCCAGATAAGATATGGTCTGGTGAACGGAGTCTTGGTTGTCCAGCCTGGTGGATAGGCAGCCTCACGTTGCTAGGGGTTTATACAACAGCAGGATGATGAAATGACATGAGAATTAATTCAGCTTGATGTGTCATGTTTCGTTGTCACTTTGTAGTCTGTTGCGTTGCATGTGTTGTGTTGGAACACAGACAATCTAGAGGCACATTTTACGTGTTTTATTTGATCACACAAATCGAATGTACAAAGAAGTACAGTGGATATAAAAAGTCTACACAACCCTGTTAAAATGCCAGGTTCTTGTGATGCAAAAGAATGAGACAAATCACTTTTAATGTGACCTATAATGTGGGAAATTGAATTAAAAAACAGTGACATTTTGAGGGGGAAAATTTTTTAAATAAAAACCTTACAATAACCTGGTTGCATAAGTGCGCACACCCTCTTATAACTGGGGATGTGGCTGTGTTCAGAATTAACCAATCACATTCTAACTCATGTTTAATAGAAGTCATTACACACCTGCCATCCTTTAAAGTGACTCTCATTTAATCACAAATTTCAGCTGTTCTAGTTGGATTTTCCTGACATTTTCTTAGTTGCATCTCAGAGCAAAAGCCATGGTCCGCAGAGAGCTTCCAAAGCATCAGAGGGATCTCATTGTTGAAAGATATCTGTCAGGAGAAGGTAACCAAAGAATTTCCAAAGCACTAGATATACCATGGAACACTGATGATAGTCATCAACAAGTGTAGAAAATATGGCACAACAGAAACATTACCAAGAACTGGACGTCCCTCCAAAATTGATGACAAGTCGAGAAGAAAACTGGTCATTGAGGCTTCCAAGAGGCCTACAGCAACATTAAAGGAACTGCAGGAATTTCTGGCAAATACTGGCTTTGTGCTACATGTGACAACAATCTCCTGTATTCTTCATATGAATGGGCTATGGGGTAGGGTGGCAAGATGTTTTTCTTACAAAGAAAAACATCTAAGCCTGGCTGAAGTTTGCTAAAACAAACACCAAGCCCCCCAAAAGCATGTGGGAAAATGTTTTATGGTCTGATGAAACCAAGGTTGAACTTTTTGGCCATAATTCCAAAAGGAATTTTTGCCGCAAAAACAACACTGCACATCACTTAAAGATCACCATACCCATGTGAAGCATGGTAGTGGCAGCATCATGATTTGGGTCTGTTTTTCTTCAGCTGGAACCGGGGCCTTAGTCAGGGTGGAGGGAATTATAAACAGTTCTAAATACCAGGCAATTTTGGCACAAAACCTTCAGGCGTCTGTTAGAAAGAGGAAGTTCATCTTTCAGCACGACAATGATCCAAAGCTCACATCCAAATCCCCAAAAGCATGGCTTCACCAGAAGAAGATTAATGTTTTAGAATAGCCCGACCAGAGCCCAGACCTGAATCCAGTTGAACATATGTGGGGTGATCTGAAGAGGACTGTGCACAGATGTCCTCGCAATCTGACAGATTTGGAGAGCTTTTGCAAAAAAGAGTGGGCAAATATTGCAACCTCAAGATGTGCCATGCTGATTGACTGCTAATAGACATACCCAAAAAGACTGAGAGCAGTAATAAAATCAAAAGGTGCAAAGTATTAGTTTAAGGGTGTGCACACTAATGCAACCAGGTTATTGTGAGTTTTTTATTTAGAATTTTTCCCCCTCAAAGATTTGTTTGTTTTTCAATTGAATTGTTCACGTTATAGGTCACATTAAAGGTGAAAAACTTTCTGACATGATTTATCTTTGTCTCATTCATTTACATCACAAGAACCTGGCATTGACTAGGTTCTTGTCAATGCCAGGTAGACTTTTCATATCCACTGTAGTACTTAAAGTATTCCTGGGGTCTGTGTATGTGGAGAAACTTGGGGGCACAGATCTCTTCTCCATAAGTCCAGTAAGAGGGAGGCTAACGACTTGAACTAGCGTCACCACGGGTTAGCAGATGGGTGAACCTAGTATCAGTTATTAGAAAGTCATTGGATTATGGGAAAACTGTTCCTCTGTAACAGGAGGGTTTTCAGGTTAGAGGCAGTTCAAAGGGAAAGAGATCATCATTGTGTATTTTGCAATGGAAAACTTCAGTTAAAAGACGTTCCTCTGCACCTCCCAGTGTCACAGGACAAGTCTTGGCAAGCACACACACACACACACACACACCCTTGGTATGGAGAACAGGGCGGGGCAAGCCTTGGTCCATGGCCAACTCTGTGAGGCAGTCATGCACCTCCACCCTAACACACCCTGACATTTACAGTTCTGACCTGGACCCGGCCTCCTCCCGGCATGAAAACTATGACTGACATCCAGACTTACTTTTAAGCTCTTAAAATTCTGAAAGCGATTCTGAGACATTTGCAGTCTGTCTTCAATGGTGAACTTTGTCCCCAATATCCGCTAACATAAAGACTGTCAGAATTGTTCACAGCATGGCTAGCTAGTTACATTATCAACTGATAAAAGCAGCTGAAAGCAGGTGGTCAAACGGGAATTGTGGGAGGGCAAAGACCGCTGTCATCACGGCGCATTCCTTGGTCCTGCGTTCAGAATGCATCCCAATGTTTGTTTCTGTCATCTGCATGTTCAGTGCATGCCGGCTGCAATCATGAGCTCATGCTGTCGCTGGGACTTGGTACAGCATGCGCTACCTCCAGCTGGTTCGATCACTGTGGTTACACCACGCGTGTGGAAAACGACTACTTTTTTTGCACAAATATGTTGAAGTAATATTGGTAATTGCGTTAGTGTAGTAGATTGAGGCTAATATTTAATAGTCCAGAATGTTTGCGAGGCTTAATGAGGACTAGCTAGGCGACTTGTTCAATGCGGCATCGTAACATAGCAACCAGATAAGAGGTGGGGGTGTGATACTGTTACAAGAGAACTCTTGCGGCCAAAACGTTTACATTGGCTTAATGTGCGGTTCTTCCCTGGAAGAGAACAGTCTAGTTCTAGTCGCCCTGACGATCCTCTGACTTCTGGCTTATAGTAGCCTGCTCTATAACTGTCCTGGTTTTGACCCATGGACACGTCAACAAAGAGGCCTAAAGCTCCCGGACACCCTGTGCTGGGTGAACTGATCAAACAGGCAGACAATCCATGCCTAGTCATGAGCGACCCTATATACGCACGCAGACGAGCTTACCCATTCTGACCTAAGGACGAGGTCAGCGGCGTGTCATGCTTGTGCACACAGCAACAAAGGGAGACTCCGTCTCCCCCTCAAACACTGACCAGCCCTCTACAACCCCCAGCAACCTGAGTCCCAGAGCCCTGCTGACCAACTCAGTCAGGTGTCCACTAAACCTAAATACCCTTGTCTCAGTCACGACGTTTCCTCGGTTTTTGTCGCCATGAGCTCTCAGCCGTCAACATGCTTGTTAGTAAGTATCCGGTATCCCTTCATCTAATATGGTCCCTCCACTGTAGTTCTGTCTGTGACTACAGCATAAACATTTTTTAAAATGCTGCGAGATCCGGTTTGCTAATTGCTACTAACCATTAAGTTGTAAAGTTGCATCTGTGTTGGAGGAATATAATGTGTTTTTACATCCTAAACTCTGTTTGTGTGGTTGGCTTCCTGTGGTGTGTGTTATAACTCATCAGTCATGGGGTGGTTTTCTCTATTTAAACTACACTGAACACGAGCTCAGTTAGTTTGCTTTGCACACAGTCACAGGTGACAGTTCTCCAAACCTGCCTATTCTGTCACTCCACACGCTGTCTTATGTCATAGTAATCGATGCCTTGATCTGTTCATTCTCTGATCTCAAGATAAACAGACTATGAGTTGTTCAAATTACGAACAAAATGCTTTGTTTACCCACGGTGACATCTTTCGTGTCGGGTTGTGATGTTTGTGGCATCGATGCTCATGATTTTCTTTTCAGGTGTTAGTGACAGGCCACAGAGATGGTATTTAGCAATTAAATGGCTTCATGTGACATGTTGTCAAAACAAACATCTTATCCGGATGTTGTCAATTATTCTGTGTTAAAGATTAGACTGGAACTGTTAAATGTTAATTCAGGACTAGAAAATGGTTGTTTTGCTGGTCTGTCTGCACACTCATCCCAGGTGAATTCTTTTGGGTTCCCCAACATCTAAATGGGAACCCTAAATGCATTAGCTAGATCGCCACCTAATTATAACATGGCTAGCAAGGTCGTCACGATTCACATAAGCAGTTCACCTGGATAGAACCTCAGGGTGTGACCATACCTGGAAAATGTACAGTCAGGGAGAGGCGACTGGTAGAGAACCACGGCCGACATGGCAACATAACCAAAATACGGGGCCTCGCTCCCTTTCACTAATCCACCAACCACAAGGCAGGCGGACACCAAAACATTCCTTGCGTTCCTGGTGACTGGGCGGATCCCCTCGAATGTGTCACCTCAGTGAGCCTAGGCCGGCGACATTCTGTGTGTTTGTCTGTCATGTGTTAGTCTAACAGTAAACATCAGGGGGAAACAAAGGATTTGTGTGCTAGCTTAATACCCATAAATGGCCATCTAATTACAATGGATTTAAAAAGGGCTTTATAAAGTCCATTTGATTGAATTTTTTAAAAATAGTTGTCGATCTACACACTGCTGAGCAACCACTTCTATGCTGGCTACGTATTCTATACCGCATTCTATACCGCATTCTATACCGCATTCTATACCGCATTCTATACCGTATTCTATACCAATTTTTATTTTCATAACTAATTTCATAACTAACATAATTTCAGTGCTGTGCTCCATTTAGCCGAGACAATGGGGAAAGATAGAGGATAGTGTTTTTGCTGAAAAAGCAGAAAGCATGATTCAAACCCTGAGTCTGTTTATGTATCTGAGAGAGTTGTCTTAAATGAATATGAAATGAGTGGCTGTGCTAAAAAGGACTGTCTGAAATGGACTGTGTCTGAAATAGGCTGTGACCCAAAAAGCCCCTTCTTCCATATGGGTCCCTGTCAGCAGTAGTGCCCTATGAGGGGAATAGGATGTCATTTGGAGCTCTGAGAACTTCAGTAGTGTACAAGTGTGCCTGGTGTTCATGGTAAGGTCAGGCACTGGGCCAGTGTGTCTAACTTCTGACCTTTTTTTCTTTTTTTTTGTATCAGCTAGCAGAGGCTCGGAGAGATCAACGAGAACTGCCTCCCTCACTGTTGCAACTGACAGAAATCCTTTGGGACCAAGTGAATATCCTTCAGAAGACTGTCTTATTAGACCAACAGGTAATCTGACACACATCCTACAAATTACTGTATCACTAGACTAATGGATAATGACACACACACACAGACACACACACACACACACAGACACACACACACCTCTAACCAAAACCTAGAATCCTTTTTGTTCTTAAGACTACTGGTCCCCTTGTCAGTAGGTTTAGTTGTCATGGTGAGAGGTCAGAACAGTGGTCAGTAGGTTTAGTTGTCATGGTGAGAGGTCAGAACAGTGGTCAGTAGGTTTAGTTGTCATGGTGAGAGGTCAGAACAGTGGTCAGTAGGTTTAGTTGTCATGCTGAGAGGTCAGAACAGTGGTCAGTAGGTTTAGTTGTCATGGTGAGAGGTCAGAGCAGTGGTCAGTAGGTTTAGTTGTCATGCTGAGAGGTCAGAGCAGCGGTCAGTAGGCTTAGTTGTCAGTAGGTGAGAGGTCAGAGCAGCGGTCAGTAGGCTTAGTTGTCAGTAGGTGAGAGGTCAGAGCAGCGGTCAGTAGGCTTAGTTGTCAGTGGGTGTGAGGTCAGAGCATTGGTCAGGAGGTTTAGTTGTCAGTGGGTGAGAGGTCAGAACAGTGGTCAGTAGGTTTAGTTGTCATGGTGAGAGGTCAGAACAGAGGTCAGTAGGTTTAGTTGTCATGGTGAGAGGTCAGAACAGTGGTCAGTAGGTTTAGTTGTCATGGTGAGAGGTCAGAACAGTGGTCAGTAGGTTTAGTTGTCATGCTGAGAGGTCAGAGCAGCGGTCAGTAGGCTTAGTTGTCAGTAGGTGAGAGGTCAGAGCAGCGGTCAGTAGGCTTAGTTGTCAGTAGGTGAGAGGTCAGAGCAGTGGTCAGTAGGCTTAGTTGTCAGTGGGTGAGAGGTCAGAGCATTGGTCAGGAGGTTTAGTTGTCAGTAGGTGAGAGGTCAGAGCAGTGGTCAGTAGGGATAGTTGTCAGTAGGTGAGAGGTCAGAGCAGTGGTCAGTAGGGATAGTTGTCAGTAGGTGAGAGGTCAGAGCAGTGGTCAGTAGGGCTAGTTGTCAGTAGGTGAAATATCCTGAAGAACAGGACGATCATATGCATGCAATTATCTGGCCCGGCCTGTGTCGTCTGGCTTGAAGAATGGAGGGAGTCTTGCATTGGGATCCATCCCGGCATTGGGATCCATCCCGGCATTGGGATCCATCCCGGCATTGGGATCCATCCCGGCATTGGGCCAAACTATTTGACTTGATGTCACCAGTGTTTTCTAAAACAGTGACGTCTCACCCCGACTGTGAGAAACGTGAGAACAAAGCCTGAACAACAGTGTTCAGTGTGGCCTCTGAGTATTCCTAACGACATTCAGACTTACTTTCTACCTCCATAAGTCGTGCCGTGTGAGTAAGCCTAGATGGGTGAGTCATGGCTGGGTTCTCCAGATGCCAAGCACGCTCCTGGGTCTGTCTGGGAAACAGATCCATTGTAATGGGCTGGAATGTTCAAGTGAAACTGTAGAAGTCCAAATTCAGTCACAAATCGGCTGTACTTTTGAGGAATATGGTCTCCCTAGTTACAGGACTTGAAACATCACTTTGCTTCACATAGGGCTATTATGGTTTTCAAGCTGTGGTTTACCATATCTATCTTCATTCAAACAATAAAATCTGGTAGTGCGTTTCTATGGTAAGTCAGGTGTAATTTGTAAGGTAATATACACAGTTGTAAGTGTAGATTAATATGAAAACTGACTGAACAGATTGTCTTGGCCCACTTTCACAGGTGGTTAAACACACACACACACACACACGCGTTTTCATGAATTTTCCAACTAACCTTTTTTTCAGAAATCTATTTTACAGAATCTCTTACCCTTACCTTAGCCTTAACTCTACACACACACACACACACACACCAGACTGTTAAGTGGGCTAGTCTTGGACTAGTTATTTCTTTCTTGGTATTATTTTCGATGTTTGTATTTACTGAGGTATTACTATCCTCTCCAACGCACCAGACACTTGGCGGCGACAGTAACGTCGAGGACAGCAGTGATCCAGGAAGCTTGTGGCGACACGTGACTCAGAGCCAAGAGTTGACCTCTCACCTCCGAGAGCTTCACAGCAGGACAGAGCAGGAAGTCCGCAACATCCATACACAGTGGGTACCATCACCGTGACACGACACTGATTGTATGTCAGGACACCACCACCATTATGACACGCCGCCGCCATCACTGACGCACCTCCGCCGCTATGACACGCCGACGCCGCCATCACTGACGCACCTCTGCCGCTATGACACGACGCCGCCATCACTGACGCACCTCCGCCACTATGACACACCTCTGCCGCTATGACATGACGCCGTCATCACTGACGCACCTCAGTCGCTATGACGCGCCGACGCCGCTATGACATGACGCCGCCATCACTGACGCACCTCCGCCGCTATGACACGACGCCGCCATCACTGACGCACCTCCGCCGCTATGACACGACGCCGCCATCACTGACGCACCTCCGCCGCTATGATACGACGCCGCCATCACTGACGCACCTCTGCCGCTATGACATGACGCCGCCATCACTGACGCACCTCCGCCGCTATGACACGACGCCGCCATCACTGACGCACCTCCGCCGCTATGACACGACGCCGCCATCACTGACGCACCTCCGCCGCTATGACACGACGCCGCCATCACTGACGCACCTCCGCCGCTATGACACGACGCCGCCATCACTGACGCACCTCCGCCGCTATGACACGACGCCGCCATCACTGATGCACCTCTGCCGCTATGACACGCCGACTCCGCTATGACACGCCGACTCCGCTATGACACGCCGAGTCCGCTATGACACAACGCTGCCATCATTGATGCGCCGCCGCTGCTATGACGCGCCACTGACCCCACTATGACGCTACAACAGGCGACTGTTTTACGTATTGGGTGAATGTGGAGCTGAATTTACCTTGGCTTGTCAGATGTATATAGCAACAAATGGTTGCAGTGTCTACTGTATACAACATTGCATGACATAAGTCCTTCCTCACTGCCAAGCTAAACAGTGAACTGGCGGTTCCTGTTGACATGCCATCAGCTGTGATCACTGTGGGTTTATCCGCAAGATGAGGACAGGGTAAACAGACCCACCCAGGAGTCCCATGAGCCTCGCTGGTCCCAGGGCGTGGCGCTAGGTGGGGCTGACAGTACAACTGCCTTTTTTTTGTTTTTTTAACACCTGATTCTGGGTTTGGAAAATGTTCCGGCTACCCCAGGGCCCTCCCCTATAAAAGCAGGAATCAATATACATGTAGAATTATTCGATGAAACCACATTTCAGTTTTTTTATAGTATTTTTATTAAACAAGAGTCCCAAATTGTATTTTAATTTAAACAAATATAGGTATATTTCCATTCAGGGTGGATGGTGTCCTACAGCTTCAGGTGTGTTGTAGAAGGTGGGATCATCAGTGCTGGATGAGACCCAGAGCTGTCAAAGCACTCTGGCAACTTCCAGGTTAATGTATTCAACAAAACAAAAGTGTAATCATAGGTTTGGGAAATGTTCAGGTCATCCGAGGCCACCACCTAACTGTCAGAACAGACATCCAAAAAAGGCTGTACATATTAGAGAACTTTCATTATTATAATTTTTCTTTTTTAAAGACTGACTAACTGAGCTTCACAATACTGATCCCCTGAGGTGGATGAGGTGCTGGGCGGGGCTCAGAGATGCCAGTAGAGCAGAACCTGGCTGACAGCTTTCACACTGGTTGGCTCAGAGGTGGACCTAGCCATTAAGTGCAGCTACGTCATTGCGACCAGGGTTCTTATCCCCATTTTAGTATTCCAGGATTTCTGCTGAGGGCAATTTGAATTGGCTTAGCTGAAGAGGGGGTGAAAAAAAGAAAGCTGATGATTAAACAATTTTAAAACTCACAGAATATCTTATGAGTATAGTGTTAGGAGAATGTTTGGATTACTGTCTGGAATGAATTTGGAACAGGTTTCCTTTTATTTCTACAAAAAGTAATGACCTGAGAATGTTAAGAAAACATTGATTGATAAAAGAACTTCAACAACAATCCGATAACGTTCAAAGAATGTTATTTAAAACATTTACATACCACTTTGAACCTGGTCAAATCTGCCTCATTCTCTGTCCTTGGTCATGTTTAGTTTGTTCAGGTGTGTTTACCATTCACACTGATTGATGTTAATGACTGCTGCTTTCCTTGGAAATGGAGCCTGACTGAAAAGCCTGAAGTGAGCAGCTTTGCACATTAGCTGTTTCCTGGTGGTGCAATGGACACATTCCATGGGAAGGGGAAATAAGCTAATGGGTCTGACTCTCATTGATGTGGTGCTACAGCACATAGATGTTTGCATGATTAGTTATTGATACTTAAGGAAATACATTTCCATGTGTCATAACCTTTCATAAATGTATAGCTGTATACTAAAAGTATTGATAACATTTAGCAGAAGTATTAAAGTTGTTATTGATACAAAAAAAAATAACTCCAACCAACATACTTTCTATTCTTAGAATAAAAATGAATTTCAGAAAATGTTCTCAGAATTTTTGATGGAAAGTTTCAGTTTGCCTGGACTGACATTTACATTAGATGTGAAGCCCCTGAAGAGAGATGGTGGTGGGGTGGCAACGTCAGCAGGGATTTCACCGACCCTGCCTGCTTGTGTAATTCCCTCAGGCAGATTGGGGCCTGCAAAACCTACCTGTTTCCAAAAAAAAATAATTCAGTTGACTGTTTTTTTTTTTTATGAATTGGAGCGCAGTAAAAATGTTTGTCACAGGCTGTGTTTATGTTTCTGTTCTGCATTCAAATTCCAAGAAACCAAATGTGCTGGCTAGGTGTGGCCAATAGGTTGTGGGTGTGGCCAATAGGTTGTGGGTCTGTTCAACACACGTGGTCACACTTAAAATGAAGAGGGTATGGTTTTGTTGAGAACAGAATGTGTAAAATGACCCAGGTACAATATAAACAGCTGTGACAATGAGGAGAATGGGGTTATATCTTCTGTATGTGAAAGATGGCAAACTTCCTGGTATATAGCATAGGTTTAGGATGGTCTTCCCTGTTATCCCTCTAAAATGAGAGAACCCATCACTACACAAAACATGTTTACAATGTAGATACATTATGCTGTTGTTTAGGGAGATAAAATCTTGACAGCCTGCTTCTTGCAGATGATCCCAAACAAAGACTGGGCCAGTGAGTCGTTGTCATCACCTTACTCCAGTACAACCATAAGGACACACACAATCCTGTCAGACAGTCTACTAAAACGAACCCCCCCCCCCCGGCGGGCCTGCATTGCGATGATCGCCTGATGCCCTAGACGAGGCAAGTTAAAGCACATCGGGAGCCGGGGGTGTGTCAGTGTTCTGGGAAGGTCCGTGGTTTCCTGTGGAGCCGAGGCGTATGCCAAGGTACCAGTGTCTCAGGGGCATGGAGCCATGCGTCAGCGTGGATCAACAAGCCTCGTTCACACGGCAGCCATTTTAATGCCCCCTTGTGGAACCTCTGAATCTCCTCAAGAGGTTCGTCCTCAAGCATTGCTCTCATGAGGGTTTGAACACAGAATTATGCAAATCCTCCAAATCTCAGGCAACAAACTCTAAACAGACGGAAAACAATTTTATTGAGCGTTTATTTGAACGTGTTCTTGAGATACTTGAGGTACAGGTATTCATGCAATACCAAGTGGAAGTGAGACACTGCGGATGTGCTTTAGGTATTTCCTATAGACCGCCACTCAGCGATCTCTAACAAAGATATGTCCGAAGCAGGCTTTGTTGAAAGGTCTTTGGTGTTTTGGTTTTTGTGCCCCCGATTTCCTTCAGTATTGTCATCACTGATCACCTTATAATGCCGATGTACTCAATTACTATTTCAGATGGTCCGGAACATAAATGTCCTGGGTGGAACGGCCTGGATGATGATGTCCTTTTATCTGTGTATTAACAATCTCCACCTGGAAACCCACGCAACCTCTAAATGTCCAGTTTATTCACCCTGGCACAGAGAAATATAAAACGTTTTAAAGCTGCAGTTTTACATTTGTTCCGTGTTGTTTCCAGGAAATAAATTCTGAGACCTTCCGTATTGACCCATTTCTCTGTCCGGGTCGCGGTCCATCTATTTAGTCTGGCTCTTTCAATGTAACAGACATTAATACTGATCCTCCATTAAAAACGCTCCCACTATCTCACCCATTTGGTAAGAAATGTATTTTGTGAGTCATCCATTTGATTCCTCAAAGAATCAAAGAATGCCTTATCCGACCAGCACTGCTTGAGTCGTTCAAATTGTTCTGACATAGCCCTTTATTTTTTTCTTGTCAACTCTCCCATCTGCAGATCCGAGGGTGTGCCGATGGGCTATTTGGAGTGTAGAAGTTCTGTCACATGTCACGGATGCTCCCGTAATATCACGGAGCATTGAGCCGTTCATTGTTTCATTATTTAAAGCTCATGATATCTTTATAAGTCCTCGACATCTGTACACTGGATCTGTCTTCTCTACCCTGGATGGGGATCCTGTTTGCACTGGGTTCACGCTGTCTTCTCACAAGATCCCAGATATGCTACACTACAGGCTTTAATAACTGTAATGGCATTGTTCCCACTTATGCCAAATTAGTGCCGGTTTTAATTTAATACCGTTATTCGGCGAATAATTAATACCATCTATTTAATAGCATTATTAATCCCTTAATATAGAGCTGTCAAAAACAGTAAGCACCATTTAAGTCTGTTAATATGTTAACTCTCTAGCTACCAACATATTTTACATGGATGGCTTACCAACAGGGTCATTTTGAAAATGTAAACAGATTTTGGTTTTTTTACAAAACATAATTACAAATTAAATTAAAATGTTTCATCTGTTAAATCTGAAATAAAACCAAAGCAGTGTCATTAAACTCTAAATAAAGCCACGCTATGATCTTCACATGACTTTGTAAACAGAAACACTGTAGAAAGTATAATTTATCTGTTCAAAGCATTCATCTAAAAGAACAAAACAAATGTATTCCTTTTGATTGGGAATTTTAAAACAGAATTAATGCTGAATTTGATTGTACATAAAATACAAAATGTTCACTCACAATTATGTATTGAACCGTATTTATATATGTCTACAATAATTATGTACTATTTATGTTTTTTTCTCTAAGCATCTAATCAGAGTAGCTTGACAGCTGGCGATCAGCTCTGTGTGAGCCCGCAGTGAGCTTGCTCTGTGTGTGTGTGTGTTATATTCGTATGTGTGTGTACGTGTTCGGCTGCATGGCATGCTGGGTAGACCTCGTTTCCAATGCCATATAAACAAAAGGTTAATGAGGGTTCACAGGCCTTGCTGCTTTTTGTTTATCCCTTCAGCAGATGCCAACAGATTTACACACACACACACACACACACACTGTGGAACTCAGACACTAATCACTGGAGGGCTGTTTTAGCCGAGCATCTATGCGAACAAATACACACCATGACCATTTTGGTGTAATTACTGCCGTTTGTATGGTGGATATTGGCTACTCCTTCTGCCGGAAATGAATATATATCCACTGTAGCGTCGTCCTGTTATCCTGATTTTAGTTTTGGCTCCGTCACGATTCGGTTGATAAATTTGGTAGATATGTCGTTTTAGCCACATCTAATCAAGTATAACGAGCTGGAAGCAAATGGAAGATTGGTTGCTGTCCTCGAGTTGTGGTCATAAACCTACACATTCAGACGATGGCAAATTAGAAGAGATGATGGCATTCTGGTAAAATCCCTAAAAACCATCCATCTTGGTGAAGTGAATTAATAATATCTCAATAATATATGAAGATGATGGGAACCTTTGGGGGAACCGTAGTGATGTTCATTCACATTACCGGCTTCACGCGTGAGGTGTGACCTTCCTGTGGTACACACCAAAATGTCAGGTTCTGCTGTTTCTGTGCCACAAACTGTTTATTGGTAATGAATGAACACTGCCCTCTGGAGGTGAGATGAAGAATGAGCACCGCAGATCTTTCATGGTTTTCAATGAGTTACTTGAAAACGATGTCTTGAGATGATGTATGGTGTTCGAGGAAAAAGCTGTGCTCTGACGCACTGAAGTTATGACACATTAATCATTGACTGTCTTACGTTTTAATGTTTCAATTAAGTTGTGATATTTGCACTGGGAACTAATGGTTGCCTTTCTTTGGCCTTATCTGGCTGTGTCTGCAAGGCCATATCCTTTTAATTTAGAAGACGTGACCGAGGGCATACTACAGACCTAATTTTTGTTCATGGGCCGGATATGATTTTCACATGTTGTACTTTGTGTTACATTAATCGTGAAAACGAACAAGCCTATGAATAGAGGCAATCTGGACAGATCCATGTTATATACATCATGTTCTGTTTTGTATTTTAGGAAACTGGCCTTGGGAAAGGCTTTGCGCTGAAACGTTGACATTAAACAGTGACTTTATATTACTTTTTCAGCCTGAAAGAAGTTCAATAGCGGCTGGAGCTCGTGAACTGTGAGCTGAGTGATTTAGAGGGCCAGATAAGAGAGGCTGACAGAACCATACAGAGGCACCCAGGACAGGATACTGTGAGTATTCCAACTGTGTGTGTGTGTGTGTGTGTGTGTGTGTGTGTGTGTGTGTGTGTGTGTGTGTGTGTGTGTGTGTGTGTGTGTGTGTGTGTGTGTAGAATTAATATACAGTGGATATACACACCCCTGTTAAAATGCCAGGTTTTTGTGATGTAAAAGAATGAGACAAAGATAAATAATGTCAGAACTTATTCCACTTAATGTGAACAATTCAATTGAAAAACAAACTGAAATCTTTATAGGGGAAAAATAAAAAATAAAAACCTTACAATAACCTGGTTGCATAAGTGTGCACACCCTCTCATAACTGGGGATGTGGCTGTGTTCAGAATTAACCAATCACATTCTATTTAACTCATGTTAAATAGAAGTCATGACACACCTGCCATCATTTAAAGTGACTCTGATTAATCACAAAGTTCAGCTGTTCTAGTATGATTTTCCTGACATTTTCTTAGTTGCATCTCAGAGCAAAAGCCATGGCCCGCAGAGAGCTTCCAAAGCATCAGAGGGATCTCATTGTTGAAAGATATCAGTTAGGAGAAGGGTACCAAAGAATTTCCAAAGCATTAGATATACCATGGAACACAGTGAAGATAGTCATCATCAAGTGTAGAAAATATGGCACAACAGAGACATTACCAAGAACTGGACGTCCCTCCAAAATTGATGAAAAGACTCATGGAAAACTGGTCAGGGAGGCTTCCAAGAGGCCTACAGCAACATTAAAGGAACTGCAGGAATTTCTGGCAAGTACTGGCTGTGTGCTACATGTGACAACAATCTCCTGTATTCTTCATATGAATGGGCTATGGGGTAGGGTGAAAAGACGGACACCTTTTCTTACAAAGAAAAACATCCAAGACTGGCTGAAGTTTGCAAAAACAAACCTCAAATCCCCCAAAAGCACGTGGGAAAATGTCATGGTCTGATGAAACCAAGTTTGACCTTTTTGGCCATAATTCCACAAGGTATGTTTGGTGCAAAAACAACACCGCACATCACCCAAAGCACACCATAACCACAGTGAAGCATAGTGGTGGCAGCTTCATGCTTTGGGGCTGTTTTTCTTCAGCTGGAACCGGGGCCTTAGTCAGGGTGGAAATGCTAGTTAATTTGGTTTCTGAGTTGTCACCGAATGCTGTCATGCTAACACCTGTATTTGTTTGAAACCCAGGAGGCTAACATGCTAACACCTTTGATTGAAACCCAGGAGGCATGCTAACCGTTTTCTGTGTTTGTAACTCAGGAGTTGCAGCGTGCCAAGCAGGATCTGCTGCAGGTGTGTATCTCAGAGAGAGCAGCCCAGGCAGAGAGGCTGAGGTTCCAGGAGCAGGCCCTGACCTCCCTACAGGACATATTGAGAGGAGACGCCCTGAGGCACCTAGAGGAGAGCACGAGGCTACAGGATTTCTACTACAGGGTCGCCAACCAAAACATGCAGGGGAAGAGTGAACACAATAACATGGTAAAGCTACAACACCTGTCCGTGTCCAATCATAGGTTCAGATCCGGCTCTCTGTTTTAGGGGACCAGGTACTGTAGGTACTGGTACCTATTGGTTTTGTTAGTTTTATTTTATTTTTTTATTGGGTCTGGTAGCCTAGAGGTTAAAATGTTTGGACTTAAGCAAGAAGGTGCCCTGACACCCAGCCCCTTATGTACTTTGACCTCTTCAAAGGACACACATTTACATTCCTTGTTCTTGTATGTGTAACAAGACAAAATACATACCCCATATTTGCCCTTCCCTGCCCCACAACGCGCACTCTCTCGCCTGTCCTTCATATCCAACATGTAGACTAAATTAATGTGTAAATTAATTTAAATATATATATACCGGTTAATTCATATCTGTCCTATAAAATGTGTTGTGTACCACCTGTTCTCATCACACCTAAAATCACAAATGGTCTTTAGCTACTGTAAAAAAAAAAAAACATTCCAGTCGGTCAGTACAAATTCCTCACAACTGGTCCGTCTGGACTGAAACCAGCTGTTGTCAGTTTTCTCCCAGAGATGTATAGTGAGCTGTATGGAACATCTGTCTCATCATCTGTTCCTGGATCTGTCTATAACATGCACACAACTGGTTGTCTGGGTCCAAAATGGCACCATTTACCCTGTGTAGCGCACTAAATTTGGCTGTGATGAATGGTCGTTCCCTACACAAGGGAAGGGGTTTCATTTGGGACGTAGCTGTCACAACTGGCTGTTTACTGATGAGAACGGGAGACGTCATCGAATGTCTGTTCGTATTGCTGATGGTGACATGATATGTCATGGGCAAATGAAAAAGCAGTGGTTATTCAGAATGGAAAGATCTTGGATATTTTTGGTTTTATCTGTTGAGAAACGTTTAGCGTGTGCTTTGGACAAGCTGGGCCGGTTGGAGCGATATGTTATGTGTTGGACGAAACGGCAGCGCTGGGGAGGAGACACTGGTGTCTGAGATCCAGACCATTTACACAGAGAAGGACGACACACCATATTGCCAAGCAGATTGCCAGGGGCTAAGTGTTCTCCACTGGTTCACCAGCTATAAGATATGTGCATGTCAAACAGACAGCCGAGGATTTAGCACTAATTGGTTAGTTTTTTTGGATATTTTCTTGGGACAACATTTTAGCTTGTTTGACATATCCACACGCACACACATTTTTTTTTTATTGGATGTTAGGAGGGATTCTACCAGTGAGGTCTGTCTGCATCCCCTGGCTGACAGACCGTTTCCTCCATTCTCTGCGTTCTGGGAACAAACCAGACAGACAGGGTAATGTCCTGTCTGTCTGACTCACCTACACATTCACCCGGCCTGCCATTCAGCCAGCCGGCGTTGTTTTTCTAAGCATGCTGTGACACTCATTGGCTGAACTGTCCTCAAGCAGAATCATTTTCACACAATCTTTGCCCCTGTATGTACGAACGTCGTCCAACAATTCTTCATTTGAGTTGACTCACTGAACTCACTAGAATGACACTCATCTGACCCTCACCATGCTGCCACTGGGAGGTCCACATTTCATAATGACCCTCAAACAAACGTTCCCAGCACACCACCAACGCACCATAAAAAGGCTCATGGGTTCAGCAGAAATAATATAATTAAATATGCAGCTTAGCCGTTTATCCCTGTGTGGCCTGCACATCCAGTAAACACTGCGTGATTGGTAGTGATTTTGACCCCCAGAGAGGGCCTTTCCCTGGCCCTGTGGTCCTCATCTACCAGTACCTCTCCCTGGGGAAGGACAACGGCGGAGCCCAGGACCTGGATTATTGCTTGGGCCTCATGGTCCCCGGCCAAAGCAGCTGCTGGACACTGGCCACTTCATTTCTATAAGTAGCATTAGGGCAAGGTTTAGCATTAGCATAATGTAATTGTGGCTGTTTGATTCTTAATTGATATTTAGTAAAGCTAAGTAGCTCTTAGGGTAAATGGAATATGTATTTGTTTCGTTCACTGCTATCAGCGTTGGTATGGAACAGGAGTGTGTGTGTGTGTGTGTGTGTGTGTGTGTGTGTGTGTGTGTGTGTGTGTGTGTGTGTGTGTGTGTGTGTGTGTGTGTGTGTGTGTGTGTGTGTGTGTGTGTGTGTGTGTGTGTGTGTTTGCGTTTGTATGCAGTGGAGAGTAATGGTGCCCATTTTTATTAATATTCCGGGTTTACCTTACAGCCATACCAGCGCTGTCCCAATATTTACGCACGCACACACACACACACACACACACACACACACACACCTTACATAATGTTTGTTTGTTGTTTCCCGAATCAAATCCTGTTAAGGATAAAAACATATGTGATCATTACATTAGAGAAACTTCCACACGATCTTCCCCTTGCTCAAAATACTGTACTGAAGGTCTAAGACGGGATTCTGCATTAAAAGCAAACTCTAAAAATCACCAGCCTACAGTAAATGCTAACACCCAGGGATTATTGAACATTTAAATAATTGATGGATAGAGAACAATAACTGACAGCAAGGACATTTTAACCAGTTTCAGTGAGGCTTGGTCCAAAACTGAATGCAACCATGGGTCAAACCTCTGGTGACTGGCTCTGACAGACATCATGTAATCCCCTGTGATTGGGTGGGACATTTGACATCTGTGAGTCCTTCCATTGATTGAAATGAGGATATTCACTTTACTGATGATGGTCATTCAGAGTTATAGGCATTGGTGCTTTTAAAAGGCATATTCAGATTAAGCAGAAAATTTGCAGCATCAGATATGAATGGTTCTGATTCAGACACGCATTCCTGATTCAGTTACTAACAGTTCTGAATCAGACAGGCATTCCTGATTCAGTTACTAATGAATCTGAATCTCACCACTGCATAGGAATGAAGACAGAGCAATGTGATCCCAGCCTCACTGTGCTGAAACCAAAGGTTTCTCTCTTAGGATACATCAGCTGGAGACAGCAGGTCCAGTCCCAGCACCATAACAGCCCCTGAGGGAGGGAGAGATTTGGCAAAACCAAACGGCCAAGCCACAGCCATACCATCAAACTCTCAAGCAGAAGTTCAGTCTAAGAAGATGCCATTTTGCAGAGAATCCAACCTGACCCGCTCTGGGAGTGTTAAAGACCTAATTTACAAGTTCTCAGGGTCAGAGAACAAAGAAGCGTCCCCAGCCCATGAGGATGGCTTGCCAGTTCCATGTGCAGGCGGATCTCTCCCTGAAAAAACTCCCCAGCCAATCAGGATGTCTGTAGCCAAGACTGGGACTGGAACCGCCACAGCACTGACATCCCAGTCGGACACGGCTACATTAACTCCCGTCTCCCCACAGAGCCCTGCCACGTCCATTTCTGGCAGCGCCACTGTGACCGACAGGAGCACTGTCCCGTCTGTAAACGTGATCCCTGCATACAAACCAGGCCCGAGACAAGGCACCTCCCACGGTGACGCTGTGGCCGGCTCTGGAACGGGTTCGGTGAGTAGAACGCTCAAGGCATCGCAGACATCGGCCGGGCAGCGCCACGCCGCAAGGCCCTCCTGTCTGTCCGTCCTTCCACAGCGGCGTGGCAGCGACTGCTTCTGCACACCTAACTCTGGCACCTAACCACAGCGCGCCCGCTGAAACTAACAGCACGTTCGTATTTGGACACGCTCCGTGTGAGCCGTAGAGAGCTTGCGAAGTGTGTGTCAAGTGGCGTGAACCCCAAGATTGTCGTCTGCTTTTCTGCATGAGAAGGCATTGGCTGTTACCGTGATGTTTGTTTCCCACTAATGTCAGGATCGCTCTCTTGCATGCCTGCTCAATGGAATGACTGATTGATTTGATCACATGATCAGAACTCCGATTTCCTGCCTGAACATAAGGAACTGTTGCATACCATTAAATGCTTCCTCCTCTGTGCTGCTCGCGTTGACATACTGGTTTAGTCTGCTTTCTCTCTCCTTCTCTGTTCCACTCTTTCTTCATCCTTATTTTGACTATCATCTTCTCCTCTTCCAGGAATTAGACTTTGATCACAGCAAGCATCCTGAAAGTCCTGCGTTTGAGGACGAACCATCCCTTTCCGTCAAGGTGCGACAGAACCCCAAATACCAGCTGTTTCTGTCTGGTGACATGATTGGGAACGGATCCCGGGACACGGATGAACCGGCGAGGGTGGAGAACGGTTTTGGGAAAGAACCCAGGAACAGCGCCATCTCCAGACTCAGTCCAAACCACCGTGGCTCCCTGGAGTCTCTGGCCTCACGGGACTGGGACAACATGTCAGACCGGGTGAGGAAAGGGGCCTGGGGGCCCTTGAGGCTGTTACTGGGGCCAGGGGAATCTGACCGGAATAGGGGCCAGTACTTCCAGGGCCCTGGGGAAAATTAAATGTTGTCACCCCTTTCTAATTACATTGATAGAGGCTGTGATGGTCACCAGATGCTGTCATGTAGTTGGACTCTTGTTGCTTTTGTGGTTTGGCCAACCTAGACCTGGCCATTATGATGCGACGCCATCTGCTGGTGAATTACAGTCTCTACAACAACAGCGTACCAGAATTGACCTATGAGACAAACATTGTTTTACTGGTAGTGAATCCTTGTCTTATAATGGTGGTTTTTATTAATATTTTAAAGGCAATGTTTCTATCTGTTCTGTAGACGGGAGGATTCGAGAGTCCTCCCAGAGTGTTTAACAGCCCCTATACCATGTCAGTGGACTACAACAGTGTCCTGAACCGGATGTCAGACTACAAGGTAGAACACAGCCAACCACACAACTTTATTGCTGATAGTTTAAACCCGATGTGCTGTGAAGTAACCGTTCCACTACCGCCTCGTTTTCTTCCCTGTCAAACTCTTCTTCCTCTCCTCCTCCTCTATACCCACTCCATTAGATGCAGGAGGGTTTGTCTCGAGCTGCGTCAGAGCTCAACATTTACAACTGTTACAACAACCGAAGCACCAGTCCTGTGCAGTCGCTGACCCCCACAGGCTCCGCCCCGCGCACACGCTTCTCCACCTTGGACTCCATCAGGAGGCGCGACCCCCAGGTACGGGGTCACCGTCTCGGGCAGAGAGTTTAGGAGACTTAATATATAGTGAATACCATCTTGAATATGTTTATCAGTGCACTGCAGGGTTGAACTCCTTTCATCTAATTGTCTTCAACTGTGGGTCTGTGGTTAGTGTCTGTTTTGAATGACTGACGGATCTGTGGTTAGTGTCTGTGCTCAATGACTGACTGGTCTGGGTAGGATGCCTGATGGGTCTGTGGTTAGTGTCTGTACTGAATGACTGACAAGTCTGAGTTGAATGCCTGATGGGTCTGTGGTTAGGGTCTATGTTGAATGACTGACAGATCTGTGTTGAATGACTGACGGGTCTGTTGTTAGTGTCCGTGTTGAATGACTGACGGGTCTGTGGTTAGTGTCTGCCCTGAATGACTGACGGGTCTGTGGTTTACCAGGTGATGCCCAGTCACCTCTCCATGAGACCCAATGTGTCGACTTTTACCATGCCCAACAAGAGAGACTACATTGAAGAGCTGACCAAACAGATGGATACCTGCCAGAAGGTACAGACAAACGTCACTGTCCAAATACTTCTGGAAATCATTGTTTATGCGTAGTCAGTATGTCAATGGTCAATGTGTAGGTCGTTGGACCAACCTATAGCCCTCTCCATTATGTTTTTGCATGCATGCACTTATTTCTCCAACCTTGTTGGGATCGAACCCAGAAATCTCTGTTCCCAAACCTGGACCTAAATGTAAATGTAACTTATTCCTAACCATAACCAGTAATGCCTAAACCTGAAAAACAATAATAACATTGCGCCCAGTTGTCAGTTTTTCCCTGAACCTAACCCTTAAGACATCAGATTTCTATAAAAACATAAACATATATAGCGACTTTTGTCAGGGTTCACTATCTTTTCACTATCCAGTCCCACTCTTGCTCTGTCCTTACCTGTCCCCCTATCCTGTCCCAGAGGAACCAGTTCCTGGAGGCACAGAGTGTGGAGATGGACAACGAACGGAACCAGATCCGCTTTGAGATGCGGGGCCTGCTGGTGAAAAACGAAGACCTGCTGAGGACCAACACCACACTACAGGTGTGTAAGCCTAATGGACTACATTACCCGTAAAGCTCTGCTCTGTAGTCTGATCACACTACCAAGACTGCTGTGTGTGGCATGATGGACAACAGTCCTTAATTCACTGTGTAAAATAATGGCCTACATTACCCATAATGCTCTAATAATTCTCTATGTAGTGCAATGGACAATACAGTCCATAATTCTCTGTTTAACACAATGTAATACACAACCCATAATGCTCTGTGTGTACCAAAGACCCAGTAGTGTTGTCTGTAATAATCAAGGTTTTATGTTCAGCAGTTAACAGTGAAATAAGTCATCGATGCCCTCCTAGATACACAGAAACAGAAGTCTGCTTAAGTGTGCAGGGTTGTTTATCACAGGCTTTATAACTCAACGTGTTTTATCACGCTGGTCTCAGGAGATGTTCCTAGCGTGTACAGGGATGCGTAACTACTTCCTCTCCAGTTGCAGGCACTACTATCGTACAATTTATAATCTGTCAAGTTCTGGTTAAGATTTCCACGCTGATGATACAGTATTCCACCAAGATTTCTTTTTTAGCTTGCCATCTACTGTCAATCGTTATAGATTCAGTGCTAGATCTTGTTGACGTGAGGTTTGTGTGCTTTCTTTTTTAAATGTTTCTGTTAGGTGTTCTGCTAGATTCATTATTGGTACACTTGTCAAAGGGGATATGTTCTCTATTTGTTGGAACAAAGTTACCTTTTGGTTTTGGTTTCCCATGATGGACTTCACCACCCAGAATGCTGTAAAATAAGGTTTTACTTTAACCCAACAGGTGGAGATGAAGAGGATGAACGAGAGGATTATGGAGCTGGAGAGAGACAACACTGCATTGGTGGAACGGTTTAGATTAATGGAGGTACTGGAACACGCACAATGTAGGGACAAAGAAAGTCCATGTCAAAAGACTAGGGTGGTGTAGTGTTGCACATGTACAGTGGCCGTATGGGTTAAAATCCAGAGAAGTCATATATATATATATATATATAAACACAGAATATTGGTCTGTGTAAAGATGTTAATAAAGGGTCACCACGTAGAAACGTCTCGTGTGTTAAGACTCGTCAACCAGTCCAAACTGTCAGAAGTTAGCATGTAGCTTTAGCACCGCGTGGCTCAGGATCATCCTGCCTCCGTTCTACGCTGTTGTTGTTAAATCCCGGGGCTTTTCCATCTTATTTAACCCTCAGACGGAGCTAAAGGAAGCCAGGGAGGTCATGGTTGAGGCTAACACCCAGGAGTACGCCTTCAACTTCCTGCAGCAGTCTCTGAAGAACAAGATAAAAGATTCTGAGGTACAGTATTGGCATCGCTTGTCTAGAGGGCCGACCCATGTCTTACAATCCTGATGGATCCAGGCCAATGGAACTGCAGTATTGCCTGGATCGGCTCAGTTGTGTGTATATATACTTAATAAGCGTTCAAGAGTCATTAATGTCCACTAACTGTTAATAAGCATATCCTTGGACCTGTGTGTTTTCCCTGATCCGGGCTTGTCTCCCTCTATGTCCCGTAGGAGGCGCTGGAGAAGCAGTCCCTCCAAAACCAGGGCCTGTCTGAGAAGCTTTGGCTGGCTGAAAGACAGCTGGAAACGCTCTCGGTGGACAAGGAGGTGCTGGACAAGAAGAACTCCGAGCTCAGCAGCACCGTCAACAGACTGGAGTCTGAGGTAAATTCACACTGTGAATTGTTTCAGCGTCACACTTCAATGGATTTTGTGTGTGACTGACGCATTCACGATTCACTGGCCAAATACCAAAAAAATTAAACCTGTATAACACACTAATGGACATTTAAACGGCTTGCTGTTGCTAGACAATATTGCCTGGAGGTTAAGACTGGGTTTGTTGTGAATTTTGTACTGGAGTTTTGTAAAATGTTGTGTTCTATATTGGGCGACAAGAAATGATTCCCCTTCAAAATCCTGTTCGCTGAACTTCACGCTAAAATACCTTAATCCTATCTCTAGCAAGCAAGCAAGATCATTTATAAAGCACAATTCATACATGCAATTCAATGTGCTTTACAAAGAGCAAGAAATATCTAAAAATAAATATTAGAATAAAAACATCAAATAAATATCTCTAAATGAACCTAACCTTCACACCAAGCCACACAGTATATTTAAATATGTAAATGCGCGTGTTTCCGTAACTGTTCTGTTTCATTCTCCCACAGCTGTCAGAGGCTCTTCAGACAAGCACCAGGGCCTCAGCCGAGCTCAGCTTGCAGCAGAAGCTACGTGACGATGCCCAGCTCAGAGTGGAGGAGCTGGAGGAGAGTCTCTTGGAGAAGAGTCAGGAGCTACAGAGAGCCCAGGAGACCGTCAACCGCCTGCAGGGAGAGGTGGGTTATAACCAGGAACACGGGCCCAAATAATTCAGAGGTGTCTCTGTGTGTTTACATGTTTCATACTCTGTCATTCCCCAGGTGTCCGGTAAGCTGATCGACAAGGAGCGCACCTTGGAGGAGGAGATCCAGCTGAGGGAGAAGGTCCAGTTGCAGTGGAAGCAAGCTGAGAGGACCGTAGACGACCTGCAGATGGAGCTCCACACAGCTGCTCAGGCCAAAGAAGACATGGCCAAGCAACTGAAACAGGCTCAGGTAGACGCACAGCCCTGAAGCTTATCAAAACATAGCACAGGATATCACAAAGACCACTGCAAAGACCACAACCCCAAACAGATCCAACGGACTACTAAACAGAGATCCTAACCCTCTCCCTGTCCTTGACCTCTAACCCCCCTAAATCCAACCACAGTCCTGGTATTGACACAGCATATTTGAGATCCTTAGTGAGGAATCGATGGAAACCAGTAGAACTCACTAGGCCGCTGCCCTTGACCTCCTTCAGCAGTGGCCACATAGCTGGAAACATCCGGTTTTCAGGGATACAGCAAATGTACTCTTCCCCCTGAACGCTGAATGTGGGGGCCACTCTCAGGCTTTCCTCTCACTCCTGCCAAAATAGGCCAACGATAGGGCAGACCTTCAAGCAGACCGGGTCCATACGGCGTGCCATCACAGGGCAGCCGTTCGGTTCCCAGAGGAGATTACGTACACGGCCTTCTGGGTTAATAAAGTATTACATATGCAAATCCTGACATTCAGTCTATGGCGGGTGAGGCACCATTGATGAAATAATGAACAAAACTAATGTATGTGCAGCTGATCCTAATCTCATCCACCACGTTTGGCCCAGTTCTGCTCCTCATCAGAAGATGCTTAGGAACTGAGCCGTGGGATTTCCCATCCAGACGACATGACGTGATTCAAGCGGTTCACGAGTCAGCTTTGATCGATGCATTTGTCCGTTAACAGGAGAAGCTCATCGATATGGAGAGTGACCTGGAGGAGATGCACGACAGTGAGCAGAGATGGAGCAGCAAGAACAAACGAGCCCTGGAACAGGTACGTTCATCTTCACCTAAACAATGTCGCGCTGAACGTGTTTTGGGGATTTACACATCTTTTTCAATGAACATAGCTAATCCAATTCTCATGTCGTTCCTCTGACAGGAGCTGGGTGTTGTTAGGGAGTGCCCAGTGGGGTCTCATAAGTGTTTTTCTTCACAGATCGATCAGCTCCAGCTGAAGTTGATCCAGGAGAAGGATCTGAATGACCATCTGGACTGTGAGAAGGTCATCCTGGAGAGACAGGTTGGTAGTCTGCTCCTCCTGGCCCGGTTTCTCAACAGTGGGGTTTCACCCAGGACCTACAGAGACGTTAAGTCTCCCAGGTTCTTTTGTTGTGAACCAGTTTGAAGACATGTGTTGAAGCTGTTGCTGTAGGATAGGGTAGGGGTCATCGCACCTGGACAACTGCAGGCTTTAGATCCTCTTCCTGGACAGTTAAATCCACTCAGATCCTGCTGGTCTGCAGGGACTGTCCCCTCTTCAAAAGGGGACTACTGATCCATTAGGGGTAACAAGTTTTGTGGAGCCCGGTACAAAACTAAACCCCATGTTGCTGTAATTTCCAGTTGCGTGAACTACGTCTGGAGGTGGAGGAGCTGCATAACTCCAGAGTCCAGGAGGACGTGGTCACCAAGGCAGAGAGCCGGGCCAAAGAGCTGGAGAATGCTCTCAGGGTGGAGGAGAGGTGTGTATGCGCTCCTTTGCCCTGTCTGTATTCGTCTGTCTTATTGTATTTAATAGATAGGTTTTTTTAACTTGTATGTTAATGGCAGTTGTTTTTCTTTACAGGAACAAAGTGGTGCTGACCAACACCATCAGTAAGCTGGAGAGGAAGATCAAGGAGCTAACTGACCAGTTGGAGGAGGACCACAAGATGGCCACTGAGCAGAAGGACCAGGTAGGACTCTGATAGCTGCTGGCATCGCCACTAGGGGGCGCAGTAGAGTTAAAAACAATGGAGACAAGGAGCACAGACACAAGACCAGAGCTGTAAAACACCTCTGGTTTTTAGTTCTACCTGGTAGTTAATGTCACCTGGTATCCTGGGTATGACATCTGTTTTTTTATTTAGAGATCAAAAAACAGATGTCTGAAGGTGACTGCCGTGTTTAGTGTGTTGATGCCCTCCAGGTATCGGTTAATGGTAATGGTTCATACCTGGTATCTCCAAGTACACCTGGGCTCCGTCAACAATGACCTGTCCAGGGTGTCGTTGGATAACCGTAGAGCTGTTGACTCCCCTCCCCAGATGAACCAACGGATGCGTTCGCTGAAGCGCCAGCTGAACGAGGTGGAGGAGGAGGCCAGCCGGAGAGACGCCCAGTACCGCCACACCCAGAGGGAGCTGGCCGAGGAGAGGGAGCACAGCAGCCAACTGAAGAGGCAGCTCATGGACCAAAGCCTCCAGTTCAAGTAGGTGGCCAAGAGACCGGCAGCTCCCTGTGAGCCCCACAGCAACACATCACAGAACAGGGACCAGGGGCAGTTTGGGCTGGAAGGTGATTTGTAGATGTAGGCAAACTGCAACGTCTTCAATGTTGAGGTGTGTGTGTTGGTGTGTTTAGGCGCACAGAGTCCACCAGGACAATGAGACAGACGCTGGAGGACCTGCGTCTGGATCTCAGTGTGGACGAGGACAGCTACACCGCCGTATCGTCCACGGCCTCTAAAGCCTGAGGAGAGAGAACCTCCACGGACCCCCTCCACGGACCCCCTCCACGGATCCCCTCCACGGACCCCCTCCACAGACCCGACTCCCCACAGCCCACAGGGAGTCTGACACACAGTCAGTCCTGCCAGCAAAACTGCACAACTGGTGACAATATTAGCAAAACAGCATCACCATCACAGTTCCCACACGTTTGGTACGGTTCAGACCTGGTGTGGGATCTGACCAAGCACACAGCGACAACATTACCAAATAACCTATATGCAGTATTGAAATGTAATGCAGTGTGTTTTCAAGTTCCAGGTTTCAAATAAGCTGTAAAGGGGAGGAGTAAATGAATTTATTATATAATAGATTTATGGTTTGGGACATTTTGGGGGTTTTGACAATAATTCCTGCCTATGGCCAAATTAATATTGCACTATGTAGTTTTAGTGTAGATATGACATTTCTTGTATCTACCAGGTTGCCTATGCATCTACTTTAACATCCTATGCTGAGCTGCAAGCGTTGGGAAAAGGGACTTTTACTGTATTGTGTATAAGGTTTGGCGCTACAACATTTAAAAACGTTAAGGCAATGTTTGCACGTAAGCAAGGAGATTGTGTTCATGGTAAATTACTGTGTCTGTGCAATTATTATATCAGCTTCTGTTCCAGACAGAGATGTCTTTCAAGTACATTCTGGTGTAACTCATTGTCTCTGCTGATTTCCCAGCTAGAGTCCTCCACCAGTTACCAAACGGGTCTTCAGCAGGGAGGTCCTGTCTGGAACCTGTTAGCTCATGGTTTTCTCTAAGCATTTCTGTAATGAGGACTGGGGAAGAACTTTCTCCTTGGGACAGGGGAATGAAGGGAATCGAGAGTGGATAGCTGCTGGCACTTCCTCTGAACGTGCAGTTGATTGGAGAGCTGCTGACTGTTCCTCTGAAAGTGCAGTTGATTGGAGAGCTGCTGACTGTTCCTCTGAACTTGCAGTTGATTGGATAGCTGCTGACTGTTCCTCTGAACTTGCAGTTGATTGGATAGCTGCTGACTGTTCCTCTGAACTTGCAGTTGATTGGATAGCTGCTGACTGTTCCTCTGAACTTGCAGTTGATTGGATAGCTGCTGACTGTTCCTCTGAACTTGCAGTTGTTTGGATAGCTGCTGACTGTTCCTCTGAAAGTGCAGTTGATTGGATAGCTGCTGACTGTTCCTCTGAAAGTGCAGTTGATTGGATAGCTGCTGACTGTTCCTCTGAACTTGCAGTTGATTGGATAGCTGCTGACTGTTCCTCTGAACTTGCAGTTGATTGGATAGCAGCTGACTGTTCCTTTAAACACAGAGCTGATTGACTGGCTCTTCTCCTGTTTACAGAGTGTGCTTTCCGTTATTCAGGGACCCCTCAGAGGTTCTGTACACGTGCCCTTTGTCTGAATCGTGTTCTGTTGGTGCCAGCCCGTTTAAACATGCATTGGAATCCGACCATGATCGGACCTCAGAAGGGTAAATGGCCATGATGAGGATGAAGGAAGCGTGTTAGAACCGGGCCTACATCCTCAACCTGCTCCCCATCCCAGGACACTGTACTGTCATTTTAGAAATGCTTTGTGTTGGCTCAGTCGGAAATGCCCTTTATGATTGGACTGAGCCGTCTGTTTCTCTTGTTATGGTGACCCAGTGGCACGTAACACGCAATATGATGGTGTAGGAGAATGTGATGGCATATTTAATATTAGTTTTCTTCATAATTTACTGTGTTCTTTTGAATTCGGTTTGTCATGTGTTTATACATTTAGACTAAGGATCTGTGTCATCACTTGGGATGCATGCAGTGTAATTCAGAGGATTTGTTGTTTCCTTGCTTCATGCTGGCAAGACCGAAGCTCCTTCAGACTTATGTTTTTTAATATAACTACTTAACTGTATATTTGAAAACAATATCACTTCTTTTTTATTCGCTCAAGGGGCCTGGGTATTTATTCTACTGTTCAGATGCTTTATCTGCCTACAAATATGAATGTTAATATTAAAATAATTTTTAAAAAGTTTCTAATTTGGTTCCTTATATTCTATCAGAACTTGTCTATGGGAGATTTATACAAATGACACTTCTAGTTGTAATTGATGATTTGACTCATTTCAGTGTTGTTTACTCTGTGTGAATCACCAACCTAATTGCTTCTGTTCAAATCTGGAAAGTGAATACCTAATTCACTCTATTTACATGTTCTAATTGGTCATAGAAGAAGACAGACGTTCGATTCGATTTTGCATATGCTTGTGTTTGATGTGTGTGTGTGTGTGTGTCTGTGTGTGTGTGTTGACATATTGCAGGAGAGGACCTCTCTGACAAAGAGGAGAGATTTAATTGAACAAAGTCCAGATGGGAGCTGTCACAGAGCGCTAAGAAGTACTTTAAATATACATACACACACGCACACAAAGCTGTCATGAAGAATGGTAATACTCCTGTGCACACAGGATCATTAAAACAGGCCTTAGTTAACAGTCTCACCGGCAGAGTAACTGTGGAGTGTGAAGAGATCACCCGGAGCGTCTGACAGGTCCTTAATATTCACATTAATATTCATGGCCTGTGTCTCTGTCTCCTGGTCTCTGTTCGTCGTATGATGAGCACTGAATGGTCGACTGCACCACAGGCGAATATCACAGAAACCAAACTTTTTGCCTGAGTTTAAACTCAGTCCTAGAAATCGTTTTCTGGAGCTGGCCCTCTTCAGGAGATTGATACATGTAGTAAACTCATACATTTGGAGTATTCAAGACAGACATTCAAGGTTGTATTTTTACATAGATGTTCCTAACACTGCCAGTGCTTTTATGAGACTCCTCAGTGGCAGACATCTGTGAGGGCTAATGTACTGTAGCACTACGAAGGGCTGTTCATCTGGTCTACGAAGACCGTCACAGCTGTTGGCCTTGCAGTCGTTTGTTCAGTAAAGTATACTTTTTGATCAAACGCGTGGTATTAGCCTGTTTCCGTATATTTGACATTTTCGTGAAATTGTCTGAGCACCAATAAATGTTGTCGGCATTGGCTAATATCGGTCAAGTTCCAGTTTCTCAGTAGGGAAGCTGAATTACCCAAAAAATTTTAAATGGTGTATGTTGGACTGGGGACAATTGTTACAAAACTCAAACTAAGTGAACTGTTTGCTCGTTCCCCATGTACTTTACACATGAGACATGAGTTGCTGCTTGATGGTTTCAATAAACTTTATTCACTCTATTAAAAAAAAGGATTACATCCAACTGAGAAAAGAAGACAGTTTGTATACAAGCAAAAAACACAGCAGATTCTATCCCAAACTGCAACACATCTGAACAACAGAGACCAGATCAATAGAGGTGCTGGAAACCAGACACATTTAACTGAAGATGACATATGCCACAAAATGTCATTCAGTCAGGTCATTGAGATTGAGCAATTCATCCAGAATGGCGCCACCATGTTTCCCCAGTGGCTGGTACAGATCTGTGCGATTCTGGTCAGAGACTGAAGGTGTTTTTGAGCTCTCGGATGAGTGAAGCTGGGGTTTTCACTTTTGTGACAATTCCACTGGTGCCTTTCTGAATGGACACTCCTGGACAGCAAATGGTTGCAAAAGAAAACAAATCCTATTGGAACTTCGACCTTGTGGTAATTTGTGGCATCAGCGGTCTGCCTGGCTGCAGAGAGGGGACAGCCTGGCTGCAGACCTCCAGTGGTTGGCACTGTGGATCGCCATCAAACATGACGTGTCCAAGTAAAGGAAAACTAAATTCAGTGAATGGCAGGACTGAATGCGATGGCACACTAGACCACACATTCTCAGGATGGGTCTTTAGTAAGTAGTAGACAAGGACGGGTTTCAGACACAGCGCAACGAAGTTAGCTAGACAGCACAAGCAGATTTGGAACCAGGCTAGGTGTTCTGTCCGACGAACCGAGACAGGCACAGCACCGCGACACCTGACTAGCTTAAACAAAGCTTCATTCCCAGGCAGAATCACTGATCATGCTCAGAATCACTGAAAGATGCAACAACCCATACACACACTGAACATTGGCATTAGTGCACACACTCAGAACAAACTGCAGGCATTGGAATTAAACTATTCAACCCTTTTTTTTGGGGGGGGGGGGTACATAAGATAACTTTTACCGTACGTGAACAAATGCAAAAGCTCTCAGAGGTCATTAAATCATTCAAACCTACTTTATGGGTACATATACATATATTATTCTTGCTTTGCTAAATATAATTGAATGCATTAAAATCTCTGTAACAGCTCACAACTTTTACAAAGGGTTAGACTACAATATGATATTTGTCAAATGTTGTGACAGGCACAGAGACGTCCACAAAATGTAAACTTTCAAGACGGAGCTGAACATGTCTTAGGGTGGGTCCCTAATGACATCCACCTCTCATTTAGAGCGCCTACCTTTACATAAGGCTCTGAGCAAAAGTAGTGCACCTCCTAGAGAATAGGGCGTCATTTAGTTAAATATACTCCTGAACAACAGTATTAGGAATTTCTAATACAGCAATTACAACACTACAATACAACAATGTGAAAATGATCGTTTTCTGGGGCACTGGGGGGATTAAACAATCAAGTGTTACAGTAAGAAAATACACCAGGTGCCAGTGTAAAGACAAGCCTTATGTTGTGATCCACTTCAGTAAGGTTTTAAACATCAGGAGTCGAAACGACTGAGAACAGACGGAAACATCTTATCATTAATTTTGGTCCCAAAGATTGTCACATTCAAAGGCATTTTTCTCCAAGATATTTCTAGAGAAACTGGTCATACCACGTAAAGCTCCGGTGACATAATTAGTGTAGTAGACACGGAAACTAAGAATAACAGTGGTTGTATGAGGACATGCAATGCTCGCTGTAGAGACTAACAGTGTTCTTGGAGAGCGGTTTATTAGTATAAGCATGTTGCCGATGAAGCCACAGAATGTACGGAGGATGAATAACAGGGGGACAGCAAGGAAGAACCTGTTGGCACCCACAGCTTGTTTGGCACTGGGTTTGGTTCTGCCGCTTGGCCAGAAACACAACTCTTAGCCTTTGATTGTGAATATAAACGCATGCCACTGAATTACAGAAATGTGATTTAGCTTGTCCTCTGGTGCAAATGGACATGCATCACAAACATCAATTTGCTCTTACACTGGTGGTTCTCTGTAGAAATATACTTTTATCGTGGTTCTATGAACATGTTATGGTCATTCTATTTCCATTGGATTTAGATCAAGCGTTAGCTAGGGTCACTAGTATAAACTCCTCTACAGTAGAAAAGAGACCAGCAGTTCAGCTTGCTTTTCTGAACAAACCTTATGGAAAGACATGAATACAGTGATTTCCAAAAACTGTTCAACAGCAAAGAAAACAGCGTCTTCCAGTTAAAGGTCACGGTTCAACAATACAAGAGGGATTCGAATATCCCATGACTCTCTGGGGGGGGTGGGGCAGCATGAGGACAGCTTGCACCCCGGCCCGGCGCCAGTGCTGTGTTTCCATTAAGTTAGGCGTTTTAACTACAACCAGTTACATCTTGATTTCCCGGCTACTGGTCATGTTTTCGGGCAACTCGCTTGTCCCATTCATTTGTTGATTTTCAAATGAATATCGAGTCGTCCTAACCATGTATTGTTGAACCTAATTAAAGATGCACTCCAGTCACGTGACCACTGCTTTGTTGTGCTCCCCATGAAAACAAACTGTTTAAAAATGAATTGGCTAGCATCAGATTTCACTCTTTTTCTCTTATGCCAGTGATTTGTTTTTACTGTTGGACTTTTCAGCTGGACAGAGGTTTTCGATAGATGAGTGACTGGTTTTCACCTTTAACAGTTAACACCAGTCAGCAGTGGGACACTACTGTACAAGTGTGTGACTTCAGTAAAATATACAAAACAAACATCCACTGATAACCTCGAAAAGAGGAATAGTGAGCTAAACTCCATTGGTAAAAGACTAACATTTTCTCACCATACCACCCAATCACAAAACAAACAGCAAAGAACTTCATATTTTAAACCAAAACATGACCTACGACAATGTGTTTAATTCACATTCCACTCCTGAACAATATACACTTATCTATGTAACCTTCTCTTCTTAAAAAAAACCCCAAACTTCTAGTGGTTAGAACTGATGGACTGACTCACGGTCTTGGTCACTGATGGTGTGATACTTTTTCTCATATAAAAGCCTGGGACGTTACATTCAAGAGTAAGAAAGGTGGAGGATCATTCGTTGTGTTATCGCTTGTCAGGCTCGAGGATGGGAGAGAAGAGGGTCTGGTTAATCTTGTAGATAAACACTTAACTCTAGTCAGGCTTGAGGAGGTCTGGTAAAGCTTGTAGAAGCGACCTGCTACTTGCCCTTAACGTCATCTAGAAACTCACAAGAAAACCTTGAGTTCTAATTAATGGTTCCCCAACGAGGGTCACTGGGACCCCCTAGGGGTACAAGGCCAGTCCCCAGGGAGTCCTTGAGACGACTCATCAGACCAATAGAAATGAATACACATGACGGAGTAGTTCCAGCAGAGCATCTACGTGGTGGTACAGTGATCAGTGGTCAGGGACGTTTGTAACAAAGACTCCCTTGGTAACACGACAGAACCTCCGGACAGAGGCCGTTATGAAGGTGATTTTGGCACACAGACAAACCAACAGCAGTTATAGATCTGTTATCCATTATTGAACTGTTTTCTGGTATTGATGTAGGCAGCTGGAGTTGTACAGATTACACTGCCTGACAGTATTCTTGAGAGAGATTTTCTGCATGGTGATGTATTCTGTATTATAAACCAGGTGGTACAAACCCTGAAGGCTGATTTGGCTAAGAGACCGTTTTACAACATAAGACATACGTTCATAACAGCATCTCAGGGGGGTTGTGGTATATGGCCAATATGCCAGGGCTAATTCATCTGTGCACTTTGTGTTGGGTCAAGCCAAAAGCAACCCTTAGCCATGTTATAGAGGCCATATTTACACCACACCACCTTGTGCCTTAATGTTGAATTATCCTGACATAATGCAATATTGTGTGAGTATTGATTGTGCAATATTACAATAGGGTAAAGTGAGTCATATGCTAGTGTCTTATGCCCGTTTTCCTAGACACTTTGTTGTCAAAAACACTTGTTATTCGGGAACTATAACAGTAAATTAGTGTGAGGAAAAATAATGTAACCAAAGACAAAGGACACCAAAAACTCTACACAGAAAATGCATATCCAAATAAAATAAACCAAAATCCACATCCCACATGAATAAACGCCCCAACAGAATGGTGGTAATGGCACAAGGATGCGGCCCAAACAGCCAAGGCAGTCGAATATTTTGGACAAATACTTCAAAGAAGAATGTGGATATAAAGGCCTTGAAGCACAGCCCTCCAGTGAGCCAGGGGTGACGTAACAAATGCCCCCATTACTCCCTACTTAGCACACTACTCTGACTGGAGCCCTATTGAGCCCTGGCCAAACACAGTGCACTATGCAGGGAACACGGTGCCATTTGGGACACGGAACAAGACAGGACAGGAAGGGGAGACATTTGGATCCGGTCCTTTTACACAACGGCCCGGACCGCCGCGTCGCCGGGTGCAACGGCACCGAGCCACCTCAAAACATGCTGTGGCCGGGCTGCTGCTCTTCTCCGTCTGGCCACCAGAGGGGGCACGAGAGGAGGCCAACCAGAGAAAGGAGGAGGGGGCGTGGTGGCGAGGGTCTAGCATGCACACTTCTTCTGGTCAGGCGAGGCGTCTTCTAGCTTCGTGGCCCCACCCCCGTTAGCGGGCTCTGCGGGGGGCTTGTCGACGCACTGTTCCATTCTCTTCATGACCAGGTCCAGGAGGGTGATGACGGCCTTGTCCACCTCAGAGCCTGTCGCCGCTGATGTCTCAAAGTATGGGATCCTATAGGGGACATAGAACACCAACATCAGAGTATTCAACTAAAAGTATAATATCTAAAAGTTGTTTCAGTGGAATGTGTAAAGGACATCAGGCCGGCCAAGATACACAAACACGCAGACTAAAATAGAAGGTGTGCTAAACAAATACCCCGTCTTATGTGACACTGGTCGTAATTGCTTAAATACCTTGTAAGAAGTAAACTCTATGACCCAACGTCATTCATTAGTAAACTCGGAATGACAAGCGCTGCGCTCATGAAGGACAGATGACTCATCTACAGTGTTAGAATTTATTAGTGACTCATCTACAGTGTTAGAATTGATTAGTGACTCATCTACAGCGTTAGAATTGATTAGTGACTCATCTACAGTGTTAGAATTGATTAGTGACTATGTGTGGACAGAGCAGGTCTGTTGTAAAATTCTCATAATCAGTAGCACTCCAGATGCAAACTCAGCAACAGTTAAAGCAATATTGCCTATCTCAGCCAACTCTACTCTTCATACTGCAATATAGCTATTGATCGACTGAGGTAGAACAACATATGAAAATTGTCTTGCGGTGCCGTCCAAGCCGTGTGTGTGTGTGTGTGCGCGTGCGTGTGTGTGTGTGTGGGCGCGTGTGCGTGCGTGCGTGTGTGTGTGTGTGTGTGTGTGTGTGTGCGTGCGCCCGCCTCTCTTACCCATACTTGTCAGCCAGCTCCTTGGCCTGTTTCTCCTGAACCTCTCTCTGGTCTGTGAGGTCCGCCTTGTTTCCGACCAACACGATGTCCGGGTTCTCACAGTACGCGTTGGCCTGCAGCTGGCCTGAAGCCAGGGAACATGACTTCAATACAACATCCTGGCTGACACGCAAAGCGTCGTAGGCCATTCCTATCAAATGGCCGTTTACGGTCAAATGCTGTGCACTTAATGGGGAACAGGTTTCGAGGGACTGGAAGAGCTTGGCAGTACACATGACTTTGATGAAACATATGGGACGACAGCTCAATGTGTCAACCTCTTGTTCCCCATCACATCAAAACCACTGGTGTTGTTTTATCTAATTCAGTTTAACGCCATTACTGTGAGAAGCTCCGGAGAGGGAGCGCCTGCGAGGTAAATGACTAAAATGTAATATAACGTCGCAGTTTGCCTTTTCAGTTTGCTGTCCTCTCGCTTCAAGCCTAAGTCTACGGCTAGGTTGATTAGTTAGCGAAGTGATTGATGTTGATCCAGGGAGGACCTTTTCTTGCTCTTTCAAACCTCCTTCATTAAACTGTCGTTTTAAATGCCAGGACCTCTGTGTCAATATGAATTAGTTGTTAACTGATCAACTTATATAATAAAGGCAAGGAGAAAATTCATTCGAATTAGCTGACTGAATTCCCAAACAACCATGGACATGAACATTCTCCTTTAAAGTTGAAGCATGCTGGGATTCTGAAGAGGAGTGTGTTGTAAGACTCCGCCATGTACCTCAGTTGGTGGAATACAGCGCTTGTGTTGTCAGGGGTTGTGGGTTTTCATTCCAACAGTACACAAAAAAACAACTGTACAAGCATATGACCATAAGTCACTTTGTATGAAAGCATCTGCTAAAATACCCACAGTCCTCTTTGCCTGTGTGTGGGCACATCGACCACCACTTACTCATCCAATTGCGAACGTTGAGAAAGCTCTGTTGGCTGGTGAGATCGAACATGAGCAGGAAGCCCATGGCATCTCTGAAGAAGGCTGTGGTGAGACTCCTAAACCTAAAGAGACAGAAGTCACACACATACACACACAGTTAGAAATCAAGTTCCAGTGACTCAGAGGATTATATAAAATGTTTCCGGGAACAATGAACTGAGGACCCACAAAAGGTTTGTGGGAATCACTCCTGCATGAGCCACTACCACCGACATGTCGGTCAATGTTGAATAAAAGCTGCTTCCAAGTAACATACTGTGAATATTGCGAGTGTGGCCTTCCGCTCTCAGTAATTGGAAATGCAAAATGTAGCTATGATCTTTCAATTTAGAGAACTGCAATTGTATTCTGGCACTGAGAAGGCCTGTTCAGAAATAATAATACTAACTGATGAGTCATCACAATGAGTCAGAGCTTCATAAAAGGCAGCCTTGATAAACGCCTCTTAAAAAGTCTACTGTCTCTTAACCAGTATACTTCTGTTCTGTCCAAAATGGCCCCCTATTCTCTCCTCTGACTTTGTGCAGCCTGGTCTAGTGGCTCAGTGTTCAGTCTGTGGTGTGTAGGATTGCAGGGACATCTCAGGTTGTCACATACGTACAGACAGAGACAGAATGTCAAGATGCAGTGAAACATCACCTTGTTGTGGGCTTGTTAAAGCCAGAACGAAGTGTCGAAACTGCCCTGTGTCATTTCTTCAAACAATGGAAAGACACTTTTTTTTTTATTACATCACCACGTGTGACAGAGTAGCAGAGGATGTTTTATTTTTATACACAATGGGCGCTCAGGTCCTCCAACCTAAAGCTAAAATAATATTTGCATCTGGGCGTGGTGGCACCTACAGCCTATCTGCTTCGAGGCCTCATAGGACCTGATCATACGTCCCACGTAAGACGGTCCGCGAAGCGTTGAGGAAAAAAACTTGTGACAACTTGGGTCACACTGGCTGTCAAAGTGTCAGTGTCAGTAAAGAGCTAGGAAATGAATGGCAGCTGTGAGACTTGTCATTGCTTGCTATGCAGAAGACTTTAGGTTTACTTATGACCAGCATCTGTTTAAAGCAGATCCGTACCTCTCTTGTCCAGCTGTGTCCCAGAGCTGCAGGTGGACTTTAAAGGTCTTTCCTGTGGTTCCATTTGGACCTGATGCGGTGTACACCTGAAAGACACAAAGCAATGTTAAGACACTAGCCTTTAAGTCTCTCTAATTAACCTATCTCAGCTACCCAGGGTAGGTTTCAAAAAAAGCACAAAGCAAACCCTGCTTTGTCACTGCTTTTGTTACCAACGGAGAAGAATTACAATATTTGCATGGGGAAGAAAAACTGCTTTGATGCAAAATTTGAAGTAAATACTAGAAGAATGTGGCACCACGAAAGTAAAATGATAACACATGTTTATACTAAATATTATATTGTGGATTTGATAAGGGATTTAGAAAATCAAACACTATGGGCCGGTTTCGAACACAAAAAAACAAGCTCAATGGAATTTTCGATTGAAACTAGATTTTTTTGTCCTAGTAGCCTTAATCCGTGTCCGGGAAACCAGCCCCATATGACTGGGAGAACTGGGACAGAGAAATCCTAATTAAGGACCCGTTCACATTAACAATAATTGTTGGGACCAAATGTAAATTGAAATAAGGTATTAAAGCTGATGATAGGTGCTCCACACTTGACCTCGGAAACAAGATTTCCAAACGGAGAACATAATCTTTATCTCGGCGCTCTCGCAGGCCACGATTAGTGGGGAAATCAAGCAATCACAGTCAGCGTTTGCATCACGTTATACACAGTCACGCCACGTTGTTTGGGGGGAAACTCCACGACCACAGTGTTGGCAGATGGGGCGGTTTCTAGCACAATTGGGCTATTTTTAATGACATTGTGTGGTCAAAAAGGGGCTTGGGCGGGTCGATTTACAGATAGGGTTGTATATCGTATAGCTTTTGGGCGGGGTTTTGAGGAGTCTTCGGGTGATTTATCGGTATTCTCTCAATAAATCTGGCAACCGCGCCAGGCCACCCGCGGAACGCTTCCTTCGTGACAAACTTGTGTGTGGTAAACATTTTATTACGGGTAAGAAACGTCAATAATATATACATTAGACAGGGTGGAGAACTATTTTTGTTTTGTTTAACAAAACTGTTTCCCGTAGTATTTCAGTCAACATTTACCAGCATTATTTTACCCTCTTCGCTCGCGAACTAATAGCATCAAGGCCAGCAGAGTAGGCCTAATATAGTAAGGCCGCGCGCTATTTTTAACTTAAGTAAAGGTTACTGTAGTTAACGCTTTTATTGTGAATACGCCCCAAGACTACATTTACTTAGATGCTTCTCCTAAGATATTCCCTCTTTACGGATAAAATGCAGTGGTTTGTATTTAGATGCATTTTACATTCGACTGGTTACAAAGTGATCTATGCCTTTTCCCCGTCGTTGTCTAACTCTCTTCTTATTTATTAATTGTAGGAAAAGAAGTGGAAGATATGACCGGATTCTGTCAACCACGCCGAGGTTGTGAAAAAGCAGACTTTGCATCATTATCGACTTTGCTTCTGCATCACAGGATTGGAGGACGTGGTATCTCTCACTCTCTCTCACTCACTCACTCACTCACTCACTCACTCACTCACTCACTCACTCACTCACTCACTCACTCACTCACTCACTCACTCACTCACTCACTCACTATCTCTATTTCTATCACACACACACTCTCACACTTCCAGTCTCACGTGAAGGATAAGCACAGGAGCAGAGAGAAGCTAAAAATACTCATATACACTTAGGTGTTTGCCAGCGTGTGTGCATTTGTTTGAATGGTTATCAAGCTTATGAGTCACTGACTTGACTATATTCAGGCGTTCGAACCGATCCCAGAGAGATGAACTGGAGGATCAGGGCATATTAAACATGTCTGGAAACATCTCAGAGCCCAGCTTTGTCCTGTAGCAAACCTTCAATCAAAGCATCTCAGGGAATGTTTCCGAACTCCAGTCAATGTTTGGCTGCCAAAAATCACCTCGTCGGGGGCATAAGGCAGAAGAAAGTGCCTTAGGATTTATTTCACAATATTTTGTAGCCTGGGATGGGTAATAATAACATGCTAGTAACTGTCTTGAAGAACTAATACTTGTCTATTTACTCTCAGTGGGCTGTAATTGTAATTGTACTACTAATTGTATTGTAGTCAGTATTTTGATGGGAGCTACTTTGTCCTTTTTATGTTAGACAATGATACAGTTATATATGTCACACACATATATATATACATATATATATATATATATATATATATATATATATATATAGCCTAATATATTATATAAATCTACGTTGACAGCTGACTCCCACGCTGCCAGCGGAGCAGCTGCCAGAGCCGGCAACCCTGTCCTGCCATCGCACAGGGAACCGCGAGACATTGAAGCATATGATTGGTCTGGTTATGTAAGGATCAGGAGGAATTAACAGGGGTTTTAAAGAAACACCTTCCATAACAAGTGGAGCAAATCATCCCTAAACTTCCTGTTTACTACAGTAATGTCAACTTTGCGTTTGTATTGCAACATGCTGCCTTTTGATGGCACGGACAAAAGTGGATGAAGTCCAGAGTTTAGCCTGGGGATAACATTTGGTGTTTGGTCTCCCGTAGTCTAGACTAGACGAGCTGTGACAATGAGAAGACTGCAGTCCTGTTAGCCAACTCATGTGCAATCAGTTTTCACAAGAACATCAGCAGTAATGAATTTGCACTAATTATTTTGTGCATTTTTGTTTCCGTTTTTAGTGACACCTAATTCTTGAATTGTTAATGCATAGGCTACGAAGCTGCTGTGGTTAATTTTAGTGGAACTTTTCTTTAAAAAGGAAATTCAGAGCTGTTGTTGAAATAGTATCTTGTTACTTATTGCCCCGACCTGCCTGTAAATGCATAGGAGTTACTTTACAGAGTGATATTGTGTTGGTGTTTACACCCTTCCCAATATTATTCTTATTATTATGATTTGAGTGACTGGGAGAAGAAAATCATAGTTCATATCAGAAAGCTGATTAAATATTTTTTTTCCTTTCATATAATATTAAGAAAATAGGTCAAGATTCTTTATCAATTCTGATTTAGAAAATAGGACAAGACTGACAATGATTAAATTATCCTGGAACTGTTATCTTATTTTTGGAGGGAGTGTATCTCCTGAAAAATAGTAAGTTCATTTATCTTCTCGTTACCACTATAATGAATCTTAAGCCTGGCCTATTTTTTCACTTTGTAGAGCTCAGGGAGTCCCATCACAGGTACTATGTCAGACTTTTCATTTTATACGTTTAGAACATTTGTGGACAAAAGGAACGTTTGATTGATGTGAACAATGTTTAAAACAAATGTAGACGTTCCAGTAAGACATTTAAGAAACCTGTGAGTGGTTGGCACAAATATGAAACCGTCATTGGTCTGCGACAGTGAGCACTGAGTGAAAATAAGCAGATTAATTAAGAGGAAATGGAAACCATTGGTCCCCCTTCCCTTTTCGTGTGTAGTCCCAAAAAAAATAGTTGTCTCACCACTAAATAAAGTATATATACTGAATCATGGGCGGGTAGAGAACAATGCACTGAACTACACATTTACTCATGTCAGAGATCCTACTAGTGTTTTTACATTAGTTTACATGTCAGAGATCCTACTAGTGTGTTTACATTAGCTTACATGTCAGAGATCCTACTAGTGTGTTTACATTAGTTTACATGTCAGAGATCCTACTAGTGGGTTTACATTAGCTTACATGTCAGAGATCCTACTAGTGGGTTTACATTAGCTTACATGTCAGAGATCCTACTAGTGTGTTTACATTAGCTTACATGTCAGAGATCCTACTAGTGTGTTTACATTAGCTTACATGTCAGAGGTCCTACTAGAGTGTTTACATTAGCTTACATGTCAGAGATCCTACTAGTGTGTTTACATTAGTTTACATGTCAGATGAGGAGAGACTGTCAGAGACCAGGGTTCAGAGTAAAAGAAGACAAAGTAATAGGCTGTGACAAGATGGATTTTAAGATTTGAATATTTCATTCTGGGGTATTAGAGCATTAAAGTAGCGGGAGTGAGGTCTTAACAGTGGCAGCACTTGGGGTTCTTCTATTTATTAACTTTACTGCCTCCCCTACCCTCCCTGGCCTTCTGAGAACAGCCCAGTAAGTCAGCTTGACACTGGTGACGACAAGCAAAAGGGACCCATTTATAGGATAAATGCTGAGAACTTCTTTGGCCGCCTAACAAATCTCTACCCACCCGCCCTGGCATGGATTTAACATTGCTGCTGACTTTCAGCTCACATTGATCTAATGCTGACTCTCTACTGACAGCGCTCACACTGATCTAATGCTGACTCTCTACTGACAGCGCTCACACTGATCTAATGCTGACTCTCTACTGACAGCGCTCACACTGATCTAATGCTGACTCTCTACTGACAGCGCTCACACTGATCTAATGCTGACTCTCTACTGACAGCGCTCACACTGATCTAATGCTGACTCTCTACGGACAGCGCTCACACTGATCTAATGGTGACTCTCTACGGACAGCGCTCACACTGATCTAATGGTTTAAATGCACTGTTGAAATGCATTTAAACCATTTGATTGAGGACACAGAAACTGTTTCGGGGAGTCTGAAGAAGAGTTGTTATCTCAGAGGAAGGAAGGGCAGGGTTTGTTTGTGTGTGCGTGTGTGTGTGTGTGTTTGTGCGTGCGTGCGTGCGCGCACACTCACCACTCTCTTTTCTCTGAAGTCTATTCCCACTGTGGTAATGAACTTGGGGTTGAACTTGTTGTCGGTGTATCTGTACAAGGATAATAGAACAGTGTATATTTACTGCATAAATTCCAACTACCACCGTTGTGTGTACCTATGAAATTAGACAGCTCTTTATTAACTCCTAAAGGGCTCCTAAAGGGCAGCACCAACGCCCCGGTCCTCCCTATGTATTGACAGTGCTGATGGGGGGGGGGGGTGTACCTGTAGAGAAATGTGGTCTTCCCAACTCCAGAGTCCCCCAGAGCCAAGAGCTTGATCAGGTAGTCGTAGTCCCCGTCTGTCATGATGCTCACAGCGCTGAACCTGCACACAGACAAAGGAAGCAACTAAATAGGTGACTAGTTGTCGCGTTCCTCACAGAGTCTGGAAAATCTGCTTTTAATTCATCCTACAGTCTCTGAAGACTGATGCACACGTGTGGGTAGGAAACCAACTTAACAGGTTAGGGTTTGGCAGACAGTCTGAGAATGAACAGAAATGGCCAAACTGCATAATAACATACCCAGCTTTATGTGATCCAATTAAATCTAATCTTCTAACAGCATTACTATATATTGAATACATCAGAACCACCTTATTCCCTAAATAGCACAGTACTTCAGACCAGAGCCCACAGGACAGACAGTCACAAACCAGACAAATGTGATAGGTAAGAGATCAAGAACAGGGACACTAATGTGGAGTGTTTTTTTTCCAGAACTCCACACAAACAAACTAACTTCATTTAAATCTCTTTCATAAACACACAAACCTTTTTCTGTCCTTGTGGGGACCTGAAGTCTAACCTAGAAATCCATGTTCCCTATTTCCTAGCTTAGAACCTAACCTCAGCAACCTAACCTTTATGCCTAAACTGAACCTAGCCATAAAACCTAAACCTAACTGGTAATGCATCTTTCTAACACAGCCTTGACCAATGGTACGTTTCTGTAAGTCAAAAGTCTGAGTGGTAATCTCCCAAAATACCTAGTAGGGACCAATTTTTCCTGGGTTTACCATTTTTGTGGGGACTTTGGGTCTAGACCTGATAACATATTCCTGGAAAGATGCACATATGCGCATGCACACATGCAAATTAATGAGCTGTGTACGGTCAATCCAAGCTTGGACATAATTGGTTCTATAGGAGTTCCAGTTTAACATAAGAGACATAAAAGGTCAGGGGTCATGTATAACATTGTTATACCATCTCGACAAATTTTCCACAACAAGGGAATCTTAAAATGGTTCCTTCACAGTTAATAGTGCATTAAAAATGGGATTGAAGTTCATATTCTTTATAAGGATGAAGAAAAATAGGCAACACTATGGTATAGGTCAGAGGTCAGGTGACAGAATGTGACCTTTAAGCAAAGGGCCTGGGAGCACCAGTCATTGGGTTCGTAGAGAGGGCCATTCAGGAAAAACTGTGCGTGTGTGTGTTAACGGTGTTACATTTTAGTGTGTGGTATCGGACACCACATCATCTCTCAAACTTCAGACGCTCAGCACTGCTGCTCATTACACACTGTTGTATCGGGTGTGCTGTGTATCATGTGTGGTGTATTTTGTGTGTTGCCTGTTGTGTATCATGTGTGTTGTGTTTGTGCGTACTCCGTCTGCACATCTGTGGGCAGGTGTCTTCACAGTCCCTGTTGGGCAATGAGATGTTGATTGATCCATTTCTTAAAGGTCATTTTGCTGTTTGGTTTTATAGCTTCAATGCAATCATGGTTCAAGATGGAACGCTGTTAAACAGGGAATCACTTTCTACAAGTGTTTGAAAGGGCCTATGGATTAGTTACAAGTCACTTGCAAACCTACTAACCCACAGTACTACTCATTCACTGCACCTACTGATCCACAGTACTACTCATTCACTGCACCTACTGATCCACAGTACTACTCATTCACTGCACCAACTGATCCACACTACTACTCATTCACTGCACCAGCTGACCCACACTACTGCTCATTCACTGCACCAGCTGACCCACAGTACTTCTCATTCACTGCACCAGCTGACCCACAGTAGTACTCATTCACTGCACCAGCTGACCCACAGTACTGCTCATTCACTGCACCAGCTGACCCACAGTACTACTCATTCACTGCACCAGCTGACCCACAGTACTACTCATTCACTGCACCAGCTGACCCACAGTACTACTCATTTACTGCACCAGCTGACCCACAGTACTACTCATTTACTGCACCAGCTGACCCACAGTACTACTCATTCACTGCACCAGCTGACCCACAGTACTTCGCATTCACTGCAAGCTACTTTGTATGATTCTGTCAGTCAAATAACCATATTATTAGTATGAAACAAAGTTATCAACTCACCCCAAAATACACTCCCTGCAGAGGAGGTAGTTTTGTTGAGGTTAAGTAGCTGTGCCTGTTTTCCTAACCACCCCATGGCCATATGCATTATATTTAGACAGGATCATGAGACTCAAATTCGGTCAGTAAGGAGAGAGACAGAGAGATAGAAAGAGAGACAACATGAGAGAGAGAGAAATAGCGTGAGACAGAGCGATAGAGAGAGAGCTGGAGGGCATCACTACGACACTATTCAATTTCCTCGCTTCCCATGGAGCTCTTTCTTAAAACACATTTAAGAGAAGTCGATGACAGGGAAATTACTTTCATAGCGGCAGAGTTATGAGAATCTAAAAATCACATAACGGTGAGTTCTATGATGTTGTTAGGGAGCCCTTGGCCCAGAGAAGCCTCCCCAATTTAATGATGCACTGTCAGAGGAACTAGGATGTCCGGTGTGAGGAACTAGCATGTCCAGTGTGAGGAACTAGCATGTCCAGTGTGAGGAACTAGCATGTCCAGTGTGAGGAACTAGGACGTCCAGTGTGAGGAACTAGGACGTCCAGTGTGAGGAACTAGGACGTCCAGTGTGAGGAACTAGGACGTCCAGTGTGAGGAACTAGGACGTCCAGTGTGAGGAATTACAATGTCCAGTGTGAGGAATTAGAATGTCCAGTGTGAGGAATTAGAATGTCCATTGTGAGGAACTAGGACGTCCATTGTGAGGAATTAGAATGTCCATTGTGAGGAACTAGGACGTCCATTGTGAGGAATTAGAATGTCCAGTGTGAGGAATTGGGACGTCCAGTGTGAGGAACTAGGATGAATGAGTCAGGTATCCACCTTCTCACTGGGAGTCCAGCAGAATAAACCACTAAGTAGTATAATAACTACTAACTCTGCACTGCATTTTCTGTGTATATTTGACCACAACACACTTTCTGTTCTTAAAAAGAGAAGCAAAACATCTGTTAAATGCCAAATAATTCATTTGGCAGAGTGTGATCAGTAAGTAAACTGGTTTACTTTGGCAGGATGGAGGTGAATGGTGGTGAATGGACTTGGGGTGAATGGCCAGTGAAGGATAATGCAAACAGGGACCAGGCAGGTATTTGAGGACCAGTAAACAACAGTGGTCCAGCCAGGTACTCGAGGACCAGTAAATAACAGTGGTCCAGCCAGGTACTCGAGGACCAGTAAATAACAGTGGTCCAGCCAGGTACTCGAGGACCAGTAAACAACAGTGGTCCACCCACGTACTCGAGGACCAGTAAACAACAGTGGTCCACCCACGTACTCGAGGACCAGTAAACAACAGTGGTCCACCCAGGTACTCGAGGACCAGTAAACAACAGTGGTCCACCCACGTACTCGAGGACCAGTAAACAACAGTGGTCCAGCCAGGTACTCGAGGACCAGTAAACAACAGTGGTCCACCCACGTACTCGAGGACCAGTAAACAACAGTGGTCCAGCCAGGTACTCGAGGACCAGTAAACAACAGTGGTCCACCCACGTACTCGAGGACCAGTAAACAACAGTGGTCCACCCACGTACTCGAGGACCAATAAACAACAGTGGTCCACCCAGGTACTCGAGGACCAGTAAACAACAGTGGTCCACCCAGGTACTCGAGGACCAGTAAACAACAGTGGTCCACCCAGGTACTCGAGGACCAGTAAACAACAGTGGTCCACCCAGGTACTCGAGGACCAGTAAACAACAGTGGTCCACCCAGGTACTCGAGGACCAGTAAACAACAGTGGTCCACCCAGGTACTCGAGGACCAGTAAACAACAGTGGTCCACCCAGGTACTCGAGGACCAGTAAACCACAGTGGTCCACCCAGGTACTCGAGGACCAGTAAACCACAGTGGTCCACCCACGTACTCGAGGACCAGTAAACAACAGTGGTCCACCCAGGTACTCGAGGACCAGTAAACAACAGTGGTCCACCCAGGTACTCGAGGACCAGTAAACCACAGTGGTCCACCCAGGTACTCGAGGACCAGTAAACCACAGTGGTCCAGCCAGACCCCGTGATTGCACCTCAACTAATACCCTGTTTCCTCTCCAGGCTCTAGGGTAGATTGAACGCTCTCTGAAGCAAACCTGCAGCTGTTTTGGAGGCAGCCATTGGGATTTGGGCAGAGGGTTTGAGATGGTCCACCATTCTTTTAAGTGTACCCAGAACCATTCCCATTACAGTCCATTTTCCCTGCTCAGCAACTGTAGCCATTGCCTTACGATATATTACCTCCTGGTTTCTGTGACACACTGATTAGAAAAGGGAAGAAGCGGCCTACAGAGGATGTTTCTGTTACTTAGTGGGAAGACACAGTGAGGCAGTGAAACATTAAATTAGTCATATGAGCTGTAACCATGGAGACGAGGTTTCACACCGTACCTGTAAAATGTATAAAACTACAGTAAATGTAGTTAATGTCCTTAATGTATCTCTGTTTTGTACTGCACAACACATCAAGACGTCTCTCTTAAAACAGAATACATTTCCTGTTTAGATAGACAGCGACAACATGTTACACAATCCATTAGAAAGAAAGCAAGTTTTTAAAATGAAAACTTTCTGAATGCTGTCTGATCTAAGGGTTGATATGCAACTTCACACGCAATCTCTATCAATGTGAATAAGTTGGTGTTAAAATACAACCTGGTTTGAAGAGTCAATGAACTAGTTCTTGCTTCTGAGTTTGCTGCAGGTATATAACTTTCTTCCATATAGGCAATTCTGATCTGACTGAAATCCGATTACTGACTTATCCACTGCAATTTAACTTGAGAGTTTACTTTTTCTTTGAAGCCAACTAGGGACCTTTCCAGGGACAACTCTAGTTAGGAACAGGTCACCAAAAACAGGGACGTCTTGTCACCTTACCATCTTACTATGGAGGAACCAGTACCTGTGGGCCAGGTACATTTCCATTGGACAACATCTGACCTGAGGCCACACTAATACAGATGCCCAGGACTCTAAACGGTGGCAACTTGCATTCCTGTTACTTTTTGAGTGTCCTGATCACTGCACCAAACAGACTAGGGTCTAGTCGTCATCTGATATCTGGTCACTTCCTGACCACTAAGGATTGGACTAACACGAACAGAGCACCTATTGGACTAACACTGACAGAGCACCTTTTGGACTAACACGAACAGAGCACCTATTGGACTAACACTGACAGAGCACCTATTGGACTAACACTGACAGAGCACCCATTGGACTAACACTGACAGAGCACCCATTGGACTAACACTGACAGAGCACCCATTGGACTAACACTGACAGAGCACCCATTGGACTAACACTGACAGAGCATCCATTGGACTAACACTGACAGAGCACCCATTGGACTAACACTGACAGAGCACCCATTGGACAAACACTGACAGAGCACCCATTGGACTAACACTAACAGAGCACCCATTGGACTAACACTGACAGAGCACCCATTGGACTAACACTGACAGAGCACCCATTGGACTAACACTGACAGAGCACCCATTGGACTAACACTGACAGAGCACCCATTGGACTAACACTGACAGAGCACCCATTGGACTAACACTGACAGAGCACCTGTTGGACTAACACTGACAGAGCACCTGTTGGACTAACACTGACTCACTAGTATAACATGGCAGTCCTTCACTAAAAAGTATTGTAGGCTATTAGCTAATACTGTAGTATGAGGTGGCTGGCTCAGGCTAGACTGGATGTAATATACACTCACCTAAAGGATTATTAGGAACACCATACTAATACTGTGTTTGAACCCCTTTCGCCTTCAGAACTGCCTTAATTCTACGTGGCATTGATTCAACAAGGTGCTGAAAGCATTCTTTAGAAATGTTGGCCCATATTGATAGGATAGCATATTGCAGTTGATGGAGATTTGTGGGATGCACATCTAGGCCACGAAGCTCCCGTTCCACCACATCCCATTGGGTTGAGATCTGGTGACTGTGGGGGCCATTTCAGTACAGTGAACACATTGTCATGTTCAAGAAACCAATTTGAAATGATTCGAGCTTTGTGACATGGTGCATTATCCTGCTGGAAGTAGCCATCAGAGGATGGGTACATAGTGGTCATACAGGGATGGACATGGTCAGAAACAATGCTCAGGTAGGCCGTGGCATTTAAACTATGCCCAATTGGCACTAAGGAACCTAAAGTGTGCCAAGAAAACATCCCCCACACCATTACACCACCACCAGCCTGCACAGTGGTAACAAGGCATGATGGATCCATGTTCTCATTCTGTTTACGCCAAATTCTGACTCTACCATCTGAATGTCTCAACAGAAATTGAGACTCATCAGACCAGGCAACATTCTTCCAGTCTTCAATTGTCCAATTTTGGTGAGCTTGTGCAAATTGTAGCCTTTTTTTCCAATTTGTAGTGGAGATGAGTGGTACCCGGTGGGGTCTTCTGCTGTTGTAGCCCATCCGCCTCAAGGTTGTGCGTGTTGTGGCTTCACAAATGCTTTGCTGCATACCTCGGTTGTAACGAGTGGTCAGTCAAAGTTGCTCTACTATCAGCTTGAATCAGTCGGCCAATTCTCCTCTGACCTCTAGCATCAACAAGGCATTTTCGCCCACAGGACTGCCGCATACTGGATGTTTTTCCCTTTTCACACAATTCGTTGTAAACCCTAGAAATGGTTGTGCATGAAAATCCCAGTAACTGAGCAGATTGTGAAATACTCAGACCGGCCCGTCTGGCACCAACAACCATGCCACGCTCAAAATTGCTTAAATCACCTTTCTTTCCAATTTTGACATTCAGTTTGGAGTTCAGGAGATTGTCTTGACCAGGACCACACCCCTAAATGCATTGAAGCAACTGCCATCTGATTGGTTGATTAGATAATTGCATTAATGAGAAATTTAACAGGTGTTCCTAATAATCCTTTAGGTGAATGTAAGTTGTTTATTTACATGATCAAATGATTTATATCCATCTGATGCCAAACTCTGCAGGACTTTGATTCACTAAATTCTCAAATATAGAAAATAGTATGTGTATATTTTGACAGGTACTGTATATGTAATTCAAAGATGACCCCTTGAGAGTAATGGGTACTGAGGAGTTTGGGCTGTCTGTGGTTTGTGGTCTGGAGTTTGGGCTGTCTGTGGTTTGTTAGCTCAGCGGTAGGCCAGCAGAAGTTTGAACGTATTCTGTTGTTTTCAAAAGAGCAGTTGTTCCTGAATCCAAGAATGTTGGACTTGCTGTGTCTTGTCCATTTCTGATCCCCCTGAATTCACTGAATTCTTTTACCATCTCAGAGCTGGTTTTGACAGCTAGGGACTGCCTTGAACACGCTGTAAAGACCATTCCAGCTCGGTTCCCTGTAACTCCAAGCCTTCAGCTCATTCCACTCCTGCATCTGTAGGTCCGTGATCCAGGGTTGTCCAGCCATCTCAGGGGTGATCCAGGGTCGTCCTTTTCGGGGGTGATCCAGGGTCGTCCATCTCGGGGGTGATCCAGGGTCGTCCAGCCATCTGGGGGGTGATCCAGGTTCGTCCATCTCTGGGGTGATCCAGGTTCGTTCATCTCAGGGGTGATCCAGGTTCGTCCATCTCGGGGGTGATCCAGGGTCGTCCATCTCGGGCGTGATCCAGGGTCGTCCATCTCGGGCGTGGCATTGTGGTTTGGGGCTGCTTTGTTGCCTCAGGTCCTTGCCATCATTGAGTCCCTCCTGGTGACATGCTAACCCATGACCTATATATCCTGGTGACATGCTAAACAACTACCTATAACCCCTGGTGACACCAAACCATGACCTATAACCCCTGACCTCACACTAACCCGTGACCTATGTGGAATCATTGTATGAGACCACTATATGTAAAGACTAATATCCTATACCTTTCTGTCTTTGGAAAACCAATGAATAGAGGATAATTGATTCCTTGACCTCTGAAGCTCTGTACACACTAATACATATTGAAAAATCCATCCACCTTTAAACTACATCTGCTGAAAGGTGCTTCTGTTTAGTTCCTGGTAATAATGGTAATAACACCCATTCTGTTGCACTGATCCCAACTGCTCAGATACGTTTCTGTCATTTAACAGATTCATGTCTTAAAGGAATTGCAAAACATTTTCAGGTGAATTAATCTAAATGCCAAACTGAAGTGAAGTTTTAGCACACTAATCTAGCCTGATGGACTCAAACATATAATTGTCCATAATCCTTAAAGGCTTGTGCTCATAGACCTAAACATTGGCTTTAGGCTATATGATATATTTGTCTTAAAACACACCCAGAGAAAGGCCCCACCCCTAGTCTCATTTCACTTTGACAAGCAATAACAGCCTGTGTACACACATCTGAAACTTCCCCATGACAGCAGAGGACTGACAAGTATTTACCAGGCAAATCATGTCAGAAAGAGACATTTTACAATGATGCAGCAATGCGGAAAAGTTTAATAGAACCACACTCAATTAACAAGCAGCAGCAACAATGGCAGTGTGTCCGAACAAAGTAGTAAGAACCTTTAGGGAATAAACACACACACACACACACAGCAGTTAATCAACTTTAGTGACTGGGGAAAACAAAAGACTGGCCTGAGGCTCATTATTAGGTTTAGGAATAATTTAATTATTATCAAGTCAATACAATTTAAATTAATTACAACCACCAGCCTGTTCATATAAAGAAGGCAAATCGTGAGTCACATGGCAATCAGTCCGTATATAGTGTGCTTCGTCTACCCAGAGGGATGCTCGTTAAGAAAACAATATGTAGGTCTGTGACTCATGTCATGAAACCTAGCAAAGCCTGCCTTCCAAATGGCTCCGTTCCCTATGTAGCACACTCCCTGTGACCAGAGTCCTATGGGCCACGTTCAAAAGTTGACCACTTCTCAGGGAATAGGGTGCCATGCCATTTGGTTGTTAGGTTGTGTATCCGTTGCAGACAAGTTGTCCTCTGTCTTGGCCTCTCTGGGATATGAGCCTTTAGTCTTTAAACTTTCTGCCATGTCACATGCCTTGCCTTATCCGTGAGGGAGTGGAATGAAGACAGAGAGATGGAGAGAAGCGAAGGAGAAGATGGACGGAGAGAGAGAGAGAGAGAGAGAGAGAGTGTGTAAATGTGGAGAAACCTACCCTGAAGAGATCGTACATTTCTGTCACCAGTTGAAATTCACATGGTTCATTAAAGCATCATACGTCAGTAATTATGACAAGTTCTGGACACTTAGATAATGTGTCTGACAACACACTGCAACAAAACCAATGCTGTTATGTCAAAGTCATTTGGATTTCATGTTACTGGGTACAACTTGACTGTGTGCGTCTGTGTGTGTTTGCTCCTCAACCTGACTGTCATATTAAAATAATCTGTAAAAGTTTCCAGAGCTGAGGGTGAAATCTGGAGCCTGATAACAGTCACCCCCTCAACAAATGATTTATAGAAATCAAGTCCATAACCAAGTAGTTTAATGGCGGAGTGGTTAAACCAACTCGGTGGTCCCACGATCTAAAGACTCCGCTGTCAGGTGACTCCGCAGCATATTTTATGTCCCATCAGAACCGCCTGGAGGAGAGCAGAAAGCAGGAAATAAAGCCCCTCGTTGCCCAACGGAGGCTCCGCTCCATTACAGATCACTGTGCAATCAGCAGTCAAACGGTTAGCAACTTGTTGAGTCAGGGTGTGATCACATTCCACAGCGCACCTAAATCTCCCCTCCTAAATCATTCACAAACCGTCCTCTCCACGTCACTCCCAAACCCCCAGCCAGCCGACCTCACCGCCCCCTGTCCCCCATAGTTCATCATGGCTCCTTACCTTTAAGCTGTGAAACCAGTCGTAACCCTCAAAACAGCAGCAGCAGTAGTAATCTCCGAGCCCTCTGTGAGCCAGCAGTCTAGTTTAGCATCCACCCGTAGCTCTAAGTTGATCAGGCCACACCTCTGGCTGCAGGGTATACCCACCACAATCAAGCTGCAACTTGATCTCTCTCTCTCTCTCTCTCTCTCTCTCTCTCTCTGGGTGTGTGTGTGTGTGTGTGTGCGTGTGTGTGTAAAGAAGGGGTGGGGCCAACTGGCTTGGGATGGGAAGGGCCAAGCAAGAGCAAACACATGTGACTGTGAGAACATGCACATTCTCACGCATGCACGCACGCACACGCTTGTGTACAACAGTGTTATCTGTAAGTGGTACAGAGTGCTGTGGGCATTCTCGGCCTGCAGCAACCCAGAGACTGAATTGGAAACGAGGTAATTCAGGAAGTGGCTTTTCTTGTTTAGTACAACATCTAGGACGGGGATTTCTATTGGGGTTGGCAAAGGTTCAGGGGGGGGTAATCGTTCTTTTTTTTATACTACTTTAAGTTCTAGCAACTTCATATTGGTTTATTGTACCGACATAATTCATCGTGGGTACATTCTCGTTCATTCTTCACGTTTATCCCTCTTCTCTCCGTAGCTGTGGTAGCCAGGTCTGGTAGAGAGGTACTCTCCCCCACCTCCACCTTCAAACAAAAATCAACTCTGCCCTTCAGTCGGAGCCTTCCTCAACCTGCCTGCTCCCAAACATCCCAGAATGGTTCCCAGATGCCTACAAATACCATGGTAATTGGCACTACTGTTGACTCAGTCCATATCCACATCACCCACCTTCAGTCTGTTACATCCAGAAAATAATAAATGAGATGCCTGTTCCCACTGTCACCAGCGCCTCTCCAACACATCGCTGAGACCTTACGTCGATACAAACAGAAACATACCACAGACTCGCAACGCCCCTTCACTCCAGATGTAGAAAGGTGAAAAAGGTAAAGCTGGTAGAGAGAATAATGGAAAGGCAACAATAGTGGTCAAATATGGGCTGGTTAGATTTGTGTGTAGTGCTTCAAAAAAGAATGTTGCTGTAAAATGGAAATGTGTTTTTGCATAATCCACCTTTCCCTAAAACATGCGTGGCACATGAGTGACTAAAGATGAGCCACTGTCGAATAACCTGGACGCACAGAGACCAACAGAGACAAACAGATAGACACAGACAGTCATGCAACTTGGAACTTTTTGATGGTTTTTCTAGGTCCTGTAAATTGTCTCTCTGGATTTACAGACTGGCTGTAATTGTCTCTCTAGATGGATGAAATGGAGTTAATGGTCTCTCTAGATGAATGGACTGGCTGTAATGGTCTCTTTAGATGGATGGAATGGCTGTAATGGTCTCTCTAGATGGATGGACTGGCTGTAATGGTCTCTTTAGATGGATGGAATGGCTGTAATGGTCTCTCTAGATCACAGGTGTCGAACCGGTTCCACAAAGGGCCGAGTGTCTGCAGGTTTTTGGTTTTTCCTATAAATTGGTTCCTAGTTCATACCTACACAACCAGGTGAGGGTAGAAACAAACCAATCAGTGACCTAATTAACCAATCAAGTACAAGGAGAGAGCAAAAACCTGCAGACACTCGGCCCTCCGTGGAACCGGTTTGACACCTCTGCTCTAGATGGATGGACTGGCTGTAATGGTATCTCTAGATGGATGAAATGGAGTTAATGGTCTCTCTAGATGAATGGACTGGCTGTAATGGTCTCTTTAGATGGATGGAATGGCTGTAATGATCTCTCTAGATGGATGGACTGGCTGTAATGGTCTCTTTAGATGGATGGAATGGCTGTAATGATCTCTCTAGATGGATGGACTGGCTGTAATGGTCTCTTTAGATGGATGGAATGGCTGTAATGGTCTCTCTAGATGGATGGACTGGCTGTAATGGTATCTCTAGATGGATGAAATGGAGTTAATGGTCTCTCTAGATGAATGGACTGGCTGTAATGGTCTCTCTAGATGAATGGACTGGCTGTAATGGTCTCTCTAGATGAATGGACTGGCTGTAATGGTCTCTCTAGATGGATGGAATGGCTGTAATGGTCTCTCTAGATGGATGGAATGGCTGTAATGGTCTCTCTAGATGGATGGAATGGCTGTAATGGTCTCTCTAGATGGATGGAATGGCTGTAATGGTCTCTCTAGATGGATGGAATGGATTTAATGGTCTCTCTAGATTGGATGGAATGGATTTAATGGTCTCTCTAGATGGATGGACTGGCTGTAATGGTCTCTCTAGATGGATATACTGACTAATGGTCTCTATAGATGGAGAGGCAGGAGGATGCTATTCACCTCCTACACCCTCTCATTTTACTGTTCAATAAACTAAGACTGGAAAGCCCTTTCTATTAACTCTGTGGAATCGTTTTTCAATAGAGAACTGGGTGGTAATCAACATATGGACAAAGTGGTGTAGGTCCACATGACCTCAGTGATTTAACCAAGCCTGGTAGTCATGCAGGTTCAATTTAAATAGTCTGAAGGCATCTGGGGATGTTATTTACTATTTAAAACACTTGGAAAGGGATGGGTAATCAGGTTGACAACAGTGTGTAAAGGAACAATGTTGTTTACTTGTTCATTGCAAATCGTGGCTCGAGTTCTGCATTCCTCCTAAAGGATAAGAGGCTACTGTATTAACTACACTTCTGTATCCACCCAGTGCTCTAGAATAAACAGAAGATCCTAAAAAAACTAAGTTGATATATATATATATATATATATATATATATATATATATATATATATATATATATATATATATATATATATATATATATATATATATATATATATATATATATATATATATATATATATATAAAGTTGTTTGTCCACACATCTCAGAAATCCCTCAGATACTGGTAGCTGACCTTCAGCTCGCATAAATTTTGTTTAATCTAAAAAAATATTTTTTCTAAGACCCCCCCCCCCTTTTTTTTTAAAGCTTTTGGGAATTGGTAAACTAAAAGTGAAAGTGAGTATAGAGAGTGCGCTATAGAGTTGGTTTGAATGTGAACTGATGTTGGTGTATTCTAGCTAACTTCTACATGGTGGGAGATAAATAGGGATACCTCCTTGAAGTTTTCCTTGTGGAGTTTTTACAACAGGACACAGTATATTAATACGAGTCAAATAAATGTAACTACTCATGACAGTCCCTTTAAAAAAGGTGACATACATGGTAATTACTAATTAATAAATTAAGTAATTTTACACAACAAATCAGGTAAGGTCCAGGGACCCCCATTTCAATGGGAATGTCCTCTTAGGTTCCTGGAGTAGAATATAGTAGGACTAGAGTATACTAAGAACAGAGTAGAGCAGGAGTAGAGTTTAGTAGGACTAGAGTATACTAAGAACAGAGTAGAGCAGGAGTAGAGTATAGTAGGACTAGAGTATGCTAGGAACAGAGTAGAGTAGGACTAGACTATATTATGAACAGAGTAGAGCAGGAGTAGATAGTTCTGGACTCATATCTTAATCGTGAGTGTGCTGTGTCAGGAAGTGCAGAATAATGATGGTTAAAACACATGGAGCAGATATAAAGCAGAGCCTGGTAACCCCAATGGTAATGTAGTCCATGTAACCTGTCAGATATAAAGCAGAGCCTGGTAAATCCAATGGTAATGTAGTCCATATAACCTGACAGATATAAAGCAGAGCCTGGTAACTCCAATGGTAATATAGTCCATATAACCTGACAGATATAAAGCGGGCCCTGGTAACACCAATGGTAATGTAGTCCATATAACATTTCAGATATAAAGCAGGACCTTATAGTTCCAATGGTAATGTAGTCCATATAACCTGACAGCATGTTGGTGGTCCAGGGAGAAGGAAGCCACTCTGAACACTGAGACCAAACCACCACTGGATAAACCCTACAGGCAGCCCACTGAAGCGGAAACATGGAGGCTCATAAAATATTCCCATATAATGTATGACAGACAGACACACACGCACACACACACAGACAAACACAGAGAGAAACAGACACAGAGAGAGAGAAACCAGCACAGAGGGAGAAACAGACAGTTTAAAAAAATAAATAAGGAAATAGGGTTAGGTTAAGTGTTCCCTTATAGTGAAAAATGCATGAATCTCTCCTCTCCAGCCAAGTAGACAGCATGGGATTATCCAAGAACAGGAGGGGAGGGCAGAAGATTAACTCCTGATGTTCCTCTTTTGGTTTCACTAGTGGATCTCGGTCAGCTGTGGATCTCGGTCAGCTGTGCTACAGAGACACCTCTGTTTGGCTTGTTAATCCCCAGCCACATCTTGAACACACAGCCCTGTTAGCTGAGCTACAGTCATAAGAAGCCCCAGTGAACGCACTGCAGTAGATGGGCAACATCCTCTTAGTTCACTGGGGTCCAGTTCATTAGTGCGCACTGTGACAAAACCTAACTTTCACAACTAAAGAGAACGTTCCCTGTGAACAACGCAGTCTGACCCACTGCTGTGGGAATGTGGCAGTTCAGTGTCGTATCCGGATTGTCTGAGCTTTCTCCTGCTACGATAAATAAACAGAGCCTTATTCTGCTTTAATTAAATGCTCCTCCCAACAAACACTAGAGCAGATTGACACGAATGGCTGCATTTAAACTGGTAGCAAGCATCTGATCTCCCCCTTAAACCAAGAACATCAAATCTATGGACATTGGATCATTTCCAGATGCTCAGACTGGTCAAAAGACTGGTATAATAATAATAACAATAAAGAAATTTGCTCTGCTTCTATAGCGCCTTCATTACAAAATAATCTTAAATCAAGCGCTTCTGTTTAAAAAAAAAAAACTATTATAGTAACATTAGAACATTTAGCTGCTGTACATAATAGAGTAGGTCTGTGCAACAATGGTCAGGTCAAGTAGAAAGTTTTAATTGTTTTAAACCTGCAACAGATGGAGAGAAGGATCAACAACGCTTCAGGAGAGGCGTATCAATGACAGCTCGCAAAACAATTGGAAGAATATAACTTAGTCTATTGCTAGCTCGCCATTCTTAGCAGAATTCCCCATGGCTTAGGAGACCGTTGGCTAAACAACTAAATAAAGGTGGTATAGAGTAGCTAGGCTTTCAAATCAAAATGGTTAACTTAAACTTGCTAGCATTGTTATCTAGCTATGTTAGAGAGCAAATTAGCCATCAAATTAGCAGGCAGGAAAGAAATATTAAGCCAGACTTAAAATATTCTCATTTAGTTACTCAAGACCAAAGACATTTATAAAAACATTTAAAACAAGACAATATAAAAGTATTTGATATGTCTGGGAAAGTGTTGCGTCGTGTGAACAAGCCCTCCCTCCTGTTCCTTGCTCCCCTTATCACTGAGATGCACTGAATCTCCCCCTTCTGTCCCTTGAGCGGCTGCTATGCTTTCCCGCAGATCCAGCTAATTAAGAAGCTCCTGAGGAATTCTCCTACGAAAAGGGCAGCATTCTTGTTTAGGTATTTGTTTGTTCAGATGACGATCGGATGGGCTGGTGCTTGTTTGGTGATGGCTGTGCTATGACCACTTTTGCGAAGGAGAAGTTTCCTTAACGTTGAGCATCTCAGTCATTTAAACGTTAAAACCTGCACATGCCTACTATAGGTTGGTGGGTGTCCCTTTGGTTGATGCCTGGCAATGAGGGTGGATTGATTTCCTGCCTGTTGGGCCCTGTCCGGGGCCCCCAGGTAGGGCCACAGTGTCGCCGGACCCCCCCATCTCAATTGAAGGTCTTATGTTGCTATACTATTGTGCTGGGGGATTGGGTCAGTTCTCCTTCCCCACTAAGTTCTCCTTCTCCACTATAAATCGTTGTTGATATGAGGAATGCATTTTCAGAATTTTCCCAGTCTCCTCCCGTTTTAAACTTTAGGAGGACATGAGGTCCTGGTCCACACCTGCGGAGTACCTGGTTTGGGGGGCCCATTGCTGTCCCTGTCCTTGTCCATCTGGTCATACTTCTGACCTAGTCTAAATTTAAATGGACCTAGTCTAAATTTAAATGGACTAAATTTAAAATAGCCCACATGCATTTATTAATTATTCCAATTTGACTCTTAATTTCTCACCCGGCACAGCCAGAAGAGGACTGGTCACCCCTCTGAGCCTGGGTCCTCTCTAGGTTTCTTCCTAAAATTCGGCCTTCTTAGGGAGTTTTTCAACACAAATTTTGTTTTCTCCTTTTCTGTAAAAGCACTTTGTGACAACTGCTGTTGTAAAAAGGGCTTAATAAATAAATTGGATTGATTGATATAGACTATGCATTTCAGTAACTACTTGAATTGTGACTGCGAACCAATTTGTATAAATAGGAAGGAAGTCTCTGTTTGGGATGCCCACCTCTCACAGCTGTGAGGATAACACCAGGACTTAAACAGCATCTGAGTGAACGACGGAAGGACAATCGTCACAGAGATTGATGGTCGCCTCCTGACCGGGTCCCTTTAAGAAGAGCCATGTCTACTGCCACCCTCGTCTCCATCTCCTCCCGCATCACCAGTCACCAGGCAACTGTGCATCTCTCCCTCCATCTCCCTCTCAGACTTGCTCTCTTTCTCACCTCTGGCTCTCTGCAATTCGATCTATACGGGTCATTTAGCACCGTTATCCAAAGAAACGCGACATTTCTCATGCTGGTCCAGTGTGGGAATCGAACCCACAAAAACCCTGGAGTGGCAGTCTTGCTCTACCGACTGAGTCTTTATTTCGCTCTCTCTTCTCAGAGTCTAGGTGTGGTTGAACATATTCCTCTGGAATAAACATTAAGGCCTGATTAAAGCATCATATAGCCTCCTCATCCTACGAGAGCTGTGCACAGCGTTTAATTGGTATGACTGTAGTATTCCAACATATAATAAACAGGTCTTAATACATATTGACAGTAATCACCATTAAGGCCCTAATCGTACATGGCAGAGCTGTGTAAAACCATATTAATCTACACAAATCCCACATCATTTCCCTGTGAGTGGGTATGTCATTGGAAGACTCTCTGACAATGCTAATCCCATTTCCATTCTGTTGAATTCTATGGGTTCTGTACTACTGTCTGATCCACTGAATTAAATCAACCCCAGAAATCCAAGACAAGGGTTTTTCCCTCCAGCCTCCCCCTCCACTCCCCTTCTTCGGTCTCTCCAGCGCTCCTCCTTGCTAGGTTACTCCCGCCTGTGCTCCCTCCCTCCTGCTCCACTCGCTTGGATTCTCCAGCTGCTCCTGCCTCCCAGGGCTCCGGCCCTTGCCTCCTAACCCTCTCTCCCCTTACTTTGCTCCTATAGCCTCCACTGCTTCCTCTCTCACGACGCCGTCTTCCTGTAGTGTAAACAGCTCCCTGTATGGTACAACAAGAATTGACTGGGTTTTTTTAACAAACACTCTCCTATAGTTTTTTTATTTCCTCCTGCCCTGCTTGGTTCTCCCGGAGTGCCGCTGTTCGTTGGTGTACACAGTCTTTGTCCCAACACTCCTGTCAGGAACCGAAGGTGAATAGAATACTGTCCTGTCCTTCATAACCTTCTTCGGGGAAACAGGCTCTCCTTCATATTCTCCATATTTCCTCCTGCTTGCCCCGTACGCCCTTTGACGCTCGACTGCCAGGAATGTGACAGACTCCTTTATTGTTGATATTTGGACTGAAAAATCGATACGCGATAAAAGTTCAACTGATTCCCCAATTCATGCAGCTATGGTGCATGTAATGGTAATGAAGTTATACCTAACTGATTTGTAGATCGGCATTGTGTGAAACCGTCCTTTGTTGTTGCGGCGTACGGTTCTGTCGCCCCCAACCATCCCGGTTCTCCAGCTGTGACCTTGTCCGATGGGTGACTACTGATCCTGGTCCACTAACAGCAGAACATTCTGGTTCCACTTCTCAAGGTATTACCAACCAAACATGACTGTCACAGACTGAACACACTGTCTGGAGCAGGCAGGCCAGCGCAAAAGGGCAATAGAAAGTTTTTGGTGATCTATTGCCCAGTGTTTTACCAAAATTAGACAAACATGTGCCTCCTCCTTACAAACCTGTATGATCTAGTCAACCAGCAAAGAATGTTTAGTGACGAATGCAAAGGCTGCACTTTGATAACAGTTTATGGAATGTTTTTAAACCTTAATGATTCATTCTAAACCTTAATGATCCCAAATTAGGTAAACATTTGTAGGTTTACAGCCTGCCCCGCTTCACTCAACCGTCCGTCTGCTGCCCGTTAACAGCTTACAGTACGGTAGCTGAACCTCCTTTCAGGAAACAAAATCAACCTCCAAATCAGCTATGGATGAAGTACCCCTCAGAGCAGAGTAGCCCAGACTGATTTGCTGACTGGCTGAGTGGCTGAACCACCTTCAGATATTCTTAACCCTCAGAAGAGGACCGCATGGGGTCCCCTCCCAGGACTGGCCAAGCTCAACTCCCACTCCATGATCTAGTACGCCGAGGACTTGACAGTGGTTAAATCAACTATGACATGTCAAGATACAGGGAGGTCAGACTCAATTGGCGCATACAAAAAACCTCTCCCTCAGTGTCAATAAAACCAAGATGATCGTGGACTATGGAAAAAGTGGAGGAGCGAGTACCACCCAATCATATTGACTCGCCACAGAGACTTACTCGCATCATCCATTCTCATGTATACACATCCTGTCACACCTACATGGCAGGTCATCATGTATATACACCCTGTCACACCTACATGGAGGGTCATCATGTATATACACCCTGTCACACCTACATGGAGGGTCATCATGTATATACACCCTGTCACACCTACATGGAGGGTCATCATGTATATACACCCTGTCACACCTACATGGAGGGTCATCATGTATATATACACCCTGTCACACCTACATGGAGGGTCATCATTTATATACACCCTGTCACACCTACATGGAGGGTCATCATGTATATACACCCTGTCACACCTACATGGAGGGTCATCATGTATATATACACCCTGTCACACCTACATGGAGGGTCATCATGTATATACACCCTGTCACACCTACATGGAGGGTCATCATGTATATATACACCCTGTCACACCTACATGGAGGGTCATCATGTATATATACACCCTGTCACACCTACATGGAGGGTCATCATGTATATACACCCTGTCACACCTACATGGAGGGTCATCATGTATATACACCCTGTCACACCTACATGGAGGGTCATCATGTATATACACCCTGTCACACCTACATGGAGGGTCATCATGTATATACACCCTGTCACACCTACTTGGAGGGTCATCATGTATATACACCCTGTCACACCTACATGGAGGGTCATCATGTATATACACCCTGTCACACCTACATGGAGGGTCATCATGTATATACACCCTGTCACACCTACATGGAGGGTCATCTTGTACATCTATTTATATGTCAAACCTACAGTGGGGAGAACAAGTATTTGATACACTGCCGATTTTGCAGGTTTTCCCACTTACAAAGCATGTAGAAGTCTGTAATTTATATCATAGGTACTCTTCAACTGTGAAACAAAACAAAAATCCAGAAAATCACATTGTATGATATTTAAGTAATTAATTGGCATTTTATTGCATGACATAAGTATTTGAAAAGCAGAACTTAATATTTGGTACAGAAACTTTGTTTGCAATTACAGAGATCTTACGTTTTCTGTAGTTCTTGACCAGGTTTGCACACACTACAGCAGGGATTTTGGCCCACTCCTCCATACAGACCTTCTCCAGATCCTTCAGGTTTCGGGGCTGTCGCTGGACAATACAGACTTTCAGCTCCCTCCAAAGATTTTCTATTGGGTTCAGGTCTGGAGACTGGCTAGGCCACTCCAGGACCTTGAGATGCTTCTTACGGAGCCACTCCTTAGTTGCCCTAGTTGTGTGTTTCGGGTCGTTGTCATGCTGGAAGACCCAACCACGACCCATCTTCAATGCTCTTACTGAGGGAAGGAGGTTGTTGGCCAAGATCTTGCGATACATGGCCCCATCCATCCTCCCCTCAATACGGTACAGTCGTCTGGTCCCCTTTGCAGAAAAGCATCCCCATAGAATGATGTTTCCACCTCCATGCTTCACGGTTGGGATGGTGTTCTTGGGGTTGTACTCATCCTTCTTATTCCTCCAAACACAGCGAGTGGAGTTTAGACCAAAAAACTATATTTTGGTCTCATCAGACCACATGACCTTCTCCCATTCCTCCTCTGGATCATCCAGATGGTCATTGGCAAACTTCAGACGGGCCTGGACATGCGCTGGCTTGAGCAGGGGGACTTTGCGTGCACAGCAGGATTTTAATCCATGACGGCGTAGTGTGTTACTAATGGTTTTCTTTGAGACTGTGGTCCCAGCTCTCTTCAGGTCATTGACCAGGTCCTGCCGTGTAGTTCTGGGCTGGTCCCTCACCTTCCTCATGATCATTGATGCCCCACGAGGTGTGATCTTGCATGGAGCCCCAGACCGAGGGAGATTGACCGTCATCTTGAACTTCTTCCATTTTTTTATAATTGCGCCAACAGTTGTTGCCTTCTCACCAAGCTGCTTGCCTATTGTCCTGTAGCCCATCCCAGCCTTGTGCGGGTCTACAATTTTATCCCTGATGTCCTTACACAGCTCTCTGGTCTTGGCCATTGTGGAGGGTTGGAGTCTGTTTGATTGAGTGTGTGGACAGGTGTCTTTTATACAGGTAACGAGTTCAAACAGGTGCAGTTAATACAGGTAATGAGTGGAGAACAGGAGGGCTTTTTATAGGTCTGTGAGAGCTGGAATTCTTACTGGTTGGTAGGTGATCAAATACTTATGTCATGCAATAAAATGCTAAGTAATTACTTAACAATCATACAATGCGATTTTCTAGATTTTTGTTTTAGATTCCGTCTCTCACAGTTGAAGAGTACCTATGATAAAAACGACAGACTTCTACATGCTTTGTAAGTGGGAAAACCTGCAAAATCGGCAGTGTATCAAATACTTGTTCTCCCCACTGTATATGACAGGTCATCTTGTACATCTGTTTATGCCAAACCTTCATGGCAGGTCATCATGTACATCTGTTTATATGTTAGACCTACATATATTTGTGTGTTTCATTCTCACATTTCCCACTTGCTGACTGATGTCTACTCCTATATTCCGGAAGAATGCAGTGTATCTGCCCATCTGTGTATATGATCAATATACACCTGGACTTGAAACTGACGGACAGTCTGGTTGACTGGAGGACACCTTATAAACCTGCAGGGACAAAGCCCAGACACTCACCACAAAGACACTTGGGTCCCGGGTCAGTCCTCACTGAAAGGTTGTGCATTAACCTGGCAACATGTTCACAATAGTCGCTGGAGGCGTGACGGTAAGGACGAAATCTTAACAAACAGTACAGTTCAGGTGTGATTGTATACAGTTGTTCCCTTCAGAATGATAATCTTATAAACCCTGATCCACGAAAGGTCTTTGGCATTTCTCAACCTTACTGCTGCTGCCTCAATTAATTATTTATTGCTGGCAATTAGTTCCTCATTGGTCTGTCTGCCTGGATCCTTCTGGACTAACCTATTTATCTAACAAAGGCAGAGAGAAAACAGCATTACGCATTTCGTGTCTCGTTATGACTGACAAAAACCTAAACTATAACTAGAGTCCTTTCTGTTTTTTTTTTATGTGATCATAAAAAAGTATGGCTTAAAAATTTAGTTCATTGCCATGGAGATTTACATTCCGGAACATTGTACATTATTGATCGAACCGAAGAATAAACTAGATAGCAAATGAAAGACTCCATCTCCTTCAGTCCCAGTCTCTCTCACTGCGTCTCCCTGGACATCCCCTCTCTCTCCTTCAGTCCCAGTCTCACTAACTGCGTCTCCCTGGACATCCCCTCTCTCTCCTTCAGTCCCAGTCTCTCACTGCGTCTCCCTGGACATCCCCTCTCTCTCCTTCAGTCCCAGTCTCACTCACTGCGTCTCCCTGGACATCCCCTCTCTCTCCTTCAGTCCCAGTCTCACTCACTGCGTCTCCCTGGACATCCCCTCTCTCTCCTTCAGTCCCAGTCTCACTAACTTTGTCTCCCTGGACATCCCCTCTCTCTCCTTCAGTCCCAGTCTCTCACTGCGTCTCCCTGGACATCCCCTCTCTCTCCTTCAGTCCCAGTCTCTCACTGCGTCTCCCTGGACATCCCCTCTCTCTCCTTCAGTCCCAGTCTCACTCACTGCGTCTCCCTGGACATCCCCTCTCTCTCCTTCAGTCCCAGTCTCTCACTGCGTCTCCCTGGACATCCCCTCTCTCTCCTTCAGTCCCAGTCTCTCACTGCGTCTCCCTGGACATCCCCTCTCTCTCCTTCAGTCCCAGTCTCTCACTGCGTCTCCCTGGACATCCCCTCTCTCTACATGTAACAGGGTATCCTGACACATGGGGCTCAAGGGCTCTAGATTAGAGGGGTTCCTCAAGCTAACAACATGCAACGTGTGAACTTGTAAATAATCCATCGATCCCTGAACCTGTAATCCTTTGATGTTTCATTTTGTGCTGCACCAGCCTTACTATAATAGTGACATTTCTGCACTACAATGAATACAATATGGTATAATGGGCCCATTGATCGGTGCTGGTGAGGGATGTGATATTGCCACTGCATTCATCACCATAGACCACTACGCTGTAGCACTTGCATGATGTGTTTATTGGCCTTAAGACGCGTGGATGTCTGCAGGGCCTTCCGACACATCGCAGCTCTGTTGGGCTCAGGGCAGCAAGGCTCTGTCAGTGTGCCATTACAGGCTGGTCTCCCCACACAGACCTGGCAACATTCTGACACGGCCCCCTGGTGTTGCACCCCTCCCGCCGTCCTGGTTACCGAACAGACAGGCTCTCCCAGCAGCTGACGCTATCCTGACCTTCGACCCCCCAGCCAGACTTCGCCCCCCTGCCCTGAGCTCAGCAAGAACATCTGCTCTAATGACTAATTACAGGCAACCAGATGAGCTGCGGACAGCATTCTGCTGAGCTGGGTCTTTGCTGCCCTGTCCTACCCCAGAAAATAATTTAACACCCCTGAAAACTGGACCAACCCCAGATCACTCAGGCCTTTGATGTTACTGACTGTACAGGTACCTAACAGAGTTCTACTGTAAATCACACTGACACACACAGCATTTGACTGACCGAACATTTGGAAGAGGAACAGTGTAACAGTCAATATGTTAGAGATCTGAAACAGCCAGTACGGCAGTAACAGTCAATATGTTAGAGGTCTGAAACAGACAGTACGGCAGTAACAGTCAATATGTTTGAGATCTGAAACAGCCAGTACGGCAGTAACAGTCAATATGTTAGAGATCTGAAACAGCCAGTACGGCAGTAAGAGTCAATATGTTAGAGATCTGAAACAGCCAGTACGGTAGTAACAGTCAATATGTTAGAGATCTGACACCGACAGTATTGCAGTAACAGTCAATATGTTAGAGATCCTAAACAGCCAGTACGGCAGTAACAGTCAATATGTTAGAGATCTGAAACAGCCAGTACGGCAGTAAGAGTCAATATGTTAGAGATCTGAAACAGCCAGTACGGTAGTAACAGTCAATATGTTAGAGATCTGACACCGACAGTATTGCAGTAACAGTCAATATGTTTGAGATCTGAAACAGACAGTACGGCAATAGGAGTCAATATGTTAGAGATCCTAAACAGCCAGTATGGCAGTAAGAGTCAATATGTTAGAGGTCTGAAACAGCCAGTACGGCAGTAACAGTCAATATGTTAGAGATCCTAAACAGCCAGTACGGCAGTAAGAGTCAATATGTTAGAGATCTGAAACAGCCAGTACGGCAGTAAGAGTCACACCGCTGTAGCAGGTAGTAGGCTAATTACAGTAAACTCCCAGAGACAATATTTGTTCAGTCATTCGCCGTAACAACCGGATGCATTTATGCCACAACATTACAGGCTAGATGTCGTAAATGGATTGCTCCGGTGAGAGTGGTGCGCTGTTCAGGAAATAGGGTGCCATTTTGGACACAGAAGGCCAGAGAGGGAGAATTAAGTATTTATGGGAGGAATAACTGATCACAGGACAGAATGGAGAAGACATGTTGGCAAAAGCAGTGAGGATCCAAACAGTGCTATTGTTTCTGTCGGATCATGGTGGGACAACGGGACATCACACACGTGCATCACTTTGTTTTTAAGCTCTCACTCAAAACATCTGCAGACGGTTTAGGAATGTAGTGTTTTCAGTGGTTTCACTGGTCTCTACCTGCTGCCTCTGGGGCTAATGTACTGCTGCATATGTACATGGAATCAAGTCTGACATACTGCTGGTTCAGGAAAAACTCCTATATCAACACTTTCCTGTCAAATAAGGCATTGAATGCCTGAAAATATATCTAAAACAAATAGTGTTTATTAACGTGTAATTGTCCTGTCACACCTAAGGAAAATTAATCTTATCTTAGACCAACATGAACTGGATTATGGATTACTTAATTGCTTAACATCAATAACACTGCAAGCTACCAAGGAGGGGTTATTGTAAACTGTGTGGCTGAAAGCCTAAATGCTAACTGAACGTTTTGGTATGTGACTTAGATTTTAGTACTTTAGTACTTTTTACTGTCAAATTGCAATGAAGCCAATCGGGGTTGTATCCAAGCACTCAGCGTTGCGTCGTTCATAAGAACAGCTATGTACCGTGATATAGTGGCCATTTATGTAGATACCTTACTGAAGAAATATACAAAACATATAGCTGAATGCACATTAATAATAATCATAATTTTGCAGTAAATTCGTTTGACAAAGTACTGCATTTTGGAAGGTGCAGTTGCGGATAAAGACGCCAGCTAGTTTTTCCTCATGTTACCGTCAGTGGGTAGGGTTGGAACCCTATGACTCAGTCTACGGTTGAGCTCAGACCGTGAAGAAAGCCGTCCGTAACGGAAATGTAGCCACGTTTGGAATTGAAACAATGTAACGAACAATGTAACACCGCAAGATTCGAGTTTGTCACTTACATTACTGCTTGTGAAACAAATCTTGTTTGCAGGTGTCTGCTGTTAAACCCATGTTTATATGCCACTGAAGCGATCCATCTTCAAAACCTAAAAGCAAGAACCATGACATCATGAAACAATGTCCACAACATTTTTAATTTCTCAAAAATACCGTCGACGGTGCGCGACGACGGATGCTCATGTTTACACATTAACAAATACTTCAACGTACCTTTCTCAACCTATTTTATCTGCATGGTGTTTTTTCGCTTCCTTATGAGGATGGCTGATACTTGTACGTCGTGAACACCGTTGCTCGCTACTGTGGAGAAGAATAGTGCGAGATCGGTCAGGGTCCTAGCGCCGTTAATCTTTCAATGTGTCGCTTTATATTCAACAGGTACTGTACCGGTCCTGTCCCACCCTATGAAAGGTGTGAAACACTGCCAGGGAACCCATTCGCATTTTATGTAGGTAACATTATGATGACACACCTGTTACCGAAGGCTGCCCTTCCTTAAAGGCTCCATATTCATCCATATTTTATTTCATCATCTGTACCTGTTGGCGTGTCAGCTCTTCAATGTGGACCTAAATAAGTCCTCTCTTACTATAACTTACTATAACTTTATGATTGACGAAGATGATTATGACGATTTGCAACTTTGTATGAAAATATTGAGGTTACATTTTGAAGTTTGCACATGCTTTCATTTTCATTCGGCTTTCTCTTTTTAAAATCACCTGCTTCTTTACTCTTTTGTTTTAATAGATACATTTTACTGCCATAAACACCTGTTGGGGTGTTACAGACGGAATGCTATATTGGACCAAAAAGACACAGATTTTGTGGCTTATTGTCAATTTGGCTGGTCATAGGCTGTTCTAATTAGGCACGACGCATCACGGAGTGGCTGGACACAGCGTAGTCACAGTGCCCCTAGATGTCTTATTGCTGTTTTGAAACGGTTACCTAACCACTTAGAACTGTAAAAGGGTATGTGATGTCATACCGTGGAAAATTGTCTTATGCTTTCAGGATTCGAACCACCCGGTTTATAATTCTGCATTGAACCAGCAGTAGGCTAAATATTCTCAACCGAGGCTTTCAAATCAAACAAAATAATTGGATTTCCATGGAAACGTTAAAAAGGATAATTAATTGGCCAATACTTGTCTATTTGATGTTGAATTAGTCTGAGCCTTTAGAAAAGAGAATGTTCTGATGTCAAAGTTATCAGTTTGGTGTGCGCGCGTGTGTGTGTTTGTGAAAGAGAGTGGTAGCTTATGGTAATTGGAATAGTTCAGAAAGTACTTTATCTCTGAGTACGGATGCTTAGAGTTGACCGAAGCTACAGAGTATGGATGAAAATAATGGAATATAGGCTATTGTAGACATTTATCACCAGATGAATAATATTCTGTGTGGTATATACTGACATTAAAAATTTTTTTCCATGACAACAAAAACAGAGAAAAAATGCATATCCAGTATTAAAATCCATGCATGTCCACATTTTGTTAAGTTCACCACATGAAACATAATATTGGTTCTTAAATATTGTTTCCCTTATTCACCTAGACAGGTCAGGTATCTTAACCTCGGCCACAGCACCAGTGTGAATAGTGTCGTGCTATGCAGAAAGTATTTAAATGTATTTATCTTTGGGGGCGGGGGGGGAGAAAAGCCCTGCTGTGTTGTTCATGGAAAACTCCATCTGATGGATAAGCATTGAAAAACAGAAGATTAATTAATTTACAAATGTAGTATCAGCATTGAGGGAATAGGAATCATGTTTCTGTACAAATGTGGGTAGAGAAAAAAAAATTAAATGACAACCTATTCTCCATGTTATGGGCCCTACTTTAAATTAGCACACTGTGTCGAGAATAGGGTGCCGTTTGGAACACGCAGGCTTCCGCACAGAAGAGGAGGAGTTGGAGAAGAAAACATATCACATTGAATTATTCATATAAAAAATACATTTCACAGAGATGCGACGAGGAAGATATTGCCAGAATTGATGAGGAACTCCGGGCTATGATCATGTTTGATTTACAACACGCTGGTACCGTACCACGAATCCCGAAGGCTTTGTATTAATTCCGGGAAATAAATTCAACGGAGCCTCTTCTGGACTGTCTGTGTTTATTATTTTATTCTTGATTCACTTTTACTTTTATCCCACGTTCATATAATTAATTGTCCCGTATGGTATTTAGGGATGAGCGAATAACTTCTAGTTTCTTGTGAGTCGTTTTCCGAGATATGTATAACAACTTTCGTTACAATGTCAATACATATATTTATCTTACGTGACTATTCGCAACAACACTGTTATGTTATGTTACACACCTCGGCAGTCGTGATATTGTAAGCATTTCAGTGACCCGCGCGCCTCAATTTTTGAGAAAGACATTCTGCATTTCTGTCTAGTCAGGGAAGACGAACCGGATCCTCACTGCCTGCAGGGAAGGGCGCAACATATAGGTTGATATCTTTGCACATTTAATGTGTACTTAACATTGGAAAATACACTTTATTGGAATCCTGCAAATAGTGCAATCCAATGTAACATACATTCTAGGCGATTGGTTTACATTAAGTTTTCGTGTAGAATTTGCTGTTAAAGCTCCCTCTACTGGCAAATGTAGAGTACAAACGGTTCCTCTTAAATGACGTCACACAACCTAGATCACATGACAACCTCGCGAAAAAGAAAACAGGAAACATTTTAACCAGGGCTGTCGGTATGTACATTTTTACACAAACTAGATATATTTTTGTATCACACGTTTACCACCACCGTTACTTCTAAAGTAATATATTATACTAGTTACTCCTGATCTTGTTTTTTTTAACCACAAAGTTAATAGTTTGTGAATGTGCTCGCCAATCTTAACCTAGCTAGTTAGCCACTCGTCGTTAGCAATGGAATCGTGCAAGCAGCCTGTCAAGACTGCAAGGCTACCCTTATTCTAGCAATGTCATTTAGAAAAAGTTAAACAAGAAGGCATATCTATTTGTTTACATTAATAGTTCGCACGCCGTTACAGACTGCCTAAATATTTATACGTTTCCTTGTACTTGTGTACTTATTGCCTTGACAGAGGGAGAGGAAGATGGGCTCCGCGGTGGAGAGGACTGATGAACATGTACGAGAGTACTTGATATATCGTGGCTTCACCAGCACACTCAAGCACCTGGACGCTGATGTCAAAGCAGACAAGGAGAAAGGATTCAGGGTAGGTGACATGAATGCAGGAAACCGTGCATTTGAAGCCTTTAAGCCATGTTGCTTACTGCGAAACTCAACTGCAGTGGTCTGGATTTGGCAAGACAGCACAAACTAATGTGGAACCAGGCTGTATCTTTGTCACTGACCAAGTAACACTGTTGAATAAACTTAAAAGTAACTATCTTATAGGTATACCTCGGGAAACTAACTTTTGTAAGGATTCTTAATTGAGGTCAACACTTGCAGTGTTTGTAGTGACACACTATATCTTTTTAGGTGGACAAGATCATTGACCAGCTCCAGTTGTTCATCCATAACTTTGACCTGAACGGGCTGAAGGACTACTGGAGCTACCTGGACCGCAGGTTGTTCTGCAGGCTTGAAGATGTCTACAGACCCACTGTCAACAAACTAAGAACCAGCCTGTTCAGATATTATTTGGTTCACACCGTACAGGTGTGCACAGCACTTTGTTACTCATCTTTAATGTTGTTTGTTGTTGTTCTTCTTCACTAATAACTTGTCATCTATAGTATTCTTTTTTTCCCAGTGTTGCCGAGTTGATACTCACAGATTCTTACCCCCATTTTTTTTAACCCCTCCCACTTCACCCCCAACCCCCAATAGTCAAGGAACCCAGAGAAAACCCAGGAGTTTTTCCAGCGGCAGGCTCAGGAGCTGCAGGTACAGCCAGAGTGGCGTGATTGGTTCGTCCTGCCGTTCATCCCCGCCCCCGAGCAAAACCCGGCCTTTGCGCCATACTTCTCCCGCCAGTGGATGGACACGTTCCTGGTCTCACTGCATAACTTCCTCTCTGTCCTGTTCCAGTGCATGCATATCCTTTTGTCCCAGGAGGCAGATTTACACACACACACACACAACCAAATATAAACACACGATAATGGCCAGGTGTTTTGTAAAAGCACTTTGTGACATCTGCGGACATCTGCGGAAATACATTTGATTGATTGATTGATTGATTGATTAGCTGCTTTGAGACTCTCTACTCCGTTGATACCTGGTTACTGGAAAATCCCGTTCATCACATCTAGCATGTAGAAAAGATGGAGACTTAGAAGAAAAGTGTTTTCCAATCCTGGTGTTCGTTGTAGTTCTCAGTTGTCCCCTCCTTGACCATGTCCACCCCAGCCTGTATTGCTCAGCTTCGACTCCGAAGTCCAGAGGACCGCCTCTCTACAGGAGGAGAACGAACAGCTTCGACAAATAGTAAGCCTGGCACACGCCTGCACACGATGCTGGCTTCGGAAGGACTTTCCTGTCGTCTTTTTACTCATTTTCCACGGATCGTTGCAGTAGAATGTAACACGTGCCGTTATTAAGCAGATGCTTTCGTCCAAAGCGACTCGGTCATGCCAGGGCATTTTTTAATGTATCCGTGGTCCCGGGAATTGAACCCGCTGTTCTGTCGTCGCCAGCTTCATGTACTCTCGGTTGAAATACAGATGATCAAACCTCACATGTCCTCTTAATGTGTGCATTTAACTGTCCATTAAGAGGTGAACAACAACTGGCACTTATTCATTTATTAGATTAGGTGCTGAAATCCGGTGAATAAAGGATGGCTGCTAAAGTCCCCTCTCTCCCTTCTGTGTCACCCCCCTGTCTCTCCCTCCAGTTATTTGCCCTGCAGGGGGAGGTTAACCTAAAGAAGGAAGATACGGTGCATCACAAACTCCCCCCCTATGTGCAAAACATGGACCGACTAGGAGACACTGAGCTGTGAGGAAATGGATTGACTTTGAGATTGGATTGACCCACTTTGTGGTTGGGGGGGGGGGGTTCATGTTTTAATAATCATTGTACAATATAGTTATTTGTTTTGTATTGTTCTCTTCGTACTGTAGACATACCATTTAGTTAACTTATTGTTCATGTTAGTATAAAATTTTGAATACTGTTTTAATGTGTGTTGTTTTACGTATTGATCAGGTTGGCGCAAGATGAATAAACAATTCATCCAGAATTGTTGTGTTTTTCAAGATGGTGTTTCTGTTTGCTTCAGACGGGGACACATGCTTCAGGGTCCTCGAGGGGGTCGGCGGTGGCTGGAATGTCTGGAGGCTTCCATTCATTAAGCGTTTCACAATAGCAGTGCTGATGTACGATCAGTTCCCCGTCCGATGTACATTTAGATTTATATCAGCATTCCTACTCGGAAACACTTTGTGAACGTGGACCATAGCTTGATTTGACATTTGGAATACAGTATCCAGACCACAGCATGGTTGTCTGAGAATGTTTCCAGCTACTGTGACAGTTTGATTCCTTCGTTCTGTAACATTCTCCTTGACAAATCAAAGGGCCTGGAAACACTTCCACAGTACTAAGTCAGAAAACCAGTTTAAGAAACTCATTGAAAACTACTGTATTTTTTCAGATAAGGAAACTGGTGTATTTAGTAAAAAAAAAAAAGGCGTATTGGCTTATCGCCCGAACTGACTTTGTTCACTCACATTGCAAAAATCCTCACATGCTTTCCGAGCCCTCACTGAGTCCCAGATTTGGTTTGACATTGGAACCACACGCGGTTGCAGAAAAGTTCGGTGTGGTTAGAAAGAAATTTGCTTTCGTAAAGAAGCTGAGTTTAATCAGAAATGTTTCCATGGTTGAAAGTAAAGAAAGAAAAGAGAAATTCACACCACAACCTGCGGCACAGAGTTTGGGGAGGGTTTTGATCCTCTTCCATCCACATCGACCTTCCTGATTCTCCAGTGATTCACGTTTGTTTTATTCATCCTGTCTCCACACAGGGACCTGGTGACATGCCAGCGTAACCCCACCCTAACCACCACTCCCTCCAGAAACTTCTTCTCTACATTCCTGCCACAAACCAGACGGGCACCTGGCAAGACTCCTCAAGGGGTACTTCCTGGGTCCTTGCCACATCCGGCCTATGTGGGACGCAAGGACACCACAGCCATTCAAGTGAGGCCATAGGTTTCTCCGGAAATGAGGAGGCTCTTGTTTCAGGTTGATCCCCTGACATACGGGACTGGAGCCTTCATAAAAAACATTTAATTGACATTCTAAAGCTTAAACTTTAAAATAAACATTTGATATTTGATATAGTGGGGAAAATGCATATCTAACTGCCTTGATGTATTTCAGTCTGTGAAACCCAAGGACCCAACTGTGTCCAAGGATCCCAAGCCGATGCCCAGCACCGGGGGGACCTGCGAGCCCCAAGCTGGGTCCACTGCCTATCCGAGACAGAGACGACACCAGGACCACGAGAAGGAAAGAAAGGAGCTGTTTTCCAAACCTCAATCTCAGGTATGTGATACTAGCAATGGTTGTATTGAAAAAAAGAATGTAGCGAGCTAGCCTGGTTCCGAATCTGTTTCTGTAGGAACTGAGACATGGGTCTATAATTGCAGTAGTGGGCTAGCCTGGTTCCGGATCTGTTTCTGTAGAAACTGAGACATGGGTCTATAATTATAGTAGCTGCAGTAATTGTAGAAGTGGGCAACGTACAGGGATGTACTTTAATCATTTCTTTGTTTGTTCTGCCTACTCTGTTGTAGATTTATATACAGTAAACGTTTGTTTCGAAGGCCACATTGTAATTTAAACATTTCAAAGTAATTTAAAATAAGGTACAATCATTTTTACATTGTTTTGATTTAGATGTTTAAGAGCTTTAGCATCTGCAGGCTGGATCGAATCTGCTAGCGAGTCCTAGGGTGACCCGCTCTGCTCCAACGCCAGGCTGACTTCCATCCCGTGCTTATTTATTTTCCAGATTCCCGAAAAGAGGGTGGAATGTGGGGACCCGGAGGCCAGCCCCGAGGGAGGCACAGGGGGCTTGACAGACTCCCCACCCCTCAACCAGACGCGGGTCAGCAGGGAGGGTGGTGGTGTGGCCGGGGGGCTGGCTGTGGAACAACCCTTCATCAAGCTCAGCCAGGAGGAGTATGGCGAACATCATTCATCCATCATGCACTGCAGGTCAGACATAACCACTTCCTGGTCGTCATCATTGGGATTTAATGTCACGTGCAGGTCAGACATAACCACTTCCTTCCTGGTCGTCATCATTGGGATTTAATGTCACGTGCAGGTCAGACATAACCGCTTACTTCCTGGTCGTCCTCATTGGGATTTAATGTCACATGCAGGTCAGACATAACCGCTTACTTCCTGGTCGTCCTCATTGGGATTTAATGTCACGTGCAGGTCAGACATAACCGCTTACTTCCTGGTCGTCCTCATTGGGATTTAATGTCACGTGCAGGTCAGACATAACCGCTTACTTCCTGGTCGTCCTCATTGGGATTTAATGTCACGTGCAGGTCAGACATAACCGCTTACTTCCTGGTCGTCATCATTGGGATTTAATGTCACGTGCAGGTCAGACATAACCGCTTCCTTCCTGGTCGTCATCATTGGGATTTAATGTCACGTGCAGGTCAGACATAACCGCTTACTTCCTGGTCGTCCTCATTGGGATTTAATGTCACGTGCAGGTCAGACATAACCGCTTACTTCCTGGTCGTCCTCATTGGGATTTAATGTCACGTGCAGGTCAGACATAACCGCTTACTTCCTGGTCGTCCTCATTGGGATTTAATGTCACGTGCAGGTCAGACATAACCGCTTACTTCCTGGTCGTCCTCATTGGGATTTAATGTCACGTGCAGGTCAGACATAACCGCTTACTTCCTGGTCGTCCTCATTGAGATTTAATGTCACGTGCAGGTCAGACATAACCGCTTACTTCCTGGTCGTCCTCATTGGGATTTAATGTCACGTGCAGGTCAGACATAACCGCTTACTTCCTGGTCGTCCTCATTGAGATTTAATGTCACGTGCAGGTCAGACATAACCGCTTACTTCCTGGTCGTCCTCATTGGGATTTAATGTCACGTGCAGGTCAGACATAACCGCTTACTTCCTGGTCGTCCTCATTGGGATTTAATGTCACGTGCAGGTCAGACATAACCGCTTACTTCCTGGTCGTCCTCATTGGGGTTTAATGTCACGTGCAGATCAGACATAACCACTTACTTCCTGGTCGTCCCTATTGAGACTTGAAGATGCACTCTGGGTCTTTTGCGAATTACATTGTTATTGTTGAATCTTAATTTGATCCTGTTCTGCTTAAGAACTTTCTTTCAGTATGGCACATAAAAAATGTGTTGACGTTTAAAAAGGTTCCACTTCAATCATTTTAGACTATTTTCCCTTGGTGGACGACGGTGAGAACTGTTATATTTATAATCCATGTAAGAAGTCCTACTTCCTGTCGCTGCAGGAGTCATTCCCTCGTAGCTCAGACTGGCTCAAATTAAGGCCCTACACCTGTGTTCCTGTGTGGCCTGTCTCTGGCTCTAGGGTTGACTGCTCGGGGAGGAGAGTGGCCAGTTTGGACGTCGACGGCGTCATCAAGGTGTGGTCGTTTAACCCCGTCATGCAGACCAAGGCCACCATCATGTCCAAGTCACCCCTGTTGTCCCTGGAATGGGCCGCCAAGCCTGACCGACTGGTAGGACACATTTTACTGGGTTTTTAAACGGTGCCGACGGTGATTGGAGGAGTAACCGATGTGTCTGTCCCCGTAGCTGCTGCTGGGCAGCGGTGTGGGCACCGTGAGGCTGTACGACACGGACGCCAAGAAGAACCTCTACGAGATGATCATAGACGAGAGTCTCCCACGGTAACTCATGGCCTCGTGTCTGAGGGCCTTCACGTAGTCCAGACGGACAAGCGGATCTGGCTTTAAATTTGAGATTACATTGGAGGGATACGAATAATATTTTAATAGATTCTTCATTGTCAGTGTTTTATTCCTGGACTAGGCATAATCTGTCCCCCAGGGTGTTGGTGGGAGGGAGTGTTGAGTGGTGTGTTGGTCTTGTCTGTGTAGGATTCTGTCCCTGGCCTGTAGCCCCAGTGGGACGTCCTTCGTGTGTTCTGCTGCTGCACACCACGGACTTGCTGGCCGCTCTGGGAGTGTGTCTGAAGCCGTGCCGCGCCTCCCCAACCCCCCCCCTGTCCCTGGACAACTGCTGCTGTGGGACACCAAGACTGTCAAGCAGCAGGTATTGGGGAACCAGGGGACCAGGGAACCAGGGAACCAGCTGCCCGGGGCGCCATTGGACAATATATATATGATACAATATCATATTCTGTTTGACGTTCTAGCTCTCATCTGTGTGATCCTGTGACCTCTGTTTCCACGTCCGCAGCTTCAGTTCTGCCTGGAACCGGGTCCAGTAGCCATTAACTGCACGTCCTTCAATCACAACGGGAACCTGCTGGTTACGGGAGCTGCCGATGGGGTTATTCGACTGTTTGGTTAGTTATTTCCACTCAATATGTTGTTCTGTGGTTTAAAGAATGAATATCAAACTTTGTGTTGTGATGCTGGGTCTCTATGGAGACATCATTTACCTCAGACCACTATTTAACATCGTGCGTGACGCACAGACGGAGTCCTCTCCTAGAATTCTTTGTAATAAACTGTACAAACTGCTAATGCCCCTCATTGAGATGGATTGGGATGCCCATTCTGGTAGTTATATTTCTATGGGTGCTGTGTAACAAGTGCTCATCTGTCTTCATTCTATGACGGCTGTTCTAACGTGTTTATCGACAACACCATTTCCAAAGATGTTGGGACGCTACGTAAAATGCTAATAAAAACAGAATATAATGATGTGCAAATAATTTAATCCCTATATTTAATTGAAAATAGTACAAAGACAGCATATCAAATGTTGAAGCAGAGAAATTCAGTTGTTTTTGGAAAAAATATATCAGGTGGAAAAAGTACAAAGTACTTTTTGTTCATAACTAACCAGTGACATTTAGTGGACATTTACACTATTCCTTTTGATTTTATTGATCACTGGTTAGTTTTGAAATCCCTTTAGCTGGTTACTTAGATCATAATTAGATACTTCCCTAAAGTAGTGAACACAGCCGAACCCAGTTGAGTACCTTTTCACCTCTGAAATATATGCAAATTTTGAATTTGGTGTCAGTAACATGTTTCAAAAAAGTTGGGACTGGCATGTTTATTACTGTGTTACATCTCCTCTTCTTTTAACAATACTCTGTAAGTGTTTGCGAACAGAGGCCAATTGCTGTAGTTTTGAAAGTGAAATGTTTCCCATTCTTGTTTGATACAGGATTTCAGCTGCTCAACAGTTGGGGGTCATATATTTTGTATCATAATGCACCAAATGTTTTCCATTGTTGACAAGTCTGGACTGCAGGCAGGTCAGTTTAGCCCCCGGATTATTTTACTACAGAGCCATGCTGTTGTAATATGTACATAATATGGTTTGGCTTTGTCTTGTTGAAATAAGCCAGGCCTTCCATGAAAAATACGTCATCTGGTTGGCAGCATATCTTGATCCAAAAAACCTGTATATATTGTTCAGCGTTAATGGTGTCTTCACAGATGTGCAATTCACCCATGTCATCACAGTTGTTGGCTTTTGAACTGTTCGCTGATAACAAGCTGGGTGGTCCCTTTAGTCTGGAGGACGTGGCATCCATGATTCCCAAACATTATTTCGATTTGTCAGACCACAGGACAGTTTTCCTCTTCGTCTCAGTCCATCTTAAATGAGCTTAGGCCAAGAAAAGACGCTGGCGGTTCTGGATCTTGTTTATATGTTTCTTTGCACGGTAGATTTTTAACTTGCATTTGTGGATGCAGCGATGTACTGTGTTCACAAACGGTTTTCGAACATGTTCCTGAGCTCATCCAGTGATTTCCTTTACAGAATTGTGTTTGTTTTTAAAGCAGTTCCATCTGAGGGCCTGAAGATCACAGCCATCCAGTATTGGTTTTCGGCCTTGTTCCTTGCATACAGAGATTTCTCTGGATTCCTTGAAACTTTTAATAATATTATGTACCGTAGATTATGAGATCACCAAACTCTTAACAATTTTACGTTGAGAAATGTTATCCTTAAATTGTTGCTCTATTTGCCTGTGCAGTCTTTTACAGAGTGAACTGTTCCATCTTTACTTCTGAAAGTTTCATACTCCTGGGATGCTCTTTTTATATCCAATCATATTACCGACCTGTTGCCAATTAACCTAATTAGTTCTGAGGTGTACCTGGTTATTTTTTGTATTACACAACTTTTCCAGTCTTTTGTTGCCCCTGTCCCAGCTTTTTTTAAATGTGTTCCTGGCATCAAATACAAAGTAGGCATAGATTTTTCAAGGAACAATAAAACATTTGTTTCAACATTTGATATGTTGCCTTTGTTCTATTTTCAGTTGAATATAGGATTTAAATGATTTGCACATCATTGCGTTCTGTTTTTCTTTACCTTTTACAGGGTTGTATTCTTTTGACAGGCAGCACTATGACTATGTTAGGAGCTGTTATTACATATTCTATATTCTCTAGACATGCAGTGCTATGAGCTTTTATAACGTCTTTCTCTATTCTCTAGACATGCAGCGCTATGACTGTGCTATGAGCTGGAAAGCCCACGATGGGGAAGTGTACAGTGTTGAGTTCAGCTATGATGAGAACACAGTGTTCAGTATCGGAGAGGATGGCAAGGCAAGTTATCTCGACTAAAACAGAGTTTGGCGTCTGGTCGTAGCACAATATAAACGTGTGTAGTTACAGTACAAATGTAATAAATCTCAGCAATAACGGTGTAAAAATATTTAATCACATGATAGTAACCGTATTAACCTGTGGAATAAAATGATTATAACATGTTAAGACAGTGTTCCAATAGTAAACGTTTAGGTAAATAGTGTTTCTGGTTTGTGTGTTTTTCCATCTGTCTATTGATGAACTAACTGGTAGTTTCTCAGGATGAGAGTGAATGCTCAGTCAGAATGACATAACTGCACAGTGTTTGTTTCCCGCGGTCCAGTTTGTCCAGTGGAACATCCACCGCTGTGGGGTGAAGCAGTCCGAGCACTCCCTGCCCCAGGACGCCACGGGTCCCTTCGTCCTGTCCGGGTATAGCGGGTACCGGCAGGTCCAGGTGCCACGCGGGCGGCTCTTTGCGTTCGACTCCGAGGGACATCACGTCCTCACCTGCTCCAGCAACGGAGGCATCATTCACAGGGTTCGGCTTCTCAGAATTCCCATTTAACAGATCCTGATTGGTTCCTGCATCCCAAAATGGCACCACATTCCCTTAGTAGTGAACCAGCGTGGTGCATATTAGTGAACCAGCGTGGTGTATAGTAGTGAACCAGCGTGGCGTATAGTAGTGAACCAGCGTGGCGCATAGTAGTGAACCAGCGTGGCGCATAGTAGTGAACCAGCGTGGCGCATAGTAGTGAACCAGCGTGGCGCATAGTAGTGAACCAGCGTGGCGCATAGTAGTGAACCAGCGTGGCGCATAGTAGTGAACCAGCGTGGCGCATAGTAGTGAACCAGCGTGGCGCATAGTAGTGAACCAGCGTGGCGCATAGTAGTGAACCAGCGTGGCGCATAGTAGTGAACCAGCGTGGCGCATAGTAGTGAACCAGCGTGGCGCATAGTAGTGAACCAGCGTGGCGCATAGTAGTGAACCAGCGTGGCGCATAGTAGTGAACCAGCGTGGTGCAGAGTAGTGAACCAGCGTGGCGCATAGTAGTGAACCAGCGTGGCGCATAGTAGTGAACCAGCGTGGTGCAGAGTAGTGAACCAGCGTGGCGCATAGTAGTGAACCAGCGTGGTGCAGAGTAGTGAACCAGCGTGGTGCATAGTAGGGCTCTGTTTAAGGAATAGGTTGTGATTCAAAACCAGTGGTGCAAATCCCTAACAGTCTGAGGTAGAAATAGATGTTGACTCCTATGCTGTGACATACAGACAGTACAGATAGGTGATTGCAGATTGTGTAGTATTGATGCTAAAAAGCAGTACTTCACAAAAGTAGAGACAGACTTACCATCCATTGGCAAATGTAGGCTGCCCTCTGCAAAGGCATATTCCAGCCCACTTTGAAAGATGCTGTCTGGAACACATTCCTGTTGAAACTCCTGTTCTGGGTTGGATGTCGAATATGTTGTTTATATGTGCATCATCTGTAAGTAGCACTGATAGTTTACGTTTGAATCCAAGTAGTTTTGATGACAAGTTTGCCTACCAGCACTAACGAATGTCTATACTCATGAGGCTCTGCACGCTGAACTCAGTCTGAAAAACATCCAAAGACGTCTTTCTCATGGGCTGCTGTCAATAGATAAACCACAGAATCAGCCCTGCAGAGTTGAACTTGTGTTGCATTGAAAAGTGTGTGGCAGTTCTGATTTGACTCATTTCAGGAGTACTTTCCAATGAGCATTTCTGGAGTTCTGTGTGTTCTCAGATCTGTTGCAAAACCCAGGAAATGATTGTCAGAGAGGAGGGAGAGCAAACCAAGCAACACCAAAATTGCCATTTCAATTCTCCCCCGTGACTTATAGCAGTAGTTTCAGTAATGTGTGTGTGTGTGTGTGTGTGTGTGTGTGTGTGTGTGTGTGGGTGTGGAGACTCCATCCACCCAGCACTAATGCAAATCTCCTCCCCGACAGTGAAACCAATTATTTGTCGACTGCCACACTGATACACTACAAGGTTCTGTGGATCAACTGAAACCCGACCGGGTCCCAGTGAACACATCTCATTAGGACTGGAGGTCATGCAGGAAATGTGTATTAGTGCTGGGCCACCGGAGTTTCTCCCGGCCAGTAAGCAGAATGCCGGTGAATAATAGTGTGGCGCCAGCTGACACCGTGTCCCGTCTCTCCCCTCCAGCTGAACGGCGAAGGCGGCCTGGACAGTGTGCTTCCCCTGGGTGGTCACAAGGCCCCGGTGGTCACTGTGGACTGGTGCTCCGCCATGGACTGTGGAACCTGCCTCACCGCCTCCATGGATGGGAAGATCAAACTGAGCACGCTCCTGGCGCAGAAGTCCTGAGCGCCGAGCACCTACGGCACCAAGCGCCGTGGACGGGCAGAGGGAGGAGCCCAGGCACCTCGCTTTCCTTTTGTTTTTCCAACAAATCTTAGTAGGCAAGATGAAGCAGCTGTTGTACTGGTGTATATGGGAGCCATACATTCCTAAATATACAGGGACTGACCACTCCTCCCCCTCCCCAGAACAAAAGAGTTTGGTTAACGGCCTGAGTACATGCTATTTACCCACTGTCTTTGGTTTTATAGCCCTGTGGTCAAAAGGAGGCCAAGATCAAACTGAGCATGCCCAAAAGTCCTGAGGGAGGAGTCTTGTTGGAACATCTGTGTTTGGTCCAGATGCACAATGTCTTATCAGATGTGTCCTACTCCAGGCCACATGAGGAACCTTATATGGTAGCTGTGGTTCTCTACATACAAAATATCATGGATATTTCAATAATTGGTCAGTGGTCTTCAGATTAAATGAATGGAGGTTATGCAAGTCGTGCCTAAATAGTATTCTGAGAATTGACACGTCGTCTTCGGAGTCTGATAGGTCAAACGATTGTTTCGTTCATGTAGCAGCTGGTAGAACTGTCCATGTCCAACAGGCCTTTAGGATCCCATGAACGTGTCCTGGGATGTCCCTCGCCAACGGGGCTGGTTTGTTGCTTGTCTCAGATGGACACAGCACTGCGACTCGTGATCAAAGTTTTTGTTTTAATTATTTATGTATCATTATCATCATTGATTGAGAATAAACGTTTGTAGGCATCCCTATAACAGCCGAGTGGTTCTTTCGGTTGGGGTGGTGGAGGAGGTTGACAATACCAACTTTTCATTGACACTGCTGGGCTGCCAATCAGTGCCTTTAATCTTTCATGGACTTTCTTAAAGATCTGTGAAGAACATCCCACAAGGCCAGCAAAGCCTGTCTGGGTGACATCAGCTGTCTGCTGACTTGATACCTCCCACGTTATTGGGCAACAGAAACCAGAACCGATCCCTAATTTGGACTTGACAACAGGTCTGAGGAAAAACAATTTATTTCAAACAACTTCACTCAATGTGAATGCAAATGAACAATAAATCTTACAATATCTTCCTGATTGCTGAATTCTTTGGAATTCTATTTATATATATATATATTTAAAAAAGTATGTTTGTTAAGCCTCACTCTGAGATGGCCATGTGGTCATAAGGTACTGAAGAACAAGGCTTTGATACAATGAATCCTAAAATATTAACCTTTTAATATATTGTATGTATATACACACTAAATGAATATTTTTGTGCTTTTTTTGACAATTTCAACTTAACCAATAATTTTCAACAACACTTCCTCTTTTGAAGGCTGGTCTTTTATGGGTCTTCATTCCTGAGATTGTGCCTTTTTCCCAGAATCTTCAACAAGTGTCTTCAGTCTCACCAGGTGATGCAGAGCCCTTTATGATAAAAGGAGAGTTTACTTTCTAAACCAGTGTCATATTCTTCTGAATAAAATGAGACAAAATGCATCTATTTTTTTAAAGTACTGTACCTCTGTAAAGATTGTCCACCGGGAGAGGTTTCATAGTCCTCAACTTGTGCCTCTGTCATCTAGAATTCAGATACAGGCTTGGTTTAAACAGGCAGCCCAAATCTGATCCCTCTTTCTATACAGAGCAAATTAGACATTCGTTTAAACCTGATAACCTGAAGTCTACTCATCAGCTCTTTAATTCCCGGTACCTTCATCAGCATGTTAGTGTCATCCAAACTGGATTCTGCCTGTGGTTTTGAGCAGTTGTCCGACACGAGTGTTTTGTATGGTGTTGAACTCCCCTCCAATATTACTTCCTGCTGGGTTGAGCTATTCTCCGGGGTGACCCGTTGCTCCAAGGCCTGTAGGCTGAACAGCATGTGTTTGAGGGCCTCCACCGGACCAGGGTGTTTCCTACTGCTGTAGCCCGACGAGCAGGATCTTGAGGCGGCCTGGACAAGTCAGCAAAAACACAGACATCAGGACAGAGACAAATGGCTTTGGGGTTCAACGCACCCACTGCGTCTTCAATCAGAATTCCTAGTTTAAAACATACACAGACTGAAGAATCTACTTAAATACTATTTATGTTTGTACTGACCTCTTTTCGGTCTTGCAGTGGCACTGTGTAAATCTGTGGGTCTTCAGCTCCCCCTACTGGCACTGGAGAGTTACTGCACAGAAGAGGGTTTAACCAAGCCTGGTAAGACACAACTATAATTTACAAGTGCACTAACTTAGAGTGACAAATGTCTGATGAGTATATGTGTCCTAGCACATTATTGTATGGTGCTTCAACTGTTTTTCCCCCCCGTGCATTATCGAATATTAACAACTAATTGAATTAGATGACCCACGTTACGGTGGGGTTGTCCCAGGAGCGATCAGCCTCCAGGGCGTACTCTGAGCCACACGGACTGCCTCCCGTGTCTTTCTGCCTCAGGCTGGTCAGGCCCAGGGAAGGAGAAGTCATGGCTTTCTCTCCCTTCAAGATCAGAGACTCCATCTTATCATCTGTGGAAAACAACATAGTTTTACAACCCATTAAACTACTTGAGGGCCTGCATTGTAAACCAAACGGTTGGTTTTTAAGGACACGCTGAATGTTTGTACTTCTGCAGAGATTGTCAAAGTCGGTGCTTCTTTCTTCCTCTGCTTCTATGGCTAGCTGCTCTGCAAACTGGAGTCTCAACTCTCTCAGCGTCCTGTGATCAGCTTTTTTGAAGAAATGTTGCCGATCATCCTCAGACCCACGGGCCAGTTCAAAATGGCCGCCGTCACGGTCTGTCTGTCCCTCTTGTAGCTCTTCATAAGAAGCCTCCAGCTCGTTCAGCCAGGAGGGGAGCCTGGGGGAGTGGGGGGGTGCCTGTGGGGGGAGGGTATGGGGCTGACTTCTACACAGGTTTGTCTTCTGGGTGGGGCCAAAGGAGGAAATGTCATCGGCCTCCTGGAGCCAGGCGGGGTACTTTATATCAGGAATACTGGTGATCCCAGAAAAATCCATGGTTGACTTCTGACGGGTCAACCAGCGAGGGTAGTCGTGGTGAGGGGAGGAGTCTGGCAGGGGTGGCCCACGGTCGTGGCGTCCGGCAGGGTTCCGGTAGTAGAGATCGGGGTGGGGTCGATGGCTGCCCTTCACTCTGGGCACTGAGGATCTAAGGCCGTTGGATGATTCCAGCTTCTGGGTTCTCCCAGGTCCACCTTGACTATCTCGGAGGAGCTCATGATGAGAGTAGTGCTGGCAGGATTTAATATCAAAGCCACAGTTAGGCTTAGGTTGCCAGGGCGACTGGGGGTAGGAGCCAGACCGGACGAGGAAGGCTGAAGTACGGGTCACAGGCAAGGAGCCGTCACACGGCAGCACCAGCAGGTCATCGGTCGTCAAGCTGAGGCGGTCCGGTTGTCCACAGCGACTAGACCCCACTGGGAGGTCCAGGAAGTCCAGCTCCCTCTCAGTTAGACTCTCTTTAAGAACTGGGAAACAAGGACAGTAATAATTTGTATGATATACAGGAACTGTAAATCATAAAGGTGGATAACTATACATTAGTATACATCCAAATCCACATTCTAACTGCTTGGACAGGTAAATGTTATTGATGAGAAGGACATAAAAAGGGAACCGTTACCATCTTTATTCTTGAACCCAGTTCTGGGCTGAGTGGGGCACTTCTGTAGTTGAAGTCTTCCTATAAAACTTTCAGAAGTGTGCTGGTTTCTGTCAAAGTCTGCAATGTAGGCTTCCAGTGCCTCAGTCGCTGATTCATAGTCCCGATCTCGGTATCTGATGCCGGTGAGAGACAGGTCGCGGTCACATAGACTGCTTCTCAGATGTCCAGAGCTTGCCAACAGAGAAGTTACGGTTGATTCTGGAGAAGATAACGTCATCTTGACCGGAAGTAATTCTGTCATGAATGAAAATAAAAGACTGATCATTATTTCAGCTTGTATGATAGTTGAGTTACAGTACAATATACTGATAATAAATAGAACATGCGTAAATATTTAGCATGCTAGCAAGGTAAGCTAGCGAACTGAATCCCTGGGCGTAGTAAATTACACAATTGTTTATCTGACAAGATAAACATTGGCTAACACAAAAATCGAAACCAACCGCAAAAAGTTTATGTATTGCCGGATATAAAATAAAAAGTTGATCAACTCGTAATTTCTTTTTTTAAAGTTATAGTGTTTTTGCAGATCTTTCCTAACCATAAACGATATAACGTCCGATAAACTTACCGGTACGCATCAGTTAACTGCTTATTTGGTTGGTTCCGTGGCAAACAAACCCAACCGTAAACGTATTGGCCAACCGGAAATAGTCCATGCGTTTCACAGTGGCTACAAGCCCTCTCTGCTGCTTTTACGGTATCTGTGTTCTGCGGTCTGAAGTCGTGGTGTGTTTTGTTCCTGCTGTAACATGTTTTGTCGTTCGTCATTAAGCGTAATGGAAGATACTTCCCTAGACATAAGGACTTCTGCTTCAAATCATCATTATTAATTATTCTGTACACTTTGTAATACTGTGCTGAAATTAATGTTAAATTATTTTCAGGCTCAGATTAACCCATAAGCGTTTGTATTGGGATGGGCCGTAGAAAAATCTCTATAAATATATTTTGATGGACCAGAGAGGTTCATTGGTCATATTTGCTGGTTCTGTCCCAGACTCTAATCAGTGTAGGCTGTAGTGTTTTCTCCACTCCTCAGAAGGAACAATGCAGAGTGAGGGACTCCCTGTTGTCTCTTCGCTAGGCCGAAGCAACCCATTGTCAGGCCTTTTAATGTGGTCGCTCCGAATAAAGCAACGGTCGTTTTGGCTGCCCTTGTTTGAAGGATGGGGTGTAGGGAGGGAGGGAGGGAGGGGAAGACAGGAGACCATGATAATGATGGTGGGAATGAGAATTATCTATAGTGTGAGGGTGCGTAAAATCCTTTATGTTACATTGATTTAAATGGTCAATCCAAAATTTGAGTTGTAATCTCATTTTTCACCAGGGCTCGTAAAAAAGAATTAAAAAAAACAAACACCTGGAGTCTGCCATGTGATGCTCCGGTCGAAACATAGGTTCATATCCTGGTCAGGCCACATAGAAGACAGACAACTGGGTCCAGCAAAGCCCTAGGTGGGGAGAAGCATGGCCGGCCTACAGGCAGTTTTTGGTTTTACTTATTTTTGTTTTACATCTTGATTGAGCTCACAGGTGACCAAGCTACCACAAGGAGTCGCTATAGCGTGACAAGACAAAACCACCATAGTCAATTACTAACCCGCAAAGAAATGGATGGTGTTGGTCAATTGCACCACCCTTCATGAGATCCCTGGACTAATCTGCAAGCGGGATTACCTGGTCTCACAGTGAAGTAGTTATCTGACTTTATAGAAATGCCATAATGATATGGCCAATCTCTATATATGTATATGTACTGTTGTATACTTTATATTCTGTTTATAATATTAAATAATAAATATTACTAATCAATATTCAGTTCCAGAATAGAATTACTTAAATATTACAGTTATAGGCATCAGTGTTAGAAGGCTATTGTGTTAGATGATAGCCCCACAGAGAGAGGGTGATGTGGTTAGCAAATATTGAATGTGAAGTGGTGGAGCGATCGGGCCCTGAGGGCTGCTAAGCGGAGCGTTTAGAGTGCATCTCATTAGTCAGAGCTATAGTGTTCCCTTTAGGGACTTCGCTAACAGGGGCTCTGAAAATGATGAATCCTCTTATCTTTAGGGTTGTGGTCGTCAGGCCCCAAATGGTAGAAAACTGATTGAATCAGGAAGGTGTAGTTATCTTGCCCAATATGAAAAACATTATTTATTTTAAATGAAGAATAGGTGTAATGGTGGGGATCCGTGAATGCCACCTGTACCAGAAAAAAACACTCTTCAAGTTTGTTTCTACTCCAGCATCCTAAAGAATCACTTTCGTCCCTAGCCTACTCTAGGTGCGAATTGGGTTGACAGGTAAAAACATCTGGAGGGCCTGGCGACAGCAAAGCTATTTAAAGATAAGCAGACATTACATTTTCATAAAATGTACAGTTATAAATAAATTTTATATTCAGTTCGAAATTTCACACAGTTAATTTGCTGCAGTGTTAAATCTGACAACATGACTAAGACGTTTCAGACAATTTTTTGATTGGTACCTTTCTCTTTCGTTTTCAATAATCTCTGACAGTGTATAAAAAGGATAAACTTAAAACCGCTTTGAACGTGTGACTATTGTGGTTGACAAAAGGGGTGGGGGGGGCTCCAATTTCTGTCATGTGCCACACTACATTTAAATATATATGAAGTACTTCCATCGTAAACACAGTCAAGTAAATATTCAGCAAGCACAAGTGTTTAACAAATATTTTATTCACAATTCAAATAAATGATGGCGCAAATTCCTTATCAGGACGACTATGAGCTTTCCCAGAGTTCAAATAGGAAATGCGTCTTTAGGGCCATGAAGAAACTCACTGGTGATACTCGCAGAAACATTCAGACAGAAGAATTCCAAAATAGATGGTTTTGGAATTCTAATGTTCGGAATTAGTAATCCCCCCCCCCCCCCCCCCCCCCCCCCCCCCCCCCCCCTGTTAATGTTGCATCACTGCCTAGGGAAGGGGGAACCGAGAAGTGACGGGAGCGTTCTAAAGAGGCGGGGCGTTGTCTGCGAGCCAGCGCAGTTGCCAAGCGCTTGGTCAGTGTGTGGGAAGTGCTGAAATTTCAGAACGTCAGTGCCCCACCGCCGTTGATCACCGGGACACAACTGCCGTTACTCCCTGTTGGATAGTTGAAGAACTAGGAGGAAAACTGTCAATCCAAGGACCAAAATATATCTAGCCAAAGTCCCGATACAATCGCGGAAATAAGAAGTTGAAAGTTTCGCTCTGGTTTAGTAGTTAGTAAAAACGGATTTAAAGCTAGCGTTAGATCGGGTGGTCAGTTTATTAACCCATCTTTGTAACGACGTATTCTTTGACAATTTGTCACAGTTGAACAGCGATTGGGGTAATTCCCAATCATACCGAATTGCTAGATGATTATGGAGAAGAAGAGGATGGATTGCCCCTTTCTGCCACCGGGTTGGAAGAAAGAAGAAGTGATCCGGAAGTCAGGGCTCAGTGCTGGCAAGAGTGATGTTTATTACTACAGGTAATAATGATCAAAGATAACATCATGATACCTTCACAATTATGATAGGACTCGTAGCACTGTATAACTATCTTAACCCGTTGGTAAAAAGCCAAGTATTTCGCTAAACCTTGAAATTCAGCACCCACTGGAGTGCCACAATGTTCCCAAGGTAATGCCAGCACTGTGTAAACATCGTATCAAAACTCCAATGGGATGTTCGCAACATTGTGTCAGACTTTGTATCGGTAGGGAAAGTTCGATGGTAACGTCATACCCTATACCCTATAGTGAGTTTGAGATTTAAAAAATATATAATTAACTTGTTTCTAATCAGTCTCGCTCACTACAATTTTTGACTATTGTCTCCTCATTTGATTGATAGGGAAATGCTTGATGGTCTTGTTAAATGGCACTTTCCCTGAAACTTTGTGTTTATAATCCGGGCTAAACCATTACAACTTAGCCCTCGGTCTAAAGTACAGAATGTGACTTATTCCTTGGCAATGTAGCCTAGAACCTTCATAACATTTGGTCCATAAAAGCCTGGATATTTTGGCAGCACTAGTATGTTTGGCATTAACACTTCGGTGCTAGAAGACAGTTTAACAGTTTTTTCCCCTGCTACTTTGCTAAATTGGTATTGCAATGTAAGTCCATTCACCACATGATTGCAGTTTTGCGCCCTGATCTTGAACGTCCGTCCTATTTTTGATGGACTATAGTGTGTGTGTGTGTGTGTGTGTGCAAGCGTGCCTGCCTGCCTGCCTGCCTGCTTGGGTGTGTGTGTGTGTGTGTGTGTGTGCAAGCGTGCCTGCCTGCTTGGGTGTGTGTGTGTGTGTGTGTGTGTGTGTGTGCGCCTGCTGGTTTGAATGTGTGTGTGTGTGTGTGTGTGTGTGTGTCTGTACGTCCTTCCTGTTAATGCTATAAAAAATGTATCTCGCTCAAGCTCTTATATGTTCCACCTGGAAACAATTCAAAATCGAAAAGCGCTGCACAAGCCATTCTGCATTCTCCTCCTCGGATCTGAATCACGCGGTTGTCAAATGGGGACTGGCTCAAGTCCTTTGTGATCCAGGTTGGGTTACATCTGTAGTGATCTAGTCGTCAACAACTGAGAAAAACATGCTAGGCCACGCGCCGGGACCCCTCCCCCCGCCACTGCTCAGGGTTTCAAGGCAAAGCCCCTGGGGGCGCGCCTAGCGCCTCTGGAGTGTGACTTGGGCTGCCTGGTGTTCCGGAGCCTGGGCCAACGAGCAAACGAGCCTGCCTATATGCTGTACCCGCCCGACCCCTCCCTCTTGCCCCTGGTGAAAAAAACGTGCCTCTCATTCTTATTCAAATTGTGTGACCCCAGTGGTGTCAGAAGTGTTGTAGGCTCGTCTAAATGGACTCCGCACAGCCCCGTCTTCCACTGTGATGTGTAGACCTGTGATGGCCGGCGTGTGGTGTGTAGACCTGTGATGGCCGGCGTGTGGTGTGTAGACCTGTGATGGCCGGCGTGTGGTGTGTAGACCTGTGATGGCCGGCGTGTGGTGTGTAGACCTGTGATGGCCGGCGTGTGGTGTGTAGACCTGTGATGGCCGGCGTGTGGTGTGTAGACCTGTGATGGCCGGCGTGTGGTGTGTAGACCTGTGATGGCCGGCGTGTGGTGTGTAGACCTGTGATGGCCGGCGTGTGGTGTGTAGACCTGTGATGGTGTGAGGATGGTGGTGAAAGCAAGCCTATGTAATATTAGTGAGCACCACTGCCGATCCGGGACGTGGCCTTGCAGAGGTATATTTTGGCGGTTATGACATCCTGTGTGTGTCTCAGGCTTCTGCTGCTAAAAAGCAGAGGCGATGGTGGAGCGATAGACACAGCAGCTTAGGAGATCCACTCTGATTGGGCGTGCTGAGGGAGGCAATTGATCGCTGTGTTAAGTTACCCCTTTCAATTGATCACTGTGTTAAGTTACCCCTTTCAATTGATCGCTGTGTTAAGTTACCCCTTTCAATTGATCACTGTGTTAAGTTACCCCTTTCAATTGATCACTGTGTTAAGTTACCCCTTTCAATTGTGAGCTGTGACGTTCCAAGTTCAATCTTCTGCCTGGACAGCAATGACTTTCATTGTGGAAAGGATGTAGCTCTGCGGGCTGTGTGGGACAGACTGACGGCCGGGTTTCCCCCTTTATGTTCCCAAAGCGAGTTTTCTGCATGCAGTTGGTGTGTTGGGGGAGGGGTGTCGGGTGGGTTTCTTTAAGGTGCTGCGGCCATGTTGCTGGGAGGGAAGGGCTGTAAAACGACCCCACGCTGTCGTCTGGGGCTCGCGTTGAAAACGTTTCCCTCTACTCTCTTGGCAGGCTGAAGTTTGAAAATGGTGCCGGGCAGACGAGGGCCGTCAACTGGCCCAGAGGCTGTGCGGTCAACACCTCAAGTGAAACAAGGAGGTCAAGCCCTCTTTTCATTGTTCACCCTCGAACTGGTCCTGGATCACAGAATGGCACTCGTGTTTTTGATATCAAGGCTGTGTGACTTTGGTTAGCTTATCCGTGATATATGGGCGTTGGCTACGAGCCTCAAGGTCCGTCACCGCTCTGTCTCTCGGTTGGTTGGACAGGCTGCCCCTCCATGTGTCCATGTGGTCAGTACACATGGCGGTATAGACCTGGTATGGACAACAATGTTCCTTCAGCCACACTGTCAGGCTTAGGTCTGCCTCAGGGCCGTCCTAGCCTAAATTGTGGAATAACTGACTTATAACCTCACATAGTTATTTTAGTCTTTCCCTAGGTCGGCTAGCCCGGTTCCCTACTCTTAGAAACTGTTGTTCTGTAATAGATCCCGCTCACCAGCCTCCGGAGAGGAGAGGAGGAGTTTTCTGGTAGATACAGCCTCTGGATTTTCCTGGAATTGGGTGTACTCCTAGGCTAGTCCATGGACTGACCTGGCCAAGTAGAATTGGGGGGGGGGGGGAGTGGCTGTGTGGGAATGTCATCTGTAATCCATGAAGTATTTCCTCCTCGGTTCCAGCCTCTCGTCTTGATGGCTATGTTGTTCTGAGTCATGAGCAGACCTGCGTCCCAACCCGTCCCCTCCCCTCCAACTAAGTGCCCTACTTTAGACCAGAGGGACACCAGCATCCTTGTCTCTTCCCAGTTCTCACATCCTCTCAGCGTTCACTAGCCAGAATTAGCCCCGACTGCTTCCATGCCCTCGGAGGAGCGTCCGTTCAAAGCACCGGTCCGCGGCGGCCAGAGGGCCGGGATCCGGGGAGGCTTTGGTAGACAAATCCCAGGAACGTGCTCTGTGGGTTCACTCTTTGTGGTGTGGAGGCTTAGAGCTGGTTGAGACTTTTCCAACATTATTATGGTTTTCAAAGCTGTGTAAAGCTGTCACCTTTATCATTTCCTGGTTTTTGTTTTCCTTTGTATATTTTGACACAAAACATTTTCATACTTTATTCATGTAACAAAACATGAATATAGCCACCTGTAAAGAAGCAATTGCCCCCCGACACTCTGGTCATGCCTCCATTAGCTGCAACGACTGAAGTCAACTGCTTCCTTTCAATCAGTCTCTCGCACGGCTGAGGAGGGATTTTGGCTCACTCTTCCAATGTGGAACTGCTTCAACTAAGCCGTATTTATGGGTTATTCAGCATGTGCTTTTTGTTTCATATAAATGAATGAAATGTACAAAGTCATGCAACGGTATTTTTTGGTATTCGTTCATTCATGTTACCTTTATTTGTATGTTCCAGCAATGTTTTGTTTGGAGTTCTAAGAACTATAACTGTCACTATGTGACGAATTGAGAAGATCCCAAAGGAGACAAGTACTTATTTTACAACACTGTATATCAGAAGATCATGGTAAAGATATTAGCAGTCATGATGATATGAAACAAGTCAAACATAGTATTTGTATAGGGCAAGTGAAAGTATGCCATCTGTTGACACTGGAAAGAGGACGTGAGGTGATTTCAATTCATGATCCTGTAGTACCTCTGTTGAAATTATTCTCTGATGAGTGAGTCGCTTGTGTGAAGTTCTAGGGTGATTTGATTCTCTGAAAAATTAGTTAATTGTGTCGAGTGCTGAGGTGATTTGATTCTCTGATAAATGATTTGACAGTGTCGAGTGCTGAGGGGATTTGAGTCACAAGTATTTCATTTCACTGTTATTTAACCTGGTAGGTCAATTGAGACACCTGGACAATGGTATAAAATTCCAAAGGGAAAGGTCAACACACTTCAGGTAACGTAGTAATGAGATTATGTGACCAGTAACCAAAAGGTTGCTAGATCAAATCGCTAAGCTAGTAGGGTTGAGGAAGGCTGTCTCAGATTGGGGAGCATACGTCTTGTTTTTTGATAATAAGGAGTTAATGCATTTTCTGAAGCGTGAGACACCAGTCTCTCAGCTCTTACAGAGGCTGTGTTTTTAGTTACTTCGTCTGAGGTCAGTTGTAAAATATCAAAGGTCAGAGGGTAAAGGATAACTACTCCTCAGGGGTCATCCAGTTGGGCTTACGCACAGGGCTGAGTCCGGCGTACACCGCCTAGCACCGACTGGCTGTTCAGTTGAAAGTGACTCAACACTGAATGACAGGCTTACCGGGTTATGGAATAAAGATTCCATACAAACAGGCTTACTGGGCTATAAAATAAATATTACGTGTGAATCGACTTCCCAGGTTAGGGAGCACAGATAACATGCAAACCGGTTTACCAGACTTTAGAATAAAGAATGAAACCATGTGATGTGGGGCTTTCTGGTTGGTTGGCTCACTGGTTTGTAAGTGAGAATGCAGCAGTCACAACATTGCTAGTTTACGTCCGTCTTAGATTTCCCTTCAATACACCTTTAGTGAAATATTCTTCCTAAGACATTAGATTAGCATTAACACTGATTATCAATACACCCAGGGCCTAAATGTGATTATCAAGAAATCTACCAACCGCCAGATCTTTTATTCTTTATCCACAGTCATAAAACAGGTCCATTTGTCCGTCAGTCAATCTGCTCAAGCAGAAGAGAAGAGGGGGAAGAGGGAGGCCGTGGCCTCGGCCATTTTGAAGAGACAGCTCTGTGTGAGTGTGTGAGCCAGCTGTGTGGTGACTGGAACGAAGGGTTAACTGCACTAGCGAGCGCTGGCTGGGTTCAGGGTTGGTTCACTCGGTGTGCTGTACAGGCTGTACTGTACTGTACTGGATGCAGCAACCGTGAGTGAGAGACTCGTTTGTGCTCTTCTCAGAGCCACACACACACACGCTTTCTCTCTTTTCTCTGCTTTTCTTTTTGCTCGGTCCAGCACTACTGTGTTACTTCTGTCTGTCTGTTACTCTCTCTTTCTGTCTCTGTCTGTCTAACTCTGTGAAGGCTGTGACTGTGTAACTCTGTCTGTGAAGGCTGTGACTGTGGAACTCTGTCTGTGAAGGCTGTGACTGTGGAACTCTGTCTGTGAAGGCTGTGACTGTGGAACTCTGTCTGTGAAGGCTGTGACTGTGGAACTCTGTCTGTGAAGGCTGTGACTGTGGAACTCTGTCTGTGAAGGCTGTGACTGTGGAACTCTGTCTGTGAAGGCTGTGACTGTCCTAAATGGTACCCGTAGATGTTTATAGTGTGTTATTTCATATCAGGGTCCGTGTGGCGTCTGTGTACAGTAGCGTTCTAGGCATGCTGGGAAGAGTTTTGACATTTGCGAGACAAGATGGAGGTAGTCGGATGGCTAGTAGGAAAGACAATTACTTCTCTGGAATCAATACAACAACCCTGGGCTATAAGGGGGCCCCATTTAATTCACATGTGCCTCTATATATTAAACTTTTTGACCTGGCATTTATATTCATTTTTGCTTATTGTACAGTTATACTTGATGTTGTGTAGCTGTAGTGTAGATCTATCCAAAATGATTGGCGCCCAAAGATAAGGAAATGAAAAGAACAGTTCAAGGCTCTAACTAATAAGTCCAATAGCAGTGGAATCGTGGTAAACCAAGGTAAAGTGATAGAAGGACAGAGAGTACTGTAGATGTTTCCATGCAATGCTCCTTCCACACATGCTACGGTCCTCTACTCCCTATCCAGTTCATTATATGAGTACTGGACCAACCAGGGCCCATACAACACTGCCAGGTTATTGGTTTCATGTCCCAAGGTAACAACGGTTTAGGAAAATAGTGAAACGATTGTTTTCCAGCCTGTTTGTTTTACTCATACCGGCATGAGTTTTTCCCCGTTGTAATTAAATGCAGGCCTCAGGCTGTTGTTGCCAGGCAACCCAAACGGCCTGTTCCGGTGTAATACTTGGCTCGGTCTGCTCGGTTCTGCCTGTGGACCGAGGTCGGGCCCGGCCCGCAGACAAAGGTCGGGTCTCCCCACACACCCGTAGTTTATTTTCAGTGCGGATGAGTCTGGATGTGATCCCCCCCAGAGGACTTTGTGATATCAGAACCGATAGGATGTCTGACCAGTCCCAGAAATGCCAGAGGAAACACACGTGGGTGAAGCACCGTTTGGATCATTCCGTTTTGGGTTTGATTGTTTGGTCAGTCATTTACATTCTTGTCATTTAGCCAGACCTCTTATCCAGAGTGTCTTTCATTATTGATTGCATGCATTTACTAGCCATACTGTTATGGGGAGATTATGTGCCTCCAGTTTGGAAATGTAGCCAGGACTCTTACGGAAAGTGTCATGGGATCATAAATCACCACACAGAGTCAAGGGCCCTATTTAATGTCCCCGTCACTACCCTGGAGTATCAGGGTTTATATTCACACCAGAGGGGAAGAGGACTCGTTACTGGTCCTCCAACACTTTCAGAAGCAGCTGGTCTCCCTTCCAGGTACAGAGATGGACTGACCCTGCATAGCTTCAGAGCCCAGCCAGCAATGGTGTACTGGGTGCTGTGATGCTGGTTAGAGCTGTTTTTATTGTTGAAGACTTGGTTTTGGAAGTTCTGTTAGGCTGGAGTCCGTGGAAAACGGATAGATCAGCATGTTAATCCAGTGCGAGTTGTCAGGCAATATTATTTAATTGCATTTGCAGCTCGGGCATTTCAGGTGCTGAATGAGCCGCTTCATTAGCAGTACTACTGTACTGTAGGTTGGTTGGCCAGAGGTCAACGACCCAGTTCACATCGACTGTAAACGGCAGCCCGGTAGCTGTCAATGTCCAGGTTGTCGTCCTCCACACCTCAGCGTGTTTCAGAGCTGAACTGCGTCACAGCGCTGAAACAGACAGATGAATTATTAAGTAGATCTCTGTGCACTGGGCAGGCTAGTCTGTGTCCTCGTCTCCCTCTCTGTCCTGTCTCCTTCTCTGTCCTGTCTCCCTGTCTGCAGACTCCCAGGCAGACCACAGGGTGGGGGCCAGAGGGGGGCTGGGGTTACCCTGAGGGGGGAGGGGAGGAGCCTGTAATGGAAGACTGGCCCTGAATGCCCCTGACCAGCCCTCTTCATAAGCAGACAGACAGAGACAGGTTTTAATAGCCTGCCCCTCATTTTCCTCAGTCAAGGCAGGCAGACAGGCAAGCAGACAGACAGACAAACAGATACAGGGAACTCCCTGAAAAGGTTGCTTTCTCAACTCTCAGTTCACCCTGTGTAACCTCCGCCCAGAGGAAAGCCGGGGGAAGCTAAGGAGAACTATCGAGACCTCTCTCTCTCCACCTCTCTCTCTCTCTCTCTCTCTGCCCTGGATCTCCAGTTCTCTCTTCCTCTTCCATTTTCATCTCTACTTAGAGACTGTGTGAAAGTAAAGTATGGGGAAATGGTTGCTGACTTTACAACTGTCTGTCAACAACACTGACGTTTGATGTGACTTTCTTCAGTAGCTTTGTGACAATTGGTTTGGTTTGTTTCACGATGGTTTCTCTTGTGCTATCTGCACAGTAAACCGCTGTGGAATTCCACACACTTGACACCGCTTACTATCGGGCCCTGTGGTAGGACCCGATTGTGTGTGTGTGTTATAGTCTTGGTGAGTTTTTCTAAAAGGCTCTGTTATGTGGCGGGGTGAGTTCCACCGTGTCTTTTGACTCATGGCTGAGTCATGCAACCGCCTAGCACCTAGCCGCCCTGTCGCTGCTGAACTGCGCCAAATTCACACACTCATCCGCATCGTCCTGAGCGCTGGTTTCAGATCCATCTAGACGGGCATGAGTCACAGGACTGGGTTATGAAGCGCACTGCTTGTGAACAGAACCTCTACACCACCTCAGGGTGTGAGTGTTCTGACCGAATGTGACGATGACTGGCTAGAAGCGACCGCGTGTGACACGGTTAATCGTTCTGGGTGCCGCTGCAGCACGGGTTGGAATCCGGTCCGTAGCACTTTTAGCAAAAAACAAACTATATATATATAATTTAAACGCAGACACATCTGTAATGTCACCAGAAGGTGAAGAAAAATTAGTTGAACAAGATTCAGGCCAGAGGCAATTTGTTTTACACTTTAAGATTGTTTGTCTATTGATTCTGGGTCAAATTGGTCATTTGAGGCCTCTGTGCTGTGTGGGCCAGCCATTTAAAAGGGACCCTGTTGTAGTCTTATGTAGAGAGGAAATGCTGTAGGCTACTTGACCCATCCGCCTGGGTTAAGGATATAATGTGTGCTGAGCAAAGACATTGTGTGACCACGTCCATTCTCTCCCAGCCCTGATGAGGCCAGCTCTAATCCTTATCAGAATATCCCCAGACAGTCATCTGAGGACATCCATCCACCCAGATCACAGAACCACCTCACCAGTCCTGTGCGTCGTCATAATGCAAGTCACTGTTCATCAGGCTCTCCACTGTCATCTGCTCAGAAATGCTCCCTAGTATTACAAAGCCTATACCCAATTAAGCAAGATTAAGTAGTATTCGGGGTAATTCCATTCAAAACTTAATTGGTTTGGCCTTGTGACTATTACTTTATTATTACACCATTACAGTTTGTTCAAAGTCTTTGGTATTATTTTTTTGACTTGGTGCCTTTGTGAAGGTTTATGTCAGCAATCCAGGACATGCATAGTACAAACTAGGGATGCACCAATACTATTTTTTTCATTGTCGATACTGATTGAGTCTCTATCGATACCGAATGCCGATCCGATATTGGCATTTTTATTTTGTCACGCTATGATGGACAGAATTATTTCACATTAATGAATTGTATGTCGTAGAACGTTTTATAAACAACTTTGTCAATATAGAACATTATGGAATTTACACCATTTTAACAACATCAAATCGTGTTAATCGTGTTATGTCAAAAGACACTCCAAGTTCAGGGCAATTAAGGTATTTGTGGAAATTCTGTAGCAATGTTGAAATGGAAAGTGGATCTGTATTGGTTAAAAAAAAGTCGCTCCAGGAAAACTAGGCATGTGACAAACTGACAATTTTCCTTAATATTTATACAAGGATTTTCCTGTCGATATTGGGTTAAAACCATAAGATTTCATGTTAATTAGGTCGTTTAGCTTGTTATCGCCCAATCACAACTTGATCCAAGTGGCTCTAGAATATCTAGCAGGCTAATCGATTGAAAGTGAAACTTAACGGAAAGGCTGTACAACACCAAATAGGTAGGCTTGCTATTTAGCTATGAATCTGAATGGATTTCGAGATTGGAAATCGCACAGTTAAAAGTGATTTATTTTCAATTAGCCTGGTGTTAACTAGCATCAGCCAACGTTAGCCAATCTAGCGTTAGCTGGCAAGCCTAAGCGTGTCTACCGTCACCCCTTGAAACACTAGCTTTGCAGTATTTGCAAATACTAGTTTTAGTAGTCGCTGTTTACAGTGTAAATAATTCTAGAATGCAGACAATTGTTGTTGTCGAGTTTACCTGGCATAGCAGGTTTGTTTCCGGTCTGGTCATCGTCAACAATATACCCTATCCCGTATTTTTTGATAGCATCTGACACATTTTCGATGTCCGTATAGGATCGGTGCATCCCCAGTGCAAGCTAATATAATGTGATAAAGAATATGGAACAAGTGAAACAATGTTATAGAGGTTGTAGTTGCTCTGATTCCGGGCTGTAGTTCTGTAATGTAGGCCTAGGTAATTGCAAACAATTTGGTCTACCATGTTTTACCACAGCAAGTCCGATAATTAGTCAACTCTTGGGTGGTCTTTCTTGTTCTTTTTCCCCCTGCCTGCTACTGTCTCTTTAAGATGTTGCATATTGGCTGTGTATGTTGTTCTCCTGGTGCTGAGAGGAGCTGGTTTCTCCTGTGCAGTGTGTTGTTCTCCTGGTGCTGAGAGGAGCTGGTTTCTCCTGTGTAGAATGTTATTGTCCTGGTGCTGAGAGGAGCTGGTCTCTCCTGTGTAAAGTGTTGTTCTCCTGGTGCTGAGAGGAGCTGGTCTATCCTGTGTATAGTGTTATTCTCTTGCTGCTGAGAGGAGCTGGTTTCTCCTGTGTAGAGTGATATTCTCCTGGTGCTGAGAGGAGCTGGTCTCTTCTGTGTAGAGTGATATTCTCTTGGTGCTGAGAGGAGCTGGTCTCTCCTGTGTAGAGTGATATTCTCTTGGTGCTGAGAGGAGCTGGTCTCTTCTGCGTAGAGTGAAATTATCCTGGTGCTGTGAGGAGCTGGTCTCTCCTGTGTAGAATATTATTGTCCTGGTGCTGATTGTGTTCAAAGAACCCCTAGCCCTGCCATTGGTTCCTCGGCTTGTAGCTCTGTTTGCCAGGCCCTGTCTAGCCCTCTCATTGGTTCTTGGACCTATTGCGGAAGTTGCTAGGCACTGGCTAGCCTCTGCGTTGCTCTGTGGTTTGGGCAGTAATACAGCTAATCTGTTTACTGAGTTGAGTCAACACTATTACAGTCTTAACTGTTCCATCGCAGTTCTGTTGACCACAAGCGTGGAATCAGGAGGCCAATCTAATTTGGACCCCTCTGTGCCTAGCTTAATTAGAGGTTCAGACCTGGCAGGCATTGTTGCAAATACTGAAACGCAATGCAAGAATAAAACTGAAAACAAACTGTTGTTACTGGACAAAACCAGGTACTAGTCATTGTAGTTTCAGTCCTTTTAAAAAGAACACGTCCCCACGTGGGGAGATGCTAGCTTCCTGCTAGGTTGTTATAAACACATACGGTAACCTTTTGAAATATACAGGCTCCATTTCCTTGTTGATATTGGTGATCTGATGGTGTGGTTGAATGTGATGTAACATTCTTGGTTGTCCCCTTTTCACTGTCAGTCCCACGGGGAAGAAGTTCCGGAGCAAACCCCAGCTGTCCCGTTACCTGGGCAACAGCGTGGATCTGGGATGCTTTGACTTCCGCACGGGCAAGATGGTGCCCAGCAAACTGCAGATGAAGAACAAACAGAGACGGAATGAGAACCTCAGCATCAACAAGGTCATTATCATTACTACACTATTACTATATTAATACTATGACTATTACTGTCCTAATATTATGGCCATTACTATTAATATATTAATATTAAGATCATACAATATTAATATTATGACTATCGCTATATTATTATTATTATTATTATTATCAGCATATATAATATGAACATTATGCCTGTTAACATTAATAATATCACTATTACTCTTTCTGAAGCGTCTTTGTCTCAGCAGTTCTTAAAAAAAAATCTAATAAAAAAAAAAACATTTGCACAGAATATACACTCAGTGGCCAGTTTATTAGATACACTGCCCCTTCACCAACATGGATGACTCCTTCAGACAGGAATCAGGAGTCCCTGGGTCGCTATATAAAACAGGCTGACAGGCTTCAAGACATTCACTCAGTCTCTGATTGAAAGTAAGAATGGACTAAACGAGTGATCCAAGCGACTTCGTCTGTGAGACACCTTGTCTAATCCAGTCCCCGTATTCAGGCGGTTCTGGAGATGAGTGGCGTCTGGGCGCTAGTTCAGGGGTGCACCGAATTCTAAACTGACCACTGAGCGTAGCAGTTAAATGCCTACACGGAGGATCATTCCAGAAAGGCAGTACAATCAGACTAGTATTACAGAATCCACGAAAAGTAATGTTGACGTATGTCGTATGTTTGCGCTGAAGTGAAAAATATTTACTTGACACATTTTTATTCAATGGCCACGTTCCAATGATCTCTCCTCTCATCCAAAAGTGTTTTCACTTTTTCACTTCCCCTTCTCTTCACTGATTCCAAAGGAAGTGACTGGTTTGAGTAGTGTTTTGGAAATTGCGTCTCTAGCCCATTGGTCCACCAATGATGTAATGGAAGTAGTGAACGAGGGTCCACTTCAGGAGAAAGGAGACGTTATTGGGACACACCCTATGGCTGTAGGCATTTACCAACTGATCAGTGCCACCCTCCATTTTTCACAGTAACAGATTGAACGGATTGTACTAAAGAGAATAAATTGGAACCCATTCTAGTAATGTTATTTCTATGTTGTAGGCAATGTTAAAGGTAGGTCAGAGGTCATGCCAGAGACTCTACGAGTGGCTCTCTTCTCACCTCCCCTCACACCTGTTGGCTCTCACCTGGACCTGATCTCCTACCTGTTAGAACCTCTCAATCCACCCCTTTTATTCAGCAGTTCATCTTCTGCATTCAGGAGAAGGTAGGACAAGACTAGAACTCATAGAACGAGTGAGAGAAGATTCATCAATTCTCGGCAGAAACTCAAAGTAGAAGCAAAATAATATTTGTTGTTACTAGTAAAACCAATGTGTTTGGGCTTTTGGCTTTTGTCAGGGTTCAAACAAAGGCCACAGCATCAAATGACCACAGAAAGACAGTGAGATCAGAGATGTTGGCAGGGATTTCAGTCATATTCATATTCTGTAAGAATGTTTTCGGCCACACTTCAGAGAGTCAACCAAGAGAATTGTCCGTCCAGACTTCTGCGAGGGATGCTGTTGTGTATCGAAAATGTTGTTGTTAAGCTTTCCTCAAAGCATTACACATCTCTTCTGAAACTCATAACCATTACCGTTGTTATGTAAGTTCCCACATGTTCATACTCCAGTTCAACAGATGATATGGGTTTGAATTCCATGTGTAGCCAATAATAACAACGTGTGAACAGATTTAAAAGATGACCACAATGGAGTTTGTGTTGCATATTTTAGCCTTGCTCAGTGATGGGAAGCCATCTTTATTACAGTGTGCGACAGGCCATTTGGTGTGTTCTACAATGAGCTTTGTGTGTCGTGACTTGTTACCCACAGTGCACCCTGCCTGTCTTCCTGTCTTGTATTTTCCAGCCACATACACGCACGCTGCTTACTGTCCTGTCTATCTCTCTGCATACTGCCCCAGATTCCTCTCTGTCTCTCTGCATACTGCCCCAGATTCCTCTCTGTCACTCTGCTTACTGCCCCTGACTTGTGTCTGTCACTCTGCTTACTGCCCCAGACTTGTGTCTGTCACTCTGCTTACTGCCCCAGACTTGTGTCTGTCACTCTGCTTACTGCCCCAGACTTGTGTCTGTCACTCTGCATACTGCCCCAGACTTGTGTCTGTCACTCTGCATACTGCCCCAGACTTGTGTCTGTCACTCTGCTTACTGCCCCAGACTTGTGTCTGTCACTCTGCTTACTGCCCCAGACTTGTGTCTGTCACTCTGCTTACTGCCCCAGACTTGTGTCTGTCACTCTGCTTACTGCCCCAGACTTGTCTGTCACTCTGCTTACTGCCCCAGACTTGTGTCTGTCACTCTGCTTACTGCCCCAGACTTGTGTCTGTCACTCTGCTTACTGCCCCAGACTTGTGTCTGTCACTCTGCTAACTGCCCCAGACTTGTGTCTGTCACTCTGCTTACTGCCCCAGACTTGTGTCTGTCACTCTGCTTACTGCCCCAGACTTGTGTCTGTCACTCTGCTTACTGCCCCAGACTTGTGTCTGTCACTCTGCTTACTGCCCCAGACTTGTGTCTGTCACTCTGCTTACTGCCCCAGACTTGTGTCTGTCTGTCTATACTCTAATCATTTTGCCTGAGAACAGTCTGGATCTCTAGATAACGGGGGTGTTCCACCCAGGCCTAACCGGTTAGGTTCAGGGGTGTCGGTGACGATATTAATTCGACCTGAAGCTCTGGTTCCTTCTAGAAAGACGCTAATGTTAATTAAGGCCGATCATAAGAACTTCAGTGGGAAACAAGCATTATATTGGACAAATATAGCTGGAAGACAAGCTCTCCTTTTCTTGGGCCTTGAGGAACTTTCAGGTGTATCGCTAAACGTTTCTTAGTCTTCATGTAATCTTCAGTTATTATCTTCAGTCAGATAATGTCCTGAATGTCTTCAGTTATAGAGGAATCATTGTGTTTTACAACATTTACTCACCAGGTATGATGTGGGTGTACAAAAGCGTGTCCTAAATTGCTTACTGTCTGTTAGTCAACAGAAGGTGCACTGGCTTCTATTAGCAAATGGACAAGCGCCCCCCTCTCACATTGGCTTCCCAAAGCCTCAGGATTATTTCCCCTCAAACAATCAATAGCAGACTGCAGCAAACCAAATCTCTATGTCATTTGTCATCTGGTTGCTAAAATTCTACAGTTCACTACATTTCTGTTTTCTTATGAGCAGTTGTTGGTGTAATTCAGCCAACGTCCACAAGATGGGAGCAAATTAGGAACTTTTATTATTTTAACAAACATTGTGTCCAAATTTTCTTTTCTGGCCATCTGTTGAAGGACTCATTCTGTCGTAGTTATATATAAAAAATAAATGTTTGAGATCTTCATGTCAGAGTGAGGTGTTCAGCTTTCTCTGCCTACTTTAGTTTATTTCACAATGGAGGGGCGTTGTGAGTGAGCAGAATTCCCCAAAAAAGTGTTCCTATCCACTAGCAGTTGCTTGCAGCCTTGTAGCCCCTCTTTGAAAAGAAAAAGAAATGACTCCAGAATATCTGAGTGGGCGGAGATCTCTATAGTCTGGTAATGAGAATAAGCACTGACAGGTCTGATTACGCTTTGCTGTACCACAGCCTCTGACTTAGAAACAAACGTCTTTCTGACTGTGGTTGAGCATTTTGAATGCAGAAACCACGTGTCTCTAGCTCAGACCTATTTTACCGTAGCCATTTTTTATTGACTTTGCATGTCGATTCATGGCTCTTAAAGGGGTACACACATTAATCTGAGTAAGGATTTAATACGCATTTATATTTATTCGTATTAACCCTATCTGGTCTACAAGGGAAGTTTGTCAAAGAAAATAGTAATTTTTTTTTTGGATGAATTAGAAAGGTTTGCGCTCATTACCGCAAAACATAACAATAGGGAGATTTTTGGTGTTCCTCAGAAATGTACGTCCTATCAAGGTGTGCCACGGTTGAAAACATAGAGGGAACCACTGGCCTGCTGAACAGGACCCTGGCCTAGCTCACTGCGCCACAGGAAGTGGAATATGTTCAGGTCAGGCAACGGTTTCAATGTGTGGGTGACGCCCACAGGACAGATCTGCAGCGGGCCCGTAGAGCCGTGTTTCACCTATTACAGGATTGCTATGTGGCTGATTCAGAACCTCTTTGGTTTGTTCTGATGGTACCGAGCTTCACACCGCTGTTCTGAAATGTGTAAAGCGTGTCGATGGATGTGTTGGTCTTAGTGTATATCTTCTCTGGGTCTGGGAGCTACTGCCGGTTTCTCTGTCCGTCGTTGTGATACCTCTGTCTCGGGCTGTGTCCCACTTGGTTCCCTACGGGTCCCGGTACTTAGCGGTCAGTCCCCTACGGGTCCCGAGATGGAGTGGTGGGTCCCCTATGGGTCCCGAGATGGAGTGTGTATGGGCCCTTGTGGCATGGCGAAACAGCCTCCATTACCAGGGCAACCAGTGAAGTAGTCCTCCTTGGTGTTGCTCAGTGTTATTGGATGGGCAAAGACTGAGTCTGATGGCTTATACGCACCTTTAATGTTTCAGTCTTCTGTACAATGAGGTTCTAATGATGTATTTAAAGTGTGTGTGTGTGTTTCTGTTCAAACAGACATGTTCTGGTTTATTTTCAAGAAGGCGGTGGTTCTGTCTGACAACTTCAGACACAAGCTACGATGTTATTGAGGTTCTGTGGTGGAGATGCTTTCTGCGTTCACGGTGCTGGGTTCTTGTAGTGAGCCAATGTTTTATTTTACTTTCACTTTTGGTTTCTGATCATCTGATGGCGCGCCGTCACAAAGACCTGCCCTAGCTCAGCTGCCTTGGTCAAACTCGGCTCAGCGCTTGCACACATTCCACTGTCGGTCAACACACACACACACACGCGCGCACGCTATTGTCCACCTACGCACTCCCTCGGCATGCTGCTCCAACCAGAGTGACTGTGTAGACGTGATTGATCTGTCCATAGACACGCCCCTCTACCTCAGAGGGATCAGAAGCACCGGGGAAACCAAACGGGCCAACCACAGAGGCGCTATGGGCCCTTTGGTTGGGCGTGGCCTAATGGACACTTCCCGTTAGACTGGGGCGAGGGCCAGGGATCCGTAGGATGGCGCCAAAAGGCCTCGTCACATTCCTTTGAGCCCATTCATTCAGCCACACAGACATTTTTTGAGGTTGGTGTCGTGGAGCCAAATGGTCAGATGTTGGCTGTCTGTAGATCTCACGGTTTATGAGCTGCTGTTTCGATCCCGCTGTACCCAGACCAGTCTTTAGTCATTGCTGACAGTCAAGTTCAGAGACCTCAGGCCTAACACAGACAGGGCGGAAAGAAATGGGGTTGACGGCTCCTATTTTATAACATCTATCTTACTTCTCTGGCTGTTTGGTTAACCTTGTTTTGTCGCCTGTGAACTTAGAACAGCGCTTGTTTCTATAATCACAGCAGTAGGGTGGACAGTGGAGGAGCTAGGAGGAGGTGATGGGTGTTGGAATGTGGAGTGGTCTACTTTGGCGTGGCTTTGGATGCGTCTCCTTCCAGGGACTCAATGCATCCTCAGCTGCCACTCTTCCCAGGGGCTCAGTAAGCCCTGAAACGCAGCTCGTCCAAGGGACCCTGTGTGTGTTAGCTGTGTGGAGGCTGTTTGTACTGTGAGAGTGAGCTCCACACGTGTCTGTGGGGAGTAGTCTCCTCCTCCCTATGATTGGAATTTCAGTGCCCATGCAGACACAAGCAAACACAAACATCCCCCCACCCACGTGAACCAAGCCCCTCCCTAAACATCGCAGCAAAACCAACCACTGTGAATTCAGTCGGTAGTACCAGTTGTTTGAACTGCTGCACTTCCAATGACCTGCAAAAACAAAGTCACTGATTTGGTTTTTGTTTCCTGCTGGAGCGGATATGAGAAGTGATTTCTTAAAACAAAAAAAGAAAGTAATGTCAGTATGAAGGATAAAAGGACGATGGTGTAATGAAAGGTCGCAAGGAACCTGATGAAACCGTTGGAACTTTCTGCCCCTGTGAGAAGGATGGGACATGTTTCCAGAGGAGGGAGGGTGGCTATTAAAAGGAAGGTTGGCGTCCTCAAGATTTTATGACAGGACAGATTCCTGATGAGTCAGAGAGCAACACAGCGTGGACTTTGCTGTCAGTACTGACACACACTCACGTTCATTATCTCTAATAACTCTCTTTATCACTCCTCCCTAAAAAACATTCTCCCACTCCCTCTGTCAATTCAATTGAAATTACTGTATCGGCATGATGTAATAATGTATATTTTCCAAGTGTACTCAGGGAGGAAATATTAATTGAATGTACAAGATAACAATATTCTTTCTTGTCTCTCTGCTTTCTCTTTCTCTCCCTCTGTCTGTCTCTCCTGTCTCCCTCTGCCTGTCTCTCCTGTCTCCCTCTGTCTGCCTGTCTCTCCTGTCTGTCTCTCCTGTCTGTCTGTCTCTCCTGTCTGTCTGTCTCTCCTGTCTCCCTCTGTCTGCCTGTCTTTCCTGTTTCCCTCCGTCTGTCTGTCTCCCTCTGCCTGTCTGTCTCTCCTGACTCCCTTCATCTGTCTGCCTCTCTCGTCTCCCTCTGTCTGTCTCACTCCTGTATCCCTGTTTTCTGACTCTCTTCTGTCACATCTCCCTTTCCTCTGTCTGTCTATTTCACTTTTGTGTCTCTCCTTTTCCTCTGTCTGTCCTGTCTCCTCCTTTGTCTCTGTTTTGCTCTCTCCAGACTTTGTCTTCTCTGTCTGTGTCCTCCTCTCCGCCCCTCTTTTCCTCACTGTCTGTCTTGTCTCACTATTGTTGTCTCCTGTGCTCCTTGAATCTTATGCTGGTTGTTAATTAGTAATGCATACAATTGTTGTTTTGTGTCTCTAAAAGTTATTCAGTGTTGTTGTTTAATTAAGTCTCCTTGGTCATCCCCCTCTGTCCTTTAGGGTAAACCAGACCTAAACACAGCACTTCCAATCAGACAGACAGCCTCCATCTTTAAACAGCCAGTCACCAAAGTGGTTAACCACCCTGGGAACAAGGTGAAGACAGACCTTCAGAGAGCCACTGAGCAGCCACGACAGGTGACACATGCACAATTAATCATTATAACAACTCACTTACTAAAACAACACACACACAACTGCTTGCTTGTCACTGCCTGATGGTTGATCATGAAATTGAGTTTCCTAAAGGTCGTGAAGTCATACTTATCTAATCTAGATTAAAACAGAACTCCACACCTGGAACAAATGAAGGGCCTGGTTTGTAGTGACTAAACCACATGTTACGTATCTGCGGTCGTTTTAACGTGGCTGGCATTTTAGCACCTTATTCTGGAAATATTGGTATCTGAAAATGTCCTCTTTCGCTGTCTGAATATTCTGACTGAAACTACATTTGCTAAACTGTTTATATCCATGACCTGTGATGTTCAGGTAGGCCAGACAGCTATAGGGTCGTATTGTTTATATACACCACATCTAAGGCAGTTAAACCTTTTATATATGGTTTCTGTTACTAAACCAGGGTGTCATGTCTGGTCTGGACCACCAGAGGCTGCTAAAGCATCACAGATGAGACGGGTGTTACCACTTGACACAGCACCGTGCAGAGACTCTGACTGAGGGTGCAGAGACTCTGACTGAGGGTGCACAGACTCTGACTGAGGGTGCACAGACTCTGACTGAGGGTGCACAGACTCTGACTGAGGGTGCACAGACTCTGACTGAGGGTGCACAGACTCTGACTGAGGGTGCACAGACTCTGACTGAGGGTGCACAGACTCTGACTGAGGGTGCACAGACTCTGACTGAGGGTGCACAGACTCTGACTGAGGGTGCACAGACTCTGACTGAGGGTGCACAGACTCTGACTGAGGGTGCACAGACTCTGACTGAGGGTGCACAGACCCTGACTGAGGGTGCACAGACCCTGACTGAGGGTGCACAGACCCTGACTGAGGGTGCACAGACCCTGACTGAGGGTGCACAGACCCTGACTGAGGGTGCACAGACCCTGACTGAGGGTGCAGAGACCCTGACTGAGGGTGCAGAGACCCTGACTGAGGGTGCAGAGACCCTGACTGAGGGTGCAGAGACCCTGACTGAGGGTGCAGAGACCCTGACTGAGGGTGCAGAGGTGGATGTTTTGTCTAAATGAAGACCTGGCATGATTGCCAGTGTCTGGTTAACATCCACCAACTCCCTGCAAATTTCATGTGTTTCTGCAAGGCTGAGTTGGGAGAGCATTCGTGTAGGACTGCAGCTTTAGAAAAACATATTTGCCTTGTTGGCTATTATTACTGTTTTTGTCTGTTTTTCTGTGCTGAATAATGTTTAAAGTTTGAAAGTGTTTCTCTAATTATTGTTCTTGGTGACCCTGGCTGTTGTGTGTGGGTTTTATTCCTGGAACTGTTGGTTGGAACACATGTTGGCATTGATGGAAGCTTTTTTTAAGCACCAATAATATGTGCCTAATTTTTTAAACAGTAGTCTTTACAAAGCCAGTCGCGGTCGTTGCCGTGCCTGTCGCGGTCGTTGCCGTGCCTGTCGCGGTCGTTGCCGTGCCTGTCGCGGTCGTTGCCGTGCCTGTCGCGGTCGTTGCCGTGCCTGTCGCGGTCTTGTTGCCGTGCCTGTCGCGGTCTTGTTGCCGTGCCAGTCGCGGTCTTGTTGCCGTGCCAGTCGCGGTCTTGTTGCCGTGCCAGTCGCGGTCTTGTTGCCGTGCCTGTCGCGGTCGTTGCCGTGCCAGTCGCGGTCATTTCTAAGACTTAGGCTACTTTGCTCAGCGGATACAGAGTGGAATCAGAGGCTGTATTATATATGTGAGCCTGTCTCTGTCTACTCTGAACCTACTAAGCTGTGAACAGAGGACCACTGCCAGGTACAGACAGCCCAACTGGATCTGGATAACTTATGGTCTGATGAGGTATTTTTTTTGTTTAAAGTGTTTTGTCGTAATTGGATGTTGGGTGCTATGTTTATTGAATGGTGTATATATGAAATGGCCAGTTCGGGTGCAGTCAATTAAGATAATTTCTTTCAACAAATTAATTTTAGATGCCGGGTGTTAAAATTCCCCTGTACGTTTCGAGGTGGAATGACCCTAGGGCTAGCTTGCTACAGAGCAGCAAATCACAATGGCGTGCAGGTGAAGGTTTTAAAGACCAGATACTCAGGGCATGTGGCGTGGAGGTGAACGTTTTAATGTGCCGTGGCTGCACTGTCGTACAGATAATGGATAATGTGTCTTTGTACGTGTGTGTGTGTGTTCGTGTGAATGGATGTAGCAGCACCACCAGTCAACCAGCCTGCCAGCTTCCAGTCACTCAGCCAGCCAATCGGAAGTCAGTCATCCCGGAGTAGGGAAAATGTAATGGATCAGGGAATTCTCTCCCCCACTAATAGGGTGTTTCTACTACTGTGTCTGGAAAATCTGCCCAATATGTAACTTCTCTTACTAGCACACTGGCCCCCTTCTCAGTCTACACAGAGTTTTTCACAAACACACACACCTTTTTCCTTGTTTTACCACTCATCTCCTCTGTTTTAGCTAGCTGATGTAGCCACTCATCTCCTCTGTTTTAGCTAGCTGGTGTAGCCACTCATCTCCTCTGTTTTAGCTAGCTGGTGTAGCTACCCATCTCCTCGGTTTTAGCTAGCTGGTGTAGGCCCTTATTTTGTCTTTGTTAGCTAGCGGGTGTAAGACGTAGGCCCTCAGCTGTTTTTAGCTGGTGTAGCCTCTCATCTTCTCAGTGTAAGTGAGCTGGGGTAGCTACTTATCTGCTCTCTATAATATGTTTGGTGTTGCTACTAATCTCGTCTGTGTTAGCTAGCTTGTGTAACCATCTCTAACAACTTTCTTCTCACTCCTCCCTCTCTCTCCCTTTTCACTCTTTCCCTCTCCCTCCCTTTTCTCTCTTTCCCTCTCCCTCCCTTTTCTCACTTTCCCTCTCTCTGATATAATAATGTACATCTAAATGTACTCGGGGAATAATTTAATATATAACATTATTAAAGTAATATACTTTCTTGTCTTCCCCTGCTTTTGCTTTCTCTTGCTTATCTGCCTCTGTCTGTGTCTCCTGTTTTCCCCACCTCTGTCTGTCTGCCTCTCTTCTGTCTGTCTGTTTCACTCTCCTATCTCCCTCTCTTGTCTTCCTCTCCTGACTCCCTCTGTTTGTCCTGTCTTTCTGTTCTATCTCCCTCTGTCTGTTTCTCTCTGCTGTCTCCCTGTCTGTTTTGCTCTTTTAAGTCTCAGTCCTGTTTCTCCTGTGCTCTTTCAGTCTTCAAGGAGCAGTATTAGCTAGCTGGTGTAGCTACTCATCTCCTCTGTTTGAGCTAGCTGGTGTAGCTACTCATCTCCTCTGTTTGAGCTAGCTGGTGTAGCTACTCATCTCCTCTGTTTTAGCTAGCTGGTGTAGCCACTCATCTCCTCTGTTTTAGCTAGCTGGTGTAGCCACTCCTCTCCTCTGTTAGCTAGCTGGTGTAGCCACTCATTGTGTCTGTCTAGAGCAACAACATTCAGTAACTTTATCGACCAGCGACATGTCGGAGTGGCTGGCTGTTTCATTGACAACAACAGACTGCACAATGGAGGTATTCCCCTCCTTGACTCGGGGGGTTTCCTGGCTGGGGGGCAGATAATGTGATTGGTGCTGTCTAATGAGGCTATGAGGAGAACAGAGTGTTAGGATGATCACACTATTACGCACATGTCAAGGAGAAGGAGGTGACGATGAGGAGGTGACGAGATGGAGAGTATTAGAGGGCAGGGGATGAAGTTAATTAGGATTTGGAAATGAGATCTGCTGCTTGGCTGATCATCTCCCACCAATGGCTTCCCTAAAGACCATCTCCTGCTTCGCCTCCTTCTTATCTGGGCTCCCTCCTCTACACGCCCCCCGGAAAGATTTGTCCTCCCTAGTGATGACTTCCCTCAGGCACCCCTACCGCTCAGGTGAAGCCCCCCCCCGACCCCCGACCGCTCGGGTTCTATTTGAGGGGAGGAGGGACTGTCACCCTGGCAACAGCCACTTAGGTGTGATGTTATGATGGGCAGTAGAGACAGTGTTAAAGTCAGGGGAGAGACCGTGAGATGAGATGGCCACACTGATCCGTGGATGAAGCGTCTGTGTGTGTGTTTGCACGTGTCATTCTGTCAGCCTGTCTCATGCAGTTGTGGATACACAATGCAATTGCATTAACTAGCATACTGCCCTCAAATCACTGAAATGGTACAGAACAGTGTGATTTGACATGTTGAGATTATATTAAGGACTAAATGGATGTTTAACTATGTGAGAAGCCGAAGGCAGCATGACCAGTCTATTGATCTGAACATGACCTCCCGTCAGCTTCAGACAGCTCTCTGTGGTAAGATATGAACTATTGATCACTGACCTTGTTATCCGTTTTGATCCAACGATTTAGAGATCCCCTCGCTCCCTTTCCTTATATGGAGAGAAGGGGGGGGGGGGTGACAGAGTCCCAGACAGACAGATAGTGAGAGACCAAACAGACAGACATAGAGACAGTGTGAGACAGAAAGACGGTCACTCTGAAGAAGATGGACACAATCCCGAGCAAGCAACAGTTAGGGGGAGAGGAGTTAAAGTGGGCTGGTAAGTCAGAGTCCTTGGCTGTTCTTTCATCTGCTGCTGTTACATGCATTAATGTGAAAAACGCATAACCTTGATGTTAAGTGATGTTAAATACCAGACGGTATGAATGTGTCTTATTCACTGGCGGCATGTGCTGTTTTGTAGCACCAGAAGTACCTTCACACAGATTCTTCTCTGAGATAACATCCTTTACAATAGGAACCTGTTCAGTTTGCACAAGGTCTCTGGAATAAGTATTCAGACCTTGAAGCCATGTTATTGGACGGCATCTTCCTGCGGCGCCCCTCCTTCACCTGCTGCAGTGATCGCTAGGCCTCTCAGATGAAGTCCATTTCTAACCTGGCTACTGGCCAGCAGAAGTTAATTGCCTCCTAAATGTTTTCATGAAGTGGACAGAAGAGGAATGTACTTGTATTGACTGAGGAAAAGGCTGAAGCGCCTGTGACTTTGGAGAGGATTAGTTTGGGAGTCCGCGTGGGGATTGGCGATAGCGGGCCTGGTGATTGTGAAGAGTGGCCATCCCCTGCCACCCTGTGGGCTGAGAGGGAGGGATAGCGGAGCTGGTTTGTGCCTCTGTGGGTTGGCTCGCCTGGCTTTGAAGGCCCTGGTAGTTGACTGCTAGTTATTCTCTCTTTGAAGGCTTTTGCTGTTATGGCTGCAGACGTATGGATTTAGCCTGTTTCTGTTGGCCTGACGGCTTCACGACCAAGACTGAGCGAGCCCTACGTTCCTGTCCTCTTCCTCACTGTGTTGTCCCTGTCCTCTTCCTCACTGTGTTGTCCCTGTCCTCTTCCTCACTGTGTTGTCCCTGTCCTCTTCCTCACTGTGTTGTCCCTGTCCTCTTCCTCACTGTGTTGTCCCTGTTCTCAGCTTCACTGTGTTGTCCCTGTCCTCAGCCTCATGGTTTCATCCCTGTCGTCTTCACGTCTTACTGTGTTTGCTCTCCGTTTCAGCTCTTCTGGGAGAAGCGGTTGAATGGTCTGAAGGCCTCCGACATCACAGAAGAGGTCCTCAGGACTATGGAACTTCCCAAAGGTCTAACAAGTAAGATGTTCAGTCAGTCAGCACATTGTGTCTTTCTGAATCAGGAGTCGTTGTAGCAGAGTTGTAACGGACCCATTCTTTGCTATATCCATTCAAACATGCACTCGGAATGAGGGTTATGGTTGTGACTGTGATTCTGTTCCTTGCCGTGTTGCCGTGGCGGTGCTGTCCTGTACCAGGTGTTGGTCCGGACACGTCGGATGAGACGCTCCTCTCGGCCATCGCCAGTGCTCTCCACATGAGCTCCTCTCCCATCACCGGTCAGACCTCCTCGGCTGCAGAGAAGAACCCGGCAATCTGGCTGAACACGTCACAGCCCCTCTGTAAAGCCTTCCTGGTCACCGACCAGGACATACGGTAACGGCCTGTCTGTCTGTCCCTCTCAGGTGTGTGATAGAAAAGTGAGCATGTGCGGTTGCAGATACGTTTCATTTCTGGCCATGTGTATCATTCTGTCTTTGAATCACATGATGAACTTCAGCAGAGAGGAATAGTCCTGCCCTTTCGCAGTACCCTACATTATACCAGACCTGTGTGCTGGTCCCTTCGTAGTACCCTACATTATACCAGACCTGTGTGCTGGTCCCTTCGTAGTACCCTACTTTATATCAGAGACCTGTGTGCTGGTCCCTTCATAGTACCCTACTTTATACCAGACCTGTGTGCTGGTCCCTTCGTAGTACCCTACTTTATACCAGGCCTGTGTGCTGGTCCTTAGTAGTTTATGTAGGATGCCATTGTGGACACCAACCTGATGGGTGTAGTCTGACGGGTGATGGGTGTAGTCTGACGGGTGATGGGTGTAGTCTGATGGGTGATGGGTGTAGTCTGATGGGTGATGGGTGTAGTCTGATGGGTGTAGTCTGATGGGTGATGGGTGTAGTCTGACGGGTGATGGGTGTAGTCTGATGGGTGATGGGTGTAGTCTGATGGGTGTAGTCTGATGGGTGTAGTCTGGCGGGTGATGGGTGTAGTCTGATGGGTGTAGTCTGACGGGTGATGGGTGTAGTCTGATGGGTGTAGTCTGATGGGTGTAGTCTGACGGGTGATGGGTGTAGTCTGATGGGTGTAGTCTGACGGGTGATGGGTGTAGTCTGACGGGTGTAGTCTGACGGGTGATGGGTGTAGTCTGACGGGTGACGGGTGTAGTCTGACGGGTGACGGGTGTAGTCTGATGGGTGACGGGTGTAGTCTGATGGGTGTATTTGCTGTAAAAAGACATGTGGAACATTGCCATTAGACTGTACTGACAGGGTCTAATTGAGCTGCCTGACATTTAAGAAGTGTTTCTGTCTGTCCTTTATGGTGATGACAAAAGAAGCCACTTACAGATCTGGGAAATGGTCACCTAAAGCCGTTCGCAGGCAGCAAAGTGAAATAAACCATTAAATACACCCATGATGGTGTGAAATGCACCGCTGGGGGGGGGGGGGGGTGATGCGGGGGAGATGGGGGATATGGTCTGAAGATACTAGTTTTATGTGAGGTGTCTGTGAGAAATTACTTGTCTTATCCTCCCTTCCTCCATTATGTCTGGTCTGTTTGTCTGTCTCACACACACACACACACACACACACAGGTCCATACAATTAGTAAAAGCTTGAGTAACCACATGCTGTGGTGCCCAATGCTCCTGTGGGTCAGTTGAGCAGTGTGCATTAGAATGTAGGTAGAGGCAGGGAGAACAGCAGACCCTCTGTAGAAGAGATGTCAACAAAGAAGAGGCAAAGTCCCTCGCCTTGAAGAGTCACTCCTCTGTTATTATCAGTTTACCCACAACTGAAGTGTCAACCAGAGCTGTTGGGGTTGTAGTGTTGCCTGCATCCTCCAGGGGGCAGTCACCACACAGCCACGATGGAACACCAGCGGTAATGCGAGGTGCTTATGTCAGGTGTGTCATCTTCTCCTCAGCCTATCCCAGAGCATTCAGGCTTATCAACTGGAAAATGTATTAAAGCTCACATGGCCAGCTCCCTCTTGAGAGAGGGGGAGAGAGAGAGGGGGAGAGAGAGAGGGGGAGAGAGAGAGGGGGAGAGAGAGGGGGGGGGGAGAGAGAGGGGGAGAGAGAGAGGGAGGGAGAGAGAGAGATGGAGGGAGAGAGATGGAGGGAGGGACAGGAGTGGAGGAGTGGAATAGATCCCATCTCCCCCTCCCTCACCCCTGTTTCACCCCAGAGAATGAAAACAACTGATCGTCCCCCACAGCGTCCCACTGTTATACAACCCTCCACGCCTTCATGGTGTCTTCTCTCACGCCGCGTGGAGACGGCATTTGATTCCCCCCTGCATTCAAATCCAGTGAAAGTAACACTATTCTCCTATTAGATCTGCTTGACATTTTTTTATTTAATTATCTGTTAATTCCTGGCAGGGTTGTCATTTGTTGGCAGGCTATCTATCTATCTCAGGAAAACATTCATACGTTCTAAAATGCAGTTCAGTGTATTCACAGTATGAAAAAGTATTTTGTGTGTAGAGTGGACCACAGAATAGTAGTGAGGCGCTGTCCTGAATGGCCTTCTCGGAGAAACCTTCACCCTGAAAGCCTCTTCTCACCATTGTGATCCTGCCTTTTTGGATTTTAAATCTCCAAACCAAAAGTCTGTTTGTCTTTATGTGACCCAGCTCATAAAACCCAAAGCCCCAAGCACTCGATTGTGATCACCTGAGACCTGGATCGGGTCTAAAACAGCACCCTAATCACTATGCAGTGCACTTCTGACCAGCTGAGTCCCACTGGCCCTGGTCAAAAGTAGGGCACTATACAGAAACTAGTGTGCCATGTGGTTGTGTCACTGACTTGATCTAATAGGGCTGGTGTTTGTTGCGTTCCAAATGATCTCCACACGGTGCATCATGTACAGGCTCATGTGTTACCGCTCTTTTCAAGGACTGTCTGTGTCACGAAGGTTAGGCGCTGTGAACTGTAATCTTAGTGTTTTACTCATGTACGGGATTTCCCAGTCCTTGGTTTCCAAGTGAATTGTGTGTGTTTATTCATCTCTAAGATCCTCTTTCTGCATGTCCACAGGGAACAGGAGCTGAAGGTGATTCAGGCTCGCAGGTGTCTGGAGGACGCGCTGATGGCAGATGGGTTGGCGCGGACCGCAGAGTCCAGAAGGGACTCCGACCACAAGGCTGCATAGGAGACCTGTCAAGGTGAGACTTCAGGGAGGTCCTGGGGAACATGAGAGGTGGATGGGATGGCAAGTAGTGTCCTGTGTGGTGAGGATTCATTGTTCTGAATGTTTCATGTTGTCACTCTGGTCTTCATAGGGGTATATTTGGGCTCCACCAGGGAGGAAACTTGTCTGGCCATCACCCTGTTGTTCTAGTCAGTCGGTGTGATTGAATGTACTGTGGGTGTTGTAGTACGGTCTGTAGGTCCAGTAGCACACTGCCGGAAGTGCTTGTAGTCCTGCTTTTATTCCAGGGTCACATGCCTCTGTGTGTGGCCCCACCCCAGCTGGGGAGGGGTTTCAGACATCTCCAATGGCTTCCTAGTGTGCTGTCTCTCACCTGAGCTCCAAGGGTTCAGCCCGTCAGCTGTGCACAGCTGTCTGATTATCTTTGTCTCTAATGAATGTTTTAAGGAGGTTAATAGGTCATTTTGCCATTCCTCGTCACTGCCTTTTCATGTGATGAAGTTGTGGCCAGATGGGGAGGGGCATTTCTGTTTTCTCCCGTTTGTCTGTCAATGCCCCCATGTGTAATATTATGACATGTTTAGGGTCCTCTGCCATTGACAGGGGGGGGGGCTGAGGGGATGGTTCTATGGACAGACGCATACAGTTCAATGTGTTCAACTGGTCGGTTTCAACTGCAGCAGAGTGTTTTCTGTTTGTTCTGAATTCTCCTTTGTGTTTGTGCAATGACAAAACCATTTACCAGGAGCGATGGTACAGAAGTTTCTCAAATACCCTTGGTTGCTTATCAATACATTGATTGATTTGTGTGTTGATGTGATTAATTTGATTGTATATGGCTTTCCTCTCAACCTTGTGTTTAAGATGCAGGGAATAATGCAAAACACAGTACACAATTTAAATACAAATGAACAAGTGGCAGCAAAGTGAATAGTATTTGCATTCATTCCACCGAGTGATCGCCATTGGGCGTGCAAGATGAATGTGTGTTCAATATATCACCCTGAAGTATCCTTAAACCCCAAGCATTTCCACAGTCTTTTCACTCTTTAAAGTATTGTTCTGACATGTCAATGTGGTTAGTAGTAAGCGCTACCCCCAGTCTTCTCCGTGGGCTGGGTGTCAGTGCCGCTCACCACTTCTCAGCAGCTTGGACCCAGGACCTGTGTTGCAAAGCCAGCCACCGCAAGCACCCAGACACCACCATCCACCACTCATACAACCTCACCACCATCCACCACCCATACAACCTCACCACCATCCACCACCCATACAACCTCACCACCATCCACCATCCATACAACCTCACCACCATCCACCACCCATACAACCTCACCACCATCCATACAACCTCACCACCATCCATACAACCTCACCACCATCCACCACTCATACAACCTCACCACCATCCACCACTCATACAACCTCACCACCATCCACCACCCATACAACCTCACCACCATCCACCACCCATACAACCTCACCACCATCCACCACCCATACAACCTCACCACCATCCACCACTCATACAACCTCACCACCATCCACCACTCATACAACCTCACCACCATCCACCACTCATACAACCTCACCACCATCCACCGCCCATACAACCTCACCACCATCCACCGCCCATACAACCTCACCACCATCCATACAACCTCACCACCATCCACCACCCATACAACCTCACCACCACCCATACAACCTCACCACCACCCATACAACCTCACCACCATCCACCATCCATACAACCTCACCACCATCCACCACCCATACAACCTCACCACCACCCATACAACCTCACCATCATCCACCATCCATACAACCTCACCACCACCCATACAACCTCACCACCATCCATACAACCTCACCACCATCCATACAACCTCACCACCATCCACCATCCATACATCCTCACCACCATCCACCATCCATACAACCTCACCACCATCCACCACTCATACAACCTCACCACCATCCACCACCCATACAACCTCACCACCATCCACCACCCATACAACCTCACCACCACCCATACAACCTCACCACCATCCACCATCCATACAACCTCACCACCACCCATACAACCTCACCACCATCCATACAACCTCACCACCACCCATACAACCTCACCACCACCCATACAACCTCACCACCACCCATACAACCTCACCACCATCCACCACTCATACAACCTCACCACCATCCACCGCCCATACAACCTCACCACCATCCACCGCCCATACAACCTCACCACCATCCACCGCCCATACAACCTCACCACCATCCACCGCCCATACAACCTCACCACCATCCACCGCCCATACAACCTCACCACCATCCACCGCCCATACAACCTCACCACCATCCACCGCCCATACAACCTCACCACCATCCACCGCCCATACAACCTCACCACCATCCACCGCCCATACAACCTCACCACCATCCACCGCCCATACAACCTCACCACCATCCATACAACCTCACCACCATCCATACAACCTCACCACCATCCACCACCCATACAACCTCACCACCATCCATACAACCTCACCACCATCCATACAACCTCACCACCATCCATACAACCTCACCACCATCCACCACCCATACAACCTCACCACCATCCATACAACCTCACCACCATCCATACAACCTCACCACCATCCACCACCCATACAACCTCACCACCATCCACCACCCATACAACCTCACCACCATCCACCACCCATACAACCTCACCACCATCCACCACCCATACAACCTCACCACCATCCACCACCCATACAACCTCACCACCATCCATACAACCTCACCACCATCCATACAACCTCACCACCATCCATACAACCTCACCACCATCCATACAACCTCACCACCATCCATACAACCTCACCACCATCCACCACCCATACAACCTCACCACCATCCACACAACCTCACCACCATCCATACAACCTCACCACCATCCACCACCCATACAACCTCACCACCATCCACCACCCATACAACCTCACCACCATCCATACAACCTCACCACCATCCACCACCAATACAACCTCACCACCATCCACCATCCATACAACCTCACCACCATCCATACAACCTCACCACCATCCACCATCCATACAACCTCACCACCATCCATACAACCTCACCACCATCCACCATCCATACAACCTCACCACCATCCACCATCCATACAACCTCACCACCATCCACCACCCATACAACCTCACCACCATCCATACAACCTCACCACCATCCATACAACCTCACCACCATCCACCACCCATACAACCTCACCACCATCCATACAACCTCACCACCACCCATACAACCTCACCACCATCCACCACCCATACAACCTCACCACCATCCACCACCCATACAACCTCACCACCATCCATACAACCTCACCACCATCCATACAACCTCACCACCATCCACCACCCATACAACCTCACCACCATCCACCATCCATACAACCCTCACCACCATCCACCACCCATACAACCTCACCACCATCCACCATCCATACAACCTCACCACCATCCATACAACCTCACCACCATCCACCACCCATACAACCTCACCACCATCCACCACCCATACAACCTCACCACCATCCATACAACCTCACCACCATCCACCACCAATACAACCTCACCACCATCCACCATCCATACAACCTCACCACCATCCATACAACCTCACCACCATCCACCACCCATACAACCTCACCACCATCCATACAACCTCACCACCATCCACCATCCATACAACCTCACCACCATCCATACAACCTCACCACCATCCACCATCCATACAACCTCACCACCATCCACCATCCATACAACCTCACCACCATCCACCACCCATACAACCTCACCACCATCCATACAACCTCACCACCATCCATACAACCTCACCACCATCCATACAACCTCACCACCATCCATACAACCTCACCACCATCCATACAACCTCACCACCATCCACCATCCATACAACCTCACCACCATCCACCACCCATACAACCTCACCACCATCCATACAACCTCACCACCACCCATACAACCTCACCACCATCCACCACCCATACAACCTCACCACCATCCATACAACCTCACCACCATCCATACAACCTCACCACCATCCACCATCCATACAACCTCACCACCATCCATACAACCACACCACCACCCATACAACCTCACCACCATCCACCACCCATACAACCTCACCACCACCCATACAACCTCACCACCATCCACCACCCATACAACCTCACCACCACCCATACAACCTCACCACCACCCATACAACCTCACCACCACCCATACAACCTCACCACCACCCATACAACCTCACCACCACCCATACAACCTCACCACCATCCATACAACCTCACCACCATCCACCATCCATACAACCTCACCACCATCCACACAACCTCACCACCATCCACCACCCATACAACCTCACCACCATCCACCACTCATACAACCTCACCACCATCCACCACCCATACAACCTCACCACCATCCACCACCCATACAACCTCACCACCACCCATACAACCTCACCACCATCCATACAACCTCACCACCACCCTTACAACCTCACCACCATCCACCACCCATACAACCTCACCATCCATACAACCTCACCACCATCCACCACCCATACAACCTCACCACCATCCACCATCCATACAACCTCACCACCATCCACCACCCATACAACCTCACCACCATCCACCACCCATACAACCTCACCACCATCCACCACTCATACAACCTCACCACCACCCATACAACCTCACCACCATCCACCACCCATACAACCTCACCACCATCCACCACCCATACCTCACCACCACCCATACAACCTCACCACCATCCACCACCCATACCTCACCACCACCCATACAACCTCACCACCATCCATACAACCTCACCACCATCCATACAACCTCACCACCATCCACCACCCATACAACCTCACCACCATCCACCACCCATACAACCTCACCACCATCCACCACCCATACAACCTCACCACCATCCACCACCCATACAACCTCACCACCATCCATACAACCTCACCACCATCCACCACCCATACAACCTCACCACCATCCACCACCCATACAACCTCACCACCATCCACCATCCATACAACCTCACCACCATCCATACAACCTCACCACCATCCATACAACCTCACCAACATCCACCATCCATACAACCTCACCACCATCCATACAACCTCACCACCATCCACCATCCATACAACCTCACCACCATCCACCACCCATACAACCTCACCACCATCCATACAACCTCACCACCATCCACCACCCATACAACCTCACCACCATCCATACAACCTCACCACCATCCACCATCCATACAACCTCACCACCATCCACCATCCATACAACCTCACCACCATCCATACAACCTCACCACCATCCACCACTCATACAACCTCACCACCATCCACCATCCATACAACCTCACCACCATCCACCATCCATACAACCTCACCACCATCCACCATCCATACAACCTCACCACCATCCACCATCCATACAACCTCACCACCATCCACCACTCATACAACCTCACCACCATCCACCACCCATACAACCTCACCACCATCCACACAACCTCACAAACACACCAAGTCATTGCGTGACTTCATCCCCAGCGACACATAGCCCACAAGAACCACTTTGATTTGAACCAACAACCTTCCACACCACAGTCAGAGACTCTAACAACCGTCCACCGACACCTACCGCAAGTAACTAGTGCAGAGTCTCTTTAACACCTAAATAGCCACCCACAGCAAGACTACAAGCCCCCAACCACACTCATTAGGAAGAAATTAATAAGTTCTATCATTACAGTCCCATTTAAACACCTACTAATACTCACTAACACATTAAAGGACAGATGAGAGACAGAACAACATTCTTTGTTGACGTGTCCCCCACTCAGTTCTCATTACTTACTTATCCCTTAGACAGTCATAAGACTGCTGATGATGCTTTTGCATTGGGACTTCCAAACACATCACACTTTATTTCCTCACATGCCCTGCAATTCAAAAGTACACATCTTCCTTGACAGACCTACATTATACTCCAGTGATTTCTCAATGGACAACGGCATTGAAAAGTGTGGAAATAACTTCATAGGAAGGACACAGAAGCAATATCACGACATATAAATTGACTGATTAATGCATCAAAGCCCTCCTGACAATCTAAACATGACAGGATTCGATAGCCTCAATGGCCCATACATAACAGCAATACAACACAAAATTCCAACTTTATTCTGAACCCAACCTTTTCAGAAAGATGGCTACACCGAACCAGTTATTTTTCCACAGGCATAAACAACCATCTCAAACCTGCAACCTTGTTATTACTCATGTTGTAACTGTGGAACAAAACACGTCCATACTGTGTAAAGCTACAGTAATAGGTCTTGCCGTGACACACTGCAAATTGTGTTTGTCAAAAATCTCACTCAGCCTCAGGGCACCTCAGCCTCAGGGCACCTCAGCCTCAGGGCACCGCAGCCTCAGGGCACCGCAGCCTCAGGGCACCGCAAGCCGAATTAAACGACAAACATTCAGCCTTCCAGTGAGCCTGAAAAGAGCAAGTGACACCAGTTAATGCACTGTGGCTAGGAAAAACTCCCTCATAGGGACCAAAATTTGCAAAAACAGACAGGAACCAGACTCTGTAGGGTGGCCACTTTTCTAGCTGTGCTGGATGAAGACAACACAAAATAACTTTTTGAGCCAAATCAACGTTTTGCAATCATCAGAACACAGACACCTCAAAGGCAGGTGGCCTTTCAGCTGACTCCAACAGAATCCAAACCCAAACCAGGTGAACAAGAACAGGTGGTGCAGCAACCTGTTACCCAACACATCCACAAGCACTTAGCAGCAGGGATTTCTGAGAGTCATTTGGGCCAGGTACTATAGAGGCCTGATCCAAGAGCTCATGTCCTCCTAAAGTCAAACAGGACACCAGGACAGTTAAAGACAGCATTCAGTTAAAGACAGACACCCCCCTCAGGAGAAAATCTGCTCAACTACTTTCACTTCTCTTAGAAAAGACACTTGTCATACCTGAAGCAGTTAAAAATCAGCATCTGTGGCACTCTGACCGATCCTAGGGCTCACTCCTTCTGATCTGTTTGAGTGAAACAAATAAAATTACAACAGAACGGGATCCATTCGCTCACTTATGTATTTGGGCTGATTGGTGCAAGTCTGTGTCTACTGTATTCTACATCATCAAGTCTATCCTGTATTTAAGAGGGATTTCTGGGTATTGTGGAATACCCAGATGGCTGTTGGCTGACTGTCAGCCTTCGGTCCCAAACTGCACCCCATTACCAACATGGAGCACCGCCTTACTGGTAAGCCTGGTCAAATGTAGCACACTACAGAGGGAGTAGTGGGTCATTTGGGATGCACCGGCTGTCAGGGGGCAGTGCAGTGATGAGGCAGCGGCGGGCTTGAAATGTGGCGAGGGGAGATACGGCGAGCGGCACCGACACCCAGCCCACGGCGTAAGGCCCTTCTTCATCACTCAGCCAACCCTGCAGACACCACCTCCTCCTCGCTCCCAAATCACACCCTGCTCCCTTCAGAAGGTGCTGCTTCGGATCCTGTGTGACGCTAGGATGTGACGAGGGCACTATTTGTATGGGACAGGGAGCCGTTGGGGACACGGCCCCAGGCTGAGCTGTTTAAACGGCAGGCAGGTCAGGAGACCGACAGTAAATCCTCGTCGTTCATTCCTGCTTCCACCCACTTTCTTGATTAGCTCGACGCAGGATTAAAAATCCGAGGTGGGAGATTAGCTAGCGGAGAACCAGATTGATGACGACAGGCTTTGTTTTTAGTATTTGGCCTTTTTCAAATGTAAAAACAACTATTTCTCTGTGTGGCGGTAAAACCGTGTGAGGCTCATTATTTGATTTCCTGGTGTCGTTATCTGCCGAGGGCCGTGGCGGAGGGGAGTGTTTTTGTCATGTTGGATGGGTCACCTTTGGGGTAGCTGGAGCACTTAAAACAAATAGGCTTGCTTGCTTAAAAGCCCCCTGTGAACCTGCCAACACCACAGATCAACTCAGCCGCCTGGACACCAGTCCGCAGTATTAGGAAACTGAGGAAGAAAGACAAAAGTGATTATTTCTTCCTAATCAAGGTATTTTTTAATATCTTCTAATTGCTGGTGGAGCATATTTAAAGTGCCTGTGCTGTGTGCTTGTATTTTAGCAGCATGTTAATTACAACAAATTTAGACATGGAGCAGCAGAAGAGTTCAGAGTAATTCAGAAGCTTAATAAGGGTGAGAAGGGGTGGAGGAATTAAAATTGCTTGCGCACACACACACACACACACACACACACAGAGTGTGAGGTAGGCCTCTGGGGTTCCTAAAAGGAAGAATATCATTAGTTATTAGATTATTAGGGATTTTAATGCATCGCTAATTACTACAGCGCAATTAACCACCCTGACATGATTGGATCAGTATGCAGGGGGATGTGTAAAAGAAAATATGTACTTCCTGGAATCACTTCCTTGAAGCACTGCGATGCCGGAACGTGTTTCCTCGACACGTGTCTCTCTCTCTAACACTCTTTCACTGTGTGACATCAGTGTGCTTTCCACATGCCTCTTCATTACACTGCAGCCACTAGCCAGGCAGCAGTATAAACGGAATAGGGAAATCAAATCAGCACAGCACTGACATTTAGATTGTGTGTCTGTGTCTCTGTGTGTGTCTGCGTCTGTCTGTGCCCGTGTCTGTGCCCGTGTCTGTCTACGAGGCTAGCTCCAACCATGAGCAACATCAACATTTGCTTGGGTTCCCCAGCAGGTATGGAAGAACCCTACATACATTACCAAAAAAGTACTCCAGCGTTTGTATCACATTAAATGTGTTCACACAAAAACCTCCCACATTCTCTTGATAACCAACGTGCAGCGAATAGATATTTCAAGTGAAGCATTTTCTATGCCATGAGGATAGACATCTTTGGGGCTGACGTGAGGGGCCATTACTCCAAATCCCATCAGCTGTTGATGTTACTGTGTCGGCGTGGCAAAGGAGACCAGGCCGGTGTTAATATTTGATTCCTTAAGTAATCAGCCTCTTATCAACCTGCAATGTTGCCTCAAGTATTTCTAATTAACGGCGGCTGCAGGCAAACACTTAGATGTCGGGTTCGCTTTGCACTTAGGCGTCTTCGGTGAAGGCCTTTTTACTAGCAGAGATGCTAATTTTGCACCGGGATGCTTTTACATTGATTGTGGGCCGTTTTAGTTGAGGCATGCAGTTTGCCAGGTTTTTTAAAGTAGCATTTGGATTAAGTTAATGCAGGTATTGAATATTCAATAGGAATGTGCTCTTATTGAACAAACAATGTAAAGCCGTTTTTAAACGTTGAGTGTTTCCTAAGCTGATTTGTTGGTTGCATTATGCTGATCACTTATCTTTAGCAGATGGAATTAGACCGACATGCTTCTATTCCACATAACTCTGTGTACATGCAAGAATATAAACTTAATTCCACTCAGCAGTGACCTGGTGTATTGTTTATAATCAGAGAGGGAATGTTTGGAATTTCGGGTTTGCCGGCTGGACTTGTATGTGTGCTATGCATTATTTGAAAAGAGAAAATATCTGACAGGCTACTTGGACAAATCTTCCTGCTAGCCTGGTTTGGAAAAGTAGCTAGCTACTAGCTACGTGGGGCTCAACATTCAGAGCCACCGACGGACCTGGGAAGACTTTACAAGGCCATGTCATCCATGTCAATGGCCCAGTACTGCTGAGAGTCAGCGATAAAAATATTATAATAATGCTATTATAGTAATGCTTTTAAGTCTATTGAATAGATTTAAAAACCGATTAACGTTCTTTGTTGGTGATGTTTATGTTTCACATGCGAGCTGCCCACACAGATTAGTCTGAGAAATGGACCGGCTGAGAGCATGCACAGATCTCTGCCTATTGTTTGTCGTCACGGGCAGTTCGGCGAGACAGACCGGCCAGGAAAATGTCAACAGTTTACATTCATATATGTGAAGCGCTGCTCCATTATCGTGCCATAGAATTGCTAACACTGAAAATCAGTATTTCCTCTAGACTATTTGTTGGTGAAATTAAAACTGCAATTAAGGCAGCCTATAAAAAAGTTAGACTCATCCTAAAGTTTGGACTTCGTAAGCGGTTTTAATGAGATTACCTCGCATTTGTTTTTCCGTCTTCTAAAATCACTGGTCTTGGTTTCGCTGCCGTAAAACCAATTGCGTTGTTATGAGCAAGACTATATTGAATGTTGGCTTTAACTCCGTTTTTTCATACAAACCGTTAGAGGTTTTACTGACACCATCGTTTAAAACAATACAAAAACCTATCAATGAGTAAGCTTTCCACATCTCCCCACTGACTGTATAGTTAGCACGTGTATATATACACATTATTAGTGTTTGTAGCAACTGTGGTGCATGGAATTTCTTTCATAAGATGATATCCACATTCAGACTTAATTGAGAGTGGAAAATAAGATGTCAATGCATAATGCAATTGGGAAGGCCTTTTCAAAATGCAGAATTCATTGCCTACACTGGTCCAGTGGTCTAAATGCACCCCCGGACCACAGATCTGGTGGCCTCCACTCTTCCAGCAGTACCTCTCTTCTCTCTAACCACACTGTCTATATTTTAAAAGAGCATAACAGCTTAAATATTATATTTTAAAAGCATGATAAAAAAAATATATATATATTGTAAAAGTGTCAAAGAATATGCCTACCTCTGCATATGCTTACATTTTGACGACAGTTTAATTTTGGGGGAATTTGGGAAAGTTACTGGATTTACAGTCCTGATACCCAACCGGGTACTTCATTCCATATAAAAGGAATGCTGCCTTGTCTGCCAGTCTCTCTGGGCCTGTAGACCGACAGAGACGGGGCCGTAGACCGACAGAGACGGGGCCGCAGACCGACATAGAGACGGGGCCGCAGACCGACATAGAGACGGGGCCGCAGACCGACATAGAGACGGGGCCGCAGACCGACATAGAGACGGGGCCGCAGACCGACATAGAGACGGGGCCGCAGACCGACATAGAGACGGGGCCGCAGACCGACATAGAGACGGGGCCGCAGACCGACATAGAGACGGGGCCGCAGACCGACATAGAGAAGGGGCCGCAGACCGACATAGAGACGGGACCGTAGACCGACATAGAGACGGGGCCGCAGACCGACATAGAGACGGGGCCGCAGACCGACATAGAGACGGGGCCGCAGACCGACATAGAGACGGGGCCGCAGACCGACATAGAGACGGGGCCGCAGACCGACATAGAGATGGGGCCGCAGACCGACATAGAGACGGGGCCGTAGACCGAGAGATGAGGCTTCTGGCCCCCCTTTCTCTCCTACTTACCACTTTCCTTACAGAGACAAGGCTAATTATTTCTGTGAACACTAGCTAATACTTCTGCTCATTTAGATGCCCCGTTGCTTTCTCTGTCTCCTGGGGCCAAGCCACCCCCACCCTGGAGAGCCCCATCTCCTCCATCTACCCTCTCCCCTTCACTGTCTCCATCACTCCTTCTCCATCCCCTGCTGAAGTCAGTCCACTCGCTCCTTTTATGTTGAAGAGTAACTTCCTGTAAGATTCATATTGATTTCCACTGATGTTTGTCTGTGCACTTCACAGCATGCCAGTCTCCTCTCCAACAATACACATCTAAAAGGTGCTTCTGGAGGCCCACTTTCTCTGTGTGAGCTCCGAGTGGGTCTGCGTCACAAATGGCTCCCTGTTCACTATGTAGGGTGACATTTGGGGCACTCCCTCCCCTAAACCTCTCCCTCGCCCTCTTTCTCCCTCTCTTTCCTCACTCTCCCTCCCACCTTCAGAGTAGAGATTGTCATGTTGTATCGTCAACTGAACATTCACACCGACCTAATGTGGTGGCGGTCCGCTAACCTGGTTCTATATAAATGACTTACTGTAAACGGCCTACCGTAAATGACCATTCTTCTCTCTTATCTGACTCCACAGTGACTTTTCTACCAGAGGCAGGTCCCACAACGCTGAAGAGGATGACACGGTCATCAACAAGACAACAAACACACAGATTCTGTCCCCAATGACACCCTTCCCCCCTACATAGTTCACTACTTTTCACCAGGACCTGAAGTATTGCACTATAGGACAGAGTGGCCGTAGAGACGGCTCTACCGTGCTTCGCCCCGACAGACCGGGCACCGATGCATTGACACGTTATTACCTTAGAAACCGACAGCTTAAAACCAAGGCCTTTTTCTGATGTACATATCTATATATAATTTCAAGAACAATGCTTATTTTGTGTCAGAATTGTTGCATTTAAATACTCTTTTTATAAAGCCGAATATTGAGCGATCCTATTTGAACTTCTGGGAACTTCTTTGCAATCTGCTGGATTTGTATTGCTAACTATTTTATTTACTTTTTTTTTTTGTTTTAGGTGTTGTTGTTTGTAAGGGATTGAATAATATTTTCAGGGTTTGTAACAAATGATTATTGCATTTACATGAACATGAATGGAAAACTGCTTATTTAAGACAAATTTTATACCTTGAGGGAAAAGTGTACATTTCTTGCATCACTCTAGAAAAAATAAATGAATATATTCACAACTGCTGTCTATGTGTGTAGTGTTCCGTAATTGCGTTACAACAATGGTCAAGAGAATACCCGACGGAGAATGTGCTTTCCGCTATAAAAGGGCCTTTTGAGACAGACTGGCTACAGGACTGCCATGAGAAAAGGTTAGAAAAGGGAAAGGTTTTCCGGGATTGGTTGCATCCAAAAACGATGCTTCTACTTAGAGGTGATAAGAAAATCTGTTGACACTAGCACACTGTTGATTGACATATTTAACCTGCCTGAAGTCCTGTGGACCACAGCGACAGAATGGATCTAGGCTGGGGAAGCACTTTTCTGACCCCCGCCCAGCAGTACCAGATCCCCTCATGGCTGCGTCCTGTCCCCCCTACTCTTCTCCCAGTACACCGATGGCTACACCTCCAGTCACCGCTCTGTCACGCTCCTGTTCCAAGTTCGCCCTCATCTGACTTGTTACTGATGCAGGAGAGTCCCCCTACAGGTGGTAGATTGACTATCTGGTGTCCCGGCGCAGTCCGAACAACTTGGAGCTCAACACTGTAAAGACAGTGGAGATGATGGCTGCCCTCCCCCCATCACTCTGCATGGCTCCCCAGTAAACCCAAAAATCCAGAAAATCACATTAAAAATCATACAATTAGCATTTTTTTGCATGACATAAGTATTTCATACATCAGAAAAGCAGAACTTAATATTTGGTACAGATACCTTTGTTTGCAATTACAGAGATCATACGTTTTCTGTAGTTCTTGACCAGGTTTGCACACACTGCAGCAGGGATTTTGGCCCACTCCTCTATACAGATCTTCTCCAGATCTTTCAGGTTTCGGGCTGTCGCTGGACAATACAGACTTTCAGCTCCCTCCAAAGATTTTCTACTGGGTTCAGGTCTGGAGACCTGCTAGGCCACTCCAGGACCTTGAGATGCTTCTTACGGAGCCACTCCTTCATTGCCCTGGCTGTGTGTTTCGGGTCGTTGTCATGCTGGAAGACCCAACCACGACCCATCTTCAATGCTCTTACTGAGGGAAGGAGGTTGTTGGCCAAGATCTCGCGATACATGGCCCCATCCATCCTCCCCTCAATACGGTGCAGTCGTCCTGTCCCCTTTGCAGAAAAGCATCCCCAAAGAATGATGTTTCCACCTCTATGCTTCACGGTTGGGATGGTGTTCTTGGGGTTGTACTCATCCTTCTTCCTCCAAACACGGCGAGTGGAATTTAGACCAAAAAGCTCTGTTTTTGTCTCATCAGACCACATGACCTTCTCCCATTCCTCCTCTGGATCATCCAGATGGTCATTGGCAAACTTCAGACGGGCCGGGACATGCACTGGCTGGAGCAGGGGGACCTTGCGTGCGCTGCAGGATTTTAATCCATGTCGGCGTAGTGTGTTACTACTGGTTTCCTTTGAGACTATGGTCCCGGCTCTCTTCAGGTCATTGACCAGGTCCTGCCATGTAGTTCTGGGCTGATCCCTCACCTTCCTCATGATCATTGATGCCCCACGAGGTGAGATCTTGCATGGAGCCCCAGACCGAGGGAGATTGACCGTCATCTTGAACTTCTTCCATTTTCTAATAATTGCGCCAACAGTTGTTGCCTTCTCACCAAGCTGCTTGCCTATTGTCCTGTAGCCCATCCCAGCCTTGTGCGGGTCTACAATTGTATCCCTAATGTCCTTACATAGCTCTCTGGTCTTGGCCATTGTGGAGAGGTTGGAGTCTGTTTGATTGAGTGTGTGGACAGGTGTCTTATATAGGTAACAAGTTCAAACAGGTGCAGTTAATACAGGTAATGAGTGGAGAACAGGAGGGCTTCTTAAAGAAAAACTAACAGGTTTGTGAGAACCTACTGGTTGGTAGGTGATCAAATACTTATGTCATGCAATAAAATGCTAATTAATAATTTTAAAATCATACAGTGATTTTCTGGATTTTTGTTTTGTTTCCGTCACGCACAGTTAAAGAGTATCTATGATGTAAATTACAGACCTCTACATGCTTTGTAAGTAGGAAAACCTGCAAAATCAGCAGTGTATCAAATACTTGTTCTCCCCACTGTACTTCCTGCAGTGGCTGAATTACTTCAACCTGAAAAAACTTCAACTATGAGGGTGCATTTCTACACTGTCATCATAGACTCCATCCTGACCTCCATCACTGTCTGGTACGCTGCAGTCACAACCAAGGACTGCATCACATCATCTGCTCTGCAGAGAGGGTGATTGGCCGCAATCAGCCGACTCTACATTACCTACACACCTCCAGGACACGGAGGCGAGCGGCAATGATTGGGGCTGATCCCTCTCACCCTGGAAATGGACTATTTCGAGCTCTCCCCTCTGGCAGAAGGTTGAGGTCTCAAGACCAAAACCTCTCACCACAAGAACAGTTTTCCTACAGCAGTAGGTCTCATGAACATGCCCCCAGAGCCAAACTGACTATAGTTGCTCCCCACATACACACACACAACCCTCAACTGGACAAATCTATAACCCCTCCCCACATACACACAACCCTCAACTGGACAAATCTATAACCTCTCCCCACATACACACAACCCTCAACTGGACAAATCTATAACCCCTCCCCACATACACACACAACCCTCAACTGGACAAATCTATAACCCCTCCCCACATACATACACACAACCCTCAACTGGACAAATCTATAACCCCTCCCCACATACACACAACCCTCAACTGGACAAATCTATAACCTCTCCCCACATACACACAACCCTCAACTGGACAAATCTATAACCCCTCCCCACATACACACACAACCCTCAACTGGACAAATCTATAACCCCTCCCCACATACACACACAACCCTCAATTGGACAAATCTATAACCTCTCCCCACATACAGACAACCCTCACCTGGACAAATCTATAACCCCACCCCACATACACACACAACCCTCTACTGGACAAATCTATAACCACTCCCCACATACACACACAACCCTCAACTGGACAAATCTATAACCCCTCCCCACATACACTCACAACCCTCACCTGGACAAATCTATAACCTCTCCCCACATACACAACCCTCACCTGGACAAATCTATAACCCCTCCCCACATACACACACAACCCTCAACTGGACAAATCTATAACCTCTCCCCACATACACACAACCCTCACCTGGACAAATCTATAACCCCACCCCACATACACACACAACCCTCTACTGGACAAATCTATAACCTCTCCCCACATACACACACAACCCTCAACTGGACAAATCTATAACCCCACCCCACATACACACACAACCCTCAACTGGACAAATCTATAACCTCTCCCCACATACACAACCCTCAACTGGACAAATCTATTACCCCTCCCCACAAAACCACACAAATCTTGCACCTTACATATTACTTTAGGCATGCTCAGTCCACTGTTCTTATTTCTTATAAGAATGTGAAGATGGCGGCTTGGCTCAGTGTTCACCCAGTTGTTGCAAATTGCAATAATTTACTTAATAGTTTTTAGCTTATTCACTCAGTACAGCCTAGCACACACTCTATATGGTAGACAAGAACTCCTGGACATCGGAGCACAATGCACAGGAAGAGTTTGACAACTTTAACTTCCCACCTGAGATAGTGAGGATGCCCCGGGAGACGCTATATTCGCATTGACGACTGGTGGTGCCCGGAGGTGGCGTCTAAATTGTAAACAAAGGCGTGGGAAGCGTGGAGGTATCCGGGCAAAGCTCATGCTAACCCCCCGTCGGCCTTCACTACCTAGCCTTTTCCCCTCTAACGTACGGTCACTGGCGAATAAGATGGATGAAATACAACTGAGAATCATCTCACACAAATGGTTTATGGATTGCATAGTCATGATTTTCACGGAAACGTGGCTTAACAACAACATACCCGACAACGCAATTGAGCTGGATGGCCGAGATGTCTTCAGAGCGGATCGGATTGAAATTGATTCCGGTAAGACTAGGTGGTGGACTGTGCATTTATGTAAAAAAAACATGGTGTACAAACACTAACTTAACTGGGAATCAGTGCGCAACCAATCTGGAATACTTGATGATTAGATGCAGGCCTTTTAACTTGCCTCTGGATTTTACATCTACAGCTCTGGAAATAATTAAGAGACCACTGCAAAGGTATTGGTTTCTCTGATTTTACTATTCATAGGTATGTGTTTGAGTAAAATGACGTTTTTTTTATTCTATAAACTACTGCCAACATTACTCCCAAATTCCAAATAAGAATAGTCATTTAGAGTATTTATTTATTGAAAATAACATTTTTAAAAGATGCATTGTTTTCAGACCTTAAATAATGCAAAGAAAACAAAATCAGATTCATTTTACAACAAAACAATACTAATGTTTTAACTTAGGAAGAGCTCATAAATCAATATTTGGTGGAATAACCCTGATTTTTAATCACAGCTTTTGTGTCTTGGCATGCTCAAATTGCCGTGGGGTGACTTTATGCCACTTCTGGCACAAAAATCCAAGTAGCTGGGCTTTGTTTGATGGCTTGTGACTATCTGTCTTCCTCTTGATCAAATTCCTCAGTGTTTCAATGGGGTTCAGGTCTGGAGATTGGGCTGGCCATGACAGGGTCTTGATCTGGTGGTCCTCCATCCACACCTTGATTGACCTGGCTGTGTGGCATGGAGCACTGTCCTGGCGGGAAAAAATATTCTCAGAGTTGGGGAACACTGTCAGAGCAGAAGCAAGCTGGTGTTCATCCAGCATAACCTTGTACTTAGGAAGATTATGCTTTCATGTCGGTTAGTCACATAACGCAACTCTCCTGCTTCCTGCCTTTTGCCAGCCTTTCTTTCCTTTCTTACTTTTTAATTTTCTTTTAATCTTCTTTAAATCTTTTACCTTTGTTTCATTTTTTATCTATATTTGTTTTAATCATATTTTTACAATTGTATGTAATTTCTAAAAGAGGACCTCAGCATAGTTCTATTTTTGAGTGATTCTTTTTATGATGGAGGAGCGAAGACAGCTGTTGGAGGAACGGATCAACCGCTTAGAAGATTTAGTCACCAGAGCGCTTGCTTGCTTGCTACTTGGCTTGATTCATGCATCCTTCACAAAGACAAATCTGCCCGATTCCAGCCTCGCTGAAGCATCCCCGGATCACCACCGATCCTCCACCACATTTCACAGTGGGTGCGAGACACTGGGGCTTCTAGGCCTCTCCGGGTATCTGTCCAACCGTTAGATGACCGGGTGTTGGGCAAAGCTGAACATTTGTCAGAGAAGATGACCTTACTCCATTCCTCTACGGTCCAATCCTTATGGTCTTTTGCAAACTTCAGCCTGGTTCTTCTTTGCTTCTCATTGATGAAAGGCTTTTTTTTAGCTTTGCACAACTTCAGCCCTGCCACTAGGAGCCTGTTTCGAACCGTCCTCGCCGCGCACCCCAGCTGCTCTTTGCCATTCTTTTTGTTGGTCACTTGATGTCATACTACGGTTGCTGAATGACATTCGATTGAGCTGACGGTCAGTGGATGGTCGTTTTCTCCTTCGGCCAGTCTGTAGCTTTGTTGTCCGCGATGTCATTTGCTTGACCTTGTTCTTATGAACCGCCATCTTAGAAATGTTCAGGATGGAAGCACCCTGACATTCACTGTATCCCTCTGCCAGTAAAGCCAGAATTGAACCCTTCTGTTCCTCACTCAAATCTTTTCTTTTGAACTATTTTGTCATGCTGAATAGTAATTTTTTTAATTCAAATTACCTTTGAGGTACTACTTGCACAGTTTTTGCCATCCAGCTGGTCCTATTGCAAGAGGATAGTGATTTCCACAGCAGTGGTTTTTATACTTTTCCTCATTAAATTAGATTTGGTTCAGGTAGTCACCTAATCGGTACCTCATTAAGTAAAATGAGGTGTGCCTGTGTTGGAATTTAACAGACAATGGTACAGAATGGCTCTCATACATGTGGAGATGCTGATTTAAGGAAAATTAGGAGTGGTCTCTTAAATTTTTCCAGACCTGTATTGTTGCTACGGCAGTCTACAATACCCACAGATGCTAATGCTAAGCTAGCAATTAAAGAACTGCATGCTGCCGTTAGCAAAACAGAACACCCAAATGGTGTTGAGATTTCAGGGGACTTTATAATCTGAAAACAGTTTTTCCCAAATTCCACCAAAATGAGACAATACATTAGACCATGTGTACACAAACATTCCGGAGGCTTACAGTGCCATTCCCCTGCCCCACCTGGGGAAATCTGACCATCTTTTGCGATTTCTACTGTCTGTCCAAGAAGATGCTTGTGAACATTTACCGCTGCCCAATCGAGAGCATTCTGACAAACTGCGCCAGTGTGATTTATCAGCTGTTAAATAGCCGACCGGAAGGCCCTGCAACGGGTGGTGAAAACCGCCCAGCTTCCTGCCATCGCAGACCTCCAACGGTATCTTCACGGGGCACTCAGGATCATCATGGACCCTTTCAAACCCATGCCACCAACTGTTTGCCATCGGGCATCACTTACCATACCCCCACCGCCTCTCTGGGACCATGTTACACTACTCCCTTGTACTACTGACACTGCCTTGCTATGCCTGATAATGGAGGTTTTCAGTTGTTACATGTATATGTCTCCCACAGGAACCTCACCGCTGCTATCCCTGCATTTCAGTTGCACATACACCTTGTACATTCAGTCTGCCTCTTTGCGCATTTAGAATTGGCATTTTGTTGGCATTTTTACAGTTGTTACACACAAATCTACCTCGGGACCTCATTGCTGCTATCTCTGCATCCCGGGTGCACATGCTACCTCAATACATCACTCCTTCATTTGTACATCTTGAGTGCCATTTTGAAATTGACATTTGTACCCGAACAGCAATTATCCCACTTGTGACATCCACTATATTTAATACTTGTAAAATGTCTGCCCTCCTCTGTTTGCCTTATTTCACATTTAGTATTTCTCATCTACACCTTCCAGTGGTCATTTACATATACGTAATACTTGCCCTCTATTTGCACTTCTGGTTAGATGCTAACTGCATTTCATTGTACTGTACTTGTTCTGTTCATTGACAGTAAAGTGGAATGTAATCTAAATTGTTGCAACAGGCATGAAGAAATTCCTTGTTTGCTGTACAACTTACTTGGCAATAGAAGTCAGATTCTAACGGCCCTGTTTGAAGGATAGCCAGAGGTTGGTTTCAGGCTTACAGACAGATTTTTTTACTTTATTCAACCAGGTTGAAAATTGAGAACCAATATTCATTTTCAATGATGACCAATTCAAGGAATTCAAACAAGATGACAAGACTACATCCAGAACCACACTGCTAACCACATAATAAAAAAATAAACACCAAAACAAGGAAATGGACCGTTTACATGAAATGACGAGAGAAAACAAGTACAGATAGCTTTGACACATTAAGCAGGTGCAATGATCAGACAGCAGCTTGTTTAGTTTCATTTGGAAAGATTGAAGTGTGATGAAAGTGGGTGCTTAAGGAGTGACCACAGTGAGTTCTGCCAGAACAGATGTTAAAGACTCATAACTAAGCTAGACATCTTAAAGGACTCATAACTAAATTGGTACCAGTGAGTCTGACATTGTGTACACAGCGATAGCAAGTTAATCTCAGTGCAAAGGTCACAGTGATGAGTGGCGAAGGGGTCAGAGTATGAAGGTCACAGTGATCATTGGTAGAGGTGTCAGAGTGTAAAGGTCACTGACAACTGTTGGAGGAAGCACTAGAGATAAAGTGAATGGCAGTGTGCTAAATGCATCCAATTTGCTAAGGAGCTTTTTAGCAGTAAGCCTTTGGACTGCATGACTAGAGCTGAGGATCAGCAGGTTGATATTTCCAAGTGTAGGTTGAAAGTTGGTGTTGTTAAATCAGTGGAAATAAACTACGAAAAACCATGAGGGCCGACCCAGCAACCCTGGGGGCCTCGTGGAAGACAACCTGCTCATTATAGGGTTTTAAAATTTTACACAAATGAGGGGAGGCCGTTTCACAGAGTTTGCTTTGTGGGAACAGAAAATATAACGGGGATCACTAAGGTCAAGGCAGAAGGCGACAGCAGTGCCCTTAGAAGGCAGAAACACGATTATGACATTGTTGAGATAGTGTTGAATCGGGAGAGCTTGGGAGAGATTTGAAGTATCTAATTGGAGCTGTACAGATTGATGGTATGAGCACATCCCAGTTGAGGTAGCTTATCAACACAAACTCAGAAAAGGAGAGGGAAATCACGTTCACTAAGGTCAATCAGAGTGCAATCAGTCACAGAGGGAGGCCTATAGCAGACAGACAGGAGCAGAGGGAAGTCTATAGCAGACAGACAGGAGCAGAGGGAAGTCTATAGCAGACAGACAGGAGCAGAGGGTGGCCTAAAGCAGACAGACAGGAGCAGAGGGTGGCCTATAGCAGACAGACAGGAGCAGAGGGTGGCCTATAGCAGACAGACAGGTGCAGAGGGTGGCCTATAGCAGACAGACAGGAGCAGAGGGTGGCCTATAGCAGACAGACAGGAGCAGAGGGTGGCCTATAGCAGACAGACAGGTGCAGAGGGTGGCCTATAGCAGACAGACAGGAGCAGAGGGAGGTCTATAGCAGACAGACAGGAGCAGAGGGAGGTCTATAGCAGACAGACAGGAGCAGAGGGAGGTCTATAGCAGACAGACAGGAGCAGAGGGAAGTCTATAGCAGACAGCAACAATGACAGAGGCGGTCTTTGACTTTTTTTACCAGCAGCCGCTCCAACTGTTTAAGCAGAGATTTTGAGAAAATGACAGGGCATTTTACAGTCTCCTTACAATAAATAGCCAGCCACCCTCACACTGAGGAACAGTCCTGATGGAATATATTAAACCTGGAATGAGAGCCTCTGGGTTTGAGGGAGTGAGACCTGTCAAGGCACACATTTCACACCATATTGCATAGATATTGTATATCATCAGACAGAATACATTGAAATATGCTTTCTGTCCGTTTGCCCCGCGGTCCACCCGTTTGCCCCGCGGTCCACCCGTTTTGGCTGGTTGTTTTGTCTGCCTGCCCCTCTGCAAGTTTCTGCCTGACTGTGTGCCTGCTTGTCTGACTGTTTACGTCTTTCAGACTACCTAGCCCTCTTTTGGTTTGTCTGCCTGCCTGCTGCCCTCCCGTGTCCAGCCTGTCCTGTCTCAGCCATTCTCAGTGGGCATTCAACCCCCTTTGGCTGCTATACTGCGGGACCATTTTTTGGTGGTATCCCCTCCCACATGCTGGGAGTCCGTTCCCCTTCATGCCGACTGCGGCATTTACCCATTTAAACATCCCTATGGCGACAAGCACCAGTAAAGCGTGTCGGAAAAGGAATTGGCCTCATGTATTTCTCTATTCCCAGTGTGCTTGTGTCTGTTTTGTCTCTCTACGCACAACTGTCTGAGTCTGCGATTTAAATCACCCCCGACCCCAGTTGCAGTGTCATCAGTAACCGCAGATCCGACATCATCAGTAACCGCAGATCCGACATCACTAAGTGGACGAATCAGATGAAATATATAATATTTGTACATTTGCTTGAATGTTATTCCAATCTGATTATATGAAGAGTGCTAATGAGTGATCATTAAGCTTTATTGACAGTTGGCTGAAAATATTTTTAGTTTGATACAGATGCAAGTTCTGAATTTGAAGTTCTGAATGCTAGAGAATTAGTCTGATGAAGCGGATGTGCGTGCATGTGCGCACGTGTGCGTGTGTATATATTACAGGATTTGCCAGAGGAAATGCGTAATTATGGCTGTATTCATCCAACCCGAAGGATCAGACTAGTTACTTTATCAAGGTGTGCCAGTAGTCCATGAATGGTTTCACTTTGTTATTATGATGAGAGATGGCGAGACGTGTGTGTGTGTGTGTGTGTGTGTGTGTGAGAGAGAGACAGAGAGAGTCACAAGTGTCAGAGTAGGATTGGTGAGCAGTCATTTGCATTTGCTAATGGTCCACTGATGCCAAGTTGTTATCAGTTTGAGATAAATTAAAAAAACGGCCTTCTTGGCAGACACCAACATGCAAACCGTTAGTCCAGCCGAAGCCATTTGCATGTCATAATAGCCCTGTTTAGCATAAAATGTCACACTGTAAGAGAGAATGAGGCTGTTTTTAATTGCATGTCCTTATTACAGTGCTTTAATAGGCAATGTCCGTGCTCCAAATAGCACTCACTCCCCCCAGAGCGCTCACTCCCCACAGAGGGCTCACTCCCCACAGAGGGCTCACTCCCCACAGAGGGCTCACTCCCCACAGAGGGCTCACTCCCCACAGAGCGCTCACTCCCCACAGAGGGCTCACTCCCCACAGAGGGCTCACTCCCCACAGAGCGCTCACTCCCCACAGAGCGCTCACTCCCCACAGAGCGCTCACTCCCCACAGAGGGCTCACTCCCCACAGAGGGCTCACTCCCCACAGAGGGCTCACTCCCCACAGAGGGCTCACTCCCCACAGAGCGCTCACTCCCCACAGAGGGCTCACTCCCCACAGAGGGCTCACTCCCCACAGAGGGCTCACTCCCCACAGAGCGCTCACTCCCCACAGAGCGCTCACTCCCCACAGAGCGCTCACTCCCCACAGAGGGCTCACTCCCCACAGAGGGCTCACTCCCCACAGAGGGCTCACTCCCCACAGAGGGCTCTGGTCAAAAGTAGTCCATTATTCAGGGAACAGGGTGCCATTTGGAAAATGCAGTTAACATTACAGTACAAACAGTGTGTTGGTGGTCAGACACCTCACCTCCTAGCCACCTCCTAGCCACCTCCTAGCCGCATGGATCTTAACCATTCTGAGCATTGATAATGACAGCTAGGAAAGGGGAGTAAATTTAAGGTGAATGAAACCTTAGTGGAACACAGGTGTGAGGAACCGCGATCCGAGGGGGCCAACTGTGAGGAACCGAGGTCCGAGGGGGCCAACTGTGAGGAACCGAGGTCCAACTGTGAGGAAATAGTCAGAGGGGGCCAACTGTCCAACATCTACAGAAGTTTCCCTGTCAAAAGAAAAATAATGACAGCATCCTAGGGAATTGTATTAAGTTACAAGTAACTTTGCCTCATCAAACACACACACACACAATATTTTAGTTGAATATTCACAAATAAATAACACACAAATAATTGCATTTAAAGATTTCATTGTTTAAACTGTACATTCTATGCCACCTCCATCATTTGGCTTAAAACCAGAATGCGCCCAGGGCGATGCAGTTGTATTCAGTTCTGGAACTACCACTTTATCAATGTTGTTAACGACTGCGCTTCACAAAACAACAGACAAGCAATGACAATTACATTTTCCTGCGCATCGTAAAGTTTCACCCTGTTGGAAATATTATTGACATTTTCCTATGTGAGGAAGGCTGTGTTTTTCAACACTCAGTTAACGCCATTAAAAATTTACAAGATTAGATTAAACTCTATTGTCATTGAACAGTAAAAGTACAGTACAACGAAATGCAGTGAGCATCTAACCACAAGTGCAAATAGTAGAGGGCAGAAATGTACTAGTAATTACTAGTAAAATGTATGTAACAAGTGGGGTGTATAGATGTGCAATGAAGACAAGTGCAAGTACAAATGTCAATTCTAAATATGCAAGATGGCAAATTGAAGGTGCATGTGTGACTGAAGTGCAGGGATCGCAGCAATCAGGTTACCGAGGTAAAGGTGTACTTGTAGCAACTGAAAAACGTCCTTATCAGACTTCGTAGAGCAGTGTCGGAGTAAGGTAGTACAAAGAGTAGTACAACAAGGTCCCTGAGACGCAGTACTAAGCGGTGGGTGGGGTTAGTGTTGGGTACAGAGGTCTGCAGGGTTACAGTAGTAGGGAAGCAACTGTTCCTGAGCCTGCTGGTGTAGAACAATATGAAATGTGACAACATTTCTATCCATGCATTTGATGCGACAAACAAGCAAATGAAATGTCAATGAAATGATAATGTTGCAAAATAACAACGGTGCGTTTGTTCACAACAATTCTAAACTAGGTTTAAACAGACTAAGAGTAAGAAGCAAATAAGTTCCAGTAAATGATCTGCGCCTGTAACTTACCGCAGTGCTGCCAAAGGCTCTTCTGCACCAATGCACTTTATCGTAACTGATGGAAACTGACAGTTCATGTGGTATTTGATGAGACATTTCAAACATTGGTGCAAAAATCCCTTATTCAGATTGAAAACATGATTTTGGAATCAAAATATTGTGCAACAAGATCCTTGTCAAAAAAATAATTGCCATCATGGCTCAACAATCGCGATCAGGCAGTTATGTAATAATCAAAACTGCCCTGTTATAGGCAGTTGGATGACCACTTACTTGCCTGGTTACGTGGAAAAAATGTAAAACCAAAAGTTATTTAAATATATAAAATTTTTCTGGATCTCCCACAAACACACAGTTTTTTCCAAAATTAAAATACAGCCAAATGTGAAGGGTGGAAACTGTTCACCACCACTGAGTGACCTTTCAGATGTTCCCCTGCAGAAAAAACCTGAAACAATGGTCATAATACATGTTTGGCGGGGGTGCCTTCCTTCACAACTATAAAATGTTCAATGATTTACACTCATGTATGTCACTGTGAAAGATTTGCTATTTTGTACAGAAAATGTCTTTCAAAATAAAGATCCCTTATAATTCCCTAAATAAACGTGGACGGTCTGTCTCTGAGATGTGTCCCGGGCCTCTTCGCCTGTCATATCCAGTTGCTTATAGAATCCCTTCTAAGTAGCCTTGCCACGAAATTGCATTTGGAAATTATAATTATACACTGTTATTTGTTGTGTCACATCTGATTACTAGGCAAACGGACTCTTCCAAGACATCCATTCCATCAGGAATTAGGAACAAATAAAAGGAACAAACGAACAGCGTTCTATTGGTTTTCTTCAGTCTGTTGCTTGCAAGTAATTTAGCAAGATTTATCTAAAACAACAATCCTGAACCAACAACCAAAAGAAATAATTTTAACAGTAATAGAGTGTTGGAGTGCATGAACCAAAAACAGTTTTTAAAAAATAAATTCACTGGAATTTATCCTCTGAACTGAAAAAGAAAGAATTTCACATTTGCCTCAGATTCTATTTCTCATCAACCCTCCTGTTTTGTGTCTCAAAAGACTGTGGATATAGACAATTTGAATTGCAATAGCGCATTGCATCCACTTGAGGATATATCTGCTCCAGCAAACAAGTTCTCCTTTTACTGATGACTGTCAACAAGATAAAGAGTCTACAACCCTGAACCACAAATGAACAACCCAACATCCTTGACCCCAAAACGTCACCTGATCAGGAACTTTGGCCGTGATATAGCATAACAGTTGGGCATGTGGCTTGACGCTCATCGAAATTGGGTTTGAGCCCTGGTAGAAATGACAAAATTAAAATACAGTGGACAGAAGATAATAATGTAGAAAAGACTAGAACAGCTATAGATGGGCCAGTCCTCAGGGCCAATGAGCCGGATATGTGAACAACACATCTGCCAAGAACAGCGGCCTTACAGCCAATCACAGGGGAACAATTCCATGGCTACCATGCCAACTATTATCCCTGCCTGCCATGGCAACGCCAGCTGGGCATCGAGGCAGGAAGTGACTGGCACTTCACTGTCAACCTCATGCCCTGGCTGTCTTCCCCATTGGCCAAGCCACGCAGAGCGCTCCAATCAGTGTCACATGAATACACCATGAAAATATTTCAGTCAGACAAAATGAATGCATAAGAAAAAAGCATGAATATGGACAGTCCACAGGTCAGTTTGGCATCTGTATATCCCAGATGTTAAAACGTTTTGGTAAAGCTACTGTTATTTAGGAAGTCATTTACAGCACAGGTTCAGTTTGAGACCAGTAGGTACATTCGTATATTATCTCTCAACATGTTTTTTTTTTTTTTCTGCCAAGACTGTACTAAATCACTCATTTCTAAAGATGACACGCTGTGCCATGTTTCACCTCCAGGGGCTTTTACAGTTTAAAACACAAGGACGGCATAGAGCGGGACGTAAACACACGCAATCCAACTGTTCAACTCCATAAATCTCCCAAAGACAGATCATCTTTCACCTCGACTGGGATTCCTTTTTGTGTTCCCCATCAGATAAGGCTCTGTTTGGCTCTCCATATCCATCCCGTCTTCCTCTCTCGCTCCCTCACCTGCTCTCACATCCTTTTATCTTTGCCTCTCACTTCTGTCTCCTCTCTCACTCCATCCTTCTGTATATCTCTCACCCACACACTCCCTCCCCTTTTCCGCTACACTCCCCCTTTGTCCCATTCCACCCCCTCTACCTCCCTCTCACCTCAACAACTAGCTGTTTTTTTGTGCAGCACAATGCCTGTAAAAATCTCGGCACTTTCCTGGTTTTAAATTTGAAGCAGGACATAAAACACTAAACATTCCGTCACCTGAGAGACTTGGAGCTTTCCGACCCCACAGAGCATAAATCAGACATGATCATGGGCTCTCTAGCCCCCTGGAGCATGAAGCAGACACGATCGTGGGCTAGAGAGCGCAAATCGACACACATTATCCATAAATTGCACCCTATTCCCCATAGGGTCTGGTCAAACATAGTACACTATATAGGGAAGGAGAGCCCTAGGGTCTGGTCAGAAGTAGTGTACTACATAGGGAAGAGGAGCCCTAGGGTCTGGTCAGGAGTAGTGTACTACATAGGGAAGAGGAGCCCTAGGGTCTGGTCAGAAGTAGTGTACTACATAGGGAAGAGGAGCCCTAGGGTCTGGTCAGAAGTAGTGTACTACATAGGGAAGAGGAGCCCTAGGGTCTGGTCCGAAGTAGTGTACTACATAGGGAAGAGGAGCCCTAGGGTCTGGTCCGAAGTAGTGTACTACATAGGGAAGAGGAGCCCTAGGGTCTGGTCAGAAGTAGTGTACTACATAGGGAAGAGGAGCCCTAGGGTCTGGTCAGAAGTAGTGTACTACATAGGGAAGAGGAGCCCTAGGGTCTGGTCAGAAGTAGTGTACTACATAGGGAAGAGAAGCCCTAGGGTCTGGTCAGAAGTAGTGTACTACATAGGGAAGAGGAGCCCTAGGGTCTGGTAGTGCAGTATTTTAGGAGCAGGTTGCCAATTGGGATGCGGGAGAGTCCGGTTGAGATTCCGGTTGAGATTCCAATCATTCAAGCGGTAGTGGAGGTCGGATTGGGGTCAAGACGGATCGGCTACTGGGGAAAGAACTACTCTATTTTTTAGTGTTTCTTAAACAGCCTTCATCGTCCATCATCCAGAGTCTTGTTTTCAGTGTTGAGGTTTTCCAAGGAGGCTGAGGACTGTAGAGGACAATGGAGTAGCAGTGTTATGGGTTGATTGAGTACCGTGTTGAGGGGTTTTCTGTTTTCAATTTATATTAACTACATTTTTATGCATTTTGTCTTAATTCTAACTTTTCTAGGTCGCTTCTGTAAATGAGAATGTATTCACATGTCGACTTGCCTGGTAAAATAAAAAAATACGAGAGTTTTTGCCTTTCCTCTCACCTATTTGTCTATATAAAAAGACATCAGGGGGTTCTCTCTTCGCGGGACATACAGAAATGAATACAAGGTTTATTACCTTTCCTTGTAAGTATGAGAACTCAATGGGCAGCTGCTGTATTTGAGAAGTCCATTTAATTAAATATTGACAGGCGCAGAAATAAGTCTCAAGACGTCAGGATTGAGAGTTCCTGGCGCCCTGACTATTTTTCAGGACGTCGTCTGGAGAAAACAGTTGAAGCACTGCTGGCCGCACCTTCAGCGAATCCCATCTCCTAGAACAGATACATGACGAATGACGATGATAATCTCCCGTACTGGTGGATATAAATCCTTCAGATCCTTTTTCTCCCCACTTTGACGTGTTGTTTTATTGGAAGACATAGCCGTCACGACTCACTGGCGTCTCGACTGGTGCACAGGCAAACTGATGCAGAAGATTGTTTTCTTAAAAAAAAAATATTACTGGCTGAAATCGATCAGACCTTTGGATAGGTACCTGTCTAAAAAAACTATACTGATAACAATAACAGGAATTACTGTAAATCACAAACAGAACATTCCCGAAGACCGCTGGGACTAAAGCATGGAGAGACTTGCTAATTGTAATTAGTAACTAGGGGCTTAAATCCAGGTGATTAAAAGTTAAGTGGTTTGAACTTAAAGAACGTCTTATGGTGAAGGAGTCAGACACTGTACAAAGGTAGACCATCAACTGTTAAGAGGAGGCTTCTAATGCTACACACACACACAAACACACACCCCTTATTAGATTTCACCAACTTATCTGTGTCTAACTAGATACTATTGCTGAAGCAGCCACAGACGGCTAGAGGGCAAATGGGCAGGCAGGCAGCTGGAGGAATAACAGTCTGGTATTCACTGTTTCCCCCTGGGGGAAAGCCTTTCATGTTTACAGGAGTGTTATCTGACATAGACCCAGAATCAAAACGTTGTGTTTTAGTAAGCTGCAAAGAGGAGATTATTCTCATCTTCAACCGATCCAAGATGGCGCCTTTGCCGAATTCTAGCTCCTAAATAACACTGATTGAACATTGATCAACTATTCTTCATTCCAAAAATAGCTTTTAGAGTGTCACGCCGTTGGCAGTTGTTTAGTCATTAATAAACCGAAGCATGAGGGGCGTCGCTGACACAGTCCTCAAACGCTGGCCCAGGCAAAAGAACCATCAAACACCGGGGCAACCGGGACAAAACCGATCCTTCATGAGCCCTGCCAGACTCGGCCCAACCCACACCCATCCATCTGACAATACGATGCGGCTGAGTTGCAAACGAATCAATCTCTAATGTGCCTTGTGTCCTAATAGTATTCTAACCCTCCATAATTGAATCGCTGCTCAGCGATCTGCAAACAAATGTAAGCAACAGTTCAGCCAGCCGACACTCAGGAGGGAAAAGAGTAGAGATCGATCTCGAAGACGCTTTTCAAACAGGACTCCACTCGTTCACTAGTTCTGGATTTTAGGGCTTATGAACAGCAGTGAACTACAGAGGAAGTGGGGTTCCATTTGGGACGCCCCTACTGTATGTTTAACTAATGAGTCAGCAAGGCATTCTGGGAGCTGCAACGCTTACTGTCTGAGGGAAATGCCTGAGTTCATATTGAGTTTGGTTTTTCATGCTCTGTCTCGTTCTCTCTCACTCTCCATCTGTACCTCTGGCTTTTCTATTTCTCAGTTCTTCCGTCTCGGCTTTTCTCGTCCTGCCTTCAAGCCTCTAATCCTGTCCCCCCATTTACAAAATCTCAACTAATCATCCTGACTCCCCATCTTAATCATTCGAGGTATAAGATACTGTATTGACAAAAGCGGTGTGGATATCAATAGTGTTATGATTACTTCTGAAACCAGTCTTTTTTTTTGTAATTTAAGTAATCTGTGATACAAGCTTATATTGACTGCAGAGGTGATCAATAGCGATATAATCACTGCTGTGACATAAGATGGAAATGTAGGAAAATGTATACAATCGCTCAAGTTAGTTGCTCCAATCGAATACCATTTAAAACTTAAAATTAGAATATCAGGTCGGCAACCGAAGTGTGTCATCCTATTTCTTTTCGCACCCCTAAGCCAAATGAATTAACGCAAATTGTATTTCACATTTGTGGGTAAATAGTTAAACAAGCTAGGTTTTATCAGGTATTAATCTCAAAATCACTGTGTGGCCAAGATGATGTTGTGAAGGCCTGTCACCTTTACGTAGCTGTATTAAAAACGAGACGTCCAGTGACATTTGGAACACATGCCCTCAGAAAAATTAAGGGAGCAAGTAATCACAGTTATAACACCAACAAGTCCAACAGTCTCCTGGGAGTTCTGGGGGCGTGCTAGCCGTGGCGAGGCCAGTAGCGAGAGTCGTAGTCTGCATTAGACGGGGTGACGAGAGGCTGATTGTGTTACATGACTCCCGGCCCTGGTTCTCCTTCTGCAGACGGTATACTACGCCCTCTGTGGTGCACTTCTTCAAACCAGAGCAGGATCAAGAACCCAGTCGCAAGTAGTGCATGAGGGTTCCATTTGGGACACGGCCCGTGATCCTTTGTAGTCGAAGGAGCCAGTTCCGAGGCTGGCCTGGCTTTGATACCCAATTAGGAGCCAAGCCCCGGGGACAAAGAAAAGGGGGAGGACGGTGGGGGCTTTTCACACCAATCTCACCCGGCCTGCGACACGGTCTGAGGCAGGGCCAACACTCACTGGGATTTGGCTCTGGTTGGACAGGGCAATGGCACTTCAAAAGCTCGGATCAAAGAGATTGAGCCATTTCAAAATCGCCAACTTACGAGATTTTCAGCTCTAAAAAAGGTGAATAATATGCACTTCATGCAAGACAACGGGAATGCATCGTAGGCTTCATCCGTCATTGTCTTTCTTGTGGGTGCTGTAGGTATTTATGTAGCTTACTTAAATACCTAAACAATTTTAAATTGTCCAAAAATAATGTATACTTGGTTTTCTAATGTTAGTTTGAGTTACCACTGCAACCAGTGGCGAACCGTGAGTACTACAGCTGGGCTTTCACCTCAGCCACCACCGCCGAGAAAAGAAATCGGCGCGGAAGAAAAAAACAGTACGACGAATTGAAAGGGTTTAACAAGTGCAATCCTTTAATTAACGATGACAAGGATGTCAACAAATAGACCATAACGTCAATAACATTCTCCACAACAACAGACATTCTCAACATTAACTTCAGAAAACAGGAGACCATTTAGGCTACATAGTTGAAATTAAATAAACATACTCTAAAGCCAAAATCTGGAAATATTAAATTAGGTCACCCAGGATGTCACCCTGTGACGCTGATGACACAGACACCTACGCTCATTTCATCACTGGGGACCGCTATGAAATCACGGCGCATTACAAATCATTCACACATTGACAAATACATTCATGAGCATCATCAATCACAATACACCAAAAGTTACACAAAGCTGGTAATACAAACACTATGTTTTAATGTTGCAATGAAGTGCAAATGCCTCTCCATGCGCAATTAAGCATGGGGCAATAAATTTAAGTCACAATTTAAATGTATAGGTTCTACTATACCTCCTTAAGTCTCCACAGGGAAAGAGGCAGACAAGTGAGCATGGGGGGAATTAAAACCTTCTAAAAACAAAAATCCAACCACACACTTCTGATACGTTTGAAATATTGAATGATTGATTACATATAGAATTAAAAGGCAATTTGCCCTGGGAAAACCTCCGTAATAAATACAAATTCCTGAATGTCCACTTGGCCAGTAATCTTAATGCCTTGAAATAATAATCAAGGTGGCTTATAACATAGGCCCACCTTATATAAAACCGAAGTCCATTCGTCTCTTTTTCTTTGTGAAGTGGTGCAAAGGCAGCGTCATAAAGTTTGTCCATTGATTTGAGTCCTTTGAAGTCCCTTCTCTATGGACATCAGTGCCAAAGCTCCCAGGCGATCCTGTCCAGTACTGTTCCTGGCGTGTCTTGATGCGCTTCAGAGCCGAGAAAGACCACTCCACAGAGGAGGTGGACACAGGGATGGTCAGCACCAGGCAGGTGAGGGGATACATGCTCTCAGTCAGCTCTTTAAGAGTCAGAAAGTGCAGCAGGTCTGATGGGCTCCTTGCCTCAAAGTTTGCCATGTTGTACATGACCCGTCAGTTCAGTTTTGAGCCTGGGGAGGTCAAAATGCAGCCCGTAGTTTTCCGCGAGGCTCTGAAACTCAGAGTTGGGGAAGTTTTCTCTGTATGAGGAAAACTTCTTGGGGTCCAGAAGGGCAAGGAACATGAGTTTTTCATAATCCTTGAACCTGTTCCTCAGCTGAGTGAGAATGTTGTCCAGGATTTCACTATGCAGCTGCTGGTACGCTGCGGGCACATCTCCAACTCTCCGTGCCCTGCGCCCGCTGGGAACCCGACTTCGCTCACAGTGTCCTCATAGATGGAGTCAAATTTGGCCTTTTCTCTCTCTGTGGTGCTGCAAAAGTCCTTGATGCTGGACAAACAGAACTGCATGTCATACTCCTTATTCTGCAAGATCCCAAAGAGCACGTCGGCGTATGCGAACACAGAGTTGAATGTGGCGAGGAGAAAGCAGAACTCGAAGCCCGTCAGCAGTGCAGTGTATCCATCAGCGCTGTGTACAGCCTCAGTGCAGTGTATCCATCAGCGCAGTGTACAGCCTCAGTGCAGTGTATCCATCAGCGCAGTGTACAGCCTCAGTGCAGTGTATCCATCAGCGCAGTGTACAGCCTCAGTGCAGTGTATCCATCAGCGCAGTGTACAGCCTCAGTGCAGTGTATCCATCAGCGCAGTGTACAGCCTCAGTGCAGTGTATCCATCAGCGCAGTGTACAGCCTCAGTGCAGTGTATCCATCAGCGCAGTGTACAGCCTCAGTGCAGTGTATCCATCAGCGCAGTGTACAGCCTCAGTGCAGTGTATCCATCAGCGCAGTGTACAGCCTCAGTGCAGTGTATCCATCAGCGCAGTGTACAGCCTCAGTGCAGTGTATCCATCAGCGCAGTGTACAGCCTCAGTGCAGTGTATCCATCAGCGCAGTGTATCCATCAGCGCAGTGTACAGCCTCAGTGCAGTATATCCATCAGCGCTGTGTACAGCCTCAGTGCAGTGTATCCATCAGCGCTGTGTACAGCCTCAGTGCAGTTTATCCATCAGCGCTGTGTACAGCCTCAGTGCAGTTTATCCATCAGCGCTGTGTACAGCATCATCATCAAAATCATTGTGGTTGTCAAAAATGAATTCAAAGAGCTCCAAGAGTTCTTCTCTCCGCTCATACACAGTGCAAACCAAACGTGATGAAAAGTTCCACTGTGTTGGAGTCACTGTGGGCAGTCTTCGCTGGCATATTTCATCCAGGAGTTTGGTGCGTTTGGCTGACTTTGTGAAAAAGGCTGCAAGGCCTCTTAGGTGGGAGAAAAAAATCTTGCACTCTGATTTTAGCAGCACTTTGAGACATGACGGGGTTCAGAGAGTGCGCATAACAGTGAACTAAGAGAGCTTGTGGTATTTTTTGCTTTATTTTAGCTTGGAGCCCATTCAGTCCAGAGGCCATGACTGCAGCTCCATCGTAACTCTGGGCAATTACCTTATTGGTGAAGGCACAGTCCTCCAGAAACTCCAAAACTTGACCAGCTATGGCTTCTGCGCGCTTATCACCACTGACATCACCAAACTGGAAAAAGCGCTCCTTCACACCACCGTCAGTGGTGTAACGCAGGACTTATGACATCTGAGCGGCGTTACTTACGTCAGTTGTCTCGTCTACCATAACGGAGACAAAAGGCGTGTTCCTCACCTCCTCCCTCATGCTTCGGTCATTACATCTGCCACCGATTGAATCAGGTCATTCTGAATTGTGCTGGAGGTGCCGATTGAAAACTGTGGCCGAATCCAGATGACAGCGCAGAGGGCTGTCATACACCGCCAAAAACTCCAGCAACTCCAAGTAGTTCCCCTTGTTTTCCAAATCTTTACTCTCATCATGTCCTCGAAATGCCAGCTCTTGCTTTCCAAGAAATGTGACGACATCGATGAGACGTTTCAGGATCTCTCTGTTCTGCCTGACCTTGTTGTTGTGGGCCGTAGTACGATTACGGCGCTGCTCATCTAGCTGAAGAGCAACTCGTGTCCCCAAAAGTTTTCAAACTGACCGACGCTTGCAGGTTTGCCGCAGAATCTTGAAGTTGGTGGGCTGACTCAACAACTCCAGCAGTACAGCCTGTTTGTTTTCTTACAGCCTGTCATCAATGGATATCGCTGATAATTTTCAGTCTTGAAATGCCTTTCCACTTTCTTAACCTTTTCTTTTAATTCCAGTTCTGGAGTTGGTCTTCCGTTTTTTATTATTTCAAGTTTTTCTGTGAAAGGCCGCCTTGAAAAAGCTAGCCACAACGTCACTCTCGTCTTCCGCCATTTAACTCTGTCTCTCAACCGCTCTCACCACTCTGCAGAGATTCGGACCTCATGAAGGCCTACGATCTTTAGTTTTTTTCCCGCCCACTTGAAATCACAGCGTGATTGGTCGATTTGCCCGTCACTATCCACACCAAAACACATAGCTTGGCCTTCCCCGGGATTCGTGAAGTCCTAACCAATGAATGAGCCAGCTAACCGGCCTTAATAGAGACAGACGATTCTGATTGGATAACATGTTTTCAGGACATGAACTTGACAGTAAGCTTAACTTTAGAACATAGATGAGAGAAAATGTATTAAATGTATTGTATTAAATTAAATGAGATAGAAAAGAATAAAAAAACAAATGTATTTATTGAACACTTAACTATTAGTATTATCATTTAAAAAAAATATTATATTCTCTATTTTTAATTATCTACGCTGTTAACACCCATGTTTGAAAATCGCATATCATAACCATAATGGCAATATTTGTCAAATAAATTGCAATTCAATATTTAATCCAAATCATGCAGCCTTATTCCCAAGCATGTCAAAATATTTATATAAAACATAACGCCTAAACTACCTCCAATCTGCATGAAGTTTGTTAACGTTTTAGATGACATCTAGTAGAAACACAGATTTTTTTCAATGAAGTTTGCGAAAGACAGATGACCGGTGAAAAGACTATTAGATAAGGGAGTGTAGGCTACTGCCCACAATAACATTTTATATGCAATATACAGGTGCATCTAAAAAAAATATATAATATTGTGGAAAAGCTAACTTTGTCCATAATTCAAATAAAAAAGTGACACCTTCATACATTTTGGTTTCATTACACAGTGAAACAGTAAGCCTTTTTTGTTTCAATCTTGATGATTACGGCTTACAGCTCATGATAATAGAAAATCCAGTACCTCAAAATATTAGCATAAAAAATTTACAATACAGAAATGTCGACCTGAGAAAAGCTCTAATCAGCTAATTAATTTCCTGAGCCTTCGATCTCTGTCTGTTTCGGTACACAACCACAATCATGAGCAGAACTGCTGACTTGACAGTTGTCCAGAAGACACTCATTGACATCTTCCACGAGGAGGATAAGCCACAAAGTAATTGCTGAAAGGGCTGGCTGTTTGCAGAGTGCTGTATCAAAGTATACTCATGGAGAGTTGAGTGGAAGGGCAAAGTGTGGTAGGAAAAGGTGCACAAGCAACAGGGATGACTGCAGCCTTGATAGGATTGTCAAACAAAGCCTATTCACGAACTTGGGGGAGCTGGACGGAGGCTGGAGTCAGTGCATCAAGAGCCACCACGCATAGACGTCTCTAAGAAATGGGCTACAAGTCGCATTCCTAGTGTCAAGCCACTCCTGAACCAGAGACAACATCAGAAGCGTCTTACCTGGGTGAAGGAGAAAAATAACTGGACCGTTGCTCAGTGGTCTAAAGTCCTCTCTTCAGATGAAAATACATTTTGCATTTAATTCGGAAATCAAGGTCCCAAAGTCTGGAGGAAGAGTGAAGAGGCACAAAATCCAAGTTGCATGAAGTCCAGTGGGAAGTTTCCAGTCCAGAGCCAATATAGACGTCCCTCAGGAGATTTTAGCGCACTTCGTACTTCCATCTGCTGATAAGCTTTTTGGAAATGCTGATTTCCTTTTCCAGCAGGACATGGCACCTGCACCTAGTGCCAAAACGACTGGAAACTGGTTTGCTACCCATGTTTCTGGTGCTTGATTGGCCAGCCAACTCGCCAGCCAACTCGCCTGACCTCAAGAGCCAAATGAGATCCATGATCTGTAAGCAGTAATCAAGATTGAAACAAAAAAGGCTTGAAATGTTTCACTCCATGTGTGATGAACTTAGAATATAAGGTGTCACTTTTTGATTTGAATTAAGAAAAAAATAAAAAATACACAATATTCAAATGTTTGGAGATGTCTTTCTACAGTGTAAAAAAATACACTTAACATGAAGTCACTAACAATATAAATATAATGCTGGATCAGCGCAAGCAGCATAGCCAAGTCGAGAGGGGGATAAATGATGTGGCATCAAGGCAAGAATGGAGGGAAAAACAACACAACAAGGCTGCAATATATACAGTAGGCCTACATTTCTGATGCGTTTTTAATGCAGGTCAAATTAACGAGAACATAGTATAACAATGAAAATACACTGATTAATTATAAAGCTTGAGTGATTTCATACTTTGTTATTCAAATAAACAGTTTTGATGCTGAATGGCAAAATGTTTTCAGGTGGCTCAGACATAAGAGTGAATCATATGCTCTGTATGCTAGAAGCGTTGTGGAGCCAATGTGTTTGTGGGCTTAGGAAAATAGGCAAGCAGAAACTATAGGCTGGATGCACTTAAATCCAATAAAATGTCTACTCTGAAGGTAAAACAGCAACATACGTTTTTGATAGTTGTAAATAAGGTTAGACAGTTGTAAAAAAAAAACTTTCGTAGTTATATAACAATTTGCATAATTGTAACTAACTTGATATTTGGAATCATGCAACTCATTAATAACACTTGCCAATGTAAAATACAGACGCTCAGAGTTTTGTCACAAAAACTTTGCCGGAACGTTGTAAATCAGAGTCTGCGGTGGTACGTTTCACAGCTTTTGCAAGCTGAGATACCCAATAATAATAATAATACTACATTTTATTTTTAGGCCCCTTTCTAAGCACTCAAGGTCACCATACATGACACAAAACACAATAAAGATACAAACAGAACAATGCTAAAAGAATAATGAATCGTGATGATGAACATTCCTATAAGCTGATGAAAAGTGATCATGCCAGTGTGAAAAGATGAGTTTTCAGACCAGTTTTGAAAATGGAAAACGAGTTGATGTTACCGATGTCTGCTGGTAGAGAATTCCAGAGACGAGGTGCAGAGCGGCTGAAGGCTCTAAACTCCATAGTGGTCGAACGGGCAGGAGGTCAGTGAGGTGAATAGAAGAAGAAGACCTGAGAGTACGGGTGGGTATGTTGATATGAAGGAGGTCAGTTAGATACAGAGGAGCGAGGTTGTGAATGGTCTTGAAGGTGAGGAGCAGAATCTTAAAATAAATGTGGTACTTTACAGGGATCCAATGTAACTGCTGAAGAACAGGAGGGATGTGATTAATAGATGATATTCTGGTGAAGATACGAGCGGATGAGTTCTGAACCAGTTGAAGTTTTTGTATAGGTTTGAGAGGAAGACCGAAGAGAAGAGTTACAGTAATCGATACAGGATGTAACCAGGGTATGAATGAGAATGGCTGTACTAGTGGCTGTGAGAGACGGACAGAGACGATTGATGTTACGTAAAAGGAAGTATGCAGACCGGGTCACATTATTAAAAATTGTGCTGTGGAAAGTGTGCTGTGGAGGATGACACTCAGACTCTTAACCTGAGGGGAGGGAGAAACTGAGGAGTTATCAATGGAAAGCAAGAAACTGTCATGTTTTGTCAGAGTGGATTTGGTGCCAATGAGGAAAACCTCAGTTTTGTCATTTTTAAGTTTGAGGAAGTTGCAGGAAAACCAGGATTTGATTTCCGTTAAGCAATCAGTGAGGGAGGTGGATGGGTGGGAGGGTTGTGTTAGGTTTAGTTGACAGGTATAGCTGGGTGTCATCCGCATAGCAGTGGAAATGGATATTGCATTTACGAAAGATATGACCAAGAGGAAGTACACTTTTATTGTGGCCAGCCTAAGGCACACCTGTGCAATAATCATGCAGTCTAATCAGCATCTTGATATGCCACACCTGTGAGGTGGATGGATTATCTCGGCAAAGGAGAAGTGCTCACTAAAACAGATTGACAGATTTGTGAACAATATTTGAGAGAAATAGGCCTTTTGGGTACATAGAGAATGTCATAGATCTTTGAGTTCAGCTCATGATAACTGGGAGCAAAAACCAAAGGGTTGCCTTTATAATTTTGTTCAGTGTAGATAGATGATAAACAGAAGGGGCCCCAGAACAGAGCCGTGGGGAACACCGGTAATGACAGGAGATGGATGTGATTTGAAAGTTCTGAGTTGGATGAATTGAGTGCAACCAGAGAGAGGATTTAAACCAGTCCAAAGGTGTGTCAGCTATACCAATAGAGACTAGTCTGTCAAGGAGGATGTTATGAAAGATGGTGTCAAAGGTCACACTCAGATCAAGGAGGATGAGAAAGGTTAATAGTCCAGAGTCAGCTGCCATGAGAAGATCATTAGTGATTTTTACCAGCGCTGTTTCAGTGCTATGGCAGGGGCGGAAGCCAGTTTGGAATTCTTCATAGAGGTTATTGTCAGACAAGTCTGCATGAACCTGAGATGCACCTGTTTTTTTGAGGATTTTAGATAGAAAAGGCAGGTTAGAAATATGGCGGAGGTTATTGAAATTGTTGGGATCTGCACCGGGTTTCTTAAATATAGGAGTTATTGCAGCAGATTTTAGAGGTGAAGGAATAGTGCCAGAGGTGAGAGTAGAATGTATAATGGTAGTTATTAGGGAGGAGAGAGAGGGTAAGCAGGCTCTTACCAGGGTGGTAGGTAGAGGGTCTAGCTGACAGGCTTTGACTTTTCAATAAGGTCAGATATTTCAGCAGCAGAAGGAACCGTGAAACTCGAAAATGCATGAGAAAGAGGGGCTGAGAGACCTGTGAGAGGTAGTAGTTGTCAGTTGCTGGTGGATCTTATGAACTTTAGCGTTAAGAAATGACAATAGAGAGTTGCAATAAGCATTTGAGTACAGATGAGGTGCAAGAGAGTCTGGTGGTTGTAAAATGATGTTGAACATGGAGAACAGGGCTCTGGTGTTTCCTTCACCTGAACTAATTAAACCTGCATAATAAGTGGAGTTGGCTGTAGAAAGTGTCCTTGTAATTTAGAATGTGGTTCTTCTACATTTTTGTGCACAATTAATCCAGTTTTCTTGTAAAGGCGTTCCAAGCGACAACCTTTTACTTTTTATCTGGCGTAGTTCAGATGTAAACCATGGGGCAGAATGAGTGAAGAAAACAGTCAGGGTTTTTAAAGGGGCCAGAGAATTACAAACATTATGTAGTCCATCATTGTACTGAGAAACCAGTTCATCAGGGGTGGATAAACAGTTTATACTGGGGAGGCAGTAGGGCTGTCAAAATTCCTCAAAAATGACGTTCGAATGTTCCCTCTAAAAAAAACACATAATATTCAAACTATTTGAACATCTGGTTGCGCATGCGCATTTTGTCAATGACAGGACAGATTAATACAAAGAGACATAAATAGACTACCTGTACAAGTAGTTTGACAATGTATAACCTACACAAAAACAAGTAAATCAAATGATGACCAAGACCGCAGACCTCACGCTCGCTCGCTCAAGCACTTTCTCGCCCTCACGCTCTCTGCGCAATAAGGGTTTGTGCAAGCAATATAAGGTCACGACTATTGTCCCAAATATAGCAGGCTTCATTCAGTGATTGAAACAAATATTAACATTAATTGAAGTTTCACAGTTGTAGAGTATCCAGTAGAAGTAGACGAATATCTTTCAATCTAACCTTTGTTGAGCTGAAATGAAGACAGATTCAGCAACTGCATGGCCTATTTCTCGCTTAAAATGTTTTCAGAAACACATTTCAGTGAACTATTTTTGTAAAATACGAGATCGTATTCTCAACGAGCCGCCATGACACTGTTGAAATTCTCGAGTAGCCAGACCCACATAACGCGTTCATCCAATCAGCTGCTGGTCAGGGGCGTGGAGCATCAACCATGGCTGTATGACGTCACGACACCACGCTTCAGTTGTGTCGGACATATGGATCTGTACTGTCACTCGCAAAGCAGACAGCCAGACAACCTCTGCTACCGCGAATGTTTTTTTCACATTTTTTTTTTCAAAAATTAGTTTTTTTTTTATATTCGAATATATATTCAAATTTAGAATATTCGTTGACAGCCCTAGGAGGCAGTCGATATCACGAGAGAGAATGTTTATGTCCTTAATGTTACGGAATGAGATAACACTGTCCAAAATAAAACCGCCATGTGTCAAGTTCATATTAAAAGATATTAACATGTGATCAGAGAGGGGAAGATCATGTGCAGTACAACCAGTTGGAGTTATTATGTGAGGGGAAAGTGAGCAAATATGGGTAAGAAAAGCTTTGAATTTGTTTATAAAATCATTATTGGGCTTGGGTGGACAATAGACAGTGGCCATGATAGTAGGAGTAGGCCCATTCAGCTCTGGAGCCGAAATTCCTTTAGAGGGATCAAATTAAGTTTAAACTTTTTGCCAAATAGTGATGAAAGCCCTAGCTGATTAATTCAATTCAATAAATGTATTGCCATGTCAACAAGTTGATAGGAATTTGTCTTGGTACAACTCTCAAGCATAAAAACAAAAACTTAAAAGACAAACATCATAAGGGAAATGGGACATTAGACCAAAACCCTGCAGACAAAAGACAATAGCCCACGGCAATGAAGAGCACAGTTGCTGCAAATAATCAATGCAAATTCAGAGGCCTAATAGCCAAAGGGTAAGTGCTGTCTCTAAAACGTGATGTAGAAGTCTTAATACTCCTATATCTTCTTCCTGATGGTAGGAGATTAAATAGTGAGCAGGATGAGAGTGGTCCGCTATGATGTTTTTAGCCTTCCTGATTATTCTGGTGAAGAAAGTGAAGGGAGGCTACAACCTATGATTTTTGATGCTCTGCGTGCCACTCTTTCCATCCTGATTTTGTCCTGAGCGGTTGTGTGACCTTACCAAACAAGCATGGAAAAAGTAAGCACACTTTCAATAGCTGACCTGTAACAGTGGGTCATGGCAACTCGACTGACTCTAAACTTTTTGAGCTGCCGCAGAAAGTGGAGTCGCTGGTGAGCTTTACTGATCTTAATATTAGTGTTGAGCTCCCATGATAAAGATTCCTGGATTGTGATCCCAAGGAACTGGAATGAAGTGACCCTCTCCACCTCCACCCCATTAATGGAGAGCGTAGGGAGGGGACTAGGGGTCCTTCTAAAATCCACTACCAGTTCCTTGGTTTTAGGAATGTTAAGTATCAAGTTAATACTTTCACACCATTTCACCAGCCCCTCCACTTCCCTGCGGTAGTCAGGCTCATCTTCGTTAGTAATAAGCCCTGAGGGGCGCCTGTGTTCAAGATTTTTGACTGTGAGACGTAATCACCAATTTTAACCACTTGCTTCCTATCACATAAGCAAATGTGTTGAAGAAATCCAAACACATTAAATAAACAAAAATACATGTTATGATGTGAACCATATTACATATACTAGAGCACTCAAGCAAGCCTCCAGAAAATTGGAGCGAAAGTGGCGCTCCACCAAGTTGGAAGTATTCAGACTAGCCTGGATAGACAGTACACTACAATAACGAAAAGCACTCACATCTGCTCAATTAGCTTATTTCTCCAACCTGATTGAACAAAAACAATTCAAAAGTTGCAAAGTTAACAAAAAAGCAATGCTAAACAAGTGAAGTGGGTCTTCACTTCAGCAGTAATGAATACATGAACTACTTTGATGAAAAGATCATCACAATTAGAAAACAAATAACTGACTCCTTAAATAGTTATGGTCCTCAATATCTCAGTTGTCCTGAGAATGTCCTGAACCTCCCTGACCAGGTGTCAATGGGGACACTAATGTTTTGATCCCGTATCGCTCGACACATTCACTAAATTTGTAATGAGTTCTAAACCCACAAATTGTCAGCTAGACCAGATTCCAACAAAATTACTTATGGAGCTATTTCCTGTGCTAGGTCAGCCAATGTTGAACATAATAAATTGCTCCCTTTCCTCCGGATGTGTACCCAAATCACTAAAAATACCGGAAATTAAGCCTCTTCTAAAAATATCAAATCTGGATCCAGACATATTAAAGAATTATAGGCCAATATCGAACCTCCCGTTCGTATTAAAAATCTTATTAAAAAAATTGGTTTCCCAACAACTAAATGCCTTCTGAAGACAAATAACATTTATGAAATGCTCCGGTTCGGTTTCAGACCCCATCATAGTACTGAGACTGCACTCGTGAAGGAAACAAATGACCTTCTAATGGCCTCAGACAAAGGTTCCACATCCGTTCTGTTGCTTCTTGATCTCAGTGCGGCTTTTGACACTATTGATCACTCCCTTCTCTTAGAGAGACTGGAAACCCATATTGGGCTACGTGGACATGTTCTAGCCTGGTTTAAATCTTATTTATCTGAAAGATATCAGTTTGTATGTGTGGATGGCATATCCTCTGACAAATCAAAGGTATGTTTTGGTGTTCCTCAAGGCTTTGTTCTGGGCCCAATATTGTTCTCACTATATTTATATATTGCCTCTAGGTGATGTAATCCGGAATCACAATGTCAATTTTCACTGTTATGCTGATGACACACAGTTATTTCAATGAAGCACGGAGAAGCCCCAAGATTTGCTACTTTGGAAGCATGCATTTCAGATATTAGGAAATGGATGACAGAACTTCATGCTTTTAAACTCATGCTCGTTTTAGGACCCAAGAAACAAAGAGCTTTGTTGGAAGATCTCATTGTGAACCTTGACGGCTGCATGGTCGTATCCCAAATAACTGTAAGAAACCTTAGCGTTTCAAGTGTCTACTAAAGACTCATCTCTACAGCATGGTCCATGATTAAGGGTAGTCTGGCCCAGGAGGCGTGAAGGTGACCAGAAAGGTTTGATACTGTCCACCCTTGCTGTCTTGCCAGGTGGGCTCTCATCGCCTCTGGGATGCCCTCCCTCCAATGCCATTCGGAGGCAGAGTCACTGGCTTGTTGTTGTCTCTGTTGCACAAATTTGCAATTGGGCTGTACTCTGCTGGCAATACTCAGCCCTTTTTCAGGGTGGTTGCGGTTGGTGGGGGTCCCTTTGGTTAATGCTTGACAATGTGGGTGGATTGATTTCCTGCCTGTTGGGCCACAGTGTCACCGGACACCCCTGTCTCAGCCCCAAGGTCTTATGCTGCTATATTATTGTGCTGGGGGAGTAGGGTCAGTTCTCCTTCTCCACTATAAATTCCTATAGATCTAAGGAATGCATTTTCTAAATTTTAGTACCGGGCTTGAAAGACCCATTGCTGTCCCTGTCCAAAGTCCTCCTGGTCATGCTCCCGACATAGACTAAGTTTAAATAGACTCTGATTTTCGACCTTCTTAGGGAGTTTTTCCTAGCCACTGAAATTCAACACTACTGTTGTTTGCTCCTTGGGGTTTAAGGCTGGGTGTTTTGTAAAAGCACTGTGACAACTGCTCATGTAAAAAGGGCTTTAAAAATACATTTGATTGATTGATTAAACTAGAATCTATACACGCACATTAGTCTAATACAAAATATGAATTATGCAAAGTGAATCTGTTATTCCTGTGGTAAATACATAGTATCCATTTCAAAGGCAAAACGGTGGTAGCCATGTAAATTCCTTGCTAGTTGCTAGATTTACATGAGTAATTTAACTAGTAGACTCCAGTAAACCTTTGTGCAATTGATTTAGCTGGGTGGAAAACTAATATAAAAGTTTGTTATCCTATCAAAACTGAAGTAGGCTACAAGATGCCGACTGTGCTGAGCCATGTTTTATTTTGTTAGATGAAGACAAGTTGCGTTCAAGATGCATTCAATTCTTTGGTCAGAAAAAGCTATGCTGTGCCAGAGTCCTCATGGGTATCACCGCCTGAAAAACGCTGTGAAACGTACTACCGCAGATTCTGATTCACAAATAAAAATCATTTTGTCACAGTTCTAGCAAAGTTTTTGTGACAAAACTCTAAGCGTCCGTATTTTACATTGGCAAGTGTTATTAATGAGTTGCATGATTGCACATATCAAGTTAGTTACAATTCTGCAAATGTTTATACAACAACAAAAGTAATTCCAATTTTGCCAATCTTTTTTACAAGTTTTCAAAACGTTTTTCCAACTAAAGTAGTCATTCCACGTTTGCCAAAAGATTATTTTAAAGTGTGCAAGCATTTTTACAACTAAAAAACGTATGTCACTGTTCTACCTTCATACTATGAGCCCTGGACTGGCAAAGAGAAAAAAACTAAAAAAACTATGTTAAAATCCTACCTATTGATAAAATGTGTAACATGCTGATATGTAAAGAATAGATTTATTGCTTGTTTTTTGGTTGCTATTGTATTAGGGAGGACCCTGTAGTGTGCATTAGCAGGGCAGATTTAACACTATAATAGTTTTCTTTTCAAGTGGCCAGATATTATATTAAGTACATCACAGAGGGGTGTCTGGTAAAGCGCAGGGTAACAGGCGTTGGGGTACCACATTTTAATTAGTTTTCAGCCAGAAAAAAAGCCTGCATATATAAACAAGATCCAGAACCACTGCCACCTACTCTGGGCCCGAGCTCATTTAAGATGGACTGAAGTGAAGTGGAAAACTTCTGTGGTCTGACTGCTCAAAATGTTATATTTATTATTTTTGGGAATCATGAACACCATGTCCTCCAGACTAAAGTGGAGAGGGACCATCCGGCTTGTAATCAGCTCACAGTTCAAAAGCCAGCATCTGTGATGTTATGGGGGTACATTAGTGCACATGGCATGGGTGACACCATCAATGCTGAACAATATATACAGCTTTTGGAGCAACATCCAGGCAATGTTTTTTTCAGGGAATGCCAAACCACATTCTGCACGTATTACAATAGCATGGTTCCACAGTGAAAGAGTCCAGGTGCTAAACTGGCCTGCAAGCAGTCCAGACTTGTCACCTACTGAAAGCATTTGGGACATTATGAAACAAAATATACACTCACCTAAAGGATTATTAGGAACACCTGTTCAATTTCTCATTAATGCAATTATCTAATCAACCAATCACACGGCAGTTGCTTCAATGCATTTAGGGGTGTGGTCCTGGTCAAGACAATCTCCTGAACTCCAAACTGAATGTCAGAATGGGAAAGAAAGGTGATTTAAGCAATTTTGAGCGTGGCATGTTTGTTGGTGCCAGACGGGCCGGTCTGAGTATTTCACAATCTGCTCAGTTACTGGGATTTTCACGCACAACAATTTCTAGGGTTTACAAAGAATGGTGTGAAAAGGGGAAAAACATCCAGTATGCAGCAGTCCTGTGGGCGAAAATGCCTTGTTGATGCTAGAGGTCAGAGGACAATGGGCCGACTGATTCAAGCTGATAGAAGAGCAACTTTGACTGAAATAACCACTGGTTACAACCGAGGTATGCAGCAAAGCATTTGTGAAGCCACAACACGCACAACCTTGAGGCGGATGGGCTACAACAGCAGAAGACCCCACCGGGTACCACTCATCTCCACTACAAATAGGAAAAAGAGGCTACAATTTGCACAAGCTCACCAAAATTGGACAGTTGAAGACTGGAAGAATGTTGCCTGGTCTGATGAGTCTCGATTTCTGTTGAGACATTCAGATGGTAGAGTCAGAATTTGGCGTAAACAGAATGAGAGCATGGATCCATCATGCCTTGTTACCACTGTGCAGGCTGGTGGTGGTGGTGTAATGGTGTGGGGGATGTTTTCTTGGCACACTTTAGGCCCCTTAGTGCCAATTGGGCATAGTTTAAATGCCACGGCCTACCTGAGCATTGTTTCTGACCATGTCCATCCCTTTATGACCACCATGCACCCATCCTCTGATGGCTACTTCCTGCAGGATAATGCACCATGTCACAAAGCTCGAATCATTTCAAATTGGTTTCTTGAACATGACAATGAGTTCACTGTACTGAAATGGCCCCCACAGTCACCAGATCTCAACCCAATAGAGCATCTTTGGGATCTTTTGGGAGCTTTGTGCCCTGGATGTACATCCCACAAATCTCCATCAACTGCAAGATGCTATCCTATCAATATGGGCCAACATTTCTAAGGAATGCTTTCAGCACCTTGTTGAATCAATGCCACGTAGAATTAAGGCAGTTCTGAAGGTCAAACACAGTATTAGTATGGTGTTCCTAATAATCCTTTAGGTGAGTGTATGACAAAGGGGAACCCAAACTGTTGAGCAGCTGTAATCGTATAAAACAAAAATGGGAATACATTCTTTCAAAACTACAGCAATTGGTCTAAGTTGCCAAACGCTTACAGAGTATTGTTAAAAGAGGTGATGCAACACAGTGGTAAACATGCCCCTGTCTCAAATGTTTTGAAATGTTTTGCTGGCATAATATTTTAAATGAGCATGTATTTATCTGAAAACTATAAACATTTCTCAGTTTTAACATTTTGTACGTAGTCTTTGTACTATTTTTAATGAAATATAGGGATAAGTGATTTCACCTCATAGCATTGTTTTTATTAGCATTTTACACAATGTCCCAACTTTTCTGGAAATTGAGTTGTTAGTGTGTGTGTGTGTATATATATATATATATATATATATATATATATATATATATTAGTTTTATCATTATAGCTAGAGTCTGAATAGGAAAAACATATGATAATATATTTATCCACAGTTACAAATGTATATGGTATGTTAAAGATTGTGTTCTTTACACCTAATTTACATTACAAAAAAAATACAAAATGCAAAAGCCTATTCCTATTTTATCTGTTGTTTCCATTTTCTTGGTGAGGACAGCATGTTTTTGCAGTGTGTTTAGCCCTTTTCAAACATCCCTCATCCAACTGAGGGGAACGTCTCAACACCCAGGCACTTAAACTTCATTAACAGACTGCCTTATTATTGACCTAAATCAAACACTTGAGGCAAAGAGGCAATTTTTCAAAATGGGGACAAGAAAAATGTTTTCAGATTTAATTACAGTTTGGGGAAATTTTTGCCCTTGTTATATAATTACGTCAGTAACAACTCTGACAGTTTCTATGTTCCGTTATTTAATTTTACGACATATTATATATCAGTCTCTGCAGTATTATCAGGAATTACTTGTATTTAGCCCAAATAGGATGTCTGACTCATAGAGCCACTAAGTTGAGTTGTCCTTGTTTTACTGTCCCGGCTGGGAGTCGGTGGTGAAGCAATTTACATCTTACTATCCTTGTGGAGACCCAGGTAATGATCATAACCCTAATACTAAAGCCTATTCTAACAATTACACAAATTAACTAAATAAAAAAATCTTTACCCCAACCCCCCCCTTTCCCCTCATGAGGACCAGTGCAGTTTCCCTACAAGGTCCAATGTTCCTTGTCTTACTGTCTTTGCAGAGAGATTTTCATCCCCACTAAGTTGTAAAAACATGTCCACGCCCACACACACACACAAACTTGTCCTGGCAGTCATAGCGTAAACAATACGATAAGCACAGCTCTTCCCCCGGGTAAAACTTGTGTTCTCTGCAGTCATGCAGAAGATGCGTACATACACAGCTTGTGCAGTACATCTGTACATGGCATGCTCCATGCTGTTCCAGGCAATAGAATCTTTTCGAGTTCCCTTTTGGTTGGTCAGTCGGTACAACACGTTACAAGAAATGCGTCGGACATTGTTCCCTTCTTAAGGAAACAAAGGTTAGAAACGCATTACCTCAAGTTCTCTGTAGTCAACATCAAATATCTGCCGGCACATAAAGGGATTATTATAAGTCTACACCAACAAACTTCACATTTCTTCAAGAGGAGTTTTTTAATCACATTGAAAATGTCATCCTATATTAAATTAACACAGGTTTAAGCAATCACCTTCAACATGACAGAGACTGACCACCACCTGTGATAAACTGTACTGATTTCCATGATTCCAGGATTAATTCTTAATTTTCTATAGGTTCTCTCTATTGAATAGTGAATTACAAGGAAAAATATCAACGATGGGCACCGAGGAGATATCTAAAGAACCAAGGGACAAATTTGTGAAAGACAGATAAGATAGGTATAAACTAGGGATGTAGCAGTTACAGTTGGTTAGATACAGCGGGTTAGATACAGCGGGTTAGATACAGCGGGTTAGATACAGCGGGTTAGATACAGCGGTTACAGTAGGTTAGATACAGTGGGTTATATACAGTGGTTACAGTAGGTTAGATACAGTGGGTTAGATACAGCTGTTACAGTGGGTTAGATACAGCTGTTACAGTAGGTTAGATACAGTGGTTAGATACAGCGGTTACAGTGGGTTATATACAGCGGTTACAGTAGGTTAGATACAGTGGGTTAGATACAGCGGTTACAGTGGGTTATATACAGCGGTTACAGTAGGTTAGATACAGTGGGTTATATACAGTGGTTACAGTAGGTTAGATACAGTGGGTTAGATACAGCTGTTACAGTGGGTTAGATACAGCTGTTACAGTGGGTTAGATACAGCTGTTACAGTGGGTTAGATACAGCTGTTACAGTAGGTTAGATACAGTGGGTTATATACAGTGGTTACAGTAGGTTAGATACAGTGGGTTAGATACAGCTGTTACAGTGGGTTAGATACAGCTGTTACAGTGGGTTAGATACAGTGGTTCTATATCGTGAAGCATTCCCCTTAGGGGCTTCGCTCCTGTTGGTTTACCCCTCTGCCAATAGGCAGGCACTGAAAATTCAAATATGCAAATCGCACCTCTCATGGCCATCTGCCCCATGGCGATAAAAAAGGTTGTCAAACTCTGTTCTGTCTCCCTTCTTTCTTCACAAGAAAGTTTTTAGTATGCAATCTGTGATTTCTACAAAGCCAAGGATGGCTTCACCTACTTCAGCCGCTGGAGCGGCTTCCTCTAGCACGGCACCCCGGCCGCCAACTTCACTGTCGGCCTGCCGGTGTAGCGAGCTGGACCCGGCGGTGGCCGCACACACACTGTGCTGTGCGTGTCTGGGACCGCTGCATGCTCGCGACGGTGCCATCAAGGAGCCTGTGTGCACCGCCTGCGCCGTCCTCCCTTTCCTCCTCGCCGATGTCCTCTCTCTCCTCTCTGAGGACTCCTTTCAGGAAACCGTGGCCGATCCCTTACCGCCACGGGGCGTTGTCACAGGCGAAAAGCTCGATCGGGGCGTTCCCTGTGCTGGGTCAGCCGCTGCGGGCCTGGCTCCTGAGAGGGTGGTCGCGACCATTCAGGGCGCGAGGGCGGCCTCCATGCTGGCTAGCTATGCTAGCCGCTGGGGTATCTTTGCCCGCTGGTGTGAGGGCGCGGGGGTTGACCCCCTCTGTTGTGACGTTGTCCTGGCGTTCCTGCAGAGTCTTTTTGAGCAGCAAAGGTGTACGCATGTGCACCCTCAAGGTGTACTCATGTGCAATCTCAGCCTGTCATGAGGGGTTCAATGGGGTGTCTGTGTTTAGTCATCCCTTGGTTAAACGGTTTCTGTCCGGGACCCGCAGTCTCAGGCCGGTGGCCCGGCGGACGTTGCCTCAGTGGGATTTGGCTTTGGTTCTGGAGGTGCTGTGTGATGCGCCGTTCAAACCGATTGATCAGATACCGTTGAAGAAGCTGTCCTTTAAAACCATAGGGTTCATACCCTGACCGGTCACTGACTGCTTTTCTCGTGAAGAAAGGTATGTCGGAGACAGAACAGAGTATGACAACCTTTTTTATCGCCATGGGGCAGATGGACATGAGAGGTGCGATTTGCATATTTACATTTTCAGTGCCTGCCTATTGGCAGAGGGGTAAACCAATAGGAGCGAAGCCTATGGGCGAAGGTCCACTCATAGAACTGGAGTTACAAAAGTACAGTGGATTAGATTCAGCGGTTTCAGTGGTTCAGTATGTTTGTGGGTCACGGTAAACGGTCAACAAAAAGCTTTAAACTGTTTCCGTAGTTTCCAACCAAAAGCATACAGGAGCATTAGCAAAATGTTTGCATTTCCATCGTTGTAGTGCTATTTTTGGTGGAAAAGAAATGTCGTGCCCATTCCAGAATCACCACAGATTTCTCAATAATCTAGCAGCAACAGATTGACTGGGGTCATTAAGGCAATTCCCCCTGTAAAAATTACTGGTAGATAAGAAAATAGGGCTCACAATGTAGACTCAAGACGGAATGCAATGTTTCCGCTGGCAAACACAGCGTCTGCAACCACGAAAAATACAACACATCAAAGTGAAAGTGCATCATCCCAGATTCCCAATATGTACCCACAGATAAAACCAATGGTGTGGTGACTGGAGAAGTGGGTAACAGTATCTCAACGTGTTTTTACATTTCCAACTGATATTTCCATCCATGTCTATTAAACTACTCGAACTTTGACATTGTTACAGGCTTAAATTGCCAAGATCAGTCAATGTGTGCATGGAAAAACAATATCCACAACACTCCACAAATCATAGCAGCATCATGCTATGGGCATATTTCTCATCATTAGGAACTGGGGCACTTGCCAGGATAGAAAATGGAAAATGGCCACCTTTCATCATAGCAACAATCCAATCAAAAGTTTTAAACCCAACCTTCAGGGGGCTGTCTTTAGCCAGTCAGAGCAGTAAAATCAATCCAATATAAAATCTGTGGCATGAAAATTGCTGTCTACTGGCGGCCCCAGTGGAGCGTGACAGATGTATGATGTTCTAGGTGTGTAAAGTTGGTATGGAACAATTCCAAAAGACTCGCAGTTGTAATTACTAAAGATGCTATCAAGAGTTTTTCAGTTTGGTATTCTTTAGATAGAAATGTAATATCCCAACAACACAAAACATTTTCCTAAAACTGAGAAGTATGTCATGTTAAGTGGATTTTTCTGCTATAGAAACGCTCGGTGGAGGCTACCTACATTATTTTCGACTCTCCCAAGAAGAAACTGATGAATACATTGAAATCCACCCGTTACTTCAGTAAGGAAATATGCCTGCTTTTTGGAAGGAACACAGTGCCAATCCGGACTTAAAATCGTTCTTCAGATCTTTGGGAGAATAGACTTAGAAAGAGAGGTTAGGGATGCAAAATATCCATTGTTTTAGCCATAGAGATATTTTAAATTAAATGTATTACTGTGCAACGTAGACGTTCGGTTCTTGGTCAAGATGGTGAAACACTTTGTATGTCCAAGTTGTCCAAGTCTGCGCGTTCGTGCTAAGGGGTGCAAGACCGTAGGGTGTCCCAATTCTCTAGTGCTGTTCTCCAGGGGTGATCATCAGCACCCTCTTCCGCACTTAATGCACCCCTTCCGCAAGTTCCCTTCTCTGACTTTGGCTATTACCCAGAATCCCTGTAGTATGGTGACGTTTTGAACACCTAACCAATGGGGAAGCAAAACGGTTGTTTTGGTGCAGGTAGGACTACCGGGAAGAGTGGCTACCGTGGCGACAAGCCATGCAAACACCACATACATACAAACATAGACATTATTATGTCTATGCATACAAACACCGCAACTATGGCCAGCGCCATTTTTGGTCTCCTGAGCAAAACGGAAGTGACATGTACAGAACTGTCCCAATTCTGCTCTTAACCGCTTCGGGCCCTCGCGCACTTATGCCACTAAGTGCACTTTCAACAAGTGTGCATTTCGCTGAAGACCTTAGGGCGTAGTGCGGATATTGGGACAGGACCACTGAGGAAAATCTGAGAGGAACTCGTTCCAGCTAGTTACCAAACAAAGTTAAGCTAGCTTGTAGCTTCCCAAAGTCAGTGTTTGTGCGCACTATGACGAGATAGGCCAGGTGACTTGTATTTAGTTGGTGATTGGACACTATAGAACAAAGTTTATATATTATATATACCATCACAAACACTGTACGTGGAAGAACACTAAACGCTATGGCTCAGGCTGTACAGTGATTCCAACATTTATATGGCTGCTATTCTTTCCCTTTCTGTTGTGTCTTGGATAAGCCCCATCAGCCCTGCTGCCGTCCCTTTGTAAGGGGCTCGGTTTGGGGAGATATGAGGTGTACATCTCCGCCTGTGATCTGGGCCCCAGCCATGCTACTGCAGAGATGAGATACGGACGCGTCGCCATCCCCACGGATTCGGCTCCACAAAGAAGTCAATTTCCTGCCGGGAGGCAACGTAAAGCAGACAGAACGAGTATGCGCGTCCTTCGCAATCCCCCGGAGCGCCCTCGTAACTAAAGACACGGCGTGCGCGGTCACTGCTGGGATCATCATTAACATGACGGCTGGAGGGAGGCGGAGCTAATGTCAACGCTCCACCAGGGCACTTGTTACCTCAAGTTTGGACGACTTTTACCATTATTTAATTAAAGACCTTTTCCATTATTTACACTACAATTTCAGTAATTTAACAGTCTTATCCAGTCTCTCACTGGCCCTACAGTCACACTGGCCCTACAGTTTTATCGGCCTCCCCAGTGCCCAACGGTAGACCCAGCAATCCCCACCATGGAAAAACAGCAGCGCCTCCTTGCCCACTTACTAAGAGCTTCTGAAATCCTACCTTTCTAAACCCCCCTCCATCTTAATGGAACTAATTCTGTTTCCTACACTGTGTTTCTTCCTTCTAGCACTGACTTGGCTGATAGGTACTTTATTAAGTGAAACAAATTTACTACTATTGGGTTGTGTGGTTGTCCCACTTGGCTATCTTAAGATGAATGACTTACTGGAAGTTGCACTGACAACATCTAAAATGCACAGTGTAAAAAAGAAAAACACAATTTACACAAAGGTTATCCACAATTGAAAGTGAAGGTAATCTGTTGGTGAACATGAATAATCTGTAATTGACCATTAATAAACTGTAATTGCTTGTGCCACTGAACATAACCCGGAGTTATCCATTCACACTGGAGTGCCATGAAACATTTTTATTTTCATATTCACTTTGAAAAGGCCCTCGGTTTGAGTGGAGAACAAACCAAAGGCTCCATTGTTCCCTGGTTAAACTAGTGTACAACACAGGCTGTTCCTTGGGACTCGCCCATAACAAATCCTGCTGTTAGGAGGACCGCTAAAAGATTTGCGGCAGCCTTCCTTTGAAGCCGCTACGGATCTGATTGTAGGGTGAATAAATCCCTGATTATGGACTAACAAGGCGTCGGGATATGCGACTTGGTATTTAATTTTGAGGTTCTGTATAGATCTTTTGGGAGGGTCACAGCACTTGTCATTCTTCGGCAAACCTGCCCGTAGAGGCTTGGCCTAGTGAAAACCCTTTCCAATTGGTTATCGGGTGTCACCGTGGATGAGAACGGTCAAGCAACACACACGTCCTTCTGAGAGTTGTGTTTTTGGAATAGCTAAGCGTGTCGGCGGAGTGGAGCCAGTCTCCCCTACGGCACCATACCCCCTACGCAGTGTGCTGGTCCAGCCCCAAAGTCCCCTGTGGCTGTTTGGCTGATATGGTGCCATTCGGGTCTCCGCTGAAGTGGGGGGGTGAAGGCATGAGTCCTGAACAGCGGCGGGAAGCGGTTCCCCTCCAGAGCTCTCTGCCTGCTTATATTGGACCAGCGGGCTGCTGTAGAGGCAATCCTTGAACGGCCTATCTTAACTAGACACAGTCACGCACGAAACACCAGAACGCAGAGTTTCTTGTGCGGGGCGGGGCGATCCAGCATCAGTCGATCACATAAATGGTCCGGAAAGCCGCGGTACACGAGATCCTATTCCACGGTTATGACATCACTTTTTACTGCTCTAAATTTCTTTATAGCAATGAGGCACCTCTGGGGTTTGTGGTATACAGCCAATATACCACGAATAAGTGCCAGACACTGTATACAGACAACTCAGCCGTTGTTTATTGGCCATTGTCAGCGACCCCAAGGACCTGTTCCTAACCATGTCCCGGATTACAATTCAAAGTGTTTTAGAGGAGGAGTACTGACCCAGTCAGTCTATAACATTATTTTATTTCTCTCAGCACCTGTACACTAAAACACTCCCAGAATGCCGTTCCTGAACCCTAGATCCTGGTCAGATAAAACTGACAAGTCATGTTAATGTATCATCATGTAAAGCACCTTAAAACCTGCAGTAGTCAGTTACAGATGCTGACAAAGCATCTACTTGTTTTCAATGTTCTCTAATAAAATGTGCCCATCATATTACCAGAGGAAACGGTTCTATGACATTGCTCCCACACATTAAAGCAGAGAGAGAGGATTTACTGGCCTAGAGTGTGGAGAAGAGGAATTTACGAAGGGCCTTTCCCAAATCACACCCTACTGTTTTTCTATTGCACTACGTGGGGACTAAAGCCTTCAGAAAAACAAGGGGTCATTTGGAAGTAAAAACAGTCAAAGCCTGAATTCACTTATTCCAGCTAAACAGATTTGATTCTAAACAATGCTTCTTCACAAAGCAGCATCTGCAATACACCTTATCAAGGTGAGGACCAAAAAAGGTAATGTCCCTAATCAAAAAACCAAGCCCCTCCCTAACCTTAACCCAAACCTGGTTAAATAAAATGAACTAAACCTAACTTTTACAAAGCTTAAACTTTACCATTAGCCTAACCCTGTACCCTGTCTAACACTTAATATAACCCTTAACACAAACCCAAGCATAAAACAGACACTTTGAAGAATGAGACAAAATGTATTTCTGATTCATCATGAGTTACAATACATACATGCAGACAGATACACTGCAAATAACATCCCACTTCACCACCACAGGTCATAGCTAAACATTTAATTTATCCCTGACTGTTGCATTTTGAAATTCCGAATATTACTTCAGAACGGTCTTTCTTCCTGTCACCAAGTCCATGTCTTGTTTATTTACGACTTATTCATTAAAACGTTTCCTTTATTTAACCAGAAATGTCTTCTAGTGAGCCACAGCCCAGAGAGTATAATCCGTAGCAAAACACCGAACCACATAAAAACACCACATTAATGGCTATAATTGAGCAGTTGCATAATGTTTAAAAGAGCAGGTTTGAAAACGTGATATTTGTATTAAACAGCCCTCCAATCTGTGCTTCAGAATCAACAACTGGAATTAAATGCCTGTGGCCAGACTAGCCTGTCTAAAACAATCTCCCTCGTCATCTGTCAGTGTGACACTTCAAAGAGTCCCATTCGGATGATGAAGAGAATGGGATTCAATCAAACACACCAATATCTGGGGAAAGCAGAGACATGATTTTTTTATATTTTTAGAGGAAGGAATTAGCTGCTTGACAAGAAGCTTACAGATTCCATTTCTTCATTAAATTATCCTGTTACAGAAAATGCAAGAAATGTGTATTCAAGGTTCACAAAGGCTTATTAAGTTAGTAATTTATTCGTACATTTGTGAGACTATTTGCATTAATAGGAACTATGTATCTATACAAACAAACAGACCAGTAATGATAATCCACATAACAGTTCCCATCTCCTGCTGTAGAAAACTGGCTAAAATTACAATAGGCATCTGTAATGCCATTCTCTGGCCCATTCAAAGGAGGGCAGCTGTCCTTGGGGCAGGAAGGAAAGAGGAAAGGTTGGGTGCCATGGGAAAGGGACCAGGGGAAAGGGACCAGGGGAAAGGTGGAACTGCAGAGTCTGTGTGAACAACAGAGAGCTTAAGCGTTAGAACTCGTATTGTCCCCCCAGAACCCGGGTCCACCGTTCGCGTTGACGATAATCCACCATCCGCAGTTTTGCTTGGACAGTGGCATTAGAGGCACAGGTTAGGAAACTAAATGGGTAGCATTCAAAATGACCTCTTATGCATCCTTTACGCTACAGTTTTGTATTTGGATCGGTTTTGATTACACCAACTACTATATGGTTACAATACCAACGTCAACCTAATGTTAACGTCCCTATTTGCAGATTACTCCCTTTTCTGTAATTAACTCTCAATCCTATATCCCAGCTATACTAAGCCTGACCAACCTGTTTGGTACATTCCATTGCTACACAATATAATTGAATAATTCCCTAATCTGGGGATTAAAGTTTCAAAGCTACACTTCTCAGACGTGATTCCTCTGATGAAAAAAACACATCTTAGATCTATTATTTATTGTTCAGTTTCCTATTATGTCAAAATCATCCATCACCCACCCTTGGTAAGTTCACGTCTTCTGTAGCTTCTAATAAAACATCTTTGAAACCAAGCCTCAGGTAAATGGTGTGAGGTACAACCAGTATTCTGAGTAATTCAAGTTCCCCTTGCTATCAATTTGTGGAAGGATGGTCACGGACACACCCCTGGGAATCTGATACGGCCTGCGTTTTATTACTTGGCGTTCCAGGTCCAGGTTTTAGCTGTTGCTAGGTCTTTCGGATGATGGCAGTCATTTCTGCTCTTAGTGTTTATATGACTGTTATTTGTTTATTTGTACCTGTTGTTCACTCTGAGCTTTTTGTTATTGCTGAATATTTCTGACAATGCTGGTTATTGTTGTTCTTGATGTCACCTTAAATGGGGCTGCCACCGTGTAGACTCCTTCTTACTGTACCTCTAACTTTGGCAATATGGTTGTAATAACTGTCATGCTAATAAAGTTGAATTGAATTGAGTACAATGTGTTGTAATCACACCACAACTTGAATTGTCCAATCGCATCGGCACAAGAGACCGAACCCAAGGATGGCCACATATTGTCTGGAGTGGATGGTTCTGTCAATATTACCTGATTAAAAAGAAACAGAATTATAGAGAGAAAGAGAGCGGGGGGGTCTGAACACTTTAAGTCACTGCACGTGTTTTAAGACATATTTCAGAAAAGCCAAAGAGTGACATAACTTGGCTAAGTTTCAATCTAAAACTGCATCAAAATACTCAGCTGGCCTTTCGAGTATTAAAGCAAACCTGGTAGTACTGGAGAAGAGAAACCTTTAGCGGGACGTGGGTTTATAAAAGGCAAACGTTAACATTTACAAGGTTACTGCCGGTCGTATACAAAGGGAATGTGGGATGAGTCTCCGGACGTGCGTCGCTAATGGCACCCTATTCCCTTTGGAGTGCACTACTTCTAACCAGCTCCCATGGCACTATGAAGGGAATAGGGCGCCATTTGAGGGGCGAGACTGCGACGCTCGGCTCTTCTCAGTGTTGTGTTGCTGGCAGGAGGAGTTGAAGCAGACCCAGACAGCTGAAAAGGGCACCGTCATCATCAGAGGTGGGGGTCCGCAGGACGTGAGCACACTGCATAACGCCAGGGTCTTGCAGACTCATTAACATGGAGGTGGGAGCTACTCCCTCAGCCCTCAGACAGCCTCAATGCTGCCAACTCTCTCGCGCTCTCTCTCGTTCCATCTCTCTCTCTAGGGCTCTGTCTGTTTTATGGTCTCTTTTTCTTAGTCTCGTGTCATCATCTTTGGTTTATCCTTTACCCCGTCTGTCTGTCTCCTTGCTCTTCGGCTCTCCCTCTCTCATTCCTGTGTCGCGCTGGTTTTTGCAACAATACGGTAGCTGAGTGCCGATGACTGACAACGACAACCACGTCAGAGTAATAACAGACGATCAGGTACAACACTGTGTCTGTGCCCTAACTGACACCCCCCCCCCCCAGTGCAGTCGGTGGATAACTGTGGTTATCTGAGATAACTTAGTGGACGACGAGATGCGTACGGCCCAATCCAAATTCAAAAGCTCCCAAGTCAGTCAGAGGCTGAAGCGCCAACGGATAGCAAGCCTATTTAAATGTCCTTGTCGACCCCCGAGATTGGAAATCAAGCTATTTATACATCTGACACAGTCCTAGTGTCTCTGGTCTTGAATAGTGTACTATAGACACTATGGTTCTAGTCTAAAGTAGTGTTCCATGGAGGAAATAAGGTACCATTTGGAACTCATCTTGTGACGCAGACAAACAGACTCCCTCCCCTCTGTTCAGCCATTACTCACTGTCTCCTCCCCCCCCCTCTGTCTTAAGATTTAAACTGGTCAGCAAATCTCCCCATTAAGGCTGATTGATCCAAGATTTGGACTTGGTGAAGAAGGAGCAGGAGGAGTCTGAGGCAGGAGTGCAGGGTGTAACACAGAGGGAGACAGAGAAAGGGAGGGATTAAGAACAATTAACCACCATCTCGACAAGACACGACTGCTTACCAAAGCTCAGCCTTACCATACGGGTCTTACGCGTTGCGCAAATATACAATCTATTGATCACTAGAAAGCCTCTAAATGAATGTCAGGTCAGAGGCATTCAGAAATCTTAGTTTTAAGATAATTAAGGGTCAGCAGCTAATTGACAGGGAGAGATGATGATAAAGTCCCATCTGGTAGCCATGTCAACCATTGACCCATGTTTTTAATATGCTGCTCACATCACCCATGAAACAACTGCAACGAAGCTTTCTGAAAACTGCATTCAGTTCTTGTTGAAGTTGTATCCACGGTATATTCACCAAGGGAATGATGACCCTGCACTCCACAACAGTACATATGTGGATTGTTTTTTCAGATCAGTAACTTTGCGTTGACATGAACTATTCCAGGCTCCTCTGGGATTAACGCTTCCCGGGGTCACAGACTGTTCCGAGTTAAAATTATCTGCTTGGACTCCGGCGAACGCAAGTCCTGTCCTCCCGCATAATGCTGATCTCCCCTCCTCCAGAACCTGGAGTAGACTACATCATATGTAGCATTCTCCAGCTGAGCTAAATGGTTGAAGTGCTGTCCCGGGTCTCCACAGAGGTTTGGCCAGATGGTTGAAGCACTCTAACCTGGTCATCACAGAAATTTTGCAGGATAATTGAAGTGGCTGAACCGGTCTCCGCAGTCTCCCTTCTCTGTGAGGCCGTCCCGTTGCTTCTGCTGCTGTTGCTGCCAAGAAGCCACTCAGCCCTTTATAATATATTCTGCCTGTCTTTACTGTCTGTTTAGTTTCTGCCCGTTGCTCATAGCGACTGTGAGAGATCCCCACAGCTGGTTGCCAGCGATGTTCAATCATGTTGTCAGCAGCTCAGCTACGGCCTCGACTCAGGCCCATAACCCCCGTGTCCCCATTGCCCATCTCATTGCCCCCATCATCCAGGCTGGGTCGGTACCTGGCGGGGGACAGTGGTCTGCGGACGCCTTTGGCAGGTGTGGCCTCAAATGGATCATTTTAAGCAGGAGGACACTGTGCCAACTTCTTGACATCCGTTTACCGGGCTCAGACGCTGCCCTTTCTGATGACCGCCTGAAACACATTCAACTGTCCCGGTGATGGAGCGGAGAAAACATTGTCTCGGCTGGGAGGGAGATAAGGGGCTTCCGAGACAGACAACTGAACAGAGCAGGAAAGCAGGCAGGACATGGGCGTCTTGTGGGGAGGGCACGGTAACAGTTTAAAGTCTGTGGCTTTAAATGGGTCTTCTGGTCGTCACACACACACACACACACACACACACACACACACACACACACACACACACACACACACACACACACACACACACACACACACACACACACACACACACACACACTGTGCCAAATGATTGATTTGAATTACTCTGGCGACCTTGACTGTATACTGCCTTTTATCAGATCAAGGACTGTGGGTGTTTTGTTCCGTCTGTGTAGAAATGCTGTGAATGAGATTCTCATTCTGCAATTCCCATTAAGCAGCATTTCCTGGGCTTGAACATGGAGAAGGGCCAATTCACCATGAGATAATTTACGGAGAGATAGAGCGCGACAGAGAGATACTCCTGTTTGTGAGTATAGCGCTGCTAGATCATCTGTGAAATAAGTTATTAGGGGACATTTATTTGCCCGTCACGCAAACATGCAAATATGGTAGAAGAAACGTAGCTATGTTGTTGAAATTACAACGAAAGAAATATGCCATCAATACGTTCTTTATGCTACATCTGCTTGTGCTGCTATATGCATGATGTACACTCCATACAAAAGCATCAATCTTATTTGCTAACTCCCAACAAAATTTCCTCTCGCAGAACGCTGGAGAAACAAAAGATACTTCCTTCAGATTTCCCACATTTGCATGCTGGGGACAGGAACAGCTGGCGACAGCCTGTGAATGCTGAAACCTTCCATCTCACTCTCATGCTCTAACTGTATCGAGCAGGTGAATAATTGAATATTGATGCGTCGAAAATACAGATATCCTATGTACATCTTTCTGCTCCGACAGCAACCACTACATATTCATAACTGATATATCTTGAATTGTACAATCATGCTAGTTTATCACTGACTGCAGAGAATGGATTCATTAATTTTTAGGATATGTAAATGTGTAATTTCAGGGAATTGTTATGCCCTATTAGTAACAGAGGCAGGGAGCGTGCAGAAATTAGCATTTTGCCAGGATTAAAACCATGGCAGTAGATGGACACCCAAGGGCCTCAGCTTACTGGTTGACCACCTCAGGCCAGCCTGAAGGACGTGTTCAGTCATTAGAGCCTAATCCTATTAGCCCCGTCGCTATGGATCCTGGGAGGTTCGTCATCTTACATTACAGGCGCCATTTTGTACTAACTGGGTCAGCACACGTTGAGTTTAAATATTACAGTAATATAATTTAGTATTGTATTTCATAATAGCATGTTAGTAGGGCTCAATTCAATCAAACACCCAACGGTGAAATGTTTGTCATGGTCCTCCTGGGCCCCCCCCACCCAAGGGGAGAAAGAGGACACCCCTCAGTGTCCTGGGTGAACCAGTCGAGGGGACACCCCTCAGTGTCCTGGGTGAACCAGTCGAGGGGACACCCCTCAGTGTCCTGGGTGAACCAGTCGAGGGGACACCCCTCAGTGTCCTGGGTGAACCAGTCGAGGGGACACCCCTCAGTGTCCTGGGTGAACCAGTCGAGAGGACACCCCTCAGTGTCCTGGGTGAACCAGTCGAGGGGACACCCCTCAGTGTCCTGGGTAAACCAGTGGAGTGGACAGCCCTCAGTGTCCTGGGTAAACCAGTGGTGCGGACAACCCTCAGTGTCCTGGGTAAACCAGTGGAGCGGACACAGCTCACGTTAATACCCAAATCATGCTAAATGACACACAGCTTTTCATCAAAGGGGAATGAGGGAGTAATCATCTCCCTGTGGCTGGGAGTCATTAGTGCCCCACACACACACACACACACACACACAAACAGAAAACCACTGCCTAACTGATTTCACAACAGACAAGTGTGTCACACACCTACCCCGACACGCACCAACCCACGCCCACACACGTATAATCAAGCACTAACAGACTGCAGGACAATGTAGGTCTGTACCTACTACATCTAACCCTCGGCTACTGGTAGCCAGTCTGGTTCTTGGCCTCTCTATCGGAGAAGCGCTGGTTGAGTAGAGATAATATTGAATTTCATCCCCATTTTAACTTGTTACACCACATTAACCAGGCTTGTGACTGGCTCAGAAGGGCTGTATTGACCTGAAACTATTAAAGGGTGAAGAAAATACCACTGAACACTGAAGTACAATTTGAATGTCCAGTTCCCTTCATAATTACTTTATTTATCCTTCAAAAATAAGTATTTGAAATGAGACAATACGAAAGTACAGTTCCCCGAAGAGCTTGTGAGCTTTAGGAATGATAAGCCTTTTCACACACAGCGTCCCCCATTTCATGCCACCAAAACCATTGGGATAGTTGGCTTGACAGATGTGTGTACTCAGGTGTGGTCCGTGATATCACTGGTACCGATATGAGATTTGTAAACGTCCTGTTTTGACTGCAGGCTTTGCGTTTCCATCAGATATTCTCACGTGCCCCTCAGAAAACGCAAGGAAAGCCGTCGCCTGAAATGAGCGTTCCATAGCCATCTCATTTCCAAACGGTGGCGTGTTATTTCCAAAATGCACGCTTTAGCGCTCTCCCACAATGCCACTTGTCTCAGCTCACACGCAATTACGCGTCTCAATTTCCATTTGTACCCCCACATCACATCCCAAACAGCCTGAATGTGTGCCGGGTTATTAACATATTGAAAGCCTGGAAATCATTTGTAAAATGCATGACTTCAGATGCCTCTGTCAACTCGGCTCTCATTGACAAACGTGGAATGAAGACTCAGCTGTGTATGTGCGTGTGTGTGTGTGTGTGTGTGTGTGTGTGTGTGTGTGTGTGTGTGTGTTAGCATGTGAACGTGTCCTGACAGACTGTGATTATTTTTGAAGAGATTTTGACTCTGGCTGTTGTATAGAGCTCTGCCAGTCAGATCGTCTGACATTACTGTCAATCTTCCCCAATCAATATGAAGGGGTTTGGACCTTAGAGGGAATGTCAATCACCCAGCGTCAGTCAATAGGGAATGATTTGACCAGCTAAGGGGGTGACAGGGTAGGATGAGAAGATGAGAGCAGAGCAGAGAGAGTGGAGGGGAGCTGAATGTAGTGGAGAGGAGAGGGAGTGGAGGGGAGGACATTGATTTGAGTGACTGAACATAATGATGCCCAAGGCCAGAGAGCAGGGACAGCTCAACCCCCTCAGCGTTCATATCAGGGGATTGTTTGACCACACTAGAGCCCTTAAAGGAGGGATGAGTTCCATTCAATTGACTAGTTTCCCTCTGACAGACATCGAATGGGAACTGGGGGAGAAAACAGACTTGATATTCACATTAAAACGAATAACATCGACACGCACATATGGGAGTCAGAGAAACGATCTCCAAAAATGGCTGCCGTATTACAGTATATAGATAAGCCCCAAAATATGTATTGATCCACCACCTTAAAGCTTAGCTTCAGGCAGAGGTTGGCTATTTTCAGTCGGCGCTTAGAAATGTCAACCAATTGACCATGAAGGCAGTGGCACCAGGTTTCCACAGTCCTATAATAACTAACCCTAAACATCTTAGAGGATTATCATAATCGAAAGTCAATCAAAATATACTCCATCTATATGTGAGCAATTTCATTGCACATCAGGGAATTCAACAGCCTTGACCTCTATGGATTGGTTTATACTCTCATTTCAGGCCATCATATCTGCCAATATGCAAGTAGGCCTACAAGGTACGTGAAAGCAATGAATTATAATGTTATAAAGCCCTTTATAGGCACCAGGACTTTTCTGATCGCACCCAAATGCAACACCGGTCTTTCACAGGCTGTTTCTGATCAGGCCCAACTGCAACACTGGTCGGGAATGTGAACATTTGGATCCAATCGTAACCTCTTCGAATGAACCCAGCCCGCTATGCTACGTTTCAAAAACAAGCATGTCAGTAGTGCTTATAAAAATCACTTTTGGATAACACAGAAATGCCCCCTATAAAAGCCCTCAGGGTTCCTGATCAGGGGAGGTAGTCTGGGACTAGTGTGCCATTGAGGATGGCTCTTGCGGCATCAGGGGGAGGAAATCTCCCAGCTAATCCCTCCCATTCAGCGCTAATCCCCTCCCCACCATCTGAGTAATTAATCAGATCAGAAAGGAAATACTTGTATTAAAGTGTTAGTGTGTGTGCACATCTGTGAGTGTCTGAGTCTGTCTGTGCGCACGTGCGTGCGCGTGCATGTGCGTGCGTGTGCGTGCGTGCGGGGGGAGGTTGCACGCATGTAATCTCTCACGCACAACTGTACGTTTCATAATGAAAGCCTAGGAACAATGTGCGTGAAGACAAACGTGAAACGTGTATAGCATTTCCACCCAGCACATGCAGCCCTGTTAGCCCAGCAATAACATTAAGATGGAGGGACAGACGTCCAGGCTTACGACACAGATTGAATTAGACAGGTGAATAGCCAACATGTTGTTGGTTGTAGCTCCCCACGGGCCGACAGAATAGGAGATTTTACGACTCCCAAGTGCCTCCATTCCCCCACAATGAATGTCTGTTCTCACTGGGTGGTGCAGGGACTGCTGATAGCGTACAATCTGGTTCAACAAGACATTACACATTATATATATCCAGGAGCTAGTGACACTAAGTAGAGTAAAAATGTTGCAATAAGATTATATTCCAATTGATAGGAACTCCAAACGATGCTAAACCAGCGTCAGATCTGAAATAACTCGGGAGCTCTGGAAAAGGGTTGTGTATAGATGAGAAACCCCTACAAGTACCAGTGATGGCAAGAAGAAAGTAAGAAGAAAAACAAGGAACAGCCCAAGACCTACACCATAACCCTACATGTAACCCTACTGTGGACTACGTTTGGAGGGTGAGTTACAGTTTGGGGATGTACCTGGAAGTGGCTCCTTGCATTTATAAATGATGGAACTGGCAATGGCACCAGCAGAGTTGAACTCTGAATAGCACTGCAGAATCTCCAGGACTAGCCAATCTACAGAGCAAGGTTGATAACTGCTGTATTTCCAACACAAGTCACCAACAGCGAAGCAAGCATTGTAATACGTGCTGCTGGCAATGGTAATACTGAAGTGCTGTTTTAATGAAGTGAAACCTCCTGCCACCACCACTCAGTTTAGACTTTGTTCCATCAAATATCAAATCGTAAAAACCAGGCCAACATATTTACTGAATCAGCCTCTGCAGATTCTGCTTCACTAGGAAATAATTCCCACGCCTCATCGTTACCACGACAACAATGCAGCAGAAAGCCACTCCGCTCACAGTTCGACTCAAGCTCACACACTGTGAGGCTCATAAAGGTGGGAGGCGTTGCGGGGATTGATCCGGCTTGATCAGTGACAAGACACATTTGAGGCTGTAATTTATTTTGACACAATTTAAATGTATTCCTGATTGACAGACAGACAGACAGACAGACAGACAGTGTCCAGACTATAATTGATGTACATTAAACTGACTCTGATCATTAAGAAGGTCAAAAGTATATTTTCGAAATCGTTATGTGAATTCTTATAGGTAGGGATGTCACTTGGATGTCGCATGGATGGGGGGGGTGGGGGCTGAGCTTCATCCCCCCAAGAGATTGTTTTGTAAAGTCTCCAAAACATCTTGATGTCATGCATTCTTAAGAGTAAAACAGGACTATTTTGTCAAGTTGGCACACAGTAGATCAGTCTCTTCATGGTTTGTGTCAAGCACAGATATAATATGCTATAGTAATGCTATCCATTTGCTTACAATAGGCACAGATCAAGCAATGTTATTGAAGTCGAGCAATGCTACTATATCTCCTCTCAGATAAGTCACAGGTATGCTATTCAAATACACAGACAACAGCACAAAAATTGCAGTATATGAATAATTAATAGACTAATTTAATAGAGCGCTAGAGAGAGAAGACACAGCAGATTACAACATAAAACATGTTAAATTACATTTCACTGCACTGTCAATTGTGTCTTGAATTAAGCACTGAAATTCAAACAGACAAAACATCTTAAGAGGAATATTATCCACACAGGTAAAATCAAACAAAGTTTTGTTTTCAAAAACTATTATTAATTTAGTAATACTATTATTGAACTACCTACAACATACTTATGATATCCACAACACTGCCAGCAAAGACTGTAATGTGCAAACTCAAAGCCCTGTGAATTGCTCCCCATATACTCTTGTACCTTTACAAAAGTATAATTGAACCCATATTATAGCTCCTCTCTTGCCAATTTGGTGGATGGGAGAATCAAAGTGTACCTTCTATCTTTTAAGGTGGAAAAACGGTCCATGACCCTGTTGTGGTTTAGAGGCCCAAGTATTTCACGCTCAGTGGACATGGCTGCAAGGCATTCAAGCCTTTTCTGCCCCATTGTCTTCTGCATGACCCTTCATAAGACTACACATTTGATAAAATAAACATGAAATGAGTGAAATCCTAAAGCCTACTTCAGTCTTGCTAAATCACTCAGTTGTTAATGGAGGTAAGAATAATGATGAAAAGAATGAATGTTTTATGTGTTAGCCTCTTAAACTGCAACTCTCATTAAAATAACCTACTCTATGCATGAGCATGACAGGCCTGTCAGCAGAAACAGACATTTTAACTGAAAGCTTCAACAACTTTCAGTTGCTTTCTTGTTTATCACTAACCTCCATCAGACCAGTTCCCTCAGCCCTGTCAGCCTGCAGCTTCTTTCATTCTTGCCTGTGTTGACAAGTTATTGTTACTCAACTCACATTTAGAATAACAAGGCGTACAGTAGAGTGATCAAGCCATTTAAATTATTTTTCGGTCGGTGCACTGGTAAAATCTTTGTTTCCACTTGACTAACCCTCAGCAGAGCTGCCAGCACCACCTACCCTGAACAACTTTCTTATACATCAGACCGGCACATCTGGGCACTTCGGCTCACAACACGTTCAGCGGTACGTTCAGCGGGACACAGTATGACACTGAACCGTTCGGGACGCCCACTACGGTTCAAACCAAGCGTGCCGCACAAGCCCTGAAAAGTGAAGCCAAAACGTCTCGATCGCCCCCTGGTGAGTGGTCCCAGTATAGGTCATAAACCCCGCCCTCCCCATGTTATTCAAAGGGACGCGAGACCAACTAAACAATTAAATTACCCTTCAAATATATTTTTTCCGAAGCTGGTTTCTGTCATTTACTGTAGTTTGTATCACGCTAATGTAAATTCAAGAGTTTGTTTTTAAAATAAGTTTGGTTTTTAGTTAGTTATTTAATGCTCTAAAAACGGTGGTGTGACATCGTGATTCACAGCTGTGATTGACAGCTATCTGAGCCGAGGAGCCACTGATTGGAACTTTACATTTAATCTCTAAATTTCTATAATTGATATAATTTCACACGGACATAATGGGTTGTTCTGCAGTACATTGTGCTAACCGATCTGGCATTTCCAATCAATCTTTGAATTTTTTTCGGTAAGTTAAATTTATAAGCTATTTAATTAGTAAATAAATGTAATGGGCTAGCTAACGTTAGCTAAAAGACAACAAGCCTCGTTAATAGCCATGTTAATAGCTAGCAGGTGATCGTTAGCTAGAAGTTACCAATTATTTTTGTATTAGGCCTATTCTAAATTAAGGTTAAACATGATGTAAGTTAGGCTATAACATATAGTCTAGGTTTAACAAGCAAAGGTTGTACTGTACTTGGACTTGCGATTGATTACGGTATGCGCATTCTGCGAGGGAGAGTGAGGGCGGGGCACAGGGGTGGGGCCGTTGATTTTGCGGCTTTATGGCTTTACTTCCTTCTCGCTACTGCGCATAACTACTGCGCAGAACTGGTCCCAAGATCGCTATCTGCGCAGATGCAAGTCCAAGATGTCAGCGCCGTATCAGGACACTGGTGGCTTCATTTTTCACCAATGGAAAAGAGCGAAAGGGCGTCGTCCATTATTTATACAGTCCATGGTTCAAACACGCACACATGAACCGTGGCGTCACCATGTCAGTCATTTTCCTATCATTTCCAGAACTTGCTTATTACGTTGCAGACTACACGCAAACTGTAGATTAAGATCCACGAAACCAGACGAACAGCTTGTGAACAGGTAAGGCAGACAACTGCTTGGGACCCCAGGCTGTTAGGGAGTCCTGAGGGCTGACTAACTGTACTCCACAGCAATGCTTCAAAATGTGGCAAACGCAGTGACCGCTACTCCCCGCCGCCTTAAACAACCAATGGATGATTTGCAATGACATCACAGTCATATTATATATAGGGATGTCAGATGTCTTTTGATGACTGTGATGTCATTGCAAATCATCCATTGGTTGTTTAAGGCGGCGGGGAGTAGCGTTATATATATATACACACACACACACAGGCAAAGACCATGGTGTGGTGCCTGGAGACGTGGGTATACCCTAATTTTTTTAAATATCAAAAAGTTTTTGAATCTTTTGTTCTCCCCTTGTTCTTACATTTCAAAGTGATATTTTCATCCATGTCAATTAAACTGCTCAAACCGTAACACGTATGCAATAAGCAATTTCCATTTCAGAAATGTCACGCTTCCATACAGTGCACAACGCTGCACTTCATTTTAATAAATAGGCCAAACTGCAGGCAATATCAACATTGTAAGCGAAACATTAGCCTATGAAATGTTCCATTGGACTTATTTGATATGGTGATATGTATAGACTACGTTCAGCCACAAACGATTGAGTCCATTTTGAGCCATTTTAGAGTATGTTGGGGGGCTGGTGGTCATCACCTTAAATTACATTTCTACTATATAAAACACAGCAGCACAAACAAAACCTAAAAGGCACAAACGGAGCACAAATTAAAAAACTATTTTGGGAGAATTCAGAGGGGGGGCTGAGTGACCTCAGAATGACCTATAAAATATTATTTATCTAAAAAATGAAAGCAACATAAGCAAAATGTTTTATGGCACAAAGGATTAAGCCTATTTTGCTGAAGTTTTGCTTTGGGTGGGGGGCCAACTTCAAGCAGGTCCTGTGGTATCATCACTACGTGATGCGCCTCCTTGGCCTGGATGGGGGCCAGGTTCCTGTTCCCTGTTTGGGGAACACACTAAAATACACAACAGGCTGACCAATACAAGGGTTAAGAAATTGGAGGCCATCCGGGATGATTTGAGGGTTTGAGCCTGACAAATCATCCTCAACAAGGTTGGAAAGTGACAGTTAAGATGAGGCCTCAGAGTCTGACACTACGGAGGAAGACATTGAGGAGGTCCAGGCAGAAGACATGGATGCCTGAGAGGAAGACAACCAAAGCTTTAGTCTCTCGACTACCATTTTACAGATGTACGTTGAATATTTTTGGGGGGGATGTGGTGGATTCTTGCTCACTGAAATCATCTACGCAAGGAGTCTTTTAAAGTTCAATTGGTAACAAAATAGTTTTTTATTTAAAGTTTGGCGTCCAGTTTGGTTTTTCCATTTTCATTTGCAAAATGTAATGTCACACATCATACAAACAGCCATGATTGTTCTAGTCTGATAATTAAAAGGCTGCTTATATGCATATCTGCTAATTGTTTACAAGCTGCCAGACATGTAAGAGGCTGACAATTAGCCTAGCTGAACATACACTTGACAAATCAGCCGATCATTCTTGGTTTCACATTTAATCAGTGACACTTGGCCTACATTGTTATTTGAATATCTTTATTTCAATACGGCACCATGACATCCTTCTACAGTATTGCAAAGATGAATTCACTGACAGAGACCCCTCCCCTATCAGCCAATCACGGCGGACATCGCAAGTAAGCTTGTTCATGGAACAAGACATCAATGGTAAAGGGGTCAACTTCTCCCTTTATCTTAGCTTAAGATTTCTCCCCATTCCTTAGTAAAAGTTGATCTCAGTAGCTTTGTGAATTGGCTTTAAGAGGAAACTCTTAGCTAGGAACTTTTACTGCTGTGTGGGTTTCATCTTCCTAACAGTAAGATGACATTTTCTGTGAATCCGGCCCTGGGTACGACATCCTTGAATTTAACATTTAATGTTGTTAAAGTGGATAGAATGTATTATGACATTAAGCATAAATATACTTTGTTGCACAATGCAAACTGACACCACATTCAACACAGTCATTAATGCTGCCAAATTACTTGGTAAAAACTGTCTCAACAGGAAAGAGGTGGTCTTTTATGAAGACAACATTGTGTTCTTCATACTGCAAAGCTTTTCACAATACCTAAATATGTTTGAAAACTAGCTTGACAATATCCATCTACATCTAATTAAGCACTAGCAGGATTCATTCCTCTTACATTAATTAAGGCCCGGAGTTGCTAAAATGTATAGTGTCAGTGTGTATATATATCTATACAGTGGATATAAAATGTCTACACCCTCCTGTTAAAATGCCAGGTTCTTGTGATGTAAAATAACTTATCTTTGTCTCTTTCTTTTATATCAAAAAAACCTGACATTTTAAAAAGGTGTGTGTAGACTTTAGATCCACTGTATATAAAAATATGTTTGTATGCATGTGTTTGAACTGGGGTTACTTCAGCCAGAGGAGACGCAGCCACCCATCTACCTCACACTCAGCAGGACTTTAGACCACCAGACTGGCTGTCTATGGGAATAAATAACTGGCAGTGTTTTTCTGGGCCAGACTAATGCTCAGGGGTCCCAGCCCAGCAAGATCCAGACATTCAGAGAGAGGCCTGCCTGACTGGAGCCATAGCCCACTCAGGGCTCTTATTGATCAGACCACAGGGTGGCCTCGTGTGCCCCTTCCCTCCATGCGCGGCTGGTTTTAACAAGACCCCCCACTGCACTGCAGCCTTTTTTCGGCAGCCACTATTAGGCTTTTAGAGAGAGCACTCTGTCCACAAAATGAGGTGGAAACAGAGCTGCACTTCCTGACCTCCTGACAGATGTATGACCGTGACACACTTCCCTCATTTCACACGGACCAACAAAGACACTGAAATCCGGTCAAACTGCAACAATTAATTGAATGTATTTTTAATATGCTTGTATATGCAGTAACATTTACTTAACATGTCTGATTACTGAATACAGTTTGTCGTAGATCATATTGATTACCAACACATACAGAATTAGCTACTATTGTGACAATGGCTATTATTTTCAACCAATACTTACTTGGGGTCAACTTTGACCAAAATTGCATTAGCCAATACAGTACTGCAATACCATTGGTGCTACATGCTATTTGAGCGGCATATCTGTATGCAAAGTGACAGATATCTGACTCAAACTCTGGTATTGATTGTGCCATGCTTTCACAAACTCAGCACAAAGGACCACTAACAGCCAGACTGCACAACACAGAATCAAATTATAACGCAAAGGCGAGATGTCCGGTATGAAGGTGTTGCATGCAAGACAACAGAACAGAGGTTATACAGAGAGGAAGACAAAGATTACAAACCAGAAGACATTTCTTCCAACCACTGCCAGGTCCATGAGTGGATCACTCACTTTCAGGTCAAGGAGTTCCGTAATGATACCAATCCAGACAGGCAATCCAACATGGCCAAAACTGACACCCCAAACCCACCCGTCCATGCAACCACAACAAGGCAAAACATGAGCATCTTCCAGGGATGTTTGATGCAAACCAGTGATTGATTTAAAAAAAAAAAAGGTAAACAGACCTGTAAAAAATGTTTAAAAATCTATGTACTGTAGAGATTATGGAGTTTTATTTTAATTACTTCATTGAGTGTATTGCCAGATGTGAAATGTAATGTATTGTAATTTACAATATTATACATCACATTATTTTATTTTTTAAACATTTCATTTTTGCTATTAGTATACCAGAGTGGATTACCCAAGAGGATTGCCTGAGAGGAGATCATGTAGTTGTTGAACAGTTCAGTCCAACAGGGCAACTACTTTGCTCCAAAAAATTTAAGGAACAAGTAATCATCACAGTATAACCCCAAGTCAGTTCAACTTCAGGGATATCAATCTGTCCAGTTAGGAAGCATAAGCGATCGGGAATAAATGTCATTGGTTTTGGTGCAAACGTAAGTGACAACAGGTGCACTGGAGATGCAACACCAAGACAACTCCAAAGAAAGAATGGTTTTGCAGGTGGTAGCCACAGACAATTGCTGTCTCTTAATACTTCCTGACTGATCCTTCTATAGTTTTGCTAGTATCCTACTACTGGTAGCATGAGGCGGTACATGCAGCCCATTCAGGTTTTACAGGCAGGCCAGTTCCTCCAGAATGGCACATCCATACGTGCTGTCGCAAGAACATGGAGGAGATACCAGGAGATGGGCCGTTACACGAGGAAGGCTGGACAGGGTCTGTAGAAGGCCATCAACCCAGCAGCAGGACCGGTATCCGCTCCTTTGTGCGAGGAGGAACACTGACAGGCCTACAGAACGACCTCCAACGGGCTACTGACCAAACTGTCAGAAACAGACACTATGAGAGTGGCATGAGGGCCCAGCGTCCTCTATGGGGCTGAGACCTGTGCTCTCAGCCCCACTACCACAGGTGACATTGATTCACAATCGCTTATGCTTCCTAACTGGACAAATTGATACCCCTGACTTTGTATACTGACTTTGTGTAATACAGTGACGATTACATGCTACTTATTTCTGTTGAGCAGCGTATTTCCCGGTATGAAACATTCGTAGTTCACGGGGCTGGTTACTCGACTTGTTATTCGACTACACAGCTGAGGTAAATGGTTTCCATATGAACGGTCTCCTGGGGACGCATCGAATGACAAACTGAGCGTCGTCCCACCAGTGTGTTAGCCACACCGGAGGCTCCAAATCACCCGGCCTACGTTCATGTTCGGGAGAGCTCATCCACTTGGCCTTCTGCGTGTCAGGAAATGGGAGAGCCCCCCCGTACCGGATTGGCTGTCAGTTGGCATGTTTCACAACAGGCCCAGTCCACAGCACGACCAATGAAACACCCCGAACGACTCACAATGTTTACCTAGTGCCCTACTTCAGTGAAAGGGCTTCGTTAGGGCCCAGGAACCTCCCAGCGTGAGTCTGCTGCTGTATGTAGGTCAACACATCAAAAGGTCAAACGCACACTTCCCACCAACAGCCAGAGTGCCAGGTCGGTCTGCGCTGTCTCACAAACCCCACTGCTTTTGCACGGCAATGATCGCATTGATGTCAGCAAGATGGCACAAACAGCTCTGGGACTCGGGCTGGCGTTGGCATGCCTCATTTCATCTGTATTACTCTGTATGATGTGGCGTGTGAGGTGGCAAGGCACACTAACGATTCTGTGTTGAACTGATCATGGCAGAAAGTTAAGCGCAGCATTAGTCATGTAAACGCTTCAGGCTACCCTGGTTGCACGGTGCAAGGTCACCATCCAAGCAAACAGGAGCCGATTAAAATACCTGTTTCTCCTCAGCGGTCTCTCAATCTGTTTTAATTATTAATCAGAGCTCTGAGGTTTATTTGATTTGTTCGCTACCAAGCCGAGTCTGCCTCTTATGGACACCTAGACTAGAACTTGCAACCAAGAAACAGTTCTCCTCACATATTTGACATGTCCAAACTCAGATTCAGATAGGCTTCATCACAAATTCTGAAATGGTTTGTGTCTTTTTTTTTTACAGACAAATTCTGAACTGAGAAAGAAAAATCACAATACAGATGTAATATTTAAATAAATACTTAAAACATGTAATTTGTGGCTGTTTGTATGGGTCGGTGTCCAGCTGAACAGAAACACTACAGGACGTCAAACCAGACAGAAAACGTATATCTGTTGGTCAGGCAATTCAGTACACCACCAAGACAGACAAAACATAGGCCCTAAATATCAGTTAGGCAATTTAGTTCAGCTCCACTCCACTTGTCCACTCCACAATACCATCTAACTCACACTGTACAATGTGCTGGGGGACGACTGGGTTGTGTGTGTGTGTGTGTGTGTGTGTGTGTAATGCGGTTGGGAAATGAAATGCATTGGGTCAGAGATGTCACATAGTCCATCATGTGGATGAATCTCTGGAAAGAACATATCCATAATCCATACACACCACTAAGCTCTGTGTCGATGTACAGCTGCAGCTGACATCCTAACCCAGCTGCACAGATCTACAGCAGAAATCCAGGGTCAAAGGGTCAAAGCTGACCTAGCACTCCACACTTACAGTAACGATTGCCCAACTAGTGTTGTGGCCTACTGGGGGCTTACTAGGGAGTTTCTCAGTAAAGAATGACTTCGGTTTGAACGCTGTTGTTAATTCAGTTAATTGTGAAAGCAACTTTTACATCTGGTCACATACAACGAGTTAGCTTAAATTCTTATCACTAAATCCATGTCTGGATGCAGAAATACACAATATTCACCCATGTATTATAGACTACAAGGTTTAAATGCTTAATGACTTAAGTTCACCTGTCACACCCCGTCAACCAGAACATTTAAACATACACACTGTAGCGGAACTTAGCAATCAGTGGAAAACGAGACAGCAGCCTGCAAGACAACTATTGCATGTTACTTACGTTTTCTAACGGCACATACGCTGTATTCACTGCATTAAACCGATAGAGGATTAAGCTAGCTAGCTAGCCAGCTTGCTTATATATATATATATATATATATATATATATATATATATATATATATATATATATATATATACACATATATATACACACACACACATACACACACACACATACACACCTTAAATATATTTTGAATGGAGTTCCAAGAATGAACGCAGTTAAGGGTTGTACTCCTAATTGGCTTAGCGTTAGCAAACTAAGCCAATTGAGAATACAAAACTTTTCAGTGCCTTCAACCTTGAAACTCCATTCAGAAGATAAAGATAAATAGCCAACCTGTTTGGTCCTGCAACATGTCCTTCCCGTTTAATCTTTCAGTTCTATCATTATAATTAAATTTTCAATTTATAATAAAACGCTGACATTGCATAACCATTTCCAAACCGCCGTTCGAACGTGAACATGGTCTAGTGCGGCTTTCTTTAAGTATTAATTGGACAAGGGGGCCGCGAGGATGTCATGTTAGTACAAACAGGACAATTTCACCCTTCGGAAAATAGTGACATCCTGGAATCCATTGACCCTGACACCCCAAATGCAATACACAATAACAAGCTACACGTGTCAGTTAATTTATGATTGTTTTGTACTGTTTTAATAAGTGATGGCCATTCGAGGCTTCATTACCGTTCTTATAGCAGCAAGATTTGCTAAGCTAGCAGCGCTAAGTCAGATTTTCTTTCTTTAAAAAATAAATAAAAGCCATCATTGAAATATTTAAGGCCATAGAGTTAATCTAGTCTGTACATTTTATGTTTAATTATACTGAAAGTATGAAAACAATTTATTATATAATTTGTATAAAAACCTTTAATTATTCCTGCACTGTTCATTACTGTGGACTGTTGATCTTCCCCTAATCTGACGCTTGACATAAAATGTCACACCCGTTCCTGACAACCTCGAGAGCGGTTACAAATTCCAACCGTTAGCTGATTCCGGAAATCTAAGCTAACTAGCTAGCTAGCTGTACTGTCCTTCTTCAGCCAGACCTTCAGTAGTCAATTTTATTCTCAGTCAGTCCTCTGGTCCCAACCTGTCAGCAGTTGATGGAGAGAAGGAGCGCGTCATGGATGAAAGATAAACATTAAACGTTTTTAGAAGCCTCCCATCACCGTGCCGTCCCGTCCACACCAGTGGAGGGTCTGTCAGAGCATATGTCTGGTCTCATTATCAGAGCAGTTTGTCAAACATATGCCTTCGTGGTTTTGTTATAGTCTATCTGTTCAGATTCTCAGACATATGCCTCCATCCATCTCTACTCTGTCATTCTGAAAGAAGTGGACCCTAGCCTAACCCTGGTAGTGAAGCAAAGTGCAATCTGTTGCTTAGTTACAGTAAGGGCTCAATTCATCCAAACCAGCACTGCGGTAATAACGCAGTAGCTCTTTTTTGTCCCAGTGGTCAAATTAACTGACAGATACGCTTTCACTTTCAGAATTATCAATGTGTGGGCCTGTGATGTACATTTAATAAAGATTTTGATATGGGGGTTTGGATGAATGGCAGCCTAACAGGAAGTTGATAGACTAATATCACTTTGTTAGCGTGTCAGTTGCTGTAGCTACCATAAGAGCCCAGCCCTCACCTGCGAGGCCAAGTTTAGTTTGTCATTCACACTAACAATCTGGAGTTTTCTGAATAATTTTACATTTGATCTGCTCTACTGATTATGTACTGAACCAACAAGAACTATAAGAAAAACAACCCCCATCCCTGTTGTACGAGTTGCATTTTACACAATATATATATTCATTGGTGAATACCTGATTGTCCCTACCACACATTTTCTATTAAAGCACACATTTCACCTTACTGATTTTGATGGATTTGTTTCTTATGACATTAGGACCGTTAAACTTAACGTTCGATGTTTTTAAGCAATTTCAGCCACACTAACAATCCAGACATTGTTCTGATGGTGGTAACGAGACCAAAGCCGTGACAGTCACGCCCCTGACAGTCAATTTATGTCCCTGAGGTGTCCAGCGTCCTCAGGAGACATCAACGCCCGCGATAGAGGAGAAAGAAATCTACTTACTCTCAGACCAGGACAACCAGTTTACAAACAACCGCGTTAACATGTTGCGGTAAGGTTAGCTTTATATTTAAGATTCGGACTTTGGTCGTCAATACCTCATCAAAACCTGCCAGACAGACAGCAATTACATATTCTGAATCTGCTGGCGATTGCGAACAAGCGAACATTGTTCCTCTGTTGCGTTAAATTTTCAAAAGACGACTTTACAGTCTTGTCTACGGCGGATTCTCCGTATATTCTCAGTTAAGGGAGCGTGATAAAAGTGCATAATGAATGTCGTTTTTACTGACAAACACCAACTGCATTGCAACCAAAAAACATAGACCCATCAAAGCAACAAGAAAGAGAATTCGGAGCCCTACCATTTACATGACTGTTTTGCATTATTAAAAAAGTCAAGGTAAAAAAACGTATTGCCTATTATTAAAATAAAGGTCAGTACCTCAGACCCAAAGTAACATTTGGAAAAGACCATCTGCTATAGCATCAGGAACAACTCCCCTACCATGGACATCATTCAGTATTACAATTTAGGAAATTATGAATAATATTTCAAACATTTTAATTCAGAGAAGTGTCAATAGCTCAAACTGAATACATCTTTTATCAAAAAAGCTTCAGGAACAGCTGCTCTACCATCATCATCCCTTAGTTTTCAAAGCATTTTACCATAGAAAATGGTCAATAGCTCATAATAAATACATCTTTATGTAAAACCACCAACTGATATATGTTCAATGACAGCTGCTCTACCATCTACATTCTTTGGTTTAGAAACATTTATAATTTACAAAAACGCTCAATACTTCAGACCCAATACAATTGATATGCAGGTTTTTTCCAGGCTGAAAATTTGTCAAAAGGTGGTACCCCAACTCCCGCACATTTTGTTGGTTTTAAGTGCATCCAGCATGGTGTCTGTTATTTTCCTAAGCCCACAAACAAATTGGCTCCACAATGCTTCTATCATACAGAGCATATAATCCCCTTTTCATTATGTCAGAGCCACCTGAAAACCTTTAGCCAATGAGCATCAAAACTATGTTTATTAGAAGATCTAGGAATCACAAAAAAAATGAAATCACTTAGCTTTGTAATAATTCACAGTCAATTTTATTATTGCCATTTTCGCTGTGATAGTATGTTCTAGTATATTTGACTACATTTTTATTAATATTTTGACATGCTTAGTTGTAAAAGAACTAGGATCCACCTGTTTTTCCAACGTAATTCAGGTAAGGTGAGGTCCTGTAAGAAACGTTGCCGGATTATTGACTGTAAACTTTGAAATTCACAAACACGCTATCTTCTATACAACCCTATCTGTAAATCGACCTGCCCAAGCCCATTAAATATAGCACAGTTTCTGGGGAAACCTATCCGTCTGGCAACACTGCCATTGCAACCTGGTCTCAGAAGGATTACGAAGACTATTTTACGAACATTTCAGGCAGGGGATTTCGTAAGATATACACTCACCTAAAGGATTATTAGGAACAGCATACTAATACTGTGTTTGAACCCCTTTTGCCTTCAGAACTGCCTTAATTCTACGGTTGATCTTAAGTTTATTTACAGATCAACATTTTATAGGTAGCTAGGACAAGTTTTTCCTAAAATGTGAGTATAACATTTATTTGTAGAACAATATTCTTATAGAATCCAATCTACAAGGCTCCAGTCCGAATATTCCATAAGTCCCACCAAGCGAGCACTATGACTGAAACCACGCAAACGAGAACATGTCGAACGAAGGCAAATGTGTCTCAAAAGTGTATAATATAAAATTCAGCTCGGTAAATCAACTTAAGATTTTAAAATATAAGTCAACAAATGTTAAGCAACGGTTGTAAATGTTTTACAGATTTGTGTTTTATTTGTGAAATGTTTTAAAAAAAATTTTATTTATATTTGAGAAACATGTTTACATATTTACAGATGTTTTTATTTACAAATTTTTTTTTACATTTACAAATCCTATTTGTATCTATTTTTTGTACTATTTTTATTTGTGAGTTCCCATACGGAAAATAAATGTATTTTAAATATATTTTTGAATACTTTTGGAAAATATATTTCCGAACACATTTGGAAAATATATTTCTGAATACATTTGGTATATATATATATATATGTCAAAATATTTGAAATTGGCCGCTTACATATATTTGTAATTTTTTTTAAATGCATGTCAATACATCGGACAATCAGCAAGGTGGTGTTACGAACCTGCAACCTTTAGTTCCACAATCAGGTATGCTAACTACTACTCCAAACAGGAGTAGGTTGATAGGCGGGGCAAGTAGTGGTATTACCAAGTTTACCTTAGTACGTTAGACGATATTTGTGACTAAGATGAAATGTATTTTGGTAATGTACATCTATAAAATGTGTTTCAATACCTAAATGTGATATAATCAATACGTCAGTAATTACATTTCATCTTTTTACTTTCACAGGACCTGAAAAATGCATTTTAATATGGGCTTCAAAATAAATTTTGTCATGTATTTTCTATAATACATTACAATTGTAATGAGAGCTTTGTTGACGGTGAAATACATTTGGACAAAATTGAAATGTATTTATACATTTTCAAATACATTTCGGAATAAAAGCTGAAATGTATTTTGAATTAAGTTAAATGTATTTATACATTTTTAAATACATTTTGGAATAAAAGCTGAAATGTATTTTGAATAAAGTTAAATGTATTTATACATTTTTAAATACATTTCAGAATAAATGGTGAAACACATTTTGATACCTGAAATGTATTTGACATATATTCAGCTTACATTCTACATACATTTTGCATTGCAAAAGAAAACATGCACACGAGAACTTGTCGAACGAAGGCAAATGTGTCTCAAAAATGTGTAAATATAAAATTCAGCTCTGTAAATAAACTTAAGATTTTTAAATATAAGTCAACAGATGTTAAGCAACGGTTGTAAATGTTTTACAGATTTGTGTTTTATATGTGAAATGTGTTTTTACATATTACATTTTTTTATTTATATTTGTGAAACGTGTTTACATATTTACAGATGTTTTTATTTACAAAATATTTTTTCACATTTACAAATCCTATTTTTATTTGTGAGTTCCCATACGGAAAATAAATGTATTTTAAATATATTTTTGAATACATTTGGAAAATATATTTCTGAACACATTTGGAAAATATATTTCTGAATACATTTGGTATATATATATATATGTCAAAATGTTTGAAATTGGCCGCTTACATATATTTGTAATTTTTTTTAAATGCATGTCTAAATACATCAGACAATCAGCAAGGTGGTGTTATGAACCTGCAACCTTTAGTTCCACAATCAGGTATGCTAACTACTACTCCAAACAGGAGTAGGTTGATAGGCGGGGCAAGTAGTGGTATTACCAAGTTTACCTTAGTACGTTAGACGATATTTGTGACTAAGATGAAATGTATTTTGGTAATGTACATCTATAAAATGTGTTTCAATACCTAAATGTGATATAATCAATATGTCAGTAACATTTCATCTTTTTACTTTCACAGGACCTGAAAAATGCATTTTAATATGGGCTTCAAAATAAATTTTGTCATGTATTTTCTATAATACATTACAATTGTAATGAGAGCTTTGTTGACGGTGAAATACATTTGGACAAAACTGAAATGTATTTATACATTTTCAAATACATTTCGGAATAAAAGCTGAAATGTATTTTGAATAAAGTTAAATGTATTTATACATTTTTAAATACATTTTGGAATAAAAGCTGAAATGTATTTTGAATAAAGTTAAATGTATTTATACATTTTTAAATACATTTCAGAATAAATGGTGAAACACATTTTGATACCTGAAATGTATTTGACATATATTCAGCTTACATTCTACATACATTTTGCATTGCAAAAGAAAACATGCACACGAGAACTTGTCGAACGAAGGCAAATGTGTCTCAAAAATGTGTAAATATAAAATTCAGCTCTGTAAATAAACTTAAGATTTTTAAATATAAGTCAACAGATGTTAAGCAACGGTTGTAAATGTTTTACAGATTTGTGTTTTATATGTGAAATGTGTTTTTACATATTACATTTTTTTATTTATATTTGTGAAACGTGTTTACATATTTACAGATGTTTTTATTTACAAAATATTTTTTCACATTTACAAATCCTATTTTTATTTGTGAGTTCCCATACGGAAAATAAATGTATTTTAAATATATTTTTGAATACATTTGGAAAATATATTTCTGAACACATTTGGAAAATATATTTCTGAATACATTTGGTATATATATATATATGTCAAAATGTTTGAAATTGGCCGCTTACATATATTTGTAATTTTTTTTAAATGCATGTCTAAATACATCAGACAATCAGCAAGGTGGTGTTATGAACCTGCAACCTTTAGTTCCACAATCAGGTATGCTAACTACTACTCCAAACAGGAGTAGGTTGATAGGCGGGGCAAGTAGTGGTATTACCAAGTTTACCTTAGTACGTTAGACGATATTTGTGACTAAGATGAAATGTATTTTGGTAATGTACATCTATAAAATGTGTTTCAATACCTAAATGTGATATAATCAATATGTCAGTAACATTTCATCTTTTTACTTTCACAGGACCTGAAAAATGCATTTTAATATGGGCTTCAAAATAAATTTTGTCATGTATTTTCTATAATACATTACAATTGTAATGAGAGCTTTGTTGACGGTGAAATACATTTGGACAAAACTGAAATGTATTTATACATTTTCAAATACATTTCGGAATAAAAGCTGAAATGTATTTTGAATAAAGTTAAATGTATTTATACATTTTTAAATACATTTTGGAATAAAAGCTGAAATGTATTTTGAATAAAGTTAAATGTATTTATACATTTTTAATACATTTCAGAATAAATGGTGAAACACATTTTGATACCTGAAATGTATTTGACATATATTCAGCTTACATTCTACATACATTTTGCATTGCAAAAGAAAACATGCACACGAGAACTTGTCGAACGAAGGCAAATGTGTCTCAAAAATGTGTAAATATAAAATTCAGCTCTGTAAATAAACTTAAGATTTTTAAATATAAGTCAACAGATGTTAAGCAACGGTTGTAAATGTTTTACAGATTTGTGTTTTATATGTGAAATGTGTTTTTACATATTACATTTTTTTATTTATATTTGTGAAACGTGTTTACATATTTACAGATGTTTTTATTTACAAAATATTTTTTCACATTTACAAATCCTATTTTTATTTGTGAGTTCCCATACGGAAAATAAATGTATTTTAAATATATTTTTGAATACATTTGGAAAATATATTTCTGAACACATTTGGAAAATATATTTCTGAATACATTTGGTATATATATATATATGTCAAAATGTTTGAAATTGGCCGCTTACATATATTTGTAATTTTTTTTAAATGCATGTCTAAATACATCAGACAATCAGCAAGGTGGTGTTATGAACCTGCAACCTTTAGTTCCACAATCAGGTATGCTAACTACTACTCCAAACAGGAGTAGGTTGATAGGCGGGGCAAGTAGTGGTATTACCAAGTTTACCTTAGTACGTTAGACGATATTTGTGACTAAGATGAAATGTATTTTGGTAATGTACATCTATAAAATGTGTTTCAATACCTAAATGTGATATAATCAATATGTCAGTAACATTTCATCTTTTTACTTTCACAGGACCTGAAAAATGCATTTTAATATGGGCTTCAAAATAAATTTTGTCATGTATTTTCTATAATACATTACAATTGTAATGAGAGCTTTGTTGACGGTGAAATACATTTGGACAAAACTGAAATGTATTTATACATTTTCAAATACATTTCGGAATAAAAGCTGAAATGTATTTTGAATAAAGTTAAATGTATTTATACATTTTTAAATACATTTTGGAATAAAAGCTGAAATGTATTTTGAATAAAGTTAAATGTATTTATACATTTTTAAATACATTTCAGAATAAATGGTGAAACACATTTTGATACCTGAAATGTATTTGACATATATTCAGCTTACATTCTACATACATTTTGCATTGCAAAAGAAAACATGCACACGAGAACTTGTCGAACGAAGGCAAATGTGTCTCAAAAATGTGTAAATATAAAATTCAGCTCTGTAAATAAACTTAAGATTTTTAAATATAAGTCAACAGATGTTAAGCAACGGTTGTAAATGTTTTACAGATTTGTGTTTTATATGTGAAATGTGTTTTTACATATTACATTTTTTTATTTATATTTGTGAAACGTGTTTACATATTTACAGATGTTTTTATTTACAAAATATTTTTTCACATTTACAAATCCTATTTTTATTTGTGAGTTCCCATACGGAAAATAAATGTATTTTAAATATATTTTTGAATACATTTGGAAAATATATTTCTGAACACATTTGGAAAATATATTTCTGAATACATTTGGTATATATATATATATGTCAAAATGTTTGAAATTGGCCGCTTACATATATTTGTAATTTTTTTTAAATGCATGTCTAAATACATCAGACAATCAGCAAGGTGGTGTTATGAACCTGCAACCTTTAGTTCCACAATCAGGTATGCTAACTACTACTCCAAACAGGAGTAGGTTGATAGGCGGGGCAAGTAGTGGTATTACCAAGTTTACCTTAGTACGTTAGACGATATTTGTGACTAAGATGAAATGTATTTTGGTAATGTACATCTATAAAATGTGTTTCAATACCTAAATGTGATATAATCAATATGTCAGTAACATTTCATCTTTTTACTTTCACAGGACCTGAAAAATGCATTTTAATATGGGCTTCAAAATAAATTTTGTCATGTATTTTCTATAATACATTACAATTGTAATGAGAGCTTTGTTGACGGTGAAATACATTTGGACAAAACTGAAATGTATTTATACATTTTCAAATACATTTCGGAATAAAAGCTGAAATGTATTTTGAATAAAGTTAAATGTATTTATACATTTTTAAATACATTTTGGAATAAAAGCTGAAATGTATTTTGAATAAAGTTAAATGTATTTATACATTTTTAAATACATTTCAGAATAAATGGTGAAACACATTTTGATACCTGAAATGTATTTGACATATATTCAGCTTACATTCTACATACATTTTGCATTGCAAAAGAAAACATGCACACGAGAACTTGTCGAACGAAGGCAAATGTGTCTCAAAAATGTGTAAATATAAAATTCAGCTCTGTAAATAAACTTAAGATTTTTAAATATAAGTCAACAGATGTTAAGCAACGGTTGTAAATGTTTTACAGATTTGTGTTTTATATGTGAAATGTGTTTTTACATATTACATTTTTTTATTTATATTTGTGAAACGTGTTTACATATTTACAGATGTTTTTATTTACAAAATATTTTTTCACATTTACAAATCCTATTTTTATTTGTGAGTTCCCATACGGAAAATAAATGTATTTTAAATATATTTTTGAATACATTTGGAAAATATATTTCTGAACACATTTGGAAAATATATTTCTGAATACATTTGGTATATATATATATATGTCAAAATGTTTGAAATTGGCCGCTTACATATATTTGTAATTTTTTTTAAATGCATGTCTAAATACATCAGACAATCAGCAAGGTGGTGTTATGAACCTGCAACCTTTAGTTCCACAATCAGGTATGCTAACTACTACTCCAAACAGGAGTAGGTTGATAGGCGGGGCAAGTAGTGGTATTACCAAGTTTACCTTAGTACGTTAGACGATATTTGTGACTAAGATGAAATGTATTTTGGTAATGTACATCTATAAAATGTGTTTCAATACCTAAATGTGATATAATCAATATGTCAGTAACATTTCATCTTTTTACTTTCACAGGACCTGAAAAATGCATTTTAATATGGGCTTCAAAATAAATTTTGTCATGTATTTTCTATAATACATTACAATTGTAATGAGAGCTTTGTTGACGGTGAAATACATTTGGACAAAACTGAAATGTATTTATACATTTTCAAATACATTTCGGAATAAAAGCTGAAATGTATTTTGAATAAAGTTAAATGTATTTATACATTTTTAAATACATTTTGGAATAAAAGCTGAAATGTATTTTGAATAAAGTTAAATGTATTTATACATTTTTAAATACATTTCAGAATAAATGGTGAAACACATTTTGATACCTGAAATGTATTTGACATATATTCAGCTTACATTCTACATACATTTTGCATTGCAAAAGAAAACATGCACACGAGAACTTGTCGAACGAAGGCAAATGTGTCTCAAAAATGTGTAAATATAAAATTCAGCTCTGTAAATAAACTTAAGATTTTTAAATATAAGTCAACAGATGTTAAGCAACGGTTGTAAATGTTTTACAGATTTGTGTTTTATATGTGAAATGTGTTTTTACATATTACATTTTTTTATTTATATTTGTGAAACGTGTTTACATATTTACAGATGTTTTTATTTACAAAATATTTTTTCACATTTACAAATCCTATTTTTATTTGTGAGTTCCCATACGGAAAATAAATGTATTTTAAATATATTTTTGAATACATTTGGAAAATATATTTCTGAACACATTTGGAAAATATATTTCTGAATACATTTGGTATATATATATATATGTCAAAATGTTTGAAATTGGCCGCTTACATATATTTGTAATTTTTTTTAAATGCATGTCTAAATACATCAGACAATCAGCAAGGTGGTGTTATGAACCTGCAACCTTTAGTTCCACAATCAGGTATGCTAACTACTACTCCAAACAGGAGTAGGTTGATAGGCGGGGCAAGTAGTGGTATTACCAAGTTTACCTTAGTACGTTAGACGATATTTGTGACTAAGATGAAATGTATTTTGGTAATGTACATCTATAAAATGTGTTTCAATACCTAAATGTGATATAATCAATATGTCAGTAACATTTCATCTTTTTACTTTCACAGGACCTGAAAAATGCATTTTAATATGGGCTTCAAAATAAATTTTGTCATGTATTTTCTATAATACATTACAATTGTAATGAGAGCTTTGTTGACGGTGAAATACATTTGGACAAAACTGAAATGTATTTATACATTTTCAAATACATTTCGGAATAAAAGCTGAAATGTATTTTGAATAAAGTTAAATGTATTTATACATTTTTAAATACATTTTGGAATAAAAGCTGAAATGTATTTTGAATAAAGTTAAATGTATTTATACATTTTTAAATACATTTCAGAATAAATGGTGAAACACATTTTGATACCTGAAATGTATTTGACATATATTCAGCTTACATTCTACATACATTTTGCATTGCAAAAGAAAACATGCACACGAGAACTTGTCGAACGAAGGCAAATGTGTCTCAAAAATGTGTAAATATAAAATTCAGCTCTGTAAATAAACTTAAGATTTTTAAATATAAGTCAACAGATGTTAAGCAACGGTTGTAAATGTTTTACAGATTTGTGTTTTATATGTGAAATGTGTTTTTACATATTACATTTTTTTATTTATATTTGTGAAACGTGTTTACATATTTACAGATGTTTTTATTTACAAAATATTTTTTCACATTTACAAATCCTATTTTTATTTGTGAGTTCCCATACGGAAAATAAATGTATTTTAAATATATTTTTGAATACATTTGGAAAATATATTTCTGAACACATTTGGAAAATATATTTCTGAATACATTTGGTATATATATATATATGTCAAAATGTTTGAAATTGGCCGCTTACATATATTTGTAATTTTTTTTAAATGCATGTCTAAATACATCAGACAATCAGCAAGGTGGTGTTATGAACCTGCAACCTTTAGTTCCACAATCAGGTATGCTAACTACTACTCCAAACAGGAGTAGGTTGATAGGCGGGGCAAGTAGTGGTATTACCAAGTTTACCTTAGTACGTTAGACGATATTTGTGACTAAGATGAAATGTATTTTGGTAATGTACATCTATAAAATGTGTTTCAATACCTAAATGTGATATAATCAATATGTCAGTAACATTTCATCTTTTTACTTTCACAGGACCTGAAAAATGCATTTTAATATGGGCTTCAAAATAAATTTTGTCATGTATTTTCTATAATACATTACAATTGTAATGAGAGCTTTGTTGACGGTGAAATACATTTGGACAAAACTGAAATGTATTTATACATTTTCAAATACATTTCGGAATAAAAGCTGAAATGTATTTTGAATAAAGTTAAATGTATTTATACATTTTTAAATACATTTTGGAATAAAAGCTGAAATGTATTTTGAATAAAGTTAAATGTATTTATACATTTTTAAATACATTTCAGAATAAATGGTGAAACACATTTTGATACCTGAAATGTATTTGACATATATTCAGCTTACATTCTACATACATTTTGCATTGCAAAAGAAAACATGCACACGAGAACTTGTCGAACGAAGGCAAATGTGTCTCAAAAATGTGTAAATATAAAATTCAGCTCTGTAAATAAACTTAAGATTTTTAAATATAAGTCAACAGATGTTAAGCAACGGTTGTAAATGTTTTACAGATTTGTGTTTTATATGTGAAATGTGTTTTTACATATTACATTTTTTTATTTATATTTGTGAAACGTGTTTACATATTTACAGATGTTTTTATTTACAAAATATTTTTTCACATTTACAAATCCTATTTTTATTTGTGAGTTCCCATACGGAAAATAAATGTATTTTAAATATATTTTTGAATACATTTGGAAAATATATTTCTGAACACATTTGGAAAATATATTTCTGAATACATTTGGTATATATATATATATGTCAAAATGTTTGAAATTGGCCGCTTACATATATTTGTAATTTTTTTTAAATGCATGTCTAAATACATCAGACAATCAGCAAGGTGGTGTTATGAACCTGCAACCTTTAGTTCCACAATCAGGTATGCTAACTACTACTCCAAACAGGAGTAGGTTGATAGGCGGGGCAAGTAGTGGTATTACCAAGTTTACCTTAGTACGTTAGACGATATTTGTGACTAAGATGAAATGTATTTTGGTAATGTACATCTATAAAATGTGTTTCAATACCTAAATGTGATATAATCAATATGTCAGTAACATTTCATCTTTTTACTTTCACAGGACCTGAAAAATGCATTTTAATATGGGCTTCAAAATAAATTTTGTCATGTATTTTCTATAATACATTACAATTGTAATGAGAGCTTTGTTGACGGTGAAATACATTTGGACAAAACTGAAATGTATTTATACATTTTCAAATACATTTCGGAATAAAAGCTGAAATGTATTTTGAATAAAGTTAAATGTATTTATACATTTTTAAATACATTTTGGAATAAAAGCTGAAATGTATTTTGAATAAAGTTAAATGTATTTATACATTTTTAAATACATTTCAGAATAAATGGTGAAACACATTTTGATACCTGAAATGTATTTGACATATATTCAGCTTACATTCTACATACATTTTGCATTGCAAAAGAAAACATGCACACGAGAACTTGTCGAACGAAGGCAAATGTGTCTCAAAAATGTGTAAATATAAAATTCAGCTCTGTAAATAAACTTAAGATTTTTAAATATAAGTCAACAGATGTTAAGCAACGGTTGTAAATGTTTTACAGATTTGTGTTTTATATGTGAAATGTGTTTTTACATATTACATTTTTTTATTTATATTTGTGAAACGTGTTTACATATTTACAGATGTTTTTATTTACAAAATATTTTTTCACATTTACAAATCCTATTTTTATTTGTGAGTTCCCATACGGAAAATAAATGTATTTTAAATATATTTTTGAATACATTTGGAAAATATATTTCTGAACACATTTGGAAAATATATTTCTGAATACATTTGGTATATATATATATATGTCAAAATGTTTGAAATTGGCCGCTTACATATATTTGTAATTTTTTTTAAATGCATGTCTAAATACATCAGACAATCAGCAAGGTGGTGTTATGAACCTGCAACCTTTAGTTCCACAATCAGGTATGCTAACTACTACTCCAAACAGGAGTAGGTTGATAGGCGGGGCAAGTAGTGGTATTACCAAGTTTACCTTAGTACGTTAGACGATATTTGTGACTAAGATGAAATGTATTTTGGTAATGTACATCTATAAAATGTGTTTCAATACCTAAATGTGATATAATCAATATGTCAGTAACATTTCATCTTTTTACTTTCACAGGACCTGAAAAATGCATTTTAATATGGGCTTCAAAATAAATTTTGTCATGTATTTTCTATAATACATTACAATTGTAATGAGAGCTTTGTTGACGGTGAAATACATTTGGACAAAACTGAAATGTATTTATACATTTTCAAATACATTTCGGAATAAAAGCTGAAATGTATTTTGAATAAAGTTAATGTATTTATACATTTTTAAATACATTTTGGAATAAAAGCTGAAATGTATTTTGAATAAAGTTAAATGTATTTATACATTTTTAAATACATTTCAGAATAAATGGTGAAACACATTTTGATACCTGAAATGTATTTGACATATATTCAGCTTACATTCTACATACATTTTGCATTGCAAAAGAAAACATGCACACGAGAACTTGTCGAACGAAGGCAAATGTGTCTCAAAAATGTGTAAATATAAAATTCAGCTCTGTAAATAAACTTAAGATTTTTAAATATAAGTCAACAGATGTTAAGCAACGGTTGTAAATGTTTTACAGATTTGTGTTTTATATGTGAAATGTGTTTTTACATATTACATTTTTTTATTTATATTTGTGAAACGTGTTTACATATTTACAGATGTTTTTATTTACAAAATATTTTTTCACATTTACAAATCCTATTTTTATTTGTGAGTTCCCATACGGAAAATAAATGTATTTTAAATATATTTTTGAATACATTTGGAAAATATATTTCTGAACACATTTGGAAAATATATTTCTGAATACATTTGGTATATATATATATATGTCAAAATGTTTGAAATTGGCCGCTTACATATATTTGTAATTTTTTTTAAATGCATGTCTAAATACATCAGACAATCAGCAAGGTGGTGTTATGAACCTGCAACCTTTAGTTCCACAATCAGGTATGCTAACTACTACTCCAAACAGGAGTAGGTTGATAGGCGGGGCAAGTAGTGGTATTACCAAGTTTACCTTAGTACGTTAGACGATATTTGTGACTAAGATGAAATGTATTTTGGTAATGTACATCTATAAAATGTGTTTCAATACCTAAATGTGATATAATCAATATGTCAGTAACATTTCATCTTTTTACTTTCACAGGACCTGAAAAATGCATTTTAATATGGGCTTCAAAATAAATTTTGTCATGTATTTTCTATAATACATTACAATTGTAATGAGAGCTTTGTTGACGGTGAAATACATTTGGACAAAACTGAAATGTATTTATACATTTTCAAATACATTTCGGAATAAAAGCTGAAATGTATTTTGAATAAAGTTAAATGTATTTATACATTTTTAAATACATTTTGGAATAAAAGCTGAAATGTATTTTGAATAAAGTTAAATGTATTTATACATTTTTAAATACATTTCAGAATAAATGGTGAAACACATTTTGATACCTGAAATGTATTTGACATATATTCAGCTTACATTCTACATACATTTTGCATTGCAAAAGAAAACATGCACACGAGAACTTGTCGAACGAAGGCAAATGTGTCTCAAAAATGTGTAAATATAAAATTCAGCTCTGTAAATAAACTTAAGATTTTTAAATATAAGTCAACAGATGTTAAGCAACGGTTGTAAATGTTTTACAGATTTGTGTTTTATATGTGAAATGTGTTTTTACATATTACATTTTTTTATTTATATTTGTGAAACGTGTTTACATATTTACAGATGTTTTTATTTACAAAATATTTTTTCACATTTACAAATCCTATTTTTATTTGTGAGTTCCCATACGGAAAATAAATGTATTTTAAATATATTTTTGAATACATTTGGAAAATATATTTCTGAACACATTTGGAAAATATATTTCTGAATACATTTGGTATATATATATATATGTCAAAATGTTTGAAATTGGCCGCTTACATATATTTGTAATTTTTTTTAAATGCATGTCTAAATACATCAGACAATCAGCAAGGTGGTGTTATGAACCTGCAACCTTTAGTTCCACAATCAGGTATGCTAACTACTACTCCAAACAGGAGTAGGTTGATAGGCGGGGCAAGTAGTGGTATTACCAAGTTTACCTTAGTACGTTAGACGATATTTGTGACTAAGATGAAATGTATTTTGGTAATGTACATCTATAAAATGTGTTTCAATACCTAAATGTGATATAATCAATATGTCAGTAACATTTCATCTTTTTACTTTCACAGGACCTGAAAAATGCATTTTAATATGGGCTTCAAAATAAATTTTGTCATGTATTTTCTATAATACATTACAATTGTAATGAGAGCTTTGTTGACGGTGAAATACATTTGGACAAAACTGAAATGTATTTATACATTTTCAAATACATTTCGGAATAAAAGCTGAAATGTATTTTGAATAAAGTTAAATGTATTTATACATTTTTAAATACATTTTGGAATAAAAGCTGAAATGTATTTTGAATAAAGTTAAATGTATTTATACATTTTTAAATACATTTCAGAATAAATGGTGAAACACATTTTGATACCTGAAATGTATTTGACATATATTCAGCTTACATTCTACATACATTTTGCATTGCAAAAGAAAACATGCACACGAGAACTTGTCGAACGAAGGCAAATGTGTCTCAAAAATGTGTAAATATAAAATTCAGCTCTGTAAATAAACTTAAGATTTTTAAATATAAGTCAACAGATGTTAAGCAACGGTTGTAAATGTTTTACAGATTTGTGTTTTATATGTGAAATGTGTTTTTACATATTACATTTTTTTATTTATATTTGTGAAACGTGTTTACATATTTACAGATGTTTTTATTTACAAAATATTTTTTCACATTTACAAATCCTATTTTTATTTGTGAGTTCCCATACGGAAAATAAATGTATTTTAAATATATTTTTGAATACATTTGGAAAATATATTTCTGAACACATTTGGAAAATATATTTCTGAATACATTTGGTATATATATATATATGTCAAAATGTTTGAAATTGGCCGCTTACATATATTTGTAATTTTTTTTAAATGCATGTCTAAATACATCAGACAATCAGCAAGGTGGTGTTATGAACCTGCAACCTTTAGTTCCACAATCAGGTATGCTAACTACTACTCCAAACAGGAGTAGGTTGATAGGCGGGGCAAGTAGTGGTATTACCAAGTTTACCTTAGTACGTTAGACGATATTTGTGACTAAGATGAAATGTATTTTGGTAATGTACATCTATAAAATGTGTTTCAATACCTAAATGTGATATAATCAATATGTCAGTAACATTTCATCTTTTTACTTTCACAGGACCTGAAAAATGCATTTTAATATGGGCTTCAAAATAAATTTTGTCATGTATTTTCTATAATACATTACAATTGTAATGAGAGCTTTGTTGACGGTGAAATACATTTGGACAAAACTGAAATGTATTTATACATTTTCAAATACATTTCGGAATAAAAGCTGAAATGTATTTTGAATAAAGTTAAATGTATTTATACATTTTTAAATACATTTTGGAATAAAAGCTGAAATGTATTTTGAATAAAGTTAAATGTATTTATACATTTTTAAATACATTTCAGAATAAATGGTGAAACACATTTTGATACCTGAAATGTATTTGACATATATTCAGCTTACATTCTACATACATTTTGCATTGCAAAAGAAAACATGCACACGAGAACTTGTCGAACGAAGGCAAATGTGTCTCAAAAATGTGTAAATATAAAATTCAGCTCTGTAAATAAACTTAAGATTTTTAAATATAAGTCAACAGATGTTAAGCAACGGTTGTAAATGTTTTACAGATTTGTGTTTTATATGTGAAATGTGTTTTTACATATTACATTTTTTTATTTATATTTGTGAAACGTGTTTACATATTTACAGATGTTTTTATTTACAAAATATTTTTTCACATTTACAAATCCTATTTTTATTTGTGAGTTCCCATACGGAAAATAAATGTATTTTAAATATATTTTTGAATACATTTGGAAAATATATTTCTGAACACATTTGGAAAATATATTTCTGAATACATTTGGTATATATATATATATGTCAAAATGTTTGAAATTGGCCGCTTACATATATTTGTAATTTTTTTTAAATGCATGTCTAAATACATCAGACAATCAGCAAGGTGGTGTTATGAACCTGCAACCTTTAGTTCCACAATCAGGTATGCTAACTACTACTCCAAACAGGAGTAGGTTGATAGGCGGGGCAAGTAGTGGTATTACCAAGTTTACCTTAGTACGTTAGACGATATTTGTGACTAAGATGAAATGTATTTTGGTAATGTACATCTATAAAATGTGTTTCAATACCTAAATGTGATATAATCAATATGTCAGTAACATTTCATCTTTTTACTTTCACAGGACCTGAAAAATGCATTTTAATATGGGCTTCAAAATAAATTTTGTCATGTATTTTCTATAATACATTACAATTGTAATGAGAGCTTTGTTGACGGTGAAATACATTTGGACAAAACTGAAATGTATTTATACATTTTCAAATACATTTCGGAATAAAAGCTGAAATGTATTTTGAATAAAGTTAAATGTATTTATACATTTTTAAATACATTTTGGAATAAAAGCTGAAATGTATTTTGAATAAAGTTAAATGTATTTATACATTTTTAAATACATTTCAGAATAAATGGTGAAACACATTTTGATACCTGAAATGTATTTGACATATATTCAGCTTACATTCTACATACATTTTGCATTGCAAAAGAAAACATGCACACGAGAACTTGTCGAACGAAGGCAAATGTGTCTCAAAAATGTGTAAATATAAAATTCAGCTCTGTAAATAAACTTAAGATTTTTAAATATAAGTCAACAGATGTTAAGCAACGGTTGTAAATGTTTTACAGATTTGTGTTTTATATGTGAAATGTGTTTTTACATATTACATTTTTTTATTTATATTTGTGAAACGTGTTTACATATTTACAGATGTTTTTATTTACAAAATATTTTTTCACATTTACAAATCCTATTTTTATTTGTGAGTTCCCATACGGAAAATAAATGTATTTTAAATATATTTTTGAATACATTTGGAAAATATATTTCTGAACACATTTGGAAAATATATTTCTGAATACATTTGGTATATATATATATGTCAAAATGTTTGAAATTGGCCGCTTACATATATTTGTAATTTTTTTTAAATGCATGTCTAAATACATCAGACAATCAGCAAGGTGGTGTTATGAACCTGCAACCTTTAGTTCCACAATCAGGTATGCTAACTACTACTCCAAACAGGAGTAGGTTGATAGGCGGGGCAAGTAGTGGTATTACCAAGTTTACCTTAGTACGTTAAGACGATATTTGTGACTAAGATGAAATGTATTTTGGTAATGTACATCTATAAAATGTGTTTCAATACCTAAATGTGATATAATCAATACGTCAGTAATTACATTTCATCTTTTTACTTTCACAGGACCTGAAAAATGCATTTTAATATGGGCTTCAAAATAAATTTTGTCATGTATTTTCTATAATACATTACAATTGTTCTGGCAAACCATCCGGCGCCTCAGGAGAGGGAAACAGTGCCCTACCAACGCTGTTTACAGTAGAGGTGGGCAGCTGTTGACCTCAACTGAGGATGTCGTCGGGCGGTGGAAGGAATACTTCGAGGATCTCCTCAATCCCGCTGTCACTTCTTCCATTGAGGAAGCAGAGGATGAGGGCTCAGAGGTGGACTCGTCCATCACCCGGGCTGAAGTCACTGAGGTGGTCAAGAAACTCCTCGGTGGCAAGGCACCGGGGGTGGATGAGATCCGCCCTGAGTACCTCAAGTCTCTGGATGTTGTGGGGCTGTCTTGGTTGACACGCCTGTGCAACATCGCGTGGCGGTCGGGGACAGTGCCTCTGGGATGGCAGACCGGGGTGGTGGTCCCTCTTTTTAAGAAGGGGGACCGGAGGGTGTGTTCCAACTATAGGGGGATCACACTTCTCAGCCTCCCCGGGATAGTCTATGCCAGGGTTCTGGAGAGGAGAACACGGCCGATAGTAGAACCTCGGATTCAGGAGGAACAGTGTGGTTTTCGTCCGGGCCGTGGAACACTGGACCAGCTCTATACCCTCTACGGGGTGTTGGAGGGTTCATGGGAGTTTGCCCAACCAATCCACATGTGTTTTGTGGATTTGGAGAAGGCATTCGACTGTGTCCCTCGCGGCATCTTGTGGAGGGTGCTTGGGGAATATGGGGTCCTGGGTCCTTTGCTAAGGGCTGTCAGGTCCCTGTACAACCGAAGCAGGAGCTTGGTCCGCATTGCCGGCAGTAAGTCAGACTTGTTCCCAGTGCATGTTGGACTCCGGCAGGGCTGCCCTTTGTCACCGGTTCTGTTCCTAATTTTTATGGACAGAATTTCTAGGCGCAGCCAGGGGCTGGAGGGTGTCAGGTTTGGGGACCACACAATTTCGTCTCTGCTCTTTGCAGATGATATTGTCGTGTTGGCCCCTTCTAACCAGGACCTTCAGCATGCGCTGGGACGGTTTGCAGCCGAGTGTGAAGCGGTGGGGATGAAAATCAGTACCTCCAAATCCGAGGCCATGGTCCTCAGTCGGAAAAGGGTGGCTTGCCCACTTCAGGTTGGTGGAGAGTGCCTGCCTCAAGTGGAGGAGTTTAAGTATCTAGGGGTCTTGTTCACGAGTGAGGGAAGGATGGAACGGGAGATTGACAGACGGATCGGTGCAGCTTCTGCAGTAATGCAGTCGATGTATCGGTCTGTCGTGGTGAAGAAAGAGCTGAGCCGCAAGGCGAAGCTCTCGATTTACCAGTCAATCTACGTTCCTACTCTCACCTATGGTCATGAGCTTTGGGTCATGACCGAAAGGACAAGATCTCGGATACAGGCGGCTGAAATGAGCTTTCTCCGCAGGGTGGCCGGGCGATCCCTTAGAGATAGGGTGAGAAGCTCGGTCACCCGGGAGGAGCTCAGAGTAGAGCCGCTGCTCCTCCACATCGAGAGGGGTCAGCTGAGGTGGCTTGGGCATCTTTTTCGGATGCCTCCGGAACGCCTTCCTGGGAAGGTGTTCCGGTCCCGTCCCACCGGGAGGAGACCCCGGGGAAGACCTAGGACACGCTGGAGGGACTATGTCTCCCGGCTGGCCTGGGAACGCCTCGGTGTCCCCCCGGAAGAGCTAGAGGAAGTGTCTGGGGAGAGGGAAGTCTGGGCATCCCTGCTTAGACTGCTGCCCCCGCGACCCGGCCCCGGATAAGCGGAAGAAGATGGTATGGTATGGTACATTACAATTGTAATGAGAGCTTTGTTGACGGTGAAATACATTTGGACAAAACTGAAATGTATTTATACATTTTCAAATACATTTCGGAATAAAAGCTGAAATGTATTTTGAATAAAGTTAAATGTATTTATACATTTTTAAATACATTTCAGAATAAATGGTGAAACACATTTTGATACCTGAAATGTATTTGACATATATTCAGCTTACATTCTACATACATTTTGCATTGCAAAAATATATTTATTTTCCATATGGGTTGTGTCTGTATTACAAGCTGCTGAGTGCAGTTATAATACAGACACATGCATACATACACTTGCAGTCATACACACTATGCCTGACATGGTCAGTTCTTTTTTGAGTAGCCATTGCTTGGTTATATGTAATACAGTAGAGGGCCATCATTACGAGGTTGATGGTTGAGAATGCTACTTATTGCAGTTATAGTATAGTTGATCTGAGCTCTACATGTTACAGAGTGAAACAGACCTCCCTTTTGCACACGTTTATACAGGATTACCATTTATGCTTTTTCCATAGATTCAACATATTACACAGATGTGAACATGCTGTGTAAGGTACATTGTGCGGTGGACCTGTGAGCAACAACTTCAGTGTCAGCTAAACTGTTCTGAAGGTCCTTTGCCGAGACCTGTGGGTTTTGTTGTATAGATCTGACCAGTTTTCATAATCACTGTAATGGTTTCTCCTTCATTTGACATGCACTGTTCAGTTTAACAGCATTGTTCTAGAAAGTTGAAATTGGTAATTGGAAGTGTTGAATTTTCTATAGCCTGTTGCAGAAAGGTGGCAAGTTTCAATTGGCATCATGTAGCAGTCAGGTCAACATCTGTTTACAGAAATATTAATCTTTCCGCAGATGCCTGGAACAAGCACATTTTTTATTCTAATAAAATGATGTGTTTATGGACTAAACATTGTTGGGAGGAATGTAAGTGTTTACATGTCTTGGAATTGATTATCTGAGGTCTAATTTAACCCTTAACCTAAAAGTTGATTCAATAGTATAAATTACAAGTAAAACAGGTCCAAAAGAGCACAACAGACATTCTTGAAAGTCAATTGATGTAGACAAAAATCTTGAAGGCAATGGCATTACCAAAAAATATTAAATTAAATGATATGCCAGTTAGACAATTAAACATTTAATCAAATGTGAAAACATATTTTGTAAATAAAAACATTATCTGTAAATATGTAAACATGTTTCACAAATATAAATACAATTTGTGAATATGTAAAAACATATTTCACAAATAAAACACAAATCTGTAGAAAATGTACAACTGTTGCTTAACATTTACAAGTGTTGACTTACATTAACAAATCTTAAGTTTATTTACGGATCAACATTATATAGGTAGCTAGCACAAGTTTTTCCTGAAATGTGAGTATAACATTTATTTGTAGAACAATATTCTTATAGAATGCAATCTACAAGGCTCCAGTCCGAATATTCCATAAGTCCCACCAAGCGAGCACTATGACTGAAACCACGCAAACGAGAACATTTCGAACAAAGGCAAATGTGTCTCAAAAATGTGTAAATATAAAATTCAGCTCTGTAAATCAACTTAAGATTTTTAAATATAAGTCAACAAATGTTAAGCAACGGTTGTAAATGTTTTACAGATTTGTGTTTTATTTGTGAAATATGTTTTTAAATTTTTTTTATTTATATTTGTGAAACATGTTTACATATTTACAGATGTTTTTATTTACAAAATATTTTTTCACATTTACAAATCCTATTTTTATTTGTGAGTTCCCATACGGAAAATAAATGTATTTTAAATATATTTTTGAATACATTTGGAAAATATATTTCTGAACACATTTGGAAAATATATTTCTGAATACATTTGGTATATATATATATGTCAAAATGTTTGAAATTGGCCGCTTACATATATTTGTAATTTTTTTTAAATGCATGTCTAAATACATCGGACAATCAGCAAGGTGGTGTTACGAACCTGCAACCTTTAGTTCCACAATCAGGTATGCTAATTACTACTCCAAACAGGAGTAGGTTGATAGGCAGGGCAAGTAGTGGTATTACCAAGTTTACCTTAGTACGTTAGACGATATTTGTGACTAAGATGAAATGTATTTTGGTAATGTACATCTATAAAATGTGTTTCAATACCTAAATGTGATATAATCAATACGTCAGTAATTACATTTCATCTTTTTACTTTCACAGGACCTGAAAAATGCATTTTAATATGGGCTTCAAAATAAATTTTGTCATGTATTTTCTATAATACATTACAATTGTAATGAGAGCTTTGTTGACGGTGAAATACATTTGGACAAAACTGAAATGTATTTATACATTTCGGAAATAAAAGCTGAAATGTACTTTGGGCATCTGTTTCGGATGCCTCCGGAATGCCTTCCTGGGAAGGTGTTCCGGTCCCGTCCCACCGGGAGGAGACCCCGGGGAAGACCTAGGACACGCTGGAGGGACTATGTCTCCCGGGTGGCCTGGGAACGCCTTGGTGTCCCCCCGGAAGAGCTGGAGGAAGTGTCTGGGGAGAGGGAAGTCTGGGCATCCCTGCTTAGACTGCTGCCCCCGCGACCCGGCCCCGGATAAGCGGAAGATGATGGATGGAAGAGAGGTTTAACTAGCCTCACTAACGTTAGCTAGGCCATTAGAGTTGGTTGCATCGGTGCAGACGAAAACAGACATGTCATTCGTTACAATGATTACATATAGATATGTAAAAGTTGTAAAAGTTAAGTAAAAGTTGTGAAGTTCTCGAAGTAAGGCAATGGAAGGAGAGTTTGTTTTGCCCAATACGGAAAATAAATATATTTTTTATATATTTTTGAATACATTTGGAAAATATATTTCTGAACACATTTGGAAAATATATTCCTGAATATATTTGGTAAATATATGTCAAAATGTTTGAAATTAAATTAAATTGTAAATGTTTTTTTTTTTAAATGCATGTCTTAATACATCATACAATGGTTAAGGTGGTGTTTTTAACCTGCAGCCTTATATTCTACATTCAGGCTTGCTAACCACTATTCCAAACAGGAGTAGGTTGATAGGCGGGGCAAGTAGTGGTATTACCAAGTTTACCTTAGTACGTTAGACGATATTTGTGACTAAGATTAAATGTATTTTGTATTTTGTATTGTCTATAATACATTACAATTGTAATGAGAGCATTGTTGACAGTGAAATACATTTGGACAAAACTGAAATGTATTTATACATTTTCAAATACATTTTGGAATAAAAGCTGAAGTGTATTTTTAATAAAGTTACATGTATGTGTACATTTTTAAATACATTTCAGAGTAAAAGGTGAAATACATTTTGATACCTGAAATGTATTCGACATATATTCAGCATACATTCTACATACATTTTGCATTGCAAAAATATATTTATTTTCCATATGGGCCCCACCCCCCCATGTAACTATCTCAAAAAACTCTCTCACCATTATTTATTTTCAACAGTGCTGCTGGCTGCCACTATTCTTAATCAATTACCATTTTTTCTGTATCATCACACCTTCTCAGCCAACTATTATCTAATTTTAATGGACTTCCGGGATTTAAAACATTGCCTTATTTAAACAATAATATGTTAAGTTTAACTGTATGAAATAGCGTTTAAGGAAAACGTAAGTGGTGTAAAAAAACAGGGCAAATTCTTAAAAACCCTTAGGCATTATTTTCTTTAGGGATAAGGTTCCCTCGGGGGCAACTAACCCCATGGGGGGGGGGGGGGGCATCATACCCTAGTATCTGGAGAAAATGCCCCTTTCCTAAAATATACATTAGATTAATTACAAATTAATCTGCAACTGTAGCCATTTATTTTGCTTCATAATCCATGACTCTAAGCATAGCCATCTTCAACATACAAAAAATCACTGAACTTTGTTTTTGTGTCAGTAAAAAGACATTTTAGGAGGGGTGTTTTGCCCCCTGTTATACTACAGCTGATGCCAGTTCTAGGGGGAGCTTGGCATCCAAAAACGATTAGCAGTTCAATTATATTGTAAGCAGTCTGTGGCTAGACGAGGTTTCAAAGCAATCCGTGCTTTGGTTTAATTGTCCTGACACTGTTTCCAAATCTCTATGTTAAAGCATTTGTGGCAAACTGCTCGTACGCAATTATAGATTATTTGAACTAGATTTGTTAAAAATGCTGGATGTCTTGAACTGTATTAATTCCACAAACTTTTGCTACTAATATTACAAAACATGGCGCATCATGCTAAACTATAAGTGAGGCCTATGGATGATTTGGACTTGAAGCACAAATAATGAAAATCCCTTTAACTCTCCTTAACCACATTAACATACAGTAACGCATAGCATATTTACGTTCTATTTTCCAATCGGTCAGGTAGGTTTACATTTAAGCAGAATAGTCAATGGTCACTATTTTCTGACATACTCTGAGACCACAATGCATATTTGAATAGATCTACAGCTTGGGGCTTTCTTCCATAACTCTGTTCCATTCAGGGGATGACGTGTCGGCCATGTCTCTTCATCATAATTCACCTCCGTCTGTCTTGATTATGTCCTGCTCTGGTAATCCCTCTTCATCATACAGGGTGGCAGCTAACATAAGGAAGCTGACAGTAACCTTCCAGTAGGCTTTTCAGAAGAAGATGGCTGGCCTTGCCTCAGGAGATCTTCACTCAGTAGGAGTCTCTGTTGGTCTCCAGTGTTCACATATATAGTGTAGTTTTGACAGGGACCCAAAAGGCTGTAGTCAGAAGTGCACTTTATAGCTAGGGAATAGTGAAATGTTTGTGACAGGACCCTTGCCTAACCAGGGTAGCGAAGACTTGGCTTTGCTTCAGGTAGCTTTCCCTCACGGGTACAGATTGAACGTAATACCACGAGCATTTTGTATCAAAACTTTATTTATCAAACAAAAAGAATGCACAATTGAATTAACATTTCTATAAAAAAAAGGAACAGTGGACTGCGTGTTCTACAGTGCATTACAAAACCAGCAATTGTATACAACGTTGTGTGTAGAAACAGCCAGAAGAAGAAAAGGTTTTCTTACTGTTTATATTAATACGGTACGCAATAATGTCATGATCCTTTCTTCACTTACTTCAAATCAACAAAATGTACACTTTAATATTGCAATCACTATATCTAATTTGGTTAACAATTCTAAAATTTGAAGATTTTTAAGGATCAATTCAAAATACATATACATACTCAGGATTTAGGACTCGATATTTCACCGTTCCGAGCGTGAGACTCACCACAGCTGAGTCAGTAAAAAGACTGTGGGTTTTTCTCGTATCTTTTCTAACTAGTAGGGTTTTATGTATGACCGCTAGGTCCTGCCCTTGCCCTCCCACCACAACCGTACATCTGTTCCTATCTATACCTTCATTCCAGGTCTACGCAGTCAGCTAGAATTTAGGTGGAAGTCCTGACAATATATTGAGCCAGTTCCTGGTTCAAAGATCACAGACTGTCTGTGACTCCCACACAAGACAACCCATAGAATCATTGCCTACATTATCCATAACCAGTTATTACCACAGCCTAAATAACCCACCACCGGTTTTAACCATAGCCTATCATCATAACAGGTTTTGAGTTACAACCATATCCTATCATATACAGTATAAGAGGTTATAACCATAGCCTATCATCCATAATGAGGTACAAACATAGCATATCATACGTAACAATTTATTACCACAGCCTATCATCCTTTAAAAGTTATAACCATAGCCTATCATCCATAATGGGTTATAACCACAGTCTATCATCCATAGTAGGTTATAACCACAGCTCATCATCCATAGCAGGTTGTAACCACAGCCTATTATCCATATCAGGTTATAACAACAGCCTATTATCCTTAACAGGCTATAACTACAGCATATTATCCATAACCAGTTATAATCACAGCCTATTATCCATAACAAGTTATTACCATAGCCTATTATCCATAATAGGTTGTAACCACAACCTATTATTCATAACAAGTTTTAACCATAGCCTATTATCCATAACAAGTCATAACCACAGACTATCTTCCATAACAGGTTATAACCCTATCCTATCTTCCATAATAGGTTATAACCATAGCCTATTTTCCACAACAGGTTATAACCACAGCCACCCATAACAGGAGTTGAGGGACACATATGGTGGCTACTCCCATTCCTTTAATGGCTTACAGAATTGTCATTAGTAAAACCCAATATCCCATTATTTCTCACATGTACAGGTTCTCTCATCAGCACATTTGGCTAGATAAAGGTCACCTTGGCTGAGCCCTAAATGTAACTCTATTCCCTGTGTAATGCACTACATTTGACCCATATGGTCTCAAGTCACGACTCCCTTTTCCAAAAAACACCATGAGAGAGTGTTTCATGTTCTAGGGTCCTGTCCACTCTGAGAAAATCTCAGAGCACAGCTGGCAATTTTCAAACTCTTTCAACTTTCAACTACCTCTCAAAGTTACCCGGGGGGTTTGTTTCTTTTTTGAGAAGTGCTATCATGTAAGGAGCAGACTAACCCCTTCTTGCTCTAAGTCTGTCCTAATATGTATTCCGTAACCCTGTCATGGCTGATGGCAGAATGAACCTGACTTGAAACGTTTTTCCAGTTTTTGTCCTAAGCCATACAAATTTTTCCGGGATAACTGCCATTGTTATTCATATAAATAATAGTAAGAGGAACACTCCAAATAATATATTAAATTTGATTGTAAAAAGTACCCACAAACCCACCTCCCCCGCATCCACAGTCAATTTGTCAATCAGCGATTTCTCTTTTAAATGTTTTACGGAACTGTACATTAAAAAAAGCACGAGTGAGTCTCAAATGGCATTCTATCCCCTGCACTACACAAGTCATGAGCAGAGAACAGTTCAGAAGGGGTGTATTGTATAGAGAATAGGGTGCCATTCGGGACACGGTTTATTTTTATTTTGTCTGGCTGCAGCTGGACTCCTCCATGGTAAAATACACACATACAGCAAGAAAATATAGAGCTGTTTCTGCCTGTCTCTCTTTCAGAGGATTCTACTTTGGCAGAACCTCAGCTTGTTTGTTGCTCTGCGTTTAGGGCGAGGCAAGAGGAATAAGCACATTTCACGTTTTCACACAGATCTCCATACAAATAAAGTGACTGACGAAGAGAAAAACAAAGAACGGAAAAGCAAAAGTATAGGCACGTATAATGTCTTGGTTTTTCTCAACAATGTAAAAAAAAAAATAATAATAATACAAAATTCTCAAGAACAAATTAATAAAATACTTTTTTTCTCACAAAAACAAAACAGTGTCACAAAAAAGAAGAGCACACTTGACAGTCTGTTTACAAGAAAATAAAGATATTGTTTGTGACGAGTTGGTCTGATCTTTGACCGTTTACAGAGGCCTTTTTTGGCTATACCATTTGGATCTCCCACTGACACAGACATCAATAGCATACTATTCAGCACTTCCACTACTTTCCTAGGGTTATCATTTTCCCAGAGCACCAGTCAGAAATATAATATAAATCCAGATATTTGAAACACTATAATGAATTCACCGCTTCATCCCCTCCGTTCAATTCTCAACATGTTTTGAATGACAACGCAGCTATATAGTCTTTTTTCTCTCTAGGAAAATCCATCTTCAGAGGAAAAATAGTGGCATGGCAAATTATGAAGAGAGCGCAGTAACCGTGGGTTACCAGAGTCAAACTCAAGAATATTGATGTCCTATTTCCGTGCCGATTAATGATTCATTTATCACGTAAGTTGTACATGTATTTTTGTTATCCAGATGCCGTGTTTTGTTTAAAGGCTTAAGGTTATGTATCAATCCTCTGTGGTGCATAGCAGGCCATGCAGTCCCTTAATATGAAACAAGATCACAAGCTGGAAGGGTGTTATAAATTGGTTTAAAAATAGTTGTACTGCAACTGTTGACAGAACTGCTGATTTAAAAATATACTATATGGAATAATATGCATGTTTGTTATATAAAAATGGCCCCCTGCATTGGAATCGAAAACAACCCGTGGGTGATCGTAAATCACGTTTGAAGTCAGTCAATATTTATTAAAGTAAGGTCCTGTTTGCTTGTTTCTGAAAACCCTAAATTAGGAGTTTGTGGGTCGTCATCATCATCAACACCATCAATGCCGTCATTACCATGATAAACAAAACATGTTTGTGCTTGAATGCACAAGAACGCTTCATGTTGGGATGGTAAATAAGGTTGTCAACACATTATCTTAACACGGACAGACACCATGGATTGTCCGGAGTAAATATCACATCTTCATACAAAACCCTTTCATTCCCCGTAATACCGGTAGATATTGTCTTGATTATCAGTCCAGTAGGTTCCAAGACCATCTAAACCTTGACTGGAAGGAGTGGTTATATGTCTTGAGGTTATTTTGATCATTTCAAAGCTACGTTTTGGCAAAACCAAGCAGCTGTCTGTAGTTGTGGTAGGGTAGCAACATGACCAGGGCAGAGACTTGGTTGAAGAGCAGCAACTGGGATGGGCAAGTGGATATAACCTTCCGGAATCAGACATGGTCCTGTAAGGTCTGTCTGGAAATGATTCAGCACTAGTGCAAACCGTATTCTCCACCGCCAGTGGAATGTCCTAGGCTGTCTTCCATATCACAGGGACCCGGGTATGAGACATATTTGGACAGCCACTGGGTCAGAAAGGGTCTGTGTACCATGTCACTGTGGAAAGTTATCTGTCATTATCACCAGGCAACAAGGATCCAGAGAAACTTTGGTGTCAACGGTCTTTAGGTCCTTCAGATTCAGCTGAAATACTTGAGCCTACGAGTTCCCAACTTTGAAACCAAAACACCAGTAGTGAAAAAAATAGATAATACATTGATCAACATAAAAGGTGACATTTAAAGGGAAATCACCGCTGTGGAAAACATGGAAAATTATTTTCTGATCATTCAACTTTTCAGAATCTCCTTTTCAGAACAGAGGTCCTTTTTTGGGGGTAGAGAGCGGTCTGTTGGGGGGAAGGTTCATTACAGTATTTTGAGGGGTACATTGAGAAGTGTCTGTGTTTTTGAGGTTTTGTCACCTTGTGCCCCCCATCTACATGCCATGCCCTCTGGTGGACAACTGTGGTACTGCTGTTGGTCGGTCTGTAGTGCTGCTGAGTTGGTCTGATGGACGGGTCTGTAGTGCTGCTGAGTTGGTCTAATGGATGGTTCTGGGGTTAAAAGGCTGAGCCCGTAATGGCATTGAGCTGCTTCATGAGTCCCTCTAGGCTGGCCATCTGCTCACTCAAGTCATCTTGTTCGTAAACCTAGAAGATGAAAAAAAACCTGGGTCACCAAAAGTCAAAGACCTGAAACCAACTAAGTTAACAACCGTTAAAATAAATGTAAACCAAACCACTTCTGAAACCACTGACAGAATAGCGGACTAGAGACACTGGCCAATGGGGAGTGTTATCATACTTCTGTTCCTTAGAGACGGAAATCTTGTCCATAAGTGGATCCAGATGTAGGTGACCTTGTTATTGTAAAGGGATCAATTTGAAGCGTGAACCGCTTCCACATACCCAGCATCAATACCAACTGGCTATGATCCTCCCAGTGGGTCTCTTAGTGGGCCTCTCAGTGGGTCTCCCAGTGGGCCTCCCAGTGAGCCTCTCAGTGGGCCTCCCAGTGGGCCTCCCAGTGGGCCTCTCAGTGGGCCTCCCAGTGGGCCTCCCAGTGGGCCTCCCAGTGGGCCTCTCAGTGGGCCTCCCAGTGGGTCTCCCAGTGGGCCTGTCAGTGGGCCTCCCAGTGGGCCTCTCAGTGGGCCTCTCAGTGGGCCTCTCAGTGGGCCTCCCAGTGGGTCTCCCAGTGGGCCTGTCAGTGGGCCTCCCAGTGGGCCTCTCAGTGGGCCTCTCAGTGGGCCTCCCAGTGGGCCTCTCAGTGGGCCTCTCAGTGGGTCTCCCAGTGATCCTCTCAGTGGGCCTCCCAGTGGGTCTCCCAGTGGGCCTCCCAGTGATTTGTGGGATCCTCTTCTCATATGACAGTGTGTTTGGGTATATGAGTGGGACACTGTGTGTCTGTGTGTTTGTGAATCAAATATAATTTCACCACTTCCAGTTAAACAGCTATAGTGCCAAACCAGTCCACTGGATCCAGTGGACCTGCCCACTGGATCCGTTAAGTGCCTGTTAGCTCATCCAACTCCAACGGCCCTGTGCTGACATACATTTAAAGGTCAATCTCGGATTCCTTTTTTTGTTCTCAGGCAACCCTTGTGAATGGCTCATGAACGTGATCTTTCCTGAACGCTTGACAGAAGTGCTGAGTAATGCTTCAGGGAGATAGATTAAATATCACAAAAGGTAATATAAAAGCACAAGCTTTAATTAAGATTCACAATCAGATGGTTTAATAAGCTTTACTAAATTAATCCCAGGTGGCCTTTTAAGGCTTACCTAAAGGCATGGGTACCTTCACCGAAATAGCCATCTGTCTAGTTAGTAGAATGGATCCTTTGAAAGTACAGCACACCAAAGGACAACTGTTTCAGTTGAGTGTTCCATCTCTGTGTCATGGCCCTTCTAACACTTTTGTTGAAAGCTACCAGGCCTGTGCATTCTGCTTTGTGAAATGACCCAACATTTTTGGACGTAAAAAAAAAAGGCTGATGTTCAATGCCATTCTGTTGAAGGGAAAAACACCTCCCCAAAACCTAGTGCTACTTGGCGGAATTGAGAAAAGAAGAGCGTATGAAGAATGTGATCGATGCAAGACTATTTATTTGGAGAGACTCCCACTGTCTCCCTGGCTGATGAGAAAAGGCCAGATCAATTACAGAGATAGGTGAGATGGATGGAGAGGAGGACGCTGACCTTTAGAGCCCGGAGGAATCTCTTCTACTCTCACTCCATCCCTCTCCTGCTTTGGCTGCTCCCTCTCTGCGTTTCTCTCTTTCTCTCTACCTCCCTTTCTTTCTCGCTCCCGCCTCCTGTTCCTCCTCTTGCTTTTTTCATTACAGCAGCAGTTCTATGTCGGTTTTATCAAGACTAGCAGATTCTACAAAGGTTTTTTTATATAGACTAACAGGTTCTATGAAGTGTATGCAGTTAACTTAGGTCTATGAAGTGTTATGGCAGTTCTATAAAGACTTCTGCAGGTTCTATGAAGTGTTATGGCAGTTCTATAAAGACTTCTGCAGGTTCTATGAAGTGTTATGGCGGTTTGATAAAGACTTCTGCAGGTTCTATGAAGAGTTATGGCAGTTCTATACAGACTCTAGGAGATTCTATGAGGGTGTTGCCTAATGCTTCTCCTGATTCCAACCCAAGCTGCCTTCTTAAAGTTGTAGAAATTGACATATTAATATTTAATGCACTGTGCTTTGTCTTACAATTCCCTTTGTGTGTGTGTGTGTATACGTCTGTGTGTGTGTGTGTATTTTACATCCTTTCCATCCCTCCATGGTGTTCTGGCTGTTGTTCTCTATTCATTATAAGTAGTCGAACATGAAGTCTCTCTAGCATAATGAATTGTGTGATATTTTTACATCTGACTCTGGAAAGGCTTTGAAAGGCCAAAGAAAATGGCAGAAATCATGTAAATAAAAGATTCATCCAGTGGTCATGGGAAATCTTTCTGTTGACATTCTGCTGAAAATGTCCATGCATGAGGACAATGAGTAAACAGGTATTCCATCCAGTCTGTTTGTGTGTGTATATATGTGTGTGTGTTTGTGTGTATATATATATATATGTATGTGCGTGTATATGTATGTGTGTATGTGTGTGTGTGTATATATATGTGTGTGTGTGTGTGTATATATATGTGTGTGTGTGTGTATATGTGTGTGTGTATGTGTGTGTGTGTGTATATATATATGTGAGTGTGTGTGTGTGTTTGTGTGTGTATATATATGCTTGTGGGTGTGTGTGTGTGTATATATATATGTGTGTGTGTGTGTGTATATATATGTGTGTGTGTGTGTATATATATGCTTGTGGGTGTGTGTGTGTATATATATATGTGTGTGCGTGTATATGTATGTCTGTGTGTGTGTGCGTCTGTGTGTGTATATATGTGTGTGTGTATATACATGTGTGTTTGTATATATATGTGTTTTTGTGTGTGTGTGTATATATATATATATATATATATATGTGTGTGTGTGTTTGTGTGTGTATATATATGTGTGTTTGTATGTGTATGTATATATATATATATATGTGTGGGTGCGTGTATATGTATGTATGTGTGTGTGTATGTATAGGTTTATGTGTTTGGGTGTCTGTGTGTGTGTATTTGTATGTGTGTGTAAGTGTATATATATATATATATATATATATATATGTTTGTGTGTGCGTGTGTGTATATGTGTGCGCGTGTGTATGTGTGTGCGCGTGTATGTGTGTATATATATATATATGTGTGTGTGTTACTTACATTTGCTGAGTCTTCTGGTAATTTCTGTCCCTCCTCACCCATCTCTGGGGCGGTGGGCACGGAGACGGGCAGCAAGGGGGACCTGGCCTTGCCCGCCTGCCCCAGAGAGGCTGTCTTCACTGTCGGCTTCGGGAGGCTGGCACCTGAGAATGCCAAAACAATACACACAATGTCACATTACGTCTTTAAACCAGAGAACCGTGACTCTACCAAACACCACGAGACACAAATGACCAAAAACCCCAAAACCCAAGGACCTCTGAGCTGTAAGGAGATGGGGAGGGAGGGGGAGGTGAGGGAGTGTGTTTGACGGACAGCCCTGACAGCCAATAGCAGTTTGGGGTTCCCCATCTCCCCGCCCACAGGACCAATCGCTTTTCTGTAGAAATGAGCGGCTACCTGGGCTGAGTGTTATCTGCATAATTTAACTGCAAATGACAGCAACACCTGCTAGGTGCTCCAGGCACCGTGGGAGGGACAGGTAGGAGGAATGCTCTGGCCAGACGGTTCGATGACACAAACACAACCCCCCCGTTGGGGTTTGCCATTACTTAAGGATTCATTACAACATCTGTGAAACCACAGTTCACTTCAGCCCACTTAATAACACACACCATAACTACCATCACAGGGTCTTCAGAAAATTAGACAGCAATCAGCTACACACAGCCATTCAAGCCTGTCTGAAAATAGAGAAATTTCCCTTTGTGTTGTGACGCATAGGAGAGACCAGCAGCGCTGTGACTCGGCGCATAGGAGAGACCAGCAGCGCTGTGACTTGCGCGTGAGAGAGACCAGCAGCGCTGTGACTTGCACGTAGGAGAGACCAGCAGCGCTGTGACTTGGCGTGTGGGAGAGACCAGCATTGCTGTGAATCGGCATGTAGGAGAAACCAGCAGTGGTGTGACTCGATGCATAGGAGAGACCAGCAGCACTGTGACTCAGAGTGTAGGAGAGACCAGCAGCGGGTCACCGTCAGTAGAAGCGTCCTCCGATGTACCCCGGACGTCCACAAACAACCACAGTGACTCCTGTAGACTGTATTTGTGTTTTGTTGCACTGGAAAAAGTCAGCTATGATGTTAAATCGATCACATTACAGAAAAAAAACCTTGTTCTATTCCACAAAGTGCAGACTAATAGGGAGAACTCAGGGGAGTGTAACCTTGTCTGTCTGTTTGGAGGGAACACTGCCAGCATCCTAAATGCTACCCTACACCCAACCTAGTGCACTTCTTTAGAACATGCTCCCTAGAGCTAGGGTTGGAATTAGTCATACAGCACCAGAGTTAATGCTGGAACACCAGATCTGTTCATCACCGAATAACTGATTACAGTCAGTCTGTCACTCAGGTCGGTCGACCCCCAAGGAACAGACCAGTCAATCAAAACAGGTTGTAAAAGAGAAGACACACCTACAGCTTGCATTCTCACGAGTGTTGTTCTCACGCGGCCTAATGTGCTGTAATCATCTAATATGAGGTCAGTGATTATTTCCCCCAGCGTGTTACCGAGCAAGTCATTAGTCGCCCGCAAACTGCCGGTTCCTCGTGAGCAACGCATCATAGGCCCCTTCTGTAAAGCAGCACTTTAAGTTATGCTGCAGTTGTAATTATGAGACTGCAAATAAATGAGAATGAGCGTTTCACACAATGCTTCCAAGTCTCTGAAGTAGGCTGCTGAGGTGAAGGCGGACAACAACAGAGTCCTATAACGGCTATCCCAGAATGGCATCTGTGGCTCTCAATGGGTCTCAGGCAAGGCTTAATTATAGTCTCAGCATCCATTGTTTGAGGCGCGCGCACACACACACACGCGCACGCCTTTTGTCTGCCACTTGCTGAATGTTGAGTGACACAGAGTCTCACAGAGCAATCCACACATAATTAGCCCTGGCAGTTAGTGGTAGTGGTGTGAAGATGGTTGTGTGTGTCTGTGTGTGTGTGATGGTGGTGTCTGTGTGTGTGTGATGGTGGTCTGTGTGTGTGTGTGATGGTGGTGTCTGTGTGTGTGTGTGATGGTGGTCTGTGTGTGTGTGTGATGGTGGTGTCTGTGTGTGTGTGTGTGTGTGATGGTGGTCTGTGTGTGTGTGATGGTGATGTCTTTGTGCGTGTGTGATGGTGGTGTCTGTGTGTGTGATGGTGGTCTACAAAGGCACTCAAATGTATATGAAGGTTTACAATTATCTTTTTTCAACAAAGCATACAAGTAGGACACAGAAGTTAACCTCACAAGTTCAGGAAATATTTGTCCCCAAGAAAGCCCCCTAACATGTCCCAAATTTTACCCCACCACTTTTAGTGTTGTGGTGCCACCTCTGTAGTATACAAGTATGCGATTTGAGTTTCAGCACGTTATGCAGCCTCGTAAATATGGTGAATGCAAACAACAAGCCAGATCTTGAGGACCCTCCTGTATCCTTCAGGATACATGTTATGTTTTGCATGTCTTTTTCCCACTGTACCAAAATCATACCGAACCGTGACTTAAAATCTGCGCTACGTACCAAACCGTAACGTTTGTGTTCCGTTACACCCATAATGCATAAGTAAAAACCTTTTTACTGAATATTATGAGATTAATCGCAGTTAATTACTTGAACAGTACTTCATATAATTTATTTTTATATATATATAATATACATTCTGTACATAACATTTGCTGTACTCTATTTCCATGATAAAGACACACTGCAATGGAAGCCAACTGAACCAATAAAACACCTCATAACAAACTTCTGTTCTCAGGCCTGCTAATTACGCCGTCTAAGCAGTTCTGCTTGCAGTTCTGATTTACTGGCTGATGGATGACGACGGCAGGACACTCAGCACTGGACCTGCAGTGGCTTCCTGCCCAGCCTCCTGTTTCCACGGGGAAATGTTGAGGGACTTTGGCAGACTACAGTAGAAACACGCCGTACTGAACTGAATCACATTAGACTACTGCATTATTAGGAGAGAACTCTTGATCAAGCACACAGCTTCAGCACCTCATATTTAACTACAACCGACAATGTCATCTAGGCGACTAACTTGAATCCTCCTGGAACATTTGATGCATGGGATCTTTCGGTTGTGATAATGACCCATTGAATTCCTCATCGGTCATGTAGTCATGCATTTATTAACAGCTAAATATGAGCATTTACATAGCATGACTGAACTGCGGGATTGATGTGTTATGGATGTAGTTCACTGACATTTAACAATGCTGTTATAACGCATTTCTGGAATTGCAGAACAAATAACATGAATAGTGCAACTTCCTGTCTGACTATGGAAGATGCTGGGTGTTCAACCCAACCTGAGAAGATGCTGGGTGTTCAATCCAACCTGAGAAGATGCTGGGTGTTCAATCCAACCTGAGAAGATGCTGGGTGTTCAATCCAACCTGAGAAGATGCTGGGTGTTCAATCCAACCTGAGAAGATGCTGGGTGTTCAATCCAACCTGAGAAGATGCTGGGTGTTCAACCCAACCTGAGTGTTGGCCATCATGCAGACCACAAACACTCGACACCCCATCAGCAGAAGTACTATAAGTCTAGATATGAAAATGTACAACTCCCAGAGTGATCCACTGAGCCAGGAAGCAGTCCTGCCCTGAATCCTGCTTCTGGCCAGGCCCAGAGGCACCACTGGTGAACCTCCATTTTCCACTCACACTAACAGCCGACCTGTGTTCCAAATAGTATTTCCTGTTTCCTACATAGCCCATTTAGTCAAGTCAAGTCAATTAATTTATAAAGCAACAAGAAATAGAAACAAGAAACAAACAAGACAAATGTCCTTAAACTGACTTGAATGGCAAAGAATAAAATATGTTTTAAGACTAGACTTAAATGTCTTGGTGGTGGGGGATGACCTGATAATAATGGTCAGTTTATTGCACAGACTAGGGGCCACAGCCGACAAGGCACAATCACCTTTTGTTTTCATCCGAGACTGTGGAATGGCTAAACTGAACTAGTTTGACAATCTAAGAGGCCTGGAAGAGTGATATAGCGTAAAGAGATCTGAACTGGTTTGATGATTTAAGGGGCCTGGAAGAGTGATACAGCGTAAAGAGATCTGAACTGGTTTGATGATCTAAGGGGCCTGGAAGAGTGATACAGCGTAAAAAGATCTGAACTGGTTTGATGATCTAAGGGGCCTGGAAGAGTGATACAGCGTAAAAAGATCTGAACTGGTTTGATGATCTAAGGGGCCTGGAAGAGTGATACAGCGTAAAAAGATCTGAACTGGTTTGATGATCTAAGGGGGCTGGAAGAGTGATACTGCGTAAAGAGATCTGAACTGGTTTGATGATCTAAGGGGCCTGGAAGAGTGATACAGCATAAAGAGATCTGAACTGGTTTGATGATCTAAGGGGCCTGGAAGAGTGATACAGCGTAAAGAGATCTGAAACATACAATGGTGTCAATCCATGTATTGCCTTAAAAACAAGTAGCAGTATATTAAAATCCATTCTATATTTGACTGGTAACCAGTGAAGGGAGGACATTATTGGGGAGATATGGTCCCTCTTCCTGGCACCGGTCACATATCTAGCAGCTGCATTCTGGACAAACTGCAAGCATGATGATGAGTAACAAATTCCAGAGTACAGAAAATTGCAATAATCAATTTGTGACAATATAAGTGCATGTATAACAATCTCCAAGTCCTTAAGAGAGAGGAAGGATTTTAGTTTTACAATAGTCCTCAGATGATAAAAGCTGCCTTTGACAACATAATTAATTTGTTTGTCTAATCTTCAAGCTGAATCAAAGATAACACCTAAGTTATTTTTAGGGTGCACTACCCCTACTGTTGACAACAGAGCAGTGGGCACTGGAAAAGGTATTTGGGGTTGCAAAAGTGCATTTTGCCCTGGTAATCTACCGCTTGAGAAGGGCAGTGTTAGTGTACAAACTTATTATATATAAACTGTACGCCAATAGTCCTCTGTCAGAATGGCTAAATATCTGGAGGCTATCCTCCACAACTGTACAGCATTTCTGTCGACCAAAGTAATTTCAACCGCTTTGTTTCGCAGCACACCACTTTGTGAAATCAATAAAGACCAATCCCTGCCACATGACAAACCTTAAAGGACCTCAGAAGCAAATTAATGTTTGACGTTTTCAATTGTGTGCAAGAGTGACTTGGCCTGTGCAGTTCTCCTATGGGTTCCTGACAACACCTGACACAGTCTGAAGCCCTACGGGGGTTAAAGAAGATGAAATAGCCGCACTCTGGAAGGTAAACTCTATTCTGGTCCATGTTTCAAATGGCGCCCAACTTTCCTATAAAGCACACTCCTTTCTTGGGCTCTGTTCAAAGTTAAAACACTACAAAGGAAATAGGGTCCGCTTTGGGAGACATCCTGTCGATTCTTCTTTAACTGATTCCCTTGTTGGGCTAAAACGCCTTTAAACTACCTCTCCCAGTCGGACTGCAGGCTAGAGAGATCTACTCTAGAGATGTTTATTGACTATCTAAAAGTGATTCAAGTGTGGAAGTACATAACATTTCAGACAACCAGACAGGCAGAAATGTTCTCCAGTGCATGTTGTGATTTCTGCTGCCTGAACTTTGACCCTTAGACAACTGCTGGGATGTGGATGTTGAATAAGTTCTTCACCTTCAATTTAAGTCAGTTTAGTAGAGTCTTATTTTCTTCCAGACTAATTTATGTGGATATAAACTACTTTGGTAAGTACTAAACTATGTCCTGAAACAGTGTACTGAAAAGTGTCATGTTAGTGGTATGTTTACTTCAGTTGTGAGGTCAAGAATAATGATCAGTTCTTGTGAGGTCAGAACTGGTGTTCAGTTTTTGTGAGGTCAGAACTGGTGTTTAGGTTTTGTGAGGTCAGAACTGGTGTTCAGGTTTTGTGAGGTCAGAACTGGTGTTCAGGTTTTGTGAGGTCAGAACTGGTGTTCAGGTTTTGTGAGGTCAGAACTGGTGTTCAGGTTTTGTGAGGACAGGTTTTATCTCATTGTCAGTTTAACAGCTAACCTGATCCGTACAGAATCCTCCATACGTCATACTCTATTCAACATTCTGAATCTTAACTCAACTAGGCAAGTCAGTAAAGAAGAAAAAGTATTTACAATGAGGATTAAAAACAACCATGTAGGATAAAATGGACAGAAGACACTTAAGATCATCAGAATAAAACGGAAAATAACAGCCTTCAGTATCCTGCAGACCAACTTCATCACCGGCAGAAATGTTTAAGAAAAACCAATTAAATCATGACTAGCGGGGAAAAGGATGGCTGGTGCATCTGTCAGAAGAGATCTATATCAGACTCACAGACAGGAGCAGTAACAGGGAAGGAGAGGAAAAGAGAGGAGGAGTTGAGAGCAGAAAGGAAAGAAGGAAGGAGAGGAGGTATTAGTAACCAGTTTAGAGAAACTCAGGTGGGGGAGAAGAAGGGGCGAAGGGGGAGATAGAGATCAGAAAGAGGGGCGAGACGAGAGAGAGAGCGGTAAGAAATAGGTGAGATAGGAGAGAGAGAAAAGAGGAGGAGGAAGAGTAAGAGAGAGGTGAGGGAGAGGAGGGAGGGAGATGGGGAGAGGTGAGGGGGTGATATCTGCCTCTAGGTGTGTTGGTGCTGAGACCCAGCCTGCTGTGTGAAGGATTCATAGCATCAGAAAATCAATGGGACTCTCAGCCGTGTGAGTAAACAAACATACCCCCACCCACACATCCTGCCCCTTCCCCCACAGATGCAGACATACATCCGCCCCCCACCCCCGACAAACACACACATACATACACACACACACACACACATACATACACACATACATACACACACACACACACACATACACTTGATCCCAAATCTACAAATGAAAAAGCACCTCAAATATTCTTAAAGTTTCTATGGTGATGAGAATTTGGGGTACAACTAACACTTAAGTCTGTGACACCTGACCTCCTGCCCATGACCGCTGACAGGGACCTGCCCCCTGCTGACCCGTGGCTGATGTTGGCAGACTCCAGAGCAGCAGGTCATCAGGCCAGCTCTGATAAGCAGGTTGGTTCAGGTGTAACATGGTAATTCACACACAAACAGTCAAAGACCTGGTCCATTGAGCCACTGCTCCCAGGCCTCCTCCCACAACAACAACGTCTGGCAAATTTGGGAAATAACAAATCATCATCAACATTACACAGAATTCAGCATATGTACGACACACGCACACGCGCACGCACACAACGTTTATAAGGTTGTGAGGATCCTTGATGCTCATTGGGCTTTAGGCTATTAGGAGTAGAGTATGTGTGTGTGTGTGTGTACGTGTGTGTGTGTGTGTGTTGTGTGTGTGTGTGTGTGTTGTGTCTGTGAGTGTGTGTGTGTGAGAGAGAGGAAGCTAACAGAAAAGAGGTCAGCCTCATTGGTTTCCACCCTCCAGGCCATGTCATGTCCAATCCAAACGGATGGAGCTAGCAGCCCTCCCTTTCTAACACCCAGAACTGATACTTTGCTTGAGGCCAGATCACTTTCAGCCATCAAATAACTGATCTCCAATCAGCTCTGCCATCTCAAGATGGGCTCAGTGACCAACACAACATTGATGAGAATAATCAAACTCAACAGCATGTGACGGTGCCCAACATGAAGCCAACAGTCAGGTGAAGCTAGTTACAGTTACATTCATGCAACTGGATTACAAATAATGCAACTGAAATACAAATAATGCAACTGAAATACAAATAATGCAACTGAAATACAAATAATGCAACTGGAATACAAATAATGCAACTGAAATACAAATAATGCAACTGAAATACAAAGTCATTCAGATTCTATTTAGGGTACGATCGCTAATTAGACAAATTAGGAAATATACTGAATAAACGTGCAAAGAAATCATGCTCCGTTTTCGGAGCAATTATGCCTTTTTCAATTTCCTCCTCCCGATCGGTAGGTACACACAACCCTGATCCCACTGCCCAAGGCCACGCTGCACTCACTTGAATGGGGCATCATGGGCGTGTAGACCTTGGGGTCGATGTTGCCCATGGGTGGAGGCAGGAGGGGGTTGGCGAAACTCCGCAGGGGGTGTGTGGGCCTGACGCAGGCGGTGGGGATGGTTCGCGTGGAGACGCCGCCGACCTCCTCCGTCCCTGGGAGAGACAGCTCCCCTCCACCTCCCACTGCGCCGACACCTGGCTGGCTGCTGGCACTGGTGATCAGAGTGGGCTGTGGTGGTTGTGGAACCACCAGCGGACCGCTGCCCTCCGTCGATACTGCTGCACAGAGAAACACAGCAATGACAGGGGTTAGTACGACTGCTGCACAGAGAAACACAGCAATGACAGGGGTTAGTACGACTGCTGCACAGAGAAACATAGCCATGACAGGGGTTAGTACGACTGCTGCACAGAGAAACACAGCCATGACAGGGGTTAGTACGACTGCTGCACAGAGAAACACAGCAATGACAGGGGTTAGTACGACTGCTGCACAGAGAAACACAGCCATGACAGGGGTTAGTACGACTGCTGCACAGAGAAACACAGCCATGACAGGGGTTAGTACGACTGCTGCACAGAGAAACACAGCCTTGACAGGGGTTAGTACGACTGCTGCACAGAGAAACACAGCAATGACAGGGGTTAGTACGACTGCTGCACAGAGAAACACAGCAATGACAGGGGTTAGTACGACTGCTGCACAGAGAAACACAGCAATGACAGGGGTTAGTACGACTGCTGCACAGAGAAACACAGCCATGACAGGGGTTAGTACGACTGCTGCACAGAGAAACACAGCAATGACAGGGGTTAGTACGACTGCTGCACAGAGAAACACAGCAATGACAGGGGTTAGTACGACTGCTGCACAGAGAAACAGCAATGACAGGGGTTAGTACGACTGCTGCACAGAGAAACACAGCCATGACAGGGGTTAGTGACAGAGGAAAGAGAGAAGAGAGACAAAAAAAAGAGAAGGCGAAACAACTGAAATGGGAGAGAGAAATGAATGAGTGATAATGAAGGCAACAGAGTGGAAGGAGGAGAGAAGAGAGGAAGAGATATCGGTCTCATATCTACACAGTTGACTCATGCTGTCCCAGTTTGACCTCCTCCCACACACCAGAAATATCGCCCTCTTCTCTTCCTGATATAACATCATACATGTTATCTTCTCTTCCTGATATAACATCATACATGTTATCTTCTCTTCCTGATATAACATCATACATGTTATCTTCTCTTCCTGATAAAACATCATACATGTTATCTTCTCTTCCTGATATAACATCATACATGTTATCTTCTCTTCCTGATATAACATCATACATGTTATCTTCTCTTCCTGATATAACATCATACATGTTATCTTCTCTTCCTGATATAACATCATACATGTTATCTTCTCTTCCTGATATAACATCATTCATGTTATCTTCTCTTCCTGATATAACATCATACATGTTATCTTCTCTTCCTGATATAACATCATACATGTTATCTTCTCTTCCTGATATAACATCATACATGTTATCTTCTCTTCCTGATAAAACATCATACATGTTATCTTCTCTTCCTGATATAACATCATACATGTTATCTTCTCTTCCTGATATAACATCATACATGTTATCTTCTCTTCCTGATACAACATCATACATGTTATGTTATCTTCTCTTCCTATCCAGGGCCCACTGCACCAGTGTAAGGTCTGACGATGGGTCTGAGGATTTCATCCCGGTACCTAACAGCAGTCAGGGTACCGTTGGCTAACATGTGGAGGTCTGTGCGACCCTCCAAGGATATGCCTCCCCAGACCATCACTGACCCACTGCCAAACCAGTCATGCTGGATGAAGTTGCAGGCAGCATAACGTTCATCACTGCATCTCCAGACTCTTTCACATCTGTCACATGTGCTCAGTGTGAACCTGCTCTCATCTGCGAAGAGAACGGGGTGCCAATGGCGGACCTGCTAATTCTGGAGTTCTCTGGCGAATGCCAATCGAGCTGTATGGTGCTGGGTTGTCAGCACAGGTCCCACAAGAGGACATCAGGCCCTCATGCCACTCTCATGGAGTCTGTTTCTGACAGTTTGGTCAGAAACATGCACACCAGTTGCCTGCTGGAGGTCATTTTGTAGGGGTCTGGCAGTGCTCCTCCTGTTCCTCCTCGCACAAAGGAGCAGATACCGGTCCTGCTGCTGGGTTGATGCCCTTCTATGGCCCTGTACAGCTCTCCTCATGTAGCGGCTTGTTTCCTGGTACATCCTCCATGCTCTTGAGACTGAACTGGGAGACACGGCAAACCTTCTAGCGACGGTACGTATGGATGTGCCATCCTGGAGGAGGTGGACTGCCTGTGCAACCTGAATGGGCTGCAGGTACCGCCACATGATACCAGTAGAGACAAGGATACTAGCAAAATGCTAAACTAGAGAAGGATCAGTCAGGAAGGATAAGGAGAGAGCAACTGTCTTGTCTCTGAAGTTTAATTGACTTGGTGTTCTACTGGGATGATTACATGATCCCTTAATCTTTTTGAGCAGTATATATATATATATATAATGTATACAAAATATATTTAATATAGATATATAAAGACACAAATAAAGGTACAAGATGGAACCAAATTAAGTTATTGAGAGCGATGTCATAGGTAAACTAAAGAACTATAAATGGGAAGGTTCTTTGAAGAGAAAAATAATGAAATTTGAAAAGTTCTGGAAATCCAGAACCCGAATTGAATAACCCCGCGGTAAGGTTTTCAGCATCTTTTGCAGATTTGGAGTGAATTTCTGAGTTACCAGCAGCGCTTGACATATGTGTTTGACAGAGACGGGACATAGTGTTGTCACATTCAATCATTGTCAGTCATGTGGTCCATAACATTGGAGATCCTGTGAATATCATACAGTTCAAGAAGTGAATATGCCAACATTAGAATTGTATTATTTAATAATTTTTCATATAGTTGAGATGCAAACAAATGATTCACCATGTAGAACATGCAAAAACATTATAACAACAATTAAAAATGTAAAATATAAACCATGCTGGGAAGTCAACCGTTTTTCCCGAACACAAATCTACAGTGATGGGTCGGAGATATTACAGTAATGTCTTATTGACATTGGTAACAAGTTTGCAGAGTCAAGACATTATATCTTCACTGTGCTATAAAGGTTTGAAACAAGGTGGACTTGGTACTTAGAGTTAAAAGGCCAGGCATCTTCGCCAGGGGGCTTTGTTCAGACCATAACATCAGGGACATAAAACAACACTTAATGTGTGTCTTTCTATTTAACCAGAAAAAGACCCTAGAGGTTAAAAACCTATTTTGCTTTCTTGATATGTTAGACATCAATCGCTCCTCGCTGTTCCCTTCACCTCTCTCTCTTCTCATCTTCTCTCTTTCTCTCTCACCTCTCTTTCTCTCCTCCACCCACTTTCTCTTCAAGCTTGTTTGTTCACTCCATCCTGACAGAAGTGATTTCCCAGACATTGAAACTAACCTAATGCCCATTCTAGCCCGGCCTGAAGAACCACTCTGCTAATAATTTACAGGTCAATGAGGCATTAGCCAATTACAGGGCTCATGGACCCAACAGCACCCTATTCCCTATGTAGTGCACTACATTTGACCAAGGCCCATAACGCTCTGGTTAAAAGTAGTGCCCTACAAAGGCAATATGGTGCAATTTGGGACACCTGCCCAGTAATTGGCTAATGCATCTTAGCTTCGCTGTCATTTAGCTGCCTCACCATGACCGTTCTTAACACAATGACAGCAAGCATGGAGAGAAGCAGAGTGGGAGAAGAGACAGCTAATGAGAAGTAAATGTCTGTTTGTGGTGTAGACCAGAGGTAGGAAGAAATATGAAGACGGAGAAGACAGAGAGAGACAAAATGAGAGCTGCAGAAGCCTGGAGGGAAAGTAAGAATAAATAAAGGAGGAGGAAGGAAACCCTCAAAATTATTTCCAATGTGTGGTGTTCTTGAGGGAAAGAGATGGACCATACTGAAGTTACTGTATTTGTTTGACTTAGTAAGTACTGATATAAGGAGAGTAGTAACTAAGTAAGTATTGAGACACAGAGAGTAGTGACTTAGCAGTGTTTCCCCTTCTTCATTTCAGTGGTGGATGGGGTCTGCACGCTGACATCAACATCACAAAATGGCCAATGCTTGAAATGCTACAAACATGTTTTTAATGTATTTATTTGACAATACTTTCTTAAGATCATTCCCTAATAATAACCTTGGTACGCCCCCTCCATTGACCATTCTCTAAAACTGTTCATGGATCACCTCTCAGACTCCTAATAAAAGCCTCTAGCTACTAACATTATATTTGTAACTTAAACTCTCCAGGAATTACGTACAATACATTCACTGTGGCACTGAATAGCTTTTGTTATATATGTGGTTGGATTTATAACATTACAACACAATCCCTCTCCAAAGCTAATGAGCGCAAGCAGATTAACAACAATATTTTTTTTATATTGGATATGTTCTTTACATTAACTTACGACTCAAGCAATGTGATCCACCTTATAATATTCATTACCTTACGTAAAGTATTTTTTCCTTCGAAAATCTACACAGTACACACTATATATACATTGCAGGCCTTTATTTTTAAAGGAAAAATACGAAAACTGGAGGTCTTAGAGTTGCGGCCGAATCTGTAATCTTCCCAGCATGACACTCATCTGTTGTAGCCGATTATAGCTATCGAGTTGTGCCAGTTAGCTAGCTTCTTACCTTTGGTTGTCTCACAGACAATGGCTATGTTCTTTATATCAATGTCACAGACACTTTCTGACAGTTCAACACAAAATTGCGCGTGCACAGACATAGCCAGTTACATTTCTCTGACCTCACTAGAAGGCTGAATACTCAGAATGTCAGGTGCAGGATGTTTTTGCTCTACTCTGATGCTCGTGCGATAGTAAACTTATAAACTGCACTCAGCTTGGTACCAAAAATACGTATTTCATAAACAGATTCAGTTGTTCTGTGGCAATCACAATCTAGCAGCGGCGGAGCGCCGCTCTGATTACAATAACAGGGAAACACTGGACTTAGTAAAAACTGAGACACAGAGAGGCTGGAAGACCAAGCGACAAAGCAAGAAATAGAGCTAAGAAAGAGACAAAGACACAGTGAAACAGAAAGGCGGGATAGGGTACCTGCTGTGTGGTAGCTGCGGTCCACTGTGAGGCTGGGAAAGGGCATGGGTCTCAGGGTGAACTTGGGGTGGCTGGTCAGCGTACTGTGGCTGTACCCACAGGTGGGCGACGGCAGGACACCGGGGTACTGGCTGCTCTCCAGGGTTGGCACCGGGATGGCACTGACCACAGCTGGAGAGGAGAGTGGAGAGACGGACCAGGGCAACACCATGAGGTCAGTGACAGGCAGCAGGGCACCTGTGGGGCCCTGGATACTCACAGCCTTCATAGGGATTAGGGTTGTGTTTGGGAGCGCAGGAACATAATCAGATAAACAACTGCAGATAAACTATAAATACCGCTGTTAAGACTGGCGCACGGAAACCCAGAGACAGACCCACTGACAGGCAGACAGACAGAGCACTGACCTTGAGACACCCCCTGAGGGCCTAAACAAGAAGGTAAATGATGTAGGAGTAAGGTGGAGTGGTGGCGGAGGACGGGGAGGGTTGGGGGTGGAGGAGGATGGAGGTGAGGAGAGGTGTGCTGGGCTGTTAAAATGCCCCGGGTCCTCCACACAGAGAGGGAGAGGGAGAGGGAGATGTCTATCTCTTAAACTGACTATGACCTGGAGGGGAGTAGAAAGGAGAGAGAGAGAGACTAGGGTGTGTGTCTGTGTGTGTGTATACGTGTTTGTGTGTTGCTTTCCTCATGTTTCACTACCTAGTGTGTGTGTGTGTGTGTGTGTGTGCATGTGTGTGTTTCCTTCATTATATTACACTAGCTAGTGTGTGTGTGTGTGTTTGTGTGTGTGGGTGTTTCCTTCATTATATTACACTAGCTAGTGTGTGTGTGTGTGTGTTTCTTTCATTATATTACACTAGCTAGTGTGTGTGTGTGTGTTTGTGTGTTTCTTTCATTATATTACACTAGCTAATGTGTGTGTTTGTGTGTATGTGTGTGTGTGTGTGATTCCATCATTATGTTACACTAGAGTTTTCTCTCCTCTAAAGCATCAAGATGCATCTATACCTGGCAGCACTCTCAGACACTTTCATTATGTTACAGTACCTAGTGTGTGTGTGTGTGTGTGTGTGTGTGTGATTCCATCATTATGTTACACTAGAGTTTTCTCTCCTTTAAAGCATCAAGATTCATCTATACCTGGCAGCATTCTCAGACACTTTCATTATGTTGCACTAACTCACTATCAACATGTCCTCCATATATAATATAAAAGTAGGTGTGTGTGTGTAATATGCTGTGTGTTTTTGTGTCTTAACTAATCTTTGTCTGTATGACTTTCCTGAAGTGAGAACAATAAGTGCAACACAATAAAAGACACACACACACATTCTAGAACTGTGTGTTGTGGCTTTTCTTTCCTTAATGACACAACAAGATATCCTTTCGAAATCTGGTTTGTTGACCAACTTAGTTTTTTGTGTTTTTTTTTGTTACGTTCAGGTATTAATGCCGGCTGCTTAAAATTAACAACAAGCTTTGGGATAGGTTTAAAAAAATGTGTTTTGTGCTGAGCTCTGACTCAGAGTCTTGAAAGTTTAATACCAGTGAAGTTGTTGTTCTTCTTTTTGTCAGCGCCCAAAGATGTGGACTAAGACAAACGTCTCACAAAGCACTGGATCTCATGAGCGTGCTGACACCGCTACTTGAATAACTTTTTTCAGAAATACGTAATTAAAATAATAAAACATTTAATTAAACATAAAGAATTAAACCTCATCAAAAGGGAAGTATATTAATCCCCTACTAATCCTCTCATTAAAAATAATCCTGTTCACGGAATAATTCTCAAATGCATTGTGTTATTACACAATATTTCTTTCATAGTCATAGAAAATTGGTAAATCAATAAGAAGACAAACAAAATCCTAACATTTTAGATCTTGGATCTTAGTGACAAAAATGAAGACACATGTCTATCTTCTTCCTAAATCCTAAAACAGTCCCTGTCCCCCCCTACGCAACAGCTCAGTAAGCCCTTTAAAGTCCCATATGAATAACAACATTTAAAGGGTGACTTCCTGAGAGCAGTGAGAGAATTAATAAAACCATAAACCTCAGGGACTCGGGACATGAATAATGGAATTTCACTTTTAATTTATAACATTTTATGAAATTAAAATTAACAAACCAATCCTATTGTTTGAGAAATCATAAACTTCCGTAGCAAATGAACACCTAATTTAGGAGGTATTTAATTTTGTAAACACGTCTCATCTCAAAATGATTATTTTGCGTGAAATTCGGAAACGCTCTAAAATAGCTTTGAGACGAGACTCCAATGTACATCGTTGCCATCTAGCGGGACGGGGTCACTGGAAGGTCAAATTAGTCCCTACACCCTTAATCACGTCACTCCTTCATTTGTGCAAATGGCGGTAGTCAGCATGGACGCAGAGACAGACGAGGACAGAGTGGAATGAGAAAAGGCTCCATTTGAGATTAAGGACCGGATGTGTTAGGTCGGGAACCTTGAGAATCTACCTGGGACCAACCGGTTCATCAAGAGGGATCAGCCAATAAAGTTGGAAGTCCAACCCACTTGACAACACTGATTTACCTGACTGTTGTTAAAAGGGTGTGTTGGCCACCAGAGGACTGTATTGGTCTCTATGGTCATGAACAGATGACTGAGGTTCAGGTCTGCATTAATACAAACACATCAATCAATGTATCTATTCTCGGCCGGCCAGGCCTGGTTACCAATCAGGCCATTACAACTGGTAATCGGTTCGTTCTGCCTTGATGTAAGACGATGTGCTCTGTCAAGCAAAATTACACGGCAGACAATATAAACTGTCACAACATTGGTCGGGGTAAAAATGATATTTTGGATGTTTTTTCTGGTGATGTTGCCTAACCTGCCATAATGTCCCAGTAAATAGAAACAGTATTATATTCTGTTGATTAAACTAAAGTTAGTCTCTTTCTCCTTTAATTAAATGATATGGAATATAGAATTTCTGCTCTGTCCACTATGAAGTGATTTGCCTAATTCGGTATCTGACAGGGTCTCTTCCACCTCTTGTCCTCTCAGGTCTATTTATTTGAAAAACTCTGGAAATGTTTCCAAAATTCTCAGGTTTTACTAAAATCGGAGATAGGAAATATCTTTGATTAGGATGGATTATGCGGAAAATCTGAATCCTCTAACAAGGATTTTCCGGAAGGCTGCTGAATTTTTGCAATCGTCATCAGTTCATGGTTGTCTTTTACTGCTTAACTCAACTTCAGTTTAATGGGGTCATAATCTGATTGGATTATCAGATTAGAATGAGGATTAGATTTAATGAGCCAGTACAAGATGATTAATCCAATTAAAACAATATAAGTGGCATTCATTGTTCAGATGTTTGACTCCACACTCCTCTGTTGTCATGTGGGACTAAACAGAGTCTGCTTCCCAAATGGCACACTATTCCCTCGTTATGCACCACTGTTTAATGGGTTGTGACAGAGCTCTGGTCAAGAGTAGTGCACTGATGTGAGAATAATCCATTTGGGTAAGCATGGTGTACCTGGGGAATGAGACACTTAACAGCAGACTAGTTACCAAAGTGCCCTAATGATGTCTCTAACAAGATGCCCTTATTAGTGTGAGATTAGTGATTAAAGCACTGACTACTCCATCTAACAGGTGGAATCATCCTTCATCATCAAACAGCCCAGACAACTGAAAACAAGCTTCTTCTAACCAGAACCCCTAAGCGAGGAACCAGGCCAAGCTCTCTTCCTGATCCTGTCTCCCTGATCGGCCTGATCCTGTCTACCTGATCCTGTCTACCTGATCCTGTCTCCCTGATCCTGTCTTTCTTTTCCTGTCCATATTATTCACAGAGCCCCTGAACATGTGTGACAGGACCCAGGTAGGTGAGAGGGGATTGAACCAGACACAGATCTTCAGACAGCCCTGGTGTGTCTTCACTCCCCACTGCTGGGATGACAGTCATTGGGAGATGGGGGGGCGGGGCTGCAGGATGTGTAAAGGGGTTGTACTTACAGAACAACAGATGACTATCACCCCCCATGTATCTCCTTCTCTCTTTTTCTGACTCTTTCACCCTACCATTTCTCCACCTGACTTAACAAACAAATGTTTTAAAAAGGAAAAGCATTTGAATGGTCATAAAGACATGAATCTGGGTTTAGTTGACAGTGTTCTTTAAGGTCCACTGGTCCTTTTCTGGTTCCAACGGGTCAGATGTCCTGCTGCTTTGGTGGAACATGGTGGCATTTCACCCGACCCAGACAGGAGTTCACCAATGTCTTAATTATTTTCAAATGCTTTGTGGGTCTATTTGATCTGAAAGAAATAAGTGTCTCTAATGTGGTCATACATTTCGCAGAGGGTTAGGAAGTGCAACCCAGTCACCACCTCATTTCTTGGCTAGTGTACACTCACTCTCTCTTATCTTGAGAGCAGGTTCTGCCTTTGGCGGCCTCTCTCAAGCAGGCACATGATCGCTGAGTCTGTACATAGTCTAGGCTTTTCAGAGATTTGGGTCAGCCACAGTGGTCAGCCATTCTGCGTTTTCACTCTCTTGCCTCTTTCTCTCCCTCTCACCCACTAGGTAGCCTTAGATCTGGGGGGGCTTTCATGTTACTACTGCAGAAAACAGAAGTGAGGGATGACAAGAGAGGGAGGTACAAAGGTCTAGACGAGAGCAAAGGAGAGGAGCAGAACAGAGCGAAAGACGGAGTGGGGAATCTGGTAATTACCAGGGAAAGAGGAAGGAGAGGATGCTCAGAGGGGGAATAAAGGAGGGAGGGAAATGAGGAAGAGCGAAGAAGGGTAGGCGGCAGGAATGGAGGAGGGGAAAGAGGGAAACTGGAGAGGAGGGTGGAGGAAGGGGTGATGGAGTGAAGGTTCAGTTCATTGAGTATGAGATGTGAGGCAAGATACTACAGAGGTAGATACTGCTATGCAATGAGCTGACAGGCAGACTCTAACAACTTGGAATCAGGGTTAACCCTTCTATCAGGGAGCAGAAAGAGCTGCAGTAGAAACACAGGAACGCGTCAGCTCTAGGGCCACAGGAACGCGTCAGCTCTAGGGCCACAGGAACGCGTCAGCTCTAGTGCCACAGGAACGAGTCAGCTCTAGGGCCACAGGAACGCGTCAGCTTTAGGGCCACAGGAACGCGTCAGCTCTAGGGCCACAGGAACGTGGCAGCTCTAGGGCCACAGGAACGAGTCAGCTCTAGGGCCACAGGAACGCGTCAGCTTTAGGGCCACAGGAACGCGTCAGCTCTAGGGCCACAGGAATGCGTCAGCTCTAGGGCCACAGGAACGCGTCAGCTCTAGGGCCACAGGAACGCGTCAGCTCTAGGGCCACAGGAACGAGTCAGCTCTAGGGCCACAGGAACGAGTCAGCTCTAGGGCCACAGGAAAGAGTCAGCTCTAGGGCCACAGGAACGAGTCTGCTCTAGGGCCACAGGAACGCGTCAGCTCAAGGGCCAAATCCCCATTTTGAAATTCAACAGGGGAACGCACGTTTGTTTTGCTGGTCAAAATCAATTTGCAGCCCAGTGAATGCAAGTTATTAAAATAAGTATAGGTCCATAATAATTTCTACATACTTAGTATTAAGTTGTTAAGATGAAATGTTTTTTAACCCTCCCTCAAAAAACATGTTTTGCAATACAACACAAGGGGTATGGTATATGGCGAATATGCCGCAACTTAAAACTGCTCTCAGTTTCATACATTTGAGTAGCACCTGCTGCATTGCTGACCAGCAGAGCCAATGTCATTTTTTAGGACATCTTCAGCCTGGCCTACGATGCTTATCTGCTCTGAGGACAGAGGTTCTCTCTGTGAGGTGGACACAGAATGATGATATTTGACCAAGGTGACTAGCCGTTAGCATGTGTTGCTACACTTACGTGTGTTACTGGGTTGAGAGTCCATGGGGATCATCAGCTTGGTGCGTGTAGCCCTCCTAGCAGCTAGAGAGCGCTCTAATGTAGAGATGCAGCTTGACGCCTCATCATTGTCCGCACCTGGGAAAAAGAGAACATATACACCAATCAGCCATAACATTATGACCACCTGCCTAATATTGTGTAGATCCCCCTTTTTCTGCCAAATCAGTCCTGACCCGTCGAGGCATGGACTCCACTAAACCTCTGAAGGTGTACTGTGGTATCTGGCACCAAAACGTCAGCAGCAGATCCTGTGAGTTGCGAGGTGGGGCCTCCATAGATTGGGTTTGTTTGTCCAGCACATCCCACAGATACTCAATTGGATTGAGATCTGGGGAATTAGGAGGCCAAGTTAACACCTTGAATTGTTCTTGTGTTCCTCAAACCATTCCTGAACCCTTTTTGCTTTGTGGCAGGGTGCATTATCCTGCTGAAAGAGGCCAATGCCATCAGGGAATACTGTTGCCATGAAAGGGTGCACATGGTCTGCAACAATGCTCAGGTAGGTGGTACATGTCAAAGTAAAATCCACATGAATGGCAGGACCCAAGGTTTCCCAGCAGAACATTGTCCAAAGCATCACACTGCCTCTGCCGGCTTGCCTCCTTCCCATAGTGCATCCTGGTGCCATGGGTTCTCCAGGTAAGCAACACACACGCACCCGACCATCCACGTGATGTAAAAGGAAACATGATTCATCAGACCAGGCCACCTTCCTCCATTGCTCATGTGCCCATTGTAGGTGCTTTCTGCAGTGGACAGGGGTCAGCATGGGCACCCTGACTGATCTACGGCTATGCAGCCACATACGTAGCAAACTGTGATGCCCTGTGTGTTCTGACACCTTTCTATCAGTACCTGCATTAACTTTTCCAGCAATTTGAGCTACAGTAGCTCGTCTGTTGGATCGGATCACACGGGCCAGCCTTCACTCCTCACATGCATCAAACTCCCCAACGCCCATGACCCTGTTGCCGGTTAACCGCTTTTCCTTTCATTGGACCACTTCGGATAGGTACTGACCACTGCAGACCGGGAACACCCCACAAGGGCTGTGCAGTTTTGGAGATGTTTTGACCCAGTCTTCTAGCCATCCCAATTTGGCCCATGTCAAACTTGCTCAGATCCTTACGCTTGCTCCTTTTTCCTGCTTCTAATACAGGGGTGTCAAACCGGTTCCACGGAGGGCCGAGTGTCTGCAGGTCTTTGGGTTTTCCTTTAAATTGGTTCCCAGGTCAGACCTGAACAACCAGGTGGGGGTAGAAATTAACCAATTAGTGAACTCATTAATCAATCAGGTACAAGGTGAGAGCGAAAACCTGCAGACACTCGGCCCTCCGTGGAACCGGTTTGACACCTGTGTTCTAATACATCAATTTTGAGGACAGAATGTTCACTTGCTGCCTAATATATCCCACCCAATGACAGGTGCCATGATGACGAGATTATCAGTGTTATTCACTCCACCTGTTAGTGGTCATAATGTTATGGCTGATCTGTGTATACAGTATACTGATGTATACTGTTGAAGTTCAGGCATTCCTACACTCCAGGTCCAGTCCTACAATCTCTTCACTAGGATTACATTGTAAAATTCACAAAAAGTAGGTCATTTAAAATACTGAGAGAAATATTACTATTCATTCATGATATTCTCATACCCTGAGCCTTTCACACATTTCATGCCCTAGAATAAAGACATATTGACGAAAGGTATGAAAAGTTAAAATCAAACTGAAACTAGGGCAGCTTCGTGCACTTGTTTGTACGTGTCTGCTCATGTTGACAGCTTGCAGGACGATAAAAACCTGTTTGTAACAATCTATTTTAAGTTTGCCAGCAACTGCAAAGCAAAAGGTTCTTTTCTAGAAAGGCTGGCAGTCTACAGGCAGACATTCACATGGTGGCTGCTGGAGTTCATGGACATACTTTCAAAGACAAATGTGGTCATCGAAGAACCACTGTCAGGAGACTAAGTTGATAAAAGTGGACCCATTTCCTTTTAGTGATCCTCAGGTTTATGCTAGAATTTATTTGGACATATCCCCAAAACACTGTACCTGTTGTTACCATCACGACCACCCAGGAAGTCTCACCTGAGTGGCTGCTTTTGCTGCCCATCTGACTCTCTGATTGGCTGTGACTGACAGACTGGGACCTGATTTCCTGGATGGAACCCTGGATGGGCGAATCGTGTCCAGATGGGGCGGCGCTCACAGGCTTCTCCATGTTCTTCAGCTCCATCTCCTCGTGGTGGATCCACAGGTCTGGAGGTCTCAGGTCCTTCTGACTGCCTTTCCTCTTCCCGGCACTGTGGGTGGCACGTTTCCTGAAGACAGAGAAGAGGACAGCGTCAGAGAGAAAAGCAAATAGAGAGAGACACAGACAGAGAGAGATAGCCAGAAAGAAAAGACAGAGAAAGAGGGAGACAAAGAGACAGAGTGAAAGATGAGGATTAAGGAAGAGGCCAGCGATGCAGCATGTTGTCTGAGAAAGGGAGATTGTGAGAGACTAAATCAAAGAGCAGCTAGAGGAGATTGTGATGACGAGGATGTTTCTTATCTCATCGCTTGTAGTTTCTCTATTTATTGTTCCATTTCATAGACAAGCTCACACAGACGGAACCCCACCCCACACACACATTGACGGAACCCCACACACACACCCACAGACAGAACCCCACACACACAGACAGAATCCCACACACACACACACACACAGACAGAACCCCCCCCCCACACACACAGACAGAACCCCCCCCCCCCACACACACACAGACAGAACCCCACACACACACACACAGGCAGAATTAAATTGTGTCAGACCAGTTCTGCTGCGGCAGTAATTCCTCCACTAGTTTAGAGCGCAACCATTTCTCTTGATTGTTAACAGGGTCATGTTTGCGCTTCCAGTCTATGTGGGTCTGTGTGCGCAGTATGAGTGTGTTTTCTGCAGTGATGCTAATGAGGAGAACTTTGTCTCTCTGAGGTTCTGTCCTCCATCTTTCCCCCTTCAGTTCTTCCTCTACTTGTCTTTCTTTCTCTCCTTCTTCTGTCTCTCCCTTTAATTCTGTCCATCTCCAGCCCCTCCTCCATCTCTATCTCCTGTTCCATCTCTATCCCCTCCTTCAACTCCAGCCCCTCCTCCATCCCCAGCCCCTCCTCAATCTCTGGCCCCTCCTCCTTCCCCAGCCCCTCCTCCATCCCCAGCCCCTCCTTCATCTCCAGCCCCTCCTCCACAGCACACACACGCAAACACACACAGCACACACACGCAAATACAGAACACACACACTCAACAAACACACACAGACACAACACATACACTCCTATAGAATGCAAGTGCAAGTGTTTCACCTACGTGACCATCTCTTCCTTCTAATTACAGAAGCATCTGTATCTGTTCCAGGTGTGTGTGGATGTATTTGTGTGTCCTTCTTTAGGTCTTACCAAGGAATGATTGCGTTCCAAATTGCACACTAGTCAGTAGGTAGTGCACTAGGTAGAGAAAATGGTTTCATTTAGGACTCATGCATTGAGCCTATGTTGACAAAACAAGTGGAGAGCCCAGAGAACACTTGTCCTGTAGGGAAATGACAGTATGAGTCAGGACTTTATTGAGTCCAACACTATGTGTGTGTGTGTGTGTGTGTTTTACAGGTCAGTGTGTCCTAATCCTGTCAGAAGGGACCCTAGCTCTCCCTGGAGAACAGGGCAGCTCTCTGGACGAAGAAAGATACTGGATATGTCGGGCCATGACTCTGCCATATCCAATACCAACCTTGCCTACATTTAAAAAATGCATGCATACTCACACAGACACACACGCACACACACGCACGCACATGCACACACACGCACACACGCACACACACACACACACACACACACACTCTCTGACTTGGTAGGCCTCACTTCCGCAACGTGTTAAAACAAGCTAATTAATAAAGTCTAATTATGTCCTGACTAATAGGATTGTCAGTAGTCCTCCTGTGTCTCTGACTCACTGAGAGGACCCAGAATGACGGAACAGATATCAAACAGAATGCCGGATGAATAAAACGTGTTAACAGAACGGTCCCATAGCCTGAAGGAGAAGAGAGAACACTTTGTTCATCTACTCAGACTGTACAGTCTTAACCTGTTCATCTACTAACAGTGTACAGTATTAAACTCTTCATCTACTAACAGAGTGTACAGTATTAACCTGTTCATCTACTAACAGAGTGTACAGTATTAACCTGTTCATCTACTAACAGAGTGTACAGTATTAACCTGTTCATCTACTAACAGAGTGTACAGTATTAACCTGTTCATCTACTAACAGAGTGTACAGTATTAACCTGTTCATCTACTAACAGTGTACAGTATTAAACTCTTCATCTACTAACAGAGTGTACAGTATTAACCTGTTCATCTACTAACAGAGTGTACAGTATTAACCTGTTCATCTACTAACAGAGTGTACAGTATTAAACTCTTCATCTACTAACAGAGTGTACAGTATTAACCTGTTCATCTACTAACAGTGTACAGTATTAAACTCTTCATCTACTAACAGAGTGTACAGTATTAACCTGTTCATCTACTAACAGTGTACAGTATTACCTTGTTCATCTACTATAAAATGAGGAAAAAATGCTGTTAAGGATGTCTGGCGACCATGAAACGCTTCTTACTTTCCCATGCATGGTATCATCACAGAGCCACATCCATCGTAACCTGGAAGTGTGAGGAATAACTTCTGGCAAAAGCAAATATGAGCACAATGATTTTGCATGATTAATAAATATTTCTATCTCAGTTTAATGTCTCCGTTTTTAGTTCTGCACTTGCTTTATATTTGGGCTCATTAATACCATAATATTCTGTATTGGGACTGTTTAACAAATAAAACAAAACACAGTTAAACCAGATCCCCTGGGAGGACCGGAAACAGTTCAACCCTCATGTTCACCCATAAAATAGGGAAAACCTGAGTAATAAGAAAGGCACAAATGGAAGACTAGGAGGGGCAAAGGGAGAACAGCTTACTTCCTCTGTTGTGCGGTGGAGCGCCGGGTGCAAATGAGCGCTACTATGACGACCACTACCACGGTGATAGCTCCCACGGAGACGACAATGATGACCAGGAGGTTGCTGTTCTTCTGGGGTGTCACACTGCCGTGAGGAGGACGCATCTGTCCGATGTCTGAGGTAGAACATGAGAAGGGAAAAGGACCTTCAGACCACAATGCGGAATGTGACATTGGGAATTACACAATGCTACGGAAGCAGGGCAACTGTCCACCCTGGAAACACACATGTAAATTAGAAGCACACGTGAAAAGTATTCTGATATTGACACTCTTTGAGGAAAAACTCAATATTTGTCTGTTTTTGTTTTGTTATTGAATTTTTGCTCTGAACCTATTATGCTTTCAGGACTAATAACATGTTGAATAATTTCAGAAATGTCAAAATTGTCTATGGTATTTATTAATATGCCAGAATATTGAGTTTGGAAGAAAAGGGTTTAATTCAACACTGACAAAATGCTGCTTGCATAGAGTTCATGTAATGAGGTATACACATTTTAGGATCACAACTATGGAGTTATATAATCTCCAAGCAATGCATAAAGACTGGCTAATGAGTTTCTCATATTTAACAAAACAAGCCATTGAGATTCAGGCATTTCTCCCCTATCAATTATTGTCTGTATCTATTGTTCCCCAAAGACATTGTTTCACTGGGATGAAAGGCAACATGCCAGCGTTCTGACTGTTCCAGAGCAGAGCTGAAGATCCCCTAGGAACAACCTGATCAGAGAGCCACCTAATAGGTTAGAACCGCTCTTATCTTTCTGCCAGAACTGCTTTCACTCACTCCCAGAGAAATCGTTTCGCATAGCTACTTTACCTTATTAAAAAGAGACAACAAACAGTGTCAGGGCGACTCCTTGGTTGTTATTTGAATAACAGAAAGAATATGAAAGAAACTTAAAACGGGACTTCATTGAAAACAGCTTGGCAATTGCTAATTAAGCAAAGACTAGCTTGTGTCTGCGGAAGACGGTATGAAAATGCTATTGCTACGGGTACTGTATAATGCTAATCTGAATCCTAATATGCTAATGGTAAAATGCTAGTTGTGTTCTAACTGAATGCCAATGGTAAAATGCAGTCAACCCTGAACACCAATCACTGACACACTCTTCCTGTAAAGGGTGTATTCAACAGGTCAGGTGGACCACCCAGGAAGTTGGCCTCGATGACAGTGAGAGGCATGGGACTAAATCATACTATACAGGAAATGGAACCGGCAAAAACAAGTAGACCTGTTACTCGTTGATTGCATCATGCTCCGTTTTGGTGGAAAATGGCAGTTTGCTGCCACTTGGTTTACCATAAGCCTTGGTCACTTCCCCTGTCACCATTAACACGCCATTAACACGCCATTAACACGCCATTAACACGCCATTAACACGCCATAAACACGTTCCTCACACAACGGGGCTGACCTGACCGCCGCCCCACCTGCGCGCAAACAACACTGAAAACACACGGCGCAACTGTGCAGGGATTTGAGCAGCCTGAGCGGCTAAAACGGGACCAGGCATGGACACAAATGTGACCCGGTCGCCGGGGTGATGGTGGCATCTCCCAGCCGGGGTTGTCTGATGTCGCGTCCCAAGCGGTAACATATCTCCTACGTACGAGTGCCCCTGATAGGTCCAGTCCAGTCAGACAGGGGGCGTTTCTCCTGCCTGGTCTGACGCTGCACAACACCCTGAGTTAATGAGTTAATTTATGGTGCAGCGGAACAGACAGTCTGCTGATGTTGGAGGTGGTTGGGTTGGATCCCACCAGCAGCTCAGCAGCATGTGTGCCCGTTTCAGTTGGAAGCACACCGTTTCAAAATGGCCTGAGGAAAACACTGAATACAAGGCAATGAGAGAAAAATGGAGAGTTATGCACATTTCCACGGCTGTTCAGCTGTGTGGGGTTGGTGTGTGTGTGTGTGTGTGTGTGTGTGTTACTGCTGAGGGGTATTGTGTGTTTTCTCCATTCATGTTTACGGGGGCTAAGTGTGAGGGATGGATTCACTACGCCTCACTCCTACTTCTGTCTTGTTCACACACACACTCACACTCCTGCTACTCCGCGACACACACACACACACACTCACACACGCACACATAACACATACCCATGCAAACACAGAGTCCTGCTTTCTCCGCATCACACACAGAAACTCCACACTCCCACCACGCTCCCCTGTCCAAGGTCACGGTAATGGCTGATGGAGAGTGTCATCAATTCAATCTGTCCCTTCTCTCAGTTTCAGCATCACACGTCTCAGTGAAATGACAGATATACTGACACTCCTCCCGGACTCCATTACCGGGATGTTCTCTACAGCAACGCGGTGGACTGGGAATATAATAGGTGGCGAGACGCTGATCGCTGGTCACAGAAAAATAAGGACAGCTCCATATGCTTTCAATTCTTTTTTGTCACATAAAGGTTAAACTGTCAAGCTGAAACACCAAAATGGAGGGTAAACTGTCTGTCTTGCCTAAACACCAAGAAGGAAGGTTAACTGTCTTGCCTAAACACCAAGAAGGAAGGTAAACTGTCTGTCTGCCTAAACACCAAAAAGGAAGGTAAACTGTCTGTCTGCCTAAACGCCAAGAAGAGACTCATTCTTATGACGTTAATATCAACTGGAAGAGTTGTAATTCAACAAGTTCAATTCTGCATAAATTTGTTCCAGGGCTCAATCTTATTCTCTAATTGCAAGTGTGGTTACCAGAGTCTTTGGCTAGCAGTCTTTCCCAGGACACAGTGTCATGTGCCAAAGGTCTGTTTGGCACGGAGTCCCGTCAATGAGTGGGGTGCAGCTATATTCTGCAAAGACCTCGGTGGAAGCCTGCCGAAGACGGCCAAGCTAACGGTGTTCCACTGCCACTGCTGAATTAACGCCTAACATACAAAGTCCCTGCCTAAAATATGTTTGCTTACTCATCTAAATTACAAGTCAAATATAGGACAAACAAGTATCAATTTGAAGGCTAAATAACCTGAGTAATCTTTGAACAACACCACAAATCATGGACTGTGTTTTAATTGGTTTGTTAGCCTTCTCTGTGTAGGGCCTACAGGGGAACACCCTCACGGAACCAAGATCTGCTGTTGTGACCATGCAGTCGCAGTTATTCTGGAATGAACTGCCATAGATTAAAAAAATACAACAAATACAACAACATACATTGGCACATCATTATTTGATTCCTTCTAAGCAGTATATTTTGTTATTGTTAAAAGTGGTGCAGATATTACCATTGGAGTTATGTGACTTTTTTGATAAAAGTGTATCTTTCTGTATGCTGGTTGTGGTCCCAGTCTGGCCAAGCTTGACAGAACAGCTTGTGTAAAACCTGAGGGGAAACTACCTGGGTTTAACAAGAACACATTAACTTCTTCTATGGGAATTTATATATTTTTTCAAATTTTTTGTAGATAATTATCTGGTCTAGGGGTTTCAACAATATATTTTACTTCATTTCAACAATAACTATTATTTCACCAGGAGCGTGACTGTGTGTCTGACAGCCTCTGATCTATACTCCTAGTATCTGAGTCTCGTCTCCAGTCCATTAAGTGTCCATTAAATGTTGTGAATATTTTAGTATTTAGGACTCCTGAGGACATTCTAAGTAGGTTGTCATGACCAGACTGGACGTCCAGCTACCTCCTCCACTACGCACCAAGGGCACTACAGAGGGGACAGGAAGCCATTTAGGAGTCCTCCTCTGTCCCTAACCCTGGAGAAAAGGGTATTCTACACCAAGGTCCCTGATCCACCAGTGACCTCTGACCTCAGCCATGCTGGAAAGTGACAGGCTCACCGGCTCAGCCATCTGCTCCAATCAGGGGATGGGCAGAAACCACACGGCTTCTTCTTAATATCTCCCAGCAGGCCTTGTGGCGGGTCAGCGAGCAGGCTGTCGGTCTGCCACGAGCCCCGCCAAACCCCCGAAGCCCTCCCGGGTACCGTCACACATAACAGTGACAGTGTGTAGGTGTGGTGTGCCACCCTCATCCAACAGTCCTGGCTCACTCCATACCATCATCCACCAGTCACCCCTCACTCCTTCCCTCCTTACAATCCTCCAATATTCATCCGTCCTCAAGCACTAGGCATCCTGTCATTACCGCCATACCATCATTCACCAGTCATCCCTCCCTCCCTCCCTCCCTCCTTACAATCATCCAATATTCATCCGTCCTCAAGCACTACTCTTTCTGTCCCTCCCCCATACCAGTCTTCCTTTCCAAATCCAGCAGTCATCCCTCCCACCATACCATCAAACAGTTCTCATCACTTCCTCATCCACCAGCCATTCTTCCCTCTGTAACATCATCCACCAGTCATCCCTCCCTCTACACTCTCCACCCTTTCTCCATCACTCTTTTCCAAATTCCATCTAGTCCTCTATTCATCTATCAGTCAGCCCCCCTCCATAAACCCACAGCCTGTGATTATCTACTGCTCCTTAATTAACTGGCCAATTTCCCCACAGAGACGTCGCCACAGCCAGCCATCAATGTGTGTGTCTTTACGCGTGTTTATCTGTGTGTGTCTTTACACGTGTTTATCTGTGTGTGTGTTTATATGTATGTGTGTGTGTGTTTATATGTGTGTGTGCGTGTGTGTGTTTATATGTGTGTGTGTGTTTATATGTGTGTGTGTGTTTATGTGTGTGTCTATGTGATTCTCACATAAATATGCAATGGGGTCATAAATGATCTCACACTTAAATCAGAAACATTTTACTTACATTTTTAAATCAGGGACTTTTTCTGGAATTTGAAAAAGGCAAGGTAAGGTCTAGTAAAAGTAGGACATTTTAAGGCAAGTTTGGGGTCCCCATTCTGATGGCTAAGTGAGTGTGTGTGTGTGTGTGCGTGTTTACGCGTGTTTGTGTGTGTGTGTGTTTGAGCCTGGTGAATAATACAGGTCCATGAAGGGAGAGAAAGGGAAACGACTCCCTGTTGTGAAATTAACAACTCTATAGGCCCCCCCCCCCAGCTGTAGCCATCTTCCCAGAGCTCCAATCACACCCTGTTTTCTATATAATGCACTTATGCCCTTGGCCACTACGCAGGAAATGGGGAACCATTTGGAATGCACACTATCCTGATAAATCCTTCCCATTGGTGTATAATACAATCTGATTAAACTGTAATGATGGGACAGCATGCTGTTTTAAACCCTTGCCATCAGAACACCATGTGTTGTTGTCACTCTCGGGGGGTTAAAACCAAATGTTTGCATGTTGTAAACCAGATGAATTTTGCACAAGACCCCTGCGACTTCAGGAAGCCACGGCATTGTATAAAATGGTCATCGATTCAAACTGGCAAAACTACAACTGACAGAAAAATTACATATTTTTCAAGGCTGCGTTGAAAGCTAAGCTCCTGTGCTAATGTATACCATCTTGGGACAAAAACAACAGAGTCAGATTTGAAGAACTGAAGCCCTGAAATAACGAGTGAGAGAACCAAAGCTGGGGCGATGGAGGCAGGCGGCTTAGACCGGATCTGCCGAGCTCAACCCACTGCTCCTGTCTGATCATAAGACCAGCCTGGATTCACATACTATTTCAAGGGACCTTATGTGGGCTCAAAAGCCTCAATAGAACCATGTGGCCCTCCAGAGCATGCTGGTTTTGAATATTCAGGTATACGAGGACAGGTCTACGTGACACAGCCTTTCTCTGTGGACCTCCAACCCGACAGTACTGTGGAAAACATTTACGCACTCACTCCCTGCTGCTACTCTGTGTATCAATGTGTTTCCTGACAGGAGCCTCAAGCTGACCTTGTTCAAGTTGCATCCCCACGCCCCAGAGACAGCAGCTAATCCCTAATAAAGCACAGCCAGGCCTGAGAAGTCTTTATTGTTATAACTATTATTAGATACTTCTTTATCCCATTTTTCTCGTCTGGCCTTGTCCGAGACTTTGGGCTTCGTATCACATGGCTCGTTCAACCACAGTGTTCACCAGAATCTATGCACGTGAAAGAGAACGCATTTACGGAGCCAACAACCATGACCGAGCAGGAGGGTGCCTGATCCATTACGGGGAGGAGCGAGTGCGAAACAAGGTAACCCCCCCACACCAATCTTGACAGACTATGGGGAGGAGCTAGTGCCAAACAAGGTAACCCCCCCACACCAATCCTGACAGAATATGGGGAGGAGCTAGTGCAAAACAAGGTAACCCCCCCACACCAATCCTGACAGACTATGGGGAGGAGCTAGTGCGAAACAAGGTAACCCCCCCACACCAATCCTGACAGACTATGGGGAGGAGCTAGTGCCAAACAAGGTAACCCCCCCCACACCAATCCTGACAGACTATGGGGAGGAGCTAGAGCGAAACAAGGTAACCCCCCCACACCAATCCTGACAGACTATGGGGAGGAGCTAGAGCGAAACAAGGTAACCCCCCCACACCAATCCTGACAGACAATGGGGAGGAGCTAGAGCAGCAGCAGTTCTGTGAGGTAGTGACTTTACCACTTTGCTATTCAGGGCCACTGCCCCTGGGTTGAAATAGTATTTCAAATTAAAGCTTCTGATTTTAAACATTTCAACATGTCAGTAAAAAGCTACAACAGGTTTACAAGGCAGGTAACAAAGCATTATGGGTTGTTTAGGCGCTTACCGTTCAAACTGCTCCTATCAATCAGATTATTGTCAGAAGGCCAGTAGCCTCCATCTCCATGGCGACCTGCGGAGCAGAGAGAGAAAGAATGATAGGAGGGAGAGAGAGTGAGAAAGAGAGAGGGAGGGAGAGAGGGAGGCATGCAGAGAGAGGGATGGAGAGAGAGTGAGAAAGAGAGAGGGAGGGAGAGATTGAGACAGAGAGGGATGAGAGAGAGTGAGACAGAGCGAGGGACGGAGAGAGAGTGAGACAGAGAGGGATGGAGAGAGAATGAAACAGAGAGAGGGAGGGAGAGAGTGAGAAAGAGAGGGAGGGAGAGAGTGAGACAGAGAGAGGGAGGGAGAGAGAGTGAGACAGAGAGGGATGAGAGAGAGTGAGAGAAAAAGAAAGGGAAGGAGAGATTTGTTATTTCTTATTGCTAAAAACGTGTCTATATTGTAATATTGTGCATTTGCAATGTTTTGAAAAATCAGTTTTGATTATTGTCCTGTATTGTACAGTCAGTCAGTTTTATGACTATTGTCCTGTATTGTACAGTCAGTCAGTTTTATGACTATTGTTCTGTATTGTACAGTCAGTCAGTTTTATGACTATTGTCCTGTATTGTACAGTCAGTCAGTGTTATGACTATTGTCCTGTATTGCACAGTCAGTCAGTTTTATGACTATTGTCCTGTATTGTACAGTCAGTCAGTGTTATGACTATTGTCCTGTATTGAACAGTCAGTAATTTCTTTGTTATTTGGGGCCAGTCTTCTCATCACCATCAGAGAATAGAGAGATGTTGACATACAAATAGAGGGGGACTGATGTAAAGAGACAGAGAGATAGACAGAACAATCCTAATCTGTCCCCCTCTAAAAGTAATAACCCCATACATTTTCATTTGTTTTTTTGCACTACATGTAGCTCCTGTGGGAAGCCCTCTCTCCACCCTAAACCCCCCCTCTTCAATCCCAATGCCCCAGACAGACTCAATGAGGGTTCCCAAGTGACTTCTCAATATCCAATAGTTGCCCAGCAAAAGAAAAGAAAATCAATCAATCCCACCAAGTACTGCTGTCGTGGACTGACATATCGTTCTGTTGTGGACTGACATATCGTTCTGTTGTGGACTGACATATCGTTCTGTTGTGGACTGACATATCGTTCTGTTGTGGACTGACATATCGTTCTGTCGTGGACTGACATATCGTTCTGTTGTGGACTGACATATCGTTCTGTTGTGGACTGACATATCGTTCTGTCGTGGACTGACATATCGTTCTGTCGTGGACTGACATATCGTTCTGTTGTGGACTGACATATCGTTCTGTTGTGGACTGGTCTGGAAGGAAGGTGCAGAAGGGGCCAGCAGAGAAACTTTCTCTCCATGAATACCACCATTCGAATGCGGTGTAAATTACAGGGGCCAGCAGGGGCCAAATTGACTCCTCCAGAGCTATTGTGCTTCAGGGGACAGTCAATCGGTGTGTCCCAAATGGCAGCCTATTTACCATCCCATGCACCATGTGTTGCTGGGAGCCCAGTGGGGCTGTATTGTGAAGGAACAGGGTTGGGATTCAGCCGATGACCCGGGGGGTATTGCTTTGTTGCTGAAGCTGGGCTGAATCACATCCTGCGCTCCTCAGCCTACCCTTCCCTGGTTCTATTGTCTTCTTGTTTCACTGTTTCAACTAGAAGAACACTCTGAGACTGGACTATGATAAAACTGTCTGAAATATTCACTCCTACATGATATTTCATTGATTTCATTTTCAGTGCTGAAACTGTGTGTTTTGAATGACAATTTATTTTGGGGAAAAGTGCCACAACTTCTAGATCAAAACAAACCATTAGTAGATGAGAGGAAGTGTCTTTGGCCTAACTACCTTAATGATGCTATCATATCAGGCTAGCAGTGTGTTATCGACACATTTTTACAACTGACTGTGCTGTCAGGGTCTGTTGAACCCACTGACATTGATTCTTTACACCGCTGCTCTATAAAGAGAGTGTTTCCCTAATATCCACTATGACTACAGACACTACACAGACAGACACTACACCAACAAACACTACGATTACTGACACTACAATGACAGACACTACACCAACAGACACTACAATGACCTACACTACACCAACAGACACTACCACTACAGACACTACAACGACAGACACTACAACGACAGACACTACGACTACAGACACTACACCAACAGACACTACGATTACAGACACTACAACGACAGACACTACACCAACAGACACTACGATTACAGACACTACAGCAACAGACACTACGACTACAGACACTACAATGACAGACACTACAACGACAGCCACTACACCAACAGACAATACATAGACAGACACTACATCAACAGACACTACGACTAAAGACACTACACTGACAGACATTACGACTACAGACACTACACTGACAGACACTATGACTACAGACAACACACCGACAGACACTACACTTTTCATTTGCATATTTGTTTCCGTGTTTTATCCAGCCCATTTTCACTGGAACTATTGAACCTAAACTGCTCGGGGACAGAACCACAGGTTTCAGCCTGACAGCCGAGAGATTCGATCTATCAACCTGTCGGTTACTGGTCATATGCTCTAAACGCTAGACCCCCTGCCCCGCCCCCTACCTACTAACCCATTCCCCTGTGTAGACGACAGACTCATTGGGTCATATGGGAGGAGGAGGGGCTGAGGGCCAACCGTTCTGTTCTTCGGTAACGAGCGAGGATGGGGGAGAACCACCACTGTGCCAGGGGGTTGAGAAAATGCCCCGCACATCAATCTTTGGCCAGGGCTTACATTGTGGCTTCCCCTGGTGCCGTTTAGCAAGATTTATACGCTGTGCATGTATGAGTGAGAGAGTGTGTGGTGTGTGTGTTTTTTTTTTTTGTGTCTATGTGAAAAAAGTGTGTGTGTAGATACAAGTACAGTGGATATAAAAAGTCTACACACCCCTGTTAAAATGCCAGGTTCTTGTGATGTAAAAGAATGAGACAAAGATAAATCATGTCAGAACCTTTCCCACCTTTAATGTGATCTATAATGTGAACAATTCAATTGAAAAACTAACTGAAATCTTTGAGGGGAAAAAATAAAAAAACAATAACCTGGTTGGATAAGTGTGCACACCCTTAAACTAATACTTTGTTGCAGCACCTTTTGATTTTATTACAGCACTCAGTATTTTTGGGTTAGAGTCTATTAGCATGGCACATCGTGACATGGCAATATTTGCCACTCTTCTTTGCAAAAGCACTCCAAATCTGTCAGATGACATCTCCTGTGCACAGACCTCTTCAGATCACCCCACAGATGTTCAATTGGATTCAGGTCTGGGCTCTGGATGGGTCATTCCAAATGTTAATCTTCTTCTGGTGAAGCCATGCTTTTGTGGATTTGGATGTGTGCTTTGGGTTTGGGAACTTCCTCTTCATCTTCAGCTTTTGAACGGACACCTGAAGGTTTTGTGACAAAATTGTCTGGTATTTGGAACTGTTCATAATTCCCTCCCCCCTGACTAAGGCCCCGGTTCCAGCTGAAGAAAACAAAGCATGATGCTGCCACCACAATGCTTCACTGTGAGTATGGTGTTCTTTGGGTGATCTGCAGGATGGTTTTTGCGCCAAACATACCTTTTGGAATTATTGCCAAAAAGTACAACCTTGGTTTCATCAGACCATAACACATTTCCCCACGTGCTTTTGAGGGACTTTTTCAGCCGGGCTTGGATGTTTTTCTTTGTAAGGCTTTTCATCAATTTTGGAGGGATGTCCAGTTCTTGGTAATGTCTCTGTTGTGCCATATTTTCTCCACTTGATGATGACTGTCTTCACTGTGTTCCATGGTATATCTAATGCTTTGGAAATTATTTTGTTCCCTTCTCCTGATTGATATCTTTCAACAATGAGTTCCCTCTGATTCTTTGGAAACTCTCTGTGGACCATGGCTTTTGATTTGAGATGCAACTAAGAAAATGTCAGGAAAATCCTACTAGAACAGCTGAACTTTAATCAGAGTCACTTTAAATGATGGCAGGTGTGTAATGACTTCTATTTAACATGAGTTTGAATGTGATTGGTTGATTCTGACCACAGCCACATCCCCAGTTATGAGAGGGTGTGCACAGTTATGCAAACAGGTTATTGTAAGTTTTTTTTTTTTTTCTCTTGAAGATTTCAGTTTGTTTTTCAATGGAATTGTTCACGTTATAGGTCACATTAAAAGTGGAAAAAGTTCTTACATGATTTATCTTTGTCTCATTCTTTTACATCACAAAAACCTGGAATTTTCACAGTGGTGTGTAGACTTTTTATATCCACGGTACATGTGCATGTGTGTTTATGAGGCCCATGTCCAACAATAGTTCTTCACGCAATTGAAGGAAATAATGTAACCCCAGAGTGCTGGTCGACATTCTGCAGAGCGCTCACCCTTCCAACATGAGATATTTATTTCTCACTTCCCCTCCCTTATTTCATGTTTGTACTTCACGACCTAACACACCGTCAAACATGCCATCATTCGTCCCGGGGACGGCCATTTGAGGGGCCCTGGCAGCTGTGTTCTCTGATTGATTGAGAGGACTCGTGACAGCTGCTTTAAAATCCATTATATAAACCAACAAAATTTGCTCGTTATGAAAGAAATGTGCAGTTGCAGTGCTATAACAAGTATTTCTGTTTTTATTGTATGTGTTCTCTTTTGAACATCTTTACTGACTAACCTTCTTTAATGAAATCTGGTAAAATCCTTTCGAAGTTGCTTATCTGTAAATACAGATATCCTATACACCTATGTGACCACTCCATATGGTGAATCAAATGAAATCTCTTTTTTCCTCTCAAACAAAACGTCAATTAAAACAGTTTGTGTATGTGTGTGTGTTTATGTGTGTGTCCTTGGGTGTGTCTGTGTGCGGGTGTGTGTTATTCTGTGGGGGAGTGTGTGTTTCAAGGTGTGTGTGTTTATGTGTGTGTCTGTGTCTGGGTGTGTGTTTGTCTGTGGGAGTGTGTATGTGTCAATGTGTGTGTGTTTATGTGTGTGTCTGTGGGTCAATCAATCATACAATCAAATGTATTTATAAAGCCCTTTTTACAACAGCAGTTGTCACAAAATGCTTTTACAGAGACACCCGGCCTTAAACCCCAAGGAGCAAACAACACTAGTGTTGAATTTCAGTGGCTAGGAAAAGCAGGCTGAATTTTAGGAAGAAACCTAGAGAGGACCCAGGCTCAGAGGGATGACCAGTCCTCTTCTGGCTGTGCCGGGTGAGATATTAAGAGTCCATTTGGAATAATTAATACATTTATCTGGGCTAAATCCAGAGTCAATTTAAATTTAGAAGTATGACCAGATGGACAAGGACAGGGACAGCAATGGGCCCCCCAAACCAGGTACTCCGCAGGTGTGGACCAGGACCTCATGTCCTGCTAAAGTTTAAAACGGGAGGAGACTGGGAAAATTCAGAAAATGCATTCCTCATATCAACAACGATTTATAGTGGAGAAGGAGAACTTAGTGGGGAAGGAGAAAAGACCCAATCCCCCAGCACAATAGTATAGCAACATAAGACCTTGGAACTGAGACGGGGGGGTCAGGCGACACTGTGGCCCTACCTGGGGGAGGCCCTAGACAGGGCCCAACAGGCAGGAAATCAATTCAGCCACATTGCCAGGCATCAACCAAAGGGACACCCACCAACCGCAACCACCCTGAATGAGGGCAGAGTATTGCCAGCAGAGAACAGCCCAATTGCACAAGTGCGCAACAGAGAGTCAAGAACAAGCCATTGACTCTTCCCCCGAAAGGCATTGGAGGGAGGGCATTCCAGTGGCGACGAGAGCCCACCTGGCAAGATAGCAAGGGTGGACAGTATCAAACCTTCTAGTCACCTTCACACCCCCGGGCCAGACTACACCTAATTATAAACCGTGCTGCAGAGATGAGTTGGGTGCGTCTGTTTGCGAGTGTGTGTCTGTCTGTGGGTGTGTGTGTCTGTGTCTGTTTGCGGGTGTGTGTTTGTCTGTTGGAGTGTGTGTGTGTGTCTGTGAGACAGATAGAGGAGGTTCCTCTCCCTTTCATCCTCCTAATGAATCCAGCCAGAGTATTTCTCTCATTAGCGTCATAGCAACAAGACAACACAGAAGATCCCCTCCAAATGGAATCCTACTCCCTTTGTAGTGTACACTACTTTTGATGAGAGGCTGGAGCTCTGTTCGAAATTAGTGTATATACAAAGGCAGTGGGGTGCAATTTCAGGCGCGTGCACAGTGAAACAATTGCATGCCTTTATGACATTCAACACCAGCCACCATATTTAAAAATAGAAAATATGCCTCTTCACCTTTTCTCTCGCCTTACCCCCCCCGTCTTCGTGAGACAATTTAACACTCAAAGGGTTCATTTAAAAAACCTATTTCCTGAGATTTTCTAAAGGAGAATTATCAGCGTTCGGAGAAGTCATTCATAAAAGAGAGAGAAGGGATGGGTGAATGAGGCACTGCCACGTCTGTTTTATGTTTCTAATTTTGACTGAGTGGGGAGAGAAAGGAGAGATAGAGATTGAAATGCCCTTTTCATGGCGCTAAAAGCATTTATTAAATAGCTAGGTCTATAATGGCTGCTCCCTGAAGACATAAAGCCTGATTTCCCTGGGTTTGGTAGGGAGGGGAATTGGAGGGATAACCTCCTCAGCTACAAGTCTAACAAAATTATCAAGATTAAGTGTTACAACGGGAGTCATGGTGTGTGTCTGTGTATGTGTGTGTTTGAGTCTGTGTATGTGTGTGTGTGTGTCTATGAGTGTGGCTGCTTACCTTGATCATTGGCCATCTTGTCTGGGTGTTCAACTAAAAGAAGCAGAGACATTCAAAAGAGAATATTAGTGCTAAGGTTCACCCAGGAGTACATGAAGAGACACAGAGATTAAGAGGGTTACATGGCCTTTGGTCAAAAGTAGTGCACTAAAGAGGGAATTAAGGTGGCATTTGGGATAACAACTTCCCTCTCAAAATACAAAAGTAGTGGCCTCCTAGACATCCTCAGATCAGCAAGTAGGTTCTTCTCAATCAAACCCTAACCCAATATGCTGACACAGTCTGACTCTAACCCAATATGCTGACACAGTCTGACTCTAACCCAATATGCTGCCACAGTCTGACTCTAACCCAATATGCTGCCACAGTCTGACTCTAACCCAATATGCTGACACAGTCTGACTCTAACCCAATATGCTGACACAGTCTGACTCTAACCCAATATGCTGACACAGTCTGACTCTAACCCAATATGCTGTCACAGTCTGACTCCAACCCAATATGCTGCCACAGTCTGACTCTAACCCAATATGCTGATAAAGTCTGACCCTAACCCAAAATGCTGATAAAGTCTGACCCTAACCCAATATGCCGACTCAGTCCTTTACCGCAACCCCCCACCCCCCCACAGCTCATCGTTATTCCGAGCGACTCTCAGAAGTGTGTGCATAAATGTTATTAAGGTCTCAAATTTCCAACCATGTTCCTGGGAATGCCACGCCATTACAACAGAGCCACATGGGACCACTGCAGAGACCCTTACCTGTCTATACTCAGTATTCATGGAATTCAGCACCGACTGCACTCCACACCTCATCTGAAGAATTCAGAAAGAAACTACTTTCTACATGCCAGTAATGCGATGTCCAGCCACAGCTCTGTGATGAACTGACAAACAAACCTGAGGCTCGGTAGGGAATAGGGCGCCATTTGTGAAATACTCTTTCCTCATTCTATTTGTCTGATAAAGCAGATCGAGTCAATTACCAGGAGCAAAACTGTTGCAGTCTGGATCACAGCGCCTAGCTCACTGTGCAGCTAGCTTCTACCAGGTCAACATTGTTAAACCTACCAAACTGCATTTACCTTCTACTACCACAAAACATTTTAACATGCAATTTGATTTGAAGACTGGCTCTCAGGAGTGAAGCTAGAAGGCTCAAAGCGCCAAAGTGACCTGGAATTAGGTCTATTAAAGCAGACTGGCAGTTCACCAACAGTGTATAAGTGTTACAGCAAAGGATAATAAAACCTCTGCGACATAACTTCTCTTCCATGGAAACAGTAATTGCGACGCACAGAGCAGAGACGGAACAAGTACCGCCAAATAGGGGTGTTGCTTCAGAATTAGGGCCCCAAATAGAATTCTACAGTCACATTCATCTACATATAAAAGGTACTCTTACTCTGAGATGTTTTGTGACCACAGACCTAGGATACCAGGGATGTTTAACTAGCCCCAGAGGATTTGCTGAGACATCCGTTACCGTTCACTGTCTGCAACAGATGCTAAACAGCACTTTAATTAATGATTTTCCTGCAGCTCTAGAAGTGAGCCACTTTAATTAATGATTTCCTACAGGACTAGCCTAGAAGGGAGATGCTACTTTGCATTAGCTCATTTCCCTTGACCTACAGTGAGGAATTAGTATTAGCACATTTCCAGTGACCTAAAGTGATGAATTAGCACGTTTCCAGTGACCTACAGTGATGCATTAGCATTAGCTCGGTTCTCTTGACCTATAGTGGTGACGCAGCGTTAGCGCGTTTACATTGACCTACAGTGATGAAGACAAACGACATGCTAATGCTACCGGGCCATAAACCCAACCACAAGCCTTCTTGTCATCAATGCGGAGGGGGATATAATTGGGGCTTCATGAAGCAGAGCATGCTGGGTGTAAGGAAATCATGTCAGAGGCTAGTTGGGAACAACAGCGGTGGATAGATTGTAAATTGATCCTTGTTAAAAGATGCCAGGGAATCCACCCACAAGAGACTTTGTGAAATGTAGGTTGTCTGGGTGGCTAAGGGGGCGGAGCAACGGTTTGCGATGCCAAGAATACAGAATTAAATTCCTGCTGTGGCCAACCCCCTTGGGCTTCCAAACTCACTTTAACCTTTTAATTTACTCTTTTGTTGTTTGCTTATAAATACATCCATTCTGGCATATCTGCCGAGTTAGCCCAGCATTACGTTGGGTTAGCTGACTGTCTGAAGAGACACACAGCCCCACAACGCCAACAGAAAATCCAACCCCCCCCCCCCCCCCCCCCCCCCCATTTCTTTAGGGATGTTGAGACCAGGGCCAGGCGGTTCACCGCGGCTAATTGTCGTACCTTTAATAGTCCTGAACTGGATAGGGTCGGACAGGGGGCCAACCCCTTTGGCGTTCTTAGCCTGTATCCTGAAGTAGTAGACAGTGTCCAGGTTGAGGTCCATCACCTGGTGAGTCAGACGGTCCCCACTAATGGACTCCATCACCCAGTCGTCTATAGGCATGTTTTTATCCAGCGTGTAGTAAAGGATGTAGCCTGGTAAATCGGGAAAACAGCACATAATGTAGCCTGGCAGAGCAGAATAACACTGATTTACCCCATAACCTGATATTCTATGAGCACATTGGGGAACAGGATGTAGCCTGGCGGAGGACAGAAACAACACAGATGCACAACGGCAGTCCTAGTTAACATTAGCAGTCATCAGGATCACACATGGAGACCAACATACAACATGAAAAGACTAACATTCAACATGAAAAGAGGAGAAATGAGGGCTGGAGATGGAAGAAAGAAATCTGTCTTAGTGCCCTTGAACAAGGCACTTAACCACAATTGCTCCTGTAACTAAGATTGTCTGATAAAAATGGAAAATGGAAATGGCTGGAGGAAAATGGAAATGAGTAAGGAGAGGTTAGGAGAGAGAAAATGGAATGGGAGGGGGGAGGGGAGAGTCAAGGGAAGAAGAGGTAAGGTATGGGAGTGCTTAGTGTCCAGGCGTCTAGTAAAGCAAAACATTTAGCTTTAAAAAGATAACATCTCTCTAGAAAAGGCAGTCCTCACCCATGATTCGTCCATTAGCCTCCATGGGGGGCTGCCAGCTGATGAGGATGGCTCTGGGTCTTCCCTCTCGACTGATGACGGTCAGGTCTTTGGGGGAGGAGCTGGGAGCTGTCAGCCAATCAGATGAGGAGAGAGAGAGGAAACAAGACATGTTGACAAATCAGGGGAGAAGAAGTAGAGGTCAGAGGCCAAGGTTCCACCACCGCTCACTAACAGTTCTTAATTAATCAATCTAATGTATTTATAAAGCCCTTTTTACATCAGCAGTTGTCACAAAGTGCTTTTACAAAACACCCAGCCTGAAACCCCAAGGAGCAAACAATAGTGTTGAATTTCAATGATTAGAAAAACTCCCTAAGAAGACCGAAATTTAGGAAGAAACCTGAGAGGAAACAGGCTCAGACGGGTGACCAGTCATCTTCTGGCTGTGCCAGGTGAATATTTTAAGAGTTAAACTACACTACCAATAATCCTGGGGTAAAAATAAACTACCATTAACTCCAGGGTAAAAAATAGCAAAATCTGAATGTTGGAACTCCACTTAGGTGTTTCTTTTCCCTGACACACAACACAAACTGGATGGTCTCTAATGGGCTGAAACAAAAGGATTAGAAATGATGCAGGAAATATTTCATGATGTTTCAAGAACTGCAACAATCTATCCTCAAAAAGAAAAGGAAACAAGAAAAACAGTCTATTGTTGGCCTCACAAAAGGAATCCCCATCTAAAGGAATTCCTAAACACATTGAAAGACAGAAAACCCACACTACATGTTCAGCTAGATTAAATATCAAACTCCTTCTAAAGTGGCACAACAGGACCGTTTAGTTGTTTCTATTCAGTGAACGACTAACCATGTCTTGTCTAAGATCAAACCAAGCACATGTTTCTGTGTGTTTGACTTATTTCTCCCTGAGACGAGCAATCACTAACGGACATAGTTCAAACCAGTCTCAGGAACCATGAGCTGAATCCAAAATGGCATCCAATTCACTACACGCTACACTATTTCCCAACTCGTCCAAAGCAGTGAACTATATTAGAAATCTTATACAGCCGTAGTTTCTAGAATGCCACTTGGGACACGCCGTAGTCACCTAACAACATCAGCAGCAAACACCGTCCAAACCAAACCGCCATCAGGACTCCTGTGTTGTTCTCGGTAATTGTGATAGATTACCTGAGGGAGAACAAGGGTCAGTGTTTATCAGAGCTTGAGAACATTCCCCCTGGTGGAGTCTGCCTGGCGACAGAGCTGATTAAGAGCTGCTGGTGATCCCGACCAGATCAGGTCATTAACATGCTGTTCTTAATTAACAAAGAGAGCTAAGAGGTCGCGTACAAGCTAGCATGGGGTGCGTTCCAATTACCACTCTTTTTTGCTAATACACTAGCTTGGACCAGTGCTAATTGGGGCTCTGGTACAATGTAGTGCACTAGGTAGGGAGTAGTGTGCTGATTTGTACACTAGAATGGCTTTACTAGTCTACAAGGAGGGAACAACAGTTTCAGTAAACAATTTTCAACATCAAAGAGCCTCAGAGGAGATTAAGAGCCGGCCACAGTTAAGAGTTGGCTGTAGCAAGACGCAGCTACAACTGAACGTCAGCGTCTTCATTACCAGACAGAGACTGTAAGATCTCAGCCGCTTGGCTTCTATAGGAGCCTTAACAGGCAACCCAGCGGTGTTGTGGATGGCTATAGAACAAGGGCTTCTCCCCCTGTAAACAATAGCTTACATCACAGAGCAGGACAGAGATTCTGGAATGTTGCTGGAATGAACGAACGCCTGCAACTGAATGTCAATGTATTCTAAAAAAGAATCGGTTTGCTGAATGGATCGAGAGCACACACTGGACAATCATGAGAACAATTGCCGCATAGTTCCAGAGAATGAATATCATTAAGGGGAACGGGTGAGAGGAGGTGAAGGGAACGAAAGAGAACAAGACCCTGAGAGAGGGGGAGAGAGAGAGGGAGGGAGGCAGGGAGAAAGGATGGGGGAGAACTAGAGCGTCAGATGCTGATATGCAGTGAGACAGGGAAACAGACAGAGAGGAAAAGACTGATAGGAAGAGACAGAGAGAGGAAGACAGAACGGGGGAGAGTGAGAGAGAAAGGTAAAGAGGAAAAGGGAGCCCTAAGTGGATGGAGAAAAAGACAGACAAAGAGGTCAGAACTCACCTGCTTCGTAGGTGGTGGCGTGTGCTGTCATACTCCACGTGCTGGACTTGCGACCCTTGGTTACCATGACGGCGAACTCATACATGGTGTTAGGCTTGAGGCCGGTTACGGTGTGGCTCAGAGCGGTGGTGTCAGCCGACTACAGGAGGCAACGTAACACCCCCCCCCCCAAAAATAAAACACATTCGGTCAGAGTGTAATTTCGGACGCAGCCCTGGGTGATGTTTCAGGAAGCATGCACACCGTCTCATCTAAGACCTTCCTGGTTTTCACTCAAAATAGATATAATCTGGAATGTGTTTGAGAGAAAAAAAAAATTTGCAATCATGGCAGCTGTAACGACAGACCACCGCAGCAAGTTGGGTCCATATTGTTCAGGTGAAGCAATGAGGGTTGAAATGAAGCAGTATAGCCAACTGAATTTAGATGTAGCTCTGTCATCCCACACAGGTAACAACAAGAAAAATAACAGCTTTCACAAAAACAGGATAAGGCAAAACCAAAAGAAGACAACAAACCCTACTGCCGCGAGAAACAAATCAAACAACAGTTGTGCCTCTGGGCTCACAGATTACCGTACTTACACAAACACACACACACACACACAGACCAAAAGTATGTATATCCCCTGGGTGTGCATTTTACGGATTTGGACACGAATATCTGAGCAAAATTTCAAACACATTCATCGAACTCAATTTAATAACTCACACAGAAAAATTACTTTGAAACCACTTATGTAATTAAAATGAACAGAAATGGAATTTTACTTATACTTTATTTATTGAATGGCCAAGTCAAAGCCCATATCTCAATCCAATCATAATGCTTTTGGGAAGAAAACCCTCAAATATGACACAGAGAAGAGTGGGCAGAAATGCTCCCCAGTCGATGTAAGTGAATAACAACCGGTTACAAGAAAAAACATCATGAAGTTATTTCAGTTATTTCCTTGGTTAAATTAGTTTACCTTTATCTGTCAATAAGCACTTTTCTCACATGACTGAACACACACACCTTACCCTCCCCCCACATGCACACACACACACACACACACACACACACACCTTACCCTCCCCCCATATGCACACACACACCTTACCCTCCCCCACACACACACACACACACCTTACCCTCCCCCCACATGCACACACACACACACACACACACCTTACCCTCCCCCCACATGCACACACACACACCTTACCCTCCCCCCACATGCACACACACACACACACACACACCTTACCCTCCCCCCATATGCACACACACACCTTACCCTCCCCCACACACACACACACACCTTACCCTCCCCCCACATGCACACACACACACACACACCTTACCCTCCCCCCACATGCACACACACACACACCTTACCCTCCCCCCACATACACACACACACCTTACCCTACCTTAAACTTTCCGCTAGTAGAGTAGCTGGTTTTCCACTTGACTGAGTAGTACCGGACCTCAGCGGTCTTCTGGTTCTTGGTCATGGAGTTGTCAGCCCAGCTGACCCTGACGGAGTCCGGGGACAGAGCCACAGCCTGCACACCTACGGGGGGGATCATGGGGGTGGACGTATCTGGCAGGGGAGTAGGGAATTTATCAAACAGATGGAAAAGGTCGTCGTCTGATGGGTCAATGGGGTCTGGATTTGGATTAATTCCCAGAAGACACATGGCATGTTAAGGTTGGGCAAAGGTAAAGATGGATGGAGTCCCGTGCAACAATGGACCACCGCGAAGAAGGAATTGGATAGGAGTGAGCATGCAGTCAAGTGAATGAATGAATGAATGAATGAATGAGGAGTGGAAAGAAAGGCAATGAAAGTGACAAACAAAGAGAGGAAGAGAGAGGAAAAGACAGAGTAAGGAAAAAGCCACACAGTTGTACTAACAGGCACAGAACTAACTACATAGCTTAACTACAAAACAAGTATTAACTACCAGTTGTAACTACAGCCACGCCTAAAAAGAGCAAAAAGAAAGCAGGTAGTTTGTTAAAAAGCATATAGCTAACTATTATGACACAGCAACTAGTAGAAACAGTGACTAAGCTATTAGGAAACAGTAACCCACAAACCAGCTATTTGGACACAGTGACTAGCTAACACGCTATTTGGACACAGTGACTAGCTAACAAGCTATTTGGACACAGTGACTAGCTAACACGCTATTTGGACACAGTGACTAGCTAACACGCTATTTGGACACAGTGACTAGCTAACACGCTATTTGGACACAGTGACTAGCTAACACGCTATTTGGACACAGTGACTAGCTAACACGCTATTTGGACACAGTGACTAGCTAACAAGCTATTTGGTCAATGTGACTAGCTAACCAGCCAACCCTTCCCTTAAGGCCTATAAAAAGCCTATCTGCATTAAGTATTACCAGTGTCCAAAGAGCACAAATAGACAGACATTAACAGGCTAAATCTTCACAGTGTTGTCTGCCAACAGAGACACATTTCACAGAGCAAAACACCACATAAACACCATATAAGTGGGCCAGATGTCAAATGGCGTCACTGGTCAAACGCAGCCCTCACCACCCATCAGCATACTGATGAAAACCTAAAAACAAAACCCACAAAAAATCTCTCCAATAGCATAATGTGGAAAAACGTTGCAGTCTCCGTTGAATAAGTGGCTAAGCGTGGCGCTGTGAGGTGTAGGGAGATGTTTGCACACTGATGTCTGAGAGACAGAGAATTAAATGGCAGACAGAGGCATGGGAATATATTCCCCTCTTGCTGCAGTGTTCATTGGTCAGCCTTTAACAAGGCGTTTTAATGCGTCTCGTAAAGATGTGGCCCTGCATTAAATGATGAATATCTCGGTGCACCAGCAGCTATTCAGACAGGCAGCTATAGGCGCTGGCTGGTTTTCCATCAAGCTCTATTTTCTGACAGAGAGAAAGTGAGAGAGAGAGAGAGAGAGAGAGAGAGTGTGGCGGAGCGAACGATGGGATTAGAATGTAATAGTACTGATTTAAATTCCCTCAGCTATCAGGTAGTGTGTGTTAGCAGACCTGCGTGTGTTACACACTATGTGTGTGTGTGTGTTAGAAGATGTGAGCGAGTGTGTGCCTCTTCCTCTCAGACACTAGACAGTGTGTGACCTTGCGGTGAGTCAGGCAAAATACTGCGGGACACTCTGTCTGTGGATGAAAGACAAGCGGAGCCCTGAAGATCCTATTATATTACACATCCTCTCATTTTTAATTCTATGGGTGTCGCTAACATGTCCGTCCTCCTCCTCCCTGACAAGGTTGTGTCCATAGAAATAGGAGGATGTTCCATTCAGCCTGAGCAGAACGAGTGGTGCGCCAACATGGGCAAGGATGAACGGCTAAAAATACCTGCCGGTTAAGCCGACAGGTGATGATGACTGTGCAGAAGCACTTTTCCGACAGGCCTCCTCGTTGTTCACTTTGGCTACGCTGACCTCAGGAGAAAGGAAACCAAATTACAACGGCCGAACTGTGGCCCGTGGTCCATACACCAGCTGCTGTTCCCATTGGCCCGTGGTCCATACAGCAGCTGCTGTTCCCATTGGCCCGTGGTCCATACGCCAGCTGCTGTTCCCATTGGCCCGTGCGTGTTGCCCTCTAATTGGCCGACGTGTCCATAATCCCAATTTGGCCGTGAAATTAGACGGCAATTTTCTGGGTGGGGATGCGCCGCGCCAGCCGTCCGTCATGGCATGACCCCGCAGAGAGATGCCGTAATGGATGTGGGTCAAATCAGCGGCCAGTTCCCCTGCTTCAGCTATACGGCGTCTTTTACCCAGAATGCAACAGTGGTGGCAAAATTCATCATGTCCCACACCGTGTTTTTCGTACATTGGAAAATTGTCTCATCGCTTTTAGCAAACCTTCACTTGTAAAAATGTTTGAATAAAACATAAGTGAAATGTTAATTTGTTTAGCCTTGTTTGGTCCTACACGGTACGAACATAGCAGACTGTGTTTTGATGTGGATGTGTAGAAATATACCCACTGCTTAAAGCTGCCCGTCTCTTGATGTACATAACATGTGGCACGTTTGATCTGATGTGAAAATAAACCCAGGCTGTTTAGAGAGTCCCACATCTGTGTGAACATCAAGAGAACGCGTTGACAGTGTAGTCAGGTGAGTTGTATCTGCCAGGCAACGAAAAGCTGTGATCAGCTGGCTCTCTCACTGTACTCTCCCTCCTCCGCACGCGTGCGGCTAGCTTAGCGATGTACATACCCGTTATGGATCGGGTGACGGCGCTCTCGTACAAAGGGACACCCTCTCCTGCGTTGTTGAACGCTTTCAGGGAGATCACATAGTGGGAGCTGGGCTCTGTGGGGAGAGAGATGGGAATGCAGTTGGGTGATCAATATATAAATACATTCATGAGTCCATCAATCAACCAAGTAAACTATACATCCATCAGTCAAGCAATAATCAATACATTCATTAATCTGTCAATCAACACAGTAATCCATTAATCAATCGATGAATGTTCTGTAACAGACTTTACTTTAGAAACAACTATTCTAAACGTGCAGTTCCCTTAAACGACTGTTGGTGTCATTATCAAAGATCGGCGAACAAGGCCAATAAAATATGTTTTTCAGAATAATGTGCATTGCTTGATTAAGATTTCTTGTTTAAACAGTCTGACCTCAATTCAACTTTGTTTATCTTCAGATTTGAAGCTCATTCAAAACAATATTGATTTTCATAGCTTTATTTTACACATCTTCCAACAAGGCAGCCAATAATTCTGGAGGGCACTCTCACTAAAATTAAGACACAAACATTGCACAACAGACATAGCATAACAGTTGTAACAGATGTAGCGTAACAGACATAGCGTAACTTTATGGTAGAAAGATCTCCAACATTGTCATTACAACATTCGAATAGATTACATTGATTACATAGATTACATTGATATTAAACCCAACCCTGAGATTAATCTAATCAACACTGTATTCAGGATGTTTGTGTGGTCTTGGCTAGATTAATGTTCAGGTCAGTAACCACAAGCTACTTAACATCCCTTTGTAACACAATATACGGCTGTAATTGTATATATCTTTGAACACAGTGTGTTTCTCTAGCAGAGGAGCCGATGGGTGGTACCGAGGCACACCACAGAATAATCCTGGTCTATTTCAATAGGTTGGTAACAGTGAGCAGACCTGGGGACAGCTGCTGGAGTGACCCAGCATTTTGTCCTCACGGCCGCCTCTCTTGGCTTTATACTGTAAAGCTGTCAATCCACAGGAAAGCCATGGTCCTTGAGTTGGAAACAGTGTTACACCAAACCACACAGAGAGCCAAAGAAAGAAAGAGAGATGGAGAGAAAAGGAGAGAGAAAGAGAGAGACAGACTCGCGTAACCTCAGTGGGTCGACTCTCTCACAGCACAGCAGGGCACCAGGACTTTGAAGTTGCTCTAGTTTCTGCAACGCTTACATCAGAACTGGGACTGAACTGGCAAGTTTTCTCCACATACAAACCCAGTGTAATAGTGACAGAGAAAATTAAAGGCAGGACACATTGATTTACTTTGTCACTCAAACTTTTACTTGCAAACCAGGGAGTACAATGGGATGGCTCAAATGGCAGATTGCTGATCACTGAAACGTTATGTATTACAGGTATTGGAGTAAATCGACTGCCAGCCTTTACATCCAGGCATTGGTATCCATGGGGCTGTACTCATGTGGGGACTCTAGTTCTTTACGTTAGCTCCTGTCACTCCTGACGACCCCTGAACTCTGAAGCCCTGTGCATAAGAATGGGAGGCCGGTGAGCATGACCCCAGAGCAGGGTGAGAGACAGATCAGAAGGCAGAGAAAGAGAGAGACAGATCAGAAGGCAGAGAAAGAGAGAGACAGATCAGAAGGCAGAGAAAGAGAGAGACAGATCAGAAGGCAGAGAAAGAGAGAGACAGATCTGAAGGCAGAGAAAGAGAGAGACAGATCGAGGAGTAGAGAAAGACAGATCGAGAGGTGGAGAGACAGACAGTGTCAGTTCATGTGTGTGTGTTTGTGTGTGTGCATGCGTGTTGTGTGTGTGAGTGTGTGTGCATGCGTGTAGTGTGTGTGTGTGTGTGTGTCTGTGTGTGTGTTTGTGTGTGTGTGTATGTAGCTACAGGGAGAAGAACGTGTAAAAGCTGGCCGACTGATTGATTGTTGTAGATGGACAGACTGACCAACCTGTAAGCCCATCTTCCTATCCTGAGGTTCTGTCTGTCTGAGTCCAAACGGACACACCGCTCAATATTGAAACCATGGAAACTGACTAGTGGTTGTGGGGTGGACACCATGTTAAATATTGATGGAGCACTGGCCCATTTGTCAGAGCAGGTTAGTTGTTAAGACACTGAGCAGAGGGCAGCGATAACCAACATCTGTACTGACAAACAACACTGAACGTTCCACATCACTTTCATTTGTACAATGGCAACTTCGTCTCTCAATATCTTCATCAGAGTTGACGGGCTGATGATCTTCTGCTTTGTGGATGTGTGTCTGTGTGTTTGCGTGTGTTTTTGAGTGTCTCCGTGTGTGTGTTAGAGGAACAAGGATTGCTGAACCAACACCTCAGTTACCACATGTTTTGCGCTTGAATTGCTTTCCCTGATACGACAAACCCATGCATATACAGTATCTCACAAAAGTGAGAACACGCGACACATTTTTGTAAATGTTTGAGTATATCTTTTCATGTGACATCACTGAAGAAATGACACTTTGCTGCAATGTAAAGTAGTGAGGGTACAGCTTGTATAACAGTGTAAATTTGCTGTCCCCTCAAAATAACTCAACACACAGCCATGAATGCCAACTTGTACTGTGACATACTGAAGCAGAGCCCCTAGACAACCACTGCCTTGTTAAAGAAGCTGAGGGTAAAGGTGATGGACTGGCCAAGCATGTCTCCAGACCTACACCCAATTGAGCATCGGTGGGGTATCCTCTAACGGAAGGTGGAGGAGCACAAGGTCTCTAACATCCACCAGCTCTGTGATGTCATCATGGAGGAGTGGGTGAGGACTCCAGTGGCAACCTGTGAAGCTCTGGTGAACTCCATGCTCAAGAGGGTTAAGGCAGTGCTGGAAAATTATGGTGGCCACACAAAATATTAACACTTTGGGACCAATCTGGACATTTTCACTTAGGGGTGTACTCACTTTTGTTGCCAGTGGTTTACACATTAATGGCTGTGTGTTGTGTTATTTTGAGGGGACAGCAAATGTACACTGTTATACTAGCTGTACACTCACTACTTTACATTGTAGCAAAGTGTCATTTCTTCAGTGTTGTCACGTTAAAAGATATACTCAAATATTTACAAAAATGTGAGTGGTGTACTCACTTTTTGAGATACTGTATGATCATATGGGGAATAATGTGTGCAGCACAGTTCTGCACGTGTAGCGAACTTGAACACTGATTTCCAGTCATTATAGATCTACTGTATAATCGAACTGTAAGGTGCCCTAACTGCAAATAAAAATCACAGCTATTTGTTATTGTCTCTTCTCTCATGCAAATGGTTGGTGCTTTTTTCAAAATGAAATTTCCACTTCAAGCGTTTTCTTGTTATGCTCCTGTTAAACAGTGGATTATAATTAAATGCTGTTTTTAAAACAGAATTAATGAGCATTACCAGAATACATGGATGGCATATCAATAAATAGAATTTGGTTTTAAAGAATTAGAACCTGTCTTTATAATTAATGGAATCATTCAAAATGGATGGTCAGTATTAAAAAAACGATCAAACAATCATTGTAGATCATCTAATCTAGTTAATTAACGTCAATATAAGGATTCCTTCGACAGAACTTTTTCTATCAATTAAATAATATAGTTTATGACTACCAGCAACTCAAGACAGCCTGTTCTGGAAGCACAGAAAAGTTAACAGACATTTTAACTCTTAGAATATCAGAAGTCCCTAGCTCATCTCTTCAACTCCTTGGCAGGAGAAGGATTATGTTGACCGAATGCTTGCGGTTTTGTCATCAACATGAATCCAATGAAGTAACAACTGATAAAGTCTTCCATGTCTGATTTCGCAGATATGCTACAACATATAGTACTTAATATGGAGCCCAGTGGTCTCTAGCTGAGGAGCCTGGGTCATAATCCATGGATGAGGATGATCGCCTGTCCTTCAGACTGAGATGGAGGACCTGTTGCCAGGCCACAGAGAGGTCAGGCAGCTCTCTAAGGAATAGTGAATAAATTGAAACTCATGCATGATGACATTCTAATCTCGGCCAGCTCTACAGAGGATTCTAGTGCAGTGTGACATCCACATTCATGCATAATAAATAGGCAGCATTTGCTGATGGATTATCCAGCCAGACTGCATTAATTAGGCATTGAACACGTGCAGTAGAACTGTTTAACCACTGTTATATTTATATCCTGTGGTGAAGACATCCACCACTTCTCCAGCCAGTCAGACTGACGACAGCCTTAACCAGTACTATTATCTTTTGACTGGGCTACTGGGGAAGCCTACATTTGATGAGAGGAGACATTCTGCTTCTCTCAGGGCCTAAAAAAATCAATCTCAGTAAAGATTCTCTGTTGAGCTTGATTTTTTAGACCAGGGTTTGACTTAATCAGAGCCCGTAAAACTGTCCAGTAAAGATTTTTAGCACACCATTTATAATAGTATTTTAATGCCGGATGTAACATGGATGTGAAATGGATGTGACATGGATGTAACAATTGGGCCACCGAGTACATAAATAACATGGAGCAATTTTGTTTCGCAACCACTGTCTGAAATCAGACATCCACTGTGTAGTTCATCTCTGACTGCCTTAGTACTGAACCCAGCCAGCTCGTCCATCATGATGTCTACGATTAACCACTGGATCTAGATTAATACCCCTCCTCTGAGATGCCCGGTGAAACATTAAGAGAACTAAACAACGTGACTTACTGCTGCCGTAGAGAATAGAAAATACAACCTTCTATTGGCTAATTTGTATGCAAAGGAACTGAAATGAGACGAGATATCAGGCAGTGGATTTGTTCTGACCTTTATCAAGTCGAAGCACCCAGGTTCACAAGGGATTCTTTTTTAGTTGGGTGCTTTTTGTTCAGCTGTAATGGTGATGGGATGTACTCCCCAGTGGGGCAGAGGTGAAAAGGCAGTGTTCAGTCTCGTTGACATTATGCAGTAAATATAGCGTTTCACCCTTTGGACTGGTTATAGTTGGTAACAGTGGGACCGTCCAGACGGAAGGAGAGGGAGACAGAGAGTTGGGGCAGAGTTGGGATTCATCTCCCTGTCACCAGTGGTGGTTTCACTTGCCTAACACCAAACACTCACCTTCTAAGCACTGAACATTCACCTGCCAAGCACCAAACACTCACCTTCTAAGCACTGAACATTCACCTGCCAAGCACCAAACACTCACCTTCTAAGCACCAAACACTCACCTTCTAAGCACAAAACACTCACCTTCTAAGCACCAAACACTCACCTGCCAAGCACCAAACACTCACCTGCCAAGCACCAAACACTCACCTGCCAAGCACCAAACACTCACCTTCTAAGCACCAAACACTCACCTGCCAAGCACCAAAAACTCATTTGCCAAGCACCAAACACTCATTTGCCGAGCACCAAACACTCACCTGCCAAGCACCAAGCATTCAACTGTGAATGTGTGTGTTTCAGACTCAACAGAACTACAACCAGAACAGACTTCGGGTTCAATCAGGCGATGGGGAAGAACTCACCAAGATTTTCAATGGAGTAGTATCTCTGCTTGTTGTCCACCCTGACCGTCTCAGCGTAAGGACTTCCTACTCCGTAGCCAATGATGTAGCCCCGTACCAGGATGTTGGGGTTGAGGGGCGGGGTCCAACTCATGATGATGCTATTGGGCAGCGGGCGAACGTGGAGGGAACTCGGCTGGTTCGGGACTTGGCTCTCTGCAGAAATTGAAAATGGAAGGAAAATATTTAGAAACTGAAACTGAATCTTTTACTGGTCTTTGATTACCCACTTGTGTGACACTGAATTATGTTTTTAAAATTGCATGCACAGACCTCACAAGTAGTGTATGGGCTCAGCCAAAACCTTAAAGCAATATGCTTCAAAACATCTCCACACAAAATGGTAAATATAATTTTTTCAGTGGGTCTGCAGAAAACATTAATTTAAAATTTTTTGCTAATCCACATATGTTCTTCAAAAGAAAAGAGACACCTTTTTGTGTTTTACAGCTCAAGTGAGAAACAATTTGATGTTCTGTAGAAGGCGTGTCATTGACTTGGTTGTTAAGGCACCGCTTAGAAATTAGTTGTACACAGGTTTACATTCCTGGAAATCGTGGAAATTAGTAAGCATTTTAAGGTTTTGATGGGGGTTACTACAGCCCTGATTAACATGAAATGGCTGTAGAGTTTGTTGTGGTGACGCTGTGAAACAGTCTGTACTCACACAGACAACTAAGCCAGCCAAAGAAACCATCTGGGTGCTGAAACAATGCTAAAAGTATGTGGGAAATCAGGTCAAACATGGATAAAAACACAGCAATTCAAGCCCTGTGTGAGCATATAATGGTTCATGTCTTAACCCATTATCTGCCGGAGCGCCATTCTGAGGTTAGTATCCGTTTATTGAGTAATAATCCATTAGAATTGCATTAGGTTTCTTTGTCATCCTGTAAATGCATCCGCCTGATTGATCCTTTCCTTATCTCCCTGCACTTCCTCATGAATTACCTCCTTTTTAAATCTCCTCCCTAATTGCCTGGCTGCCACAGTTTGTTCTGCTCTTGCTATGTATAATTTATACGAGAAACAAACTTATTTTAAGTTTCGCCAGACAGAGTGAGATCCCGTGTCCCGATTGGCACCCTACTCCTACAGTACGTACTACACCCTGATCACAGCAGTAAGGGGGCTCTACGCAGACGGTTTGGGACGGGCCCAGTGAGGGTGCTGCTGGGATATGTCACTGTGTTTTTGTTTAGAGGTAGCAAGCTGCCAGTCAGGCAATCAAACATGGCCTCCAGACTGGAGGACTGGGAGTCGTTGCAAGCTGCTGCTGAACAGTTAGCGTGAAGCCAGTCCGTCCCACATGGATAGTCATTCTCTCTGGACATATCTCCCTCCTCATCCCCCTCTATCTACACATCTCTCCCTCCTCATCCCCCTCTATCTACACATCTCTCCCTCCTCATCCCCCTCTATCTATACATCTCTCCCTCCTCATCCCCCTCTATCTACACATCTCTCCCTCCTCATCCCCCTCTATCTACACATCTCTCCCTCCTCATCCCCCTCTATCTACACATCTCTCCCTCCTCATCCCCCTCTATCTACACATCTCTCCCTCCTCATCCCTCTCTATCTACACATCTCTCCCTCCTCATCCCCCTCTATCTACACATCTCTCCCTCCTCATCCCCCTCTATCTATACATCTCTCCCTCCTCATCCCCCTCTATCTACACATCTCTCCCTCCTCATCCCCCTCTATCTACACATCTCTCCCTCCTCATCCCCCTCTATCTACACATCTCTCCCTCCTCATCCCCCTCTATCTACACATCTCTCCCTCCTCATCCCCCTCTATCTACACATCTCTCCCTCCTCATCCCCCTCTATCTACACATCTCTCTCTCCTCATCCCCCTCTATCTACACATCTCTCCCTCCTCATCCCCCTCTATCTACACATCTCTCTCTCCTCATCGCCCTCTATCTACATATCTCTCTCTCCTCATCCCCCTCTATCTACATATCTCTCTTTCCTCATCCCCCTCTATTCTACACATCTCTCTCTCCTCATCCCCCTCCATCTACACATCTCTCTCTCCTCATCCCCCTCTATCTACACATCTCTCCCTCCTCATCCCCCTCTATCTACACATCTCTCTCTCCTCATCGCCCTCTATCTACATATCTCTCTCTCCTCATCCCCCTCTATCTACATATCTCTCTCTCCTCATCCCCCTCTATCTACATATCTCTCTTTCCTCATCCCCCTCTATTCTACACATCTCTCTCTCCTCATCCCCCTCCATCTACACATCTCTCTCTCCTCATCCCCCTCTATCTACACATCTCTCCTCATCCCCCTCTATCTACACATCTCTCCCTCCTCATCCCCCTCTATCTACACATCTCTCCCTCCTCATCCCCCTCTATCTACACATCTCTCCCTCCTCATCTCCCTCTATCTACACATCTCTCCCTCCTCATCCCCCTCTATCTACACATCTCTCTCCTCATCCCCCTCTATTCTACATATCTCTCTCTCCTCATCCCCCTCTCTCTACACATCTCTCTCTCCTCATCCCCCTCTATCTACATATCTCTCTCTCCTTATCCCCCTCTATTCTACACATCTCTCTCTCCTCATCCCCCTCTATCTACACATCTCTCTCCTCATCCCCCTCTATTCTATATATCTCTCCCTCCTCATCCCCCTCTCTCTACACATCTCTCTCTCCTCATCCCCCTCTATCTACACATCTCTCTCTCCTCATCCCCCTCTATCTACACATCTCTCTCTCCTCATCCCCCTCTATCTACACATCTCTCTCTCCTCATCCCCCTCTATCTACACATCTCTCTTTCCTCATCCCCCTCTATTCTACACATCTCTCTCTCCTCATCCCCCTCTATCTACACATCTCTCCTCATCCCCCTCTATCTACATATCTCTCTTTCCTCATCCCCCTCTATTCTACACATCTCTCTCTCCTCATCGCCCTCTATCTACATATCTCTCTCTCCTCATCCCCCTCTATCTACATATCTCTCTTTCCTCATCCCCCTCTATTCTACACATCTCTCTCTCCTCATCCCCCTCCATCTACACATCTCTCTCTCCTCATCCCCCTCTATCTACACATCTCTCCTCATCCCCCTCTATCTACATATCTCTCTTTCCTCATCCCCCTCTATTCTACACATCTCTCTCTCCTCATCCACCTCTATCTACACATCTCTCTCCTCATCCCCCTCTCTCTGCACATCTCTCTCTCCTCATCCCCCTCTCTTTGCACATCTCTCTGCATCTCTCCATCTTCATCTCTTCCCCATGTCTCTCTTTTTCTATCTGTCTGCCCCCCCACACCCTGTCCCTCTCTCTCCCCCATTCTCTCTGTCCTGAACAAACTGCCCTTGGAGCTTGGCGGATGCCTACACAGCATGTTAGTATGATGATCAATCTGTCAAACTGCATATAAACACATTTGGTCTCACTCACCAGTATAAATATTTAAATACCTCGCAGACACAGAGCCTAGAATAAAGACGCGGACAGGTCTGAATGCAGTAATTTAACCTCAGGGAATAAAGACAGAGAGGGGCATCAAAAACGTATTCCCTAACAAAGTGCCCTATTTCTCACCAGGTCCCATGGGGCCAAAGTAGGGCACTATATGGGGAGTAGGGCGTCACTTGGGAAGACACACACTGATGTTTGAATAGAATGTTTGTTGTCTCACCATCAAGGTCGTTTTCTGGCGTCTCCGCGGTGAACCACTCGCTGGCTGGGCCCGTACCGTTGGCTGTCATGGCTGCCACCTGGAAGCTGTACTGACTGCCTTTCTCCAGGCCTGGAGAGAGTCCAACGGAAACAGGGAAACACGTCAGAACGATGTCAGGAAGTTGTTAAACATGGACAACCTTCAGCTGAGAGAGTATGTCCCTGAACCATGTACTGCCCGCCTTTCTACAGAGCTGCCAAAGAGAAACACAACAACATGAATATATCATACACAGCTGTACGGACCGCCGGTGTCTAGACCTGAGAAAAGACACGGAAACATGATGGAAACACAAAGATTCTGAACACAATACCCATCAAATGTCCTCGAAGCCTTTCTCTAGGCCTGAAGGCAGCTGGAAACAATCACATCACAGACACGTTAAACACACCATACGCCCCTCAACGCTTGTGTGGCTGAGCACTAACAGCCGACAAAAAACATCCAGTAGAAAAGCCTTCCTTTTCCACCTTGATACATGTCCTCAGACCCATTTCTGAGTCTTTGTTCCCAGTACCACGACTAACTAGCTATTACTTTAAGGGCTGATTTCTGTCAGTGTGTCACAGAAGAAATCTGAAGGGAGTTCGGGACCATATCCTGCTAAATTACATCTTCCACTTAAGAGACAGAACAGGTGTTGGTACAGTGTGACAAACAGACAGAGAGACCGACAGAGAGACAGACAGACAGACAGAGACAATCAGACAGAGAGACCGACAGAGAGACAGACAGACAGAGACAATCAGACAGAGAGACAGACAGGAAGACAGAGAGACAGACAGAGACAATCAGACAGAGAGACAGACAGGAAGACAGAGAGACCTACAGAGACAGAAAAACAGAGAGGTTTCCTTCCCAATGCCATCGTTGTGGTAAAAGACGGTGAGCTTTACAGGAAGCAGGCTGCTGTTTGGATACTTGGGCTGGGATTAGAACGACACACACGCTCGCCTGTGTGGAAGTAATCATCCTCTGAGACCGGGAAGCCATCTGAGATATTCATCATCGCAATAATGAAAAAGAATATCATTTTCATCCAAATTCAGCATTCTGATTGAAATAATACCTTGTGGCGGGGAAATGAACACCTAGCTGTGCATCTGTGTTGTGATGCGTCGAGCTTAGCCCACCCCCACACCCACCCCCACCCCCGCCCCCACCCCCACCCCCACCCCCCGCCCCTGAGGACAAATACTCCTGCATCTGTCTCTGCCACAGACTCAGGCACTCGCAAATTGAACTATTTGTTTTTTTTCTTCTTTCCATATGAATCTGCCATTAACGCAGCGCGCCAAATGCCTTTCTGCCTTTAGTTCACATCCACTGACCAGACCGGCCTACGCAACATGATGAAATAATGTACAGGAAAATATAAATCATTGATCAAACCATAAAGTATGCATGCAAAATAAACTGCAGTAAACCTCCGAGGTATTAAAATATGCAGTGAGTGTGTACAAGGTATCAAGAGAAAACAAATTAATTCTTACTTGATGCTTATATATTCATCTGTGTTATCGGGATAATAAATTATTCATGGCAAATTTCTGCAAATCCGATTCCCTGAGATTCTGTGATATTTAAATGGGAATGCTTTTCCCAGCTGGGACGCTGGGTGTGGAGCCTTGAGCGGCAGACCAGAACAAGGAACCAGAAACCTCACCTGTGAAGAGGTACCAAAAGTTGTTGGGTTCGATGGCCTCTTGGTCTCCTCGTCTGCCGGTCTTGCGGTGTCGGAGCTTATAGCCGGTGATGAACCCGTTCTGGCTGTTGGGCGGTGGGGGCTGCCAGCTTACTTTGATGCTCTGGAACATAACGTATAGTCAACATGTGCGACCCAAAGGGAAATGAACCCACAACAGCAGACTGCAGAATGGCCATGAAGGAAAGCTAAGCTGGACGTACATAGTTAGACATGACATCATGAAATGTCAATACCATGAGATCAAATGTCAACACCATAACATCACAGCCATAACGACCTCATCCAGTTCTTGCACACTAGAGCCATAATTACTGAGTTTGGCCATTGTGGTTTCTCTTTGAAAATTCCCAGATCGCCCCTTCCACCATCATGGCCTGACATTCCAGATTTAAGGGTTATGCTGTTTATTTCTGATCATTTACAAAACCTAGGAAGATGTCCAGTTACAGCAGATTTGTTGACAACACCACACGATATAGATTTAGACTCACATTATCCTGAATGCTAATGAATAGAAATGTCTGTTAATTTTGCTGCTCCGTTTAGCTAATTAAAAGTCATTTCATGGGTAATTGTGGGAGGTGTTCCCTGTTCTGACATCACCACTAAACGTGCTAACATGCCGTCCAATCTGAAACCTTGAACAACCCTCTTGACATGGGGGTACGCTGTCCACACAGGATATAACCTCAGATGAGCAGGAAAGTGCTAAAGCTACCAGCTACCAACTACACTGTAGATCGATGGAAAGGAGTTGATGTTAATCGCGTCAATACCGTAACATTGCATTTTCATCAACACTGAAACATTCCCACAGTGTCAACACCATAACACTACAGGCATGTCCTTATCATAACACCATAGTGTAAGACAGTGTTGGAGCACTGTGTCTATCTGAGCACTAGCCTGAGGACTACAAAACCTCACGAGACAGAAATCTGTCTAAGACATGCCGGTCTCATATACACGCTTAACAACGTGCTTATCTAAGGCAGACAGACGGAGCAGAAGCTTTTCACTGGAAACACAGAAGGCAAATTATCATGTAGCATTTTGGATGAGGGTTCCTATTAACTTGACAAATATGGCAAAAAATATTAAACACTGAAACACCATAGAGAGTGAGGAACATACATCTACACTACATCTAAAACAACAACAAATTAGATAGGCACTAATATCCCACACGTTTGGATAGCATCGCCAAGTCCAAAACAAGTTACTGAACCACACCAGCAGCAGAGACCCAACAGATTACATTAAAACACCGTGATTATCAGTTGGAAGCACTCAGAACAGCTCCAGAAACCAATTAAAGATTCCAGTTGCTCCATAATGGTAGTTAAGCTCTTCACTGATTCAGAGTTCTGTCCATCACACAGGCCGTCTCAAACAGCACCCTATTCCCTGCATAGTGAACTTCGTTTCACCAGGGCCAAAAGGAGGGCGCTAGAGAAGGGTTATGTAATTTTGGACGCACTGCCTGGTATCTAGTGCACTGAATGCATCTTCCTGTGTAAACCAGAAGAGAAACCGAGATGTCCTGACACCGACAGTTCACAGAAGGGTATCTGGACTGTAGACAGGGTGGTACCAACAGTGGCCATTAGGTCATTAGAATGTGCCAGACGATGAACATTTCCAGTAATTATAACATAAAGGAAAACCACCACCGGAAATTAAACAGAAAAGAAGGAAAATAAATTATTAAAACCAATTATGTGAAGAAAGTCATTTTACACATCTAAGGCACATGTTTGACACGGACGTCTGTAATCAAGCAGAACAAGGGAATTTCAGTAGCCGCTTAAGACGCGAGGAAAACACATGAATTGATTCAAATTGCCCGGCCCAAGTCAAGCTGACATGTGTTTGAATTAGTATAACAGATCAACAGCTGAACAATCAAACACAGCTCCCTCAGTGGAGTTCAAAGGTTAAAAATAACGACACAAAAGAAGAGAGGCATCAGATATGCAGATGTGTCGAAACAACTTTTCACATCGCTAACGCTTTCATCTTGTCGCGGGTCTTCTTTTAGCCCAAAGACACACACAGCACCGCTCTCATTAATTAACCTCTCAGAGGACTGACTCCCCAATGTCCCCCTGTTGCCTTCACAGTGCACCACTTCTCACTAGGACCATCGGAGGGTTTTGGTGAAAGCCAGTGTGCTTCATAGGGGACAGGGTGTCATTGGGGACGCAGGGGCTGCCTACTAAAGCCTAGATGAAGGCAGGAATGCTATCATATGTTTAACGACTGTCACAGTGACTCCAGTTATTGCCAGCTGCCTAGTCGTGTGCACAAGCACAGTGGGGCGGGCCCAGCCATCTGCGGGGCGCGGGGCCTGTTAACATGCTAATAAACCAATTAGGGTTTACACTACGGAGCGGCAGCCATCTTGGATCATATGTCGAAAATGGCACCCCAAGGGAGTTCCTTTGGCTTTCCGTGGCGAGGACTTCCTGAAAAAAAACCTCGATCGGTTTCATGTCCTGTCAGCTGTGGGGAGGAGCAGAGCGAAGCTGCCTTTGTTTTGTTTGTTTTTGGTCTTTAGTCGGGGCAGAATTGGTCCTGTCTGTGTTTCAATTTGCCTGTCTATGGCTGCCGTCCTGCCGTCCTGCCGTCCTGCCGTCCGCCCCTAACGTCCTTTCTCAGAGGGGAGGAAATGACGGTGAGAGGAATGAATCCTACATGGGACTAATAGAAATAATGTATTCATCTTCTACAGTGCTTTTCTCCTCAGAAAGAACCTCCACAGAAAGAATGTCAAAGCACTTTCAAATCCAAACGCAACACGACAAAATGAAACCAATATGGTGGGGTTTCTCTGTGCAGCCACGTTCAGCCAGAGATGAAGGTTTTTTTTTACTGTTGAGTGTTACGGTTTCGTCTGTGACATGAGAGTCCCATCTCTTCCCATCCATGCACAGTTCCACGTCTTATCAGACACGGTTTACAGACAGCCTCCCATCGGCATGAAGCCAGGCTCCGCCGCCCCCTCCTAGGGAATATTCATCCGCTTCCACCCTCGTGGGTACAGAGGAATCCATTAACATTTTCTGGCACCTGTTCCCCCCGTTCAGGCCATCATCTTAATTGATTACAACAGGCTTGATTGCTGCAAAGGGAGGCTAGTTGGAGCTGTGTGTGTCTCTCTCTGTGTGCTCTGGGTTTGGATGCCTCTGGAGGTTAGAACGGTGGCCATTAAGAGTCTGTCTCTCACTCACGCACACACACACACACACAGACACACACACACACAGACAGACGATCACACAGACACACACAAAGACACACACACAAACACATTGCAGCTATTAACATAGAAGCAGTAAGTGTCATTGATCCTTGTTGTAGCAGCACTATTAATTATTCCACCAGGAACAGAACAGGAACAGAACAGGAACAGCACAGGAACAGAACAGGAACAGAACAGGAGGAACTCTTTAGTGAGGATGTATACTGGCATTTGATAACGGCCCACTCCTGGGTGACTGCAGATGTTAAATAAGCCATTAGATTCACCACTCAGGGAATGTATAGTCATTTACACGTGCATATTAGTCTGGGTGTGTGATGAAACACGCTGATGATAGGATACAAAAATGGGTGCATTTCTGTATCAGTAACAACGAGAACACAGCGTTGTCAGTGGTGGACAGGCAGGCCAGATTCATCCTAATGAAGCAGACATCATTATGACCTACAGGGGGTTACAAGTACAAGTACTACAGGTGGTCACAAGTACAAGTACTACAGGTGGTCACAAGTACAAGTACTACAGGTGGTCACAAGTACAAGTACTACAGGTGGTCACAAGTACAAGTACTACAGGTGGTCACAAGTACAAGTACTACAGGTGGTCACAAGTGCACACTGACACAGCAGGAGTCAAACTGAAATCATTGTCATGTAAGAGAATGTATGGGGAATTCCTAACCATGAAGAAGAAGAATGAGAGGAGAGGCACTCACTTCTTGAATGACAACACTTCTGTATAAAAACTATTCTGTGAATACTGCAATGCAAGCAGTATTTAATTGAAGTGAGATCTGGGTGTGTGGAAGTCTGCATCCATACTTTATTAATCTGTACAGAGAAAATCCGCAGAGAAAATCCCCCTTAATACCTATTTGTATTCAAATCCAGTTGACCTTGAAAAGTGCTTGGCAACAAAGGCTTGGCCTCTTTTAAAACTTCACACAGACAGAGATTAATTTATTTATGGCGTGGTTAAGAGGTGAGGTGGAATAATAATAACAACATAAGAGCTCCTGAACTCAAGTATCATTAGTAAAAGTCTGTGATTTTTCAGTTAACAGATCGCTTTATTTTCACTGCCTGTATGAAGACCATACATTTTCACGACTTCTAAATCTGAACTGTGGTCAGTTAAGTAGCCAGCATTTTCATTACAACAGGTGGCGAATGCAACATTGAATACCGTGAAATGCACACACAATTACTAAACAAAGACACTACACAAAACAGGAGTACCTCAGAGGTTTAGGTCTCATCACGCCAAATGAGTTATTCATACTGTGTTGTAGCTGCTTGTCTTCTGCGTACAGACACGGATGCACACACCCAAGAACACACAAACACATACTTCTGCCTTCCTGGGATCCAAACAGTGAAGGCCACGACCCAGACAAAAGCCTATAGCCGGCGCGCGGCATGAGATGGAACCCTGGTGAGTCTGGTGGAGCTGTACAACATCCATCCTCTCAGGTGACAACTGCAGCCATGGAGGACACACAACAACACGGCTGTTCACGCAGGCAGATTCATTTTGGCTCCAGAAGAAATATTACAGTGGAGGTTTGTCTGTCCACGCAGAATCAGTCCGCCAGAAGCTACACACTCGCTCCACCTCTCCCTAACACACCCTCTTTTTCTATCGCAATTTGTGTCATTGTGTTGTTCACAGTTAGTTTGAGAAGATTTATTTGGCTGCAGCACAGCGACACAGTTTCACAGCTGTCTGACCACCCAGAGGGGATGAGATAGAACACTAGGGCTGCCGCGCAAATTATACCTTATATTACAAACTATAGCACAGGGTTCTGGTCAAATGTAGTGGACTATGTAGGGAATAGGGTGCCAATAAAGTCGTACTTCAAACCTGTTTAGGAAACAACAACAGTTGCTCATAGTTAGTTGGAGAGCAGAACAATTCACTCCATAACGGCTTCCACAATTAATCACTTTCTCTAATCTATTCTTTAAGCTTCAAAAGCCTTGGAGTGTTTCCTTACTGTGAGGTTGGAATGTAGCCTTCTACTGAGGTTCCATTAATGTTTGAATGGTGTCTTCTATTGAGGTTCTATTAACGTTGGAATGGTGTCTTCTATTGAGGTTCTATTAACATTGGAATGGCGCCTTCCACTGAGGTTCTTTTAACGTAGGAATGGTGTCTTCTATTGAGGTTCTATTAACATTGGAATGCTGTCTTCTATTGAGGTTTCATTAATGTATGAACTGTGCCTTCTATTGAGGTTCTGTTAAGGTTAGAATGATGTCTTCTGGAACAGAATTCCATAAGTAACTAATATTGAAGCAGCATTCAATAAGTAACTAATACTGAAGCAGTCTCAGTAGTAATTAATAAGTAACTAACACTAAAGCAGTATTGAATAAGCGACTAAAACCGGATCAATACTGAGGCAATTGTTTTTGTTTCATTATACACAACATTACTTAAGGACATGATTCTCTTTTCTATACTGTAACAAAAATGTGGTTTTCTTATCTTCAGTCACAACTTCTTGATGTCTTTTGTGCTGTTGCCATAATGGCCAAATGTGGATACTAATATATTCTGCTTTTAAAACTTAAATTGGCAAAGACAAAGTGTTTATACTCTCCATCTGATCATCTGTGGTAGATACAGGATGTCTGTTAAAGCGAGAGAAAGGTAGAAAAAGATTAATAAGATAAAATGATAAAGAGAGGAAGTGTGAGGTGAGAAACAACCGAGAGTGTAATTACAAGGTGACAAACTGCAGATGTTTTTCTCCAGAAACTTCCTGTCCTGTTCTCCATGAGTCACTGGTCATGTTAGTCAACCTGACTTTAAAAGTAATTTTAACAAGCCCGGAAAGGCTGTTGTTCGAGAGTCTGCTTACACTTTTATAAATACCTCCTGTGAAAAATAAAGATCACATTCATCTCTTAATCATTTCTTAAGCCATGTTACAATTTAACTTTAGCCTTAGCCAAGGGAGGGGGGGTTTATTGACAACCTTACTAAATATAATATATAATTTATCACTAGGTTTAAGTTTAACAGTGAGCGAGTGTTTCTTTTATGATACCACAGACTAGATATACAATTTCCTGTGATATAATCTGTGGTCAGCCTCACAGCTCTTCGAACCAGCACTGAAATCTAATTAATGAATTAGTGTATGTGCGTGTATGTGTGACTGTGATTGTGTGTCTGTGTGACTGTGTGTGGGTGACTGTGTGTGTGTGTGTGTCCATGTGTGACTGTGACTGTGCGTGTGTGTCTGTGCGTGTGTATGTGTGCATGTGTCTCTGTGTGTGTGCTCTGTTCCATAAATATACATAGCACTTAATAAAAAACGTAATCCCCTGTAGATGCTGGAGGAGGTATAAGTAAAAATGAATGGGATGAGGAGAAAGGAGATGGCTGAAGGGTAGAGGGAGAGGAGACAAAAGGAGAAAAGAGAGGAGCGAGCGGAGAGCAGCCTCAGTCCTTACCGCTGGACTGTCGGCATGGAGAAGGTATCATGGCGACCGAGTTCAGCCGGCATCAACCAGCCTGCCTGACCCTCATCAACCTAGCACGATGCACTGTATGGTCACACTGAGGAAGGACAGCCAGCCTCCCACCCCCTTCCCCTGCCACACACACACACACACACACACACACACCCAGGTGTACAAACAGGCTTCACCAGGTCCAGCGAGTGTGTGGTTAGAACATTGAGCACTGAGAGGCAGTCTGTTTATTAATCCCACAGTGTCACTCTGTCCTGCTACAGGGGAGGCTTAACACGTCTGTTAACATCTCATTATGGTAAGAAGAAAAACGACTGTTCTGTTGGGTGCAAAGCCATGTAGAATTTAATTGGGTAGAAGATTAATATAAATTCACACTATAGCAAATTACTCCAATTATTATATTTAAAATAGAGCTAATTTCTAGGTTAACACCATGGGACTCCGTGGCCAGTGTCTTATTACACCACCATGTTCACTAACATGGATCTTTCAGATGAGTGTGAAATCAGGAGGCAGTGAGTTGCTATAGGAAGCAGACAGACAGGCTTAAGACCTTCAGTCACTGGTTGCCTGGTAAAATGGACACTTTCAACGTGATATGACTGTTCTTTTCACTCACGACAATGAGTATATATATTTCGGATACAATTTAAGATGCATGTAATATGCAGTAGGGAGAACAAGTATTTGATACACTGCCGATTTTGCAGGTTTTCCCACTTACAAAGCATGTAGAATTGTCTGTAATTGTTATCATAGGTACTCTTCAACTGTGAGTGACGGAATCTAAAACAAATATCCAGAAAATCACATTTTATGATTTTTAAGTAATCAATTTGCATTTTATTGCATGACATAAGTATTTGATACATCAGAAAAGCAGAACTTTATATTTGGTACAGAAACCTTTGTTTGCAATTACAGAGATCATACGTTTCCTGTAATTCTTGACTAGGTTTGCACACACTGCAGCAGGGATTTTGGCCCACTCCTCCATACAGACCTTCTCCAGATCCTTTAGGTTTCGGGGCTGTCGTTGGGCAATATGGACTTTCAGCTCCCTCCAAAGATTTTCTATTGGGTTCAGGTCTGGAGACTGGCTAGGCCACTCCAGGACCTTGAGATGCTACTTATGGAGCCACTCCTTAGTTGCCCTAGTTGTGTGTTTCGGGTCGTTGTCATGCTGGAAGACCCAGCCACGACAAATCTTCAATGCTCTTACTGAGGGAAGGAGGTTGCTGGCCAAGATCTCGCGATACATGGCCCCATCCATCCTCCCCTCAATACGGTGCAGTCGTCCTGTCCCCTTTGCAGAAAAGCATCCCCAAAGAATGATGTTTCCACCTCCATGCTTCATGGTTGGGATGGTGTTCTTGGGGTTGTACTCATCCTTCTTCTTCCTCCAAACACGGTGAGTGGAGTTTAGACCACATGACCTTATCCCATTCCTCCTCTGGATCATCCAGATGGTCATTGGCAAACTTCAGACGGACCTGGACATGTGCTGGTTTGAGCAGGGGGACCTTGCGTGCGCTGCAGGATTTTAATCCATGACAGCGTAGTGTGTTACTAATGGTTTTCTTTGAGACTGTGGTCCCAGCTCTCTTCAGGTCATTGACCAGGTCCTACCGTGTTGTTCTGGGCTGATCCCTCACCTTCCTCATGATCATTGATGCCCAGCGAGGTGAGATCTTGCATGGAGCCCCAGACCGAGGGAGATTGACCATCATTTTGAACTTCTTCCATTGTCTAAGAATTGCACCAACAGTTGTTGCCTTCTCACCAAGCTGCTTGCCTATTGTCCTGTAGCCCATCCCAGCCTTGTGCAGGTCTACAATTTTATCCCTGATGTCCTTACACAGCTCTCTGATCTTGGCCATTGTGGAGAGGTTGGAGTCTGTTTGATTGAGTGTGTGGACAGGTGTCTTTTATACAGGTAACGAGTTCAAACAGGTGCAATTAATACAGGTAATGTGTGGAGAACAGGAGGGCTTCTTACAGAAAAACTAACAGGTCTGTGAGAGCCGGAATTCTTACTGGTTGGTAGGTGATCAAATACTTATGTCATGCAATAAAATGAAAATTAATTATTTAAAAATCATACAATGTGATCTCTTACAGTTGAAGTGTACCTATGATAAAAATTACAGACTTCTACATGCTTTGTAAGTAGGACAACCTGCTAAATCGGCAGTGTATCAAATACTTGTTCTCCCCACTGTATAAAGACCTGACTGAATGTATTTTTCATAAATATTTTAAAATGTAATTTACTGTGTGACATAGGTATGCAAATGTGTTTGGAATACATACATTAGGACAGAAATATCTATTTAATACAGTATAATAATTATACACAATTACTTCCCCTGGCATGGACAACCAGCCCACTGTAATCAGGTTGGCCTCCATTCAAAACCAGCATATTGTTCTGACTGGGAGGAGGATACTAAATTTTAAATTACACACTGATTTCAAAGGCTTTAGGCCCAAATAGGGACATTGTCCACGTCCCAAATTTTACCCTAATCCCTATTCAGTGAACAGTGTTTCAGCCCGGTAACGAGTAGTGAGCTATGGAACGAGCTGTAATTCGGGACTCGCCTGTCCAGAACCGAAACCTGATAATGAATGGCAGAATGACAAGGCTGCATGTGGAGTTGGTATTCATCTAAATCACAACAATAGCTAATTACTCACATTAGTTTGTAAACATCTAATCACGGCCTTGAATAACGGCTAAGTCTTGAATTGCTGGCAGACTAAGATTATAGTAATTGCTGGTAATTTGGTGTTTTCCATTAAAGCAGGTGTCCATGTTAATGAAGGGAGAAAAAAGAGGCAGCTGCATTTCCCATATAAGAGACACTTGAAAATGTACTTCACACATACACACACACAATACACACACACACGCACGTTTTCACATACTCATACACACGTGCTTAAGCATGCACGCATACATATATACATATACACACTTGTGCGTGACACCACGCACAGACACACACACACACACACACACAATAGTGAATCCACCAGCATCCCAAGAATATTCATTCTACAGAAACACCTCGCCCTGGGTGTCTCTATGTGAGGAAGGTTAACATATGTAGTGGTATCTAAAAGGGGATGTGGAATGTATATTAAGTATGCACTGTGTGTGTGTGTGTGTGTGTGTGCGTGTGCGTGTGTGTGTGTGTGAGAGAGAGATAACAGTTCTCTAGTTCCTCCTCAACTCCTTCAGGGATGCATCAGTGCATCTAATCTAAGAGAATCAGGAAACACACATCTCTGCAGAATACCATACTAAGGTCAAGCCTGAAAAGAACGTCTCTCTTCGGCACCAGGACTCAACACTGGATCAAAGTTGACAAAATCCAAGTTCTAACCTACATGCGCCCTATTCCCCAAAGTGCACTCCCTTTTACCTGACCACTGGTAGGATTTAGAGGACTATGTACTTTAGGGAGCATTACGTTACAGACAATTGCACAAGACAGTGATCACAATTATGAACCAGCTTCCTGGAATAGTGAAGTCATACAACTCGTTTAGGACACTCCATAGAACCACTGTCTAGAATATCCACCATTAAGAACATACTGAATGGGCGGTAAAATATATTACACTGGAATCTCAGACAGGTTAGCACACAATGCTTTTTCCCGAAATGGCTTTCCATTTAAAGCATCAAGTCCTCATTGAGTTACGAAATGCCAACAGTGTTATGAAATGTCAACGAGGTTACGAAACGCAGATCACGTTAGCCATTGTTAACGATGTTATGAAATGCTGACCGCCTAAAGATGTCAATGGTGTTATGAAATGTCAATACGCTTACGAAATGTCAATACGGTGATGAAATGCTGATAATGTTAGGTAATGCCAGTACTTATTGTCCAGTACTTATATCTTTGTCAATCCTCTTAACGAGGTTCAGGGCTTTCCGTGTTCCAAATGCAAACCAGTCCCCAGGATTCAGAAGCACACTCCCTTTCTCCAGGGCCCTAATGAGAAACAGCGCACTACGAAGGGAATAGGATGCCACGTGAGACATTTATTTGCCTGACATGGCCAGATTTACAGAGTGCTCTAAAGAATGACATTATAATCTGGTTTAATCCACCACCACCATCACAAGGTGCTACGGGAGATTTAATGTCTACCTGTGGCATCACATAGAAGTCATGACCCCACCATGTGCCTGGTGGGTTCAGCCTTCACATTCTAATCAGACAATCCCTGGTGAAATGTGATGTTTTATTAATCTAGTCTAGAACACCTTCTGCCATGGCATATGGTATCAAATCCTATTTTATAATATATTCTCTAGGTTTTTCCTCTGTCATTAGAAATATCCTGATATTTGAGTCACAGGGCAGAGTATTGGCAAACCGTGGTCCAGATCTGGGTCCAGATCCTTGGACATTCTGGCTCCAGATGCTTGGACATTCCGGATCCAGATCCTTGGGCATTCTGGGACCAGATCCTTGGGCATTCCGGGTCTAGGTCCTTGGACATTCTGGGCCCAGATTCGTTGGCTACTGTTTTGTACAGTAATGGAACTTCCTATTTTTTTCACATTTTCTTCCTAAAGCCTTTCTGCCGTTTCTTGTCAGCTTCAACCAGCGCAGGGGAAAGAAGCAGAGCAGAACAGAGCCAACACACGCAGCCAGCCAGGACCCAGACACTGCAAACGGTTTTCCGCAAACAAAACACAACTTTTTGGCCCTTTCTGAATCCCTCTGCCACTCCAGGGACCTCCTCTGGCATAAACATGTTGTCTGTCTCTAGCACAACCAGCAGGAGCTCATTGTGGATTCTAGCAATGTGTTTAATCAAGCGTTTAGGTTTTATACAGACAGACCCAACAGACTTTTTTATTTCAGAGAACGAAAATAGAGCGTCTGCGCTGACGTTCTTGTCAACATTTGAAACGTTCATCTGGCAATTAAATTAGACCAATATTTAGAGATGTCTGATTGTATAAAGAAGTTCTCTTCACACAACATGTCTGAATAATTAAAACCACTTTCTTACCCGTGACAGGACCACTTCCAGGGTGATGTTCTGTGGAGGGGCACTTGGCACTGTGGTGGAAGAACATATCAGTAAATTACTTTCCAAAAATAAATTGCTACCAACAACAATCTCAGTACACGGTATGAGGTCAGCACAATGCAGTGGTGGACAAGCGTAGACTCCCTTGCCTATTCACAACTGATTCCCTATTTCTTCTACAATAAATGGAAAAATAAAATGGAAAAACACATTTGGTTTCAACATAGCAGAACCATACTTTATGTAGAAAAGTTAAACGAGATGGACAACATAAATATGTGTTTCACACCCTGTGGGTGAGCTAGTGACAGCTTTCACTTCAGAAAGACACTGTTCAAATTCTTCTGTGTCTGAGCCCTCCAACTCATATCCTGTGATCTCGTCAGAGGTTCTGGAGAGGATTCAGATCTGGACTCTTTCTTGGACACTTCAGAAAAGGCCACCTATGCTTAACTGCTCCTGGATGCCTTTCGGCTGTATATTTTCACACAGATTTAGCAGAAAATTCTGAAATTCACAAAGGCCTCAGTTCTATTCAGATGAAGCCAGCTGATTAAAATCCTTTTAGCTCTAAATGGTGATGCACCTTTTGCCTAAGAACTCACACTACTGTCTTTCTACTGCCTGTCCACCACTGACATGGACCATCAAAGATAAACACAAACCCACACAGACAGAATATAAAAAACATTTCAGTAATAAGTACGGTTCCTTTCAAGAACGTAAATGGGTTGAAATACAGTCGGTGGAAGGAAGTGGTAATTAGGTTTTCCTTGAATGGACTTCTTTTGATCAGGTCTGTTAGCTATAGGGCTAGGGAACACAAATCAGGCCCCAGAGGAACTAAGACCCCTGGGAACAAAGGGAGGATGGTGGCATTAAAACGACACTACATCAGGCTTATCTATGACAGGCCCCTCAACGGCAACCAATGGGCAGTCAGGATGGAAACGACCCCTTTAGAATCTTTAGAATGACCCGATTAACTGACAGGCATAACAGGGATGACCTGATTAGCTCACGCAAACGACAGCCATGAGAAATGACCTTTTCCCGAGCCATCATCCATCATTATCACATTGTGTGGGGTACGGAATAGGCCACTTCACTTTAAGCAGGTCCAATAATGAAGACCTGTGCACATATTCACTGTTTCTGAAAGCTCTTCCGGTATTGTGAATGACAGCGATGGCGCAACATACAATCATTATTTCAGCTCTAATGTTATTATTATGATGTTCATCGGTCATTTTTTGACAAATGTTCAGCAGCAGCAACATTTTATATTAGAAAAATACAATTGACGAAACACATATCATTTTATTATGCTATCACACCAGGTTTTGCATATTAGATGAGCGCTCAGTGGTGCAGGACTGGTGCACAGGGTGTGGGCGTGGCAAACTCCCAGAAGGCAAGTGGGGGGGGGGGGGTGTACGTGACATTTGTACGTTGTGCAAATAGCCAGCCGTCCGGCTGTGGGCCTGAAGAATGGCGTGGTGTGAAACCACGGGGGACAAACGACCACAGTGGGGACCGGCAGCGTGTGGGAGGGGAAAGGTCATTAATTACCTTGGAGAAAGAGAGAAGTCAGATGGCGGTTAAAAGACAGAGACGTTTTACTACATAATTAAGCCGGAAAAAGGAAAAGGCAGCTCTCGCGGCTCATTTGAAACCTTCAGCCAGCCAGCGATAATAGGATCTGACAGACAATACATTCCTGCAGCCCTCCGGACCTTCCTGGTTGTGCCCTGAATGCCTCGCCCAGTAAAAGATTCCTGTGGGGTCAGAGGTTATGAGACCTGAGCTCCCGTTTGCATCTCACTCAGAGAAGACAGACAGAGAGAGAGAGAGAGAGAGAGAGAGAGAGTGAGATGAGAGGGATTTACTAAAGGAGAGGGAAAGAGAGGGATTGAGATAGTGTTGATGAAAGAGAGAGGGAGAGAGGGAGAGAATGAATGCTAGGGAAAGTGAAGGAATGGAGAGAGAGATAGTGACGGAGGGAGAGAGATGACAAAGAGGTAAAAGGGAATGGATTGAGAGTGAGAGATGAGGAGAGAGAAAGGGATTGAGGGATGGAGAGATGAAGAAAGAGGGAGAGATGAACGGAGGAAGGGAAAGATGGAGAAGGAGGGAGAGAAAAATGGAGGGATGGAGAGATGACAGGCTAAGCCTGATACTGACACTAAGCAGGAAGGAACTGTACTGGAATCTGAGATTCAACTGATTCAAATAGAAACAGGCCTGTACTGGGATCACAGACTCAACTGATTCAGAAAGAAACAGGGCAGTACTGGAATCACAGACTCAGCTGATTCAGGAAGAAACAGACCTGTACTGGAATCACAGACTCAACTGATTCAGAAAGAAACAGGGCAGTACTGGAATCACAGACTCAACTGATTCAGGAAGAAACAGGCCTGTACTGGAATCACAGACTCAACTGATTCAGGAAGAAACAGGCCTGTACTGGAATCACAGACTCAACTGATTCAGGAAGAAACAGGCCTGTACTGGAATCACAGACTCAACTGATTCAGAAAGAAACAGGGCAGTACTGGAATCACAGACTCAACTGATTCAGGAAGAAACAGGCCTGTACTGGAATCACAGACTCAACTGATTCAGGAACAAACAGGCCTGTACTGGAATCACAGACTCAACTGATTCAGGAAGAAACAGGCCTGTACTGGAATCACAGACTCAACTGATTCAGGAAGAAACAGGCCTGTACTGGAATCACAGACTCAACTGATTCAGGAAGAAACAGGCCTGTACTGGAATCACAGACTCAACTGATTCAGTAAGAAACAGGCCTGTACTGGAATCACAGACTCAACTGATTCAGGAAGAAACAGGCCTGTACTGGAATCACAGACTCAACTATTTTTGGAAAAAAATGATCAAGTAATGTCCGCAAGTCCTCAACAGTATGCAAAGTTATTGGCATTCAAGGAGCATGCTGGAAGTTTTATAACATTGGGTGTGTGAGCTCATCGCCACCCACCCCCCCGTCCCCCTGTTACCTCTTCCTGTAACAGCGCATGTACCCATCTGAAAGAAAACACAGAAACTTTCAGATATCAGAGCGCGTGTTTCTTTCCACTGATCACTGTGCCTCTCCTAGGTCCCTTTGAAGCCTCAGTGACACATGAGGAGAAATCCAAGGGAACTGTCTGACTGATCGGCGGTGTGCATTCCCCCCCCCCACCCACCCCCGACCACAGCCACAACCCAGTCAACAGACACCACTTCAATGAACGACACTGTGAACGGTTCAAGCTGGCAAGGTTGATAAAGAGGCCGGCCGTCTTCAATCTATGAGAATTACCACACAGCACGGTTAACACTTAAATCAATAGCTGAACGTTAGATAACTAAACACAGTTCATCAATTGTTGACCAACTGGATGTGGAGTTAGAAGGTTCTAGAGTTCAGGTTCAGTAACCTAGCGTTGAGGTTTGGTAACCGAGCGTAGCTTCTGGTTTTAGATCCAATTAAAGCGTTGTGAAGCGGACAGGCTTTTCTCTGATCGTCCTCTGTGTTTGAAACTTTCTTTCAGAGCTGACGATTTCTCTCCTGAGAGAACCAGAGAGAAAGAACGGAATGACATGAGTGTCAGATTCCAGACTCAAACACTTGGCACTGATCCAGATAAGAGACAACATGAAAGCCATAACCAAATAAGAATATTTTACAAAAAATAACTGTAAAGAGACTGTAGAGAAACAGATAGAAAAGGAAGCGAAAGAAAGGACATAGTTCTCTGCTCGAAGTTCAAATCCCAGTACACTTCCTGGTTGCAAACAGTGTGATAAGAAGTGGAACAGTCCTGATCTTCAACTTTCTTGAACTTATTGGGGGATTCTATGTGAATATTCTAATCATTAGTTTCCACAGTAACACTCAAGACTGTAGTCCAGTGGGAAATCCCAAACTCCCATCAGCATGGACTACCCCAGAACTGCCCCAAAACTACCCCAGAACTGCCCCAGAAATACCCCAGAACTACCCCAGAACTGGCCCAGAACTGCAAAGCTCACAAACTCAAACTTGACAAATTATGCTACCAGAGAGCCCCCCTCCTCCAGGACGTCTGAGAGGAGTGTGTGCGTGTGTGTTGTGTGTCTGAAACAATATGTCCGCTTTCTTACAACAGGCTGGGAATGAAATTGCCTTTCTAGTATTTCTATTTCTAGGGGGGAACCCACCCTCTGCAGGCTGAGCCAGTCAGTGTGTTGGAGGAATTCTAGGCAGAGGTTTTGTATGGTCAAACTGTCTTCTGGATGCAAAGGGATGTTACTGGTGAGGCATCCAATAGAACCAGTAGTCAAGCAATGTTCTGCAGAGGCAGCAAATAGGACAAGTATAATAGCAATATTCTGGAGGGAGACGGCCAATGAGAGGAGAGTTCTGTTGTGGTCACAGGGGGTGGTCTTAAGGTCTAATTGAATCTGAGGTTTGTAGAGACTGCGTTTCTGCATCCCAAATGGCACCTCATTCGCTAATATGGTGAAACTCTGTGGTCCTAGGAGGAAAAGTGCACTATGGGAAATAGGGTTCCGTTTATGACAAGGACACAGATTATTTTAAAGCAGCGGAGCAACACTTTTGGTAATCAGACCGTGCCAACACAGCGCCACGCGCCCTATCAGAGTTGAGTGACACCGCGAGAAATTGATTAACGAGAAAATAAAAGTGTACAACTGCACACGGTGTCCCAAACGATTCCCTATTTCCTCACATCAAATCCACAGCCTGTAGGGTTCTGGTTAGAATTAGCCCACTGCTTAGGGAATTGGGTACCGTTTGAGACGCCCAGCGGTAGGCAGGCGGGCAGCTCGCGCGTGTCAAATCCAATGAGACATTTATTAATAAGGAATAAAGCATCATTAATTCTTGATTAACTTTCATTCATTATATAGCTGTTTATCCTATTGGAATCCAGAGTGAAAGGCGTGAAAAGGGCTTTGTGTGACCCTTAACAAACCCAATCATCAACCCAGCAGGGGTTTGTTCATTATGCAACCAGCTTAAGAAGACGTTGAAACAGGGAGGAGCTACATGGACTCATACAATAACAAATGTCTCGCACCCCAAAGCGAAACAATTTTATATGTTTTTGGTTGAGTGTTCTAATTAACATAACAATGGACTACGTTTGAACTGAACTGAAATTGGGGCTAATTTTCGGGGTCAGTTTGTTTTGAGCTGCAGGAGCTCAACGGTCCTTTGGAGGTAAAATCCTATAAAAATAAAAAGAGCTCAATGAGTAACACATGAGAAGTGTCACCAGCTGACAATGATAATTAATGTGGTTTCCACCTGCAACTGGAACTCATGGATGTAGACCAGATGTAGACGTTTGGGAGTTTGGCATGGGGTGGACTGGTGGAACAAAAAGCCCAGGACCCAGAATGCAATGGAGAGATGTTGTCTAAGGCCTAAGCTCCCAGAGGAATTACGGACCACAGCTAAGAGTCAGTGAGCTAAACAGTCAGTTGCTAAGTATCTAAGAATGTAATAAGCAAGTAAGAATGTGAGCAGTCAAACATTGTTAATCAATAAGAGTGAGTCTAGACCAGGCTGATCCAATGAGAGTGAGTCTAGACCAGGCTGATCCAATGAGAGTGAGTCTAGACCAGGCTGATCCAATGAGAGTGAGTCTAGACCAGGCTGATCCAATGAGAGTGAGTCTAGACCAGGCTGATCCAATGAGAGTGAGTCTAGACCAGGCTGATCCAATGAGAGTGAGTGCAGTCTACACTGAACCAATGAGGGAGACTGTAGCCCAGGCTGAGCCAATTAGAGGGAGTGTAGTCTACACTGAACCAATGAGGGAGAGTGTAATCCAGCCTGAGCCAATGAGAGAGAGTGTAGTCCAGGCTGAGCCAATAAGTGTGAGACGGACGTACCATCAGACAGAGTGGTGACGCTGACATCTTCTGTGGTGACTCCGGGCCCATAGCGGTTCAGCGCCAGGACTCGAAGGGAGTACTCAGTAAACTTCTTCAGTCCCTCCATCCTGTAACTCAGCCCATTCACCTCCACACTCTAAAACAAAGAAAGACAGACAGACAGAGACCTTTCTGAACCAGGTATGTCACTGAGAAGACATTCTCTCTTTTATAGTATTTACATGACCATGTGTGGTGTAAAAAGCATGTGACTTCTCAGAAAAACTATTTAAAAAAAGACTAAATCAGTACATGGGTACTACCATAACAATAAGACAATTCAGACAGAAATCTTTGGGCTTGAAAAAACAATTTGTACCCCTGTTATGATCAGTCTTTATTTTTCTTGTATCTTCCTCACAGGACACTGTGGCTAATGGGACTACTACCAATATTGAAATATGTTATGCAGGGGAAATAACTGCTGGTTGGAGTTGAATGGTCTAATGATAAATATTTATCCAGCTTCTTTTAAATTGCTGCCTCTTTTTCTCCCTGACTGGGACACGAAGCTCGGAGGCAAGGAAAGGAAAGAGCTGATAGAGACAGTAAACACACAACATTCTGCCTCTTCTGTTCTCCTATCTACATCACCTGGAGACACTGGGGGCTCTAGGGGTAACTGTGTGTCTGTGTGTGTGTGTGTGTGTGTGTGTGTGTGTCTGTGTGTCTCTGTGTGTCTCTGTGTGTGTCTGTGTGTGTCTGTGTGTGTGTGTGTTTGCATAGGGCAAAGTGCCTTACAGGAAGACGTTAAATTCAATTGTACGCAGCTGAACAAATACAGTGTGATAAATATCTTTAGTTTACAGGCGGCACAATCGGAGTGGAGCATGGAGTGTGTGTGGGAAGCTGATGTGTATGTTTGTGATTGTCTATACATTCTGTTTCTAAGCATCTGTTAAAGAGTATAATATACGGTCTGTTTTCTTTTATCTGCTGCCTGACTGCAAAATGTATATTGAGTTGTGTGTTTGGTTAAGATAAGCTATTTACAGATTCCAATGAGGACAGAAGAGGGAAAGTTGGGACGCTGCAAAAACATGCTAATAAAAACAGAATGCAATGATGTGCAAACATTTAATCCCTGCATTTAATTGAAAATAGTACAAAGACAACATATCAAATGTTGAAACTAAGATTTATTTGTGTTTTTGGAAAAATATATGCCCATTTTGAATTTGATGCCAGAAACATGTTTAAAAAAAGTTGGGACAGCGGCATGTTTATTACTGTGTTGCACCTCTTCTTTTAACAATACTCTGTAAATGTTTGGGAACTGTGGAGACCAATTGCTGTTGTTTTGAAAGTGGAATGTTGTCCCATTCTTGTTTGATATAGGATTTCAGCTGCTCAATAGTTAGGGTTCCCCTTTGCTGTATTTGTCGTTTCATAATGCGCCAAATTCTTTCAATGGGGACAGGTCCGGACTGCAGGCAGGCCAGTTTAGCACCCGGACTATTTTACTACAGAAATAAGCAAGGCCTTCCCTGTAAAAAAAAGTCTGGATGGCAGCATATGTTGCTCCAAATCGTGTATATATATATTGTTCAGCATTTATGGTGCCTTCACAGATATGTCAGTCACCCGCGCCATTTGCACAAATGCCCCCAAATACACCTAATGCATTCTCGTCTTTATCCCAGAGGACGCAGCGTCCATGATTCCTGAAAATAATCTCTAATTTTGATTAGTCAGACCACAGGACAGTTTTCCACTCCGCCTCAGTCCATCTAAATGAGCTCGGGCCCAGAGAAGGCACTGGCGTTTCTGAATGTTGTTTATGTACGGTTTCTTCTTTGCACGGTCGAGTTTTAACTAACATTTGTGGATGCAGCGACATACTGTGTTCACAGACAATGGTTTTCAGAAGGGCTCCTGATCCCATGCAGTGATTTCCACTACAGATCTGTGTCTGTCCTTAATGCAGTGCAGCCTGAGGGCCCGTAGATCACAGCCATCCAATATTGGTTTTCGGTATTGTCCATTGCGTACAGAGATTATTCCAGTTTCTCAGAATCCTTTAATGATACTCTGTACCATAGATTATGAGATTCCCAAAGTCCTTTGCAATTTTATGTTGTGAAACGTTATTCATGAATTGTGGGACTATTTGCCCGCGCAGTCTTTCACAGAGTGGTGAACCCCTCCCCATCCTCACTTCTGACAGACCCATCCTCTCTGGAATGACTTTTTAATACCCAATCATGTTACTGACCTGTTGCCAATTCAAAGTGAGCATGTATTCTCCAAGAAACAATAACATTTCTCAGTTTCAACATTTCATATGTTGTCTTCGTACTATTTTCAATTGAATATATGGTTTAAATGATTTGCAGATCACTGCATTCTCTTTTTCTTTACATTTTACACAGTGTACCAATGTTTTTGGAAACCTTGTATATGTCTGTGTGTTTATGTGTGTGTGTGTGTATATGTGTTTTTCAAAGACAAAGGGTCTAATCCCATGAATACACAAACACCAAATAAGCACTAACTCCACAGGGTTTAACAGTGTATAATAATACTGAACAACACCTGAAGACTTGATCCTGGAGCCATCGGGGGAATACCCACAAAAACTCATTCTATCCAACAATTAACCTAACAATACGTATTAAACCTTCATTTCCAGTCACTTTGTATGCTTTAATTCAAGCTGCTAATTAATTATTTTGGAGAAAAGTGATCATTGGGTTCTCTAAACATTTGTCCCGGAGCTATGGACTTTGAATACATAAAGCCTTAGGCTGTTTATAGACAAATACAATAACTGATCGTTAGCTAGATCAAATTCCAGAGCCGACGGGGAGGAGGGGGGGCGTACCTGTTCCTTCCCAGAGGGTGTCTCGGTCCAGAGTAGCCGGTAACCCAGCAGGGGTCCATTGGCGTAGGCTGGGGGCTCCCAGGAGGCCTGGATGGAGGTGGGAGAGATGGACTCCACCTGAAGGTTCTCCACTGGACCAGGGACCTGCACTGCTTGGGGGAAGATGCACAAACACACACACACACACACCACAGTTCAGAAAGAAGAAACAGACGGACATACAAAAACATATCAAAGATCAGATATACACACGCACACACAGTTCTAATGCACTCACAAACAGATCTATAGAACCGAAGGGCTAAATACATTTACTTTCCCTGATGGGCCCCAGAAGCATCACTCTAGTAGACTCTGAGGTTTTCATGGTTTATATACTTGATCTATCACTGAGTTGACCCAATGGTTTATATACTTCATCTATCACTGAGTTGACCCAATGGTTTATATACTTCATCTCTCACTGAGTTGACCCCATGGTTTATATACTTCATCTATCACTGAGTTGACCCCATGGTTTATATACTTCATCTCTCACTGAGTTGACCCTATGGTTTATATACTTCATCTATCACTGAGTTGACCCCATGGTTTATATACTTCATCTATCACTGAGTTGACCCAATAGTTTATATACTTCATCTCTCACTGAGTTGACCCAATGGTTTATAGACTTCATCTCTCACTGAGTTGACCTCATGGTATATATACTTCTTCTATCACTGAGTTGACCCAATGGTTTATATACTTCATCTGCAGGATGTTTCCTTTCAATGGGATGGATCTTCTAGTTCAATCTACAGAGGGGAGAACAAGTATTTGATACACTGCTGATTTTGCAGGTTTTCCTACTTACAAAGCATGTAGACGCCAGCTCTCTGGTCTTGGCCATTGTGGAGATGTTGGAGTCTGTTTGATTGAGTGTGTGGACAGGTGTCTTTTATACAGGTAACAAGTTCAAACAGGTGCGGTTAATACAGGTAATGAGTGGAGAACAGGAGGGCTTCTTAAAGAAAAACGAACAGGTCTGTGAGAGCCGGAATTCATACAATGTGATTTTCTGGATTTTTGTTTTAGATTCACAGTTGATCACAGTTGAAGAGTACCTATGATAAAAATTACAGACCTCTACATGCTTTGTAAGTAGGAAAAGCTGCAAATACTTGTTCTCCCCACTGTATGTGTGTTATTTTTACCACATGGCCAGTCTCTGATCTGTGGAGTACGTACCAGATGATAAAGTGACGCTCCTGTATATTTCAGCCGGTATTTAGTCGTCACAACCAAAACAGCATCATCAATTCCTCAAGACGCAGTGAGTAACACGGTAGACCATTTAAGGACGTGTTTACAAATTCCAATTAACTGAATATGTTAAGTAATTTGTATGTGTCTGCTTTAGCCGACTTGCACCAACTGATTCTGAGAAGGCTGTAGAGTTTCTACTGGGGACATCTTGAAGCTCATTGATTTAGGATGAGTCCATCCACTACCATCAGTCAGGCTCACGCAAAGGACTCAGCTGAATAAGCCAAAGACGGGCCCCTTAAAGCATGTGAGCATGTCTTCCTGAACTCCTAAAAGGATTAATATTAGTATGAGGTTTTACTGTCTTCATCTTCAGTAAACGTTTGGAATATTGTGACATATAGTCGGGGATTACAACCAACCAGATTACAGGAGACAATACAAATCTGAAATCCTTGAGAATTACCACAGAGTCATCGTTTTGATTTGATTCAATGAAAAGTAATCTTTTCTCATTTATTTTGTCTTCATCTTTGTGACACTGAAAATCTGCAAAAGACTTATTGTTTGAAGCTGTTCTGGAAATCTACAGTTGTTTTGCCAGGAAGATTTCAGTACCTAGACATACAGCTTCCATGGTGCAATCTGCTGTAACCCAAACCCAGTACATCTACCTTTATATGAGATCAGGAAATGACGGCTTTCAATAAACCACATGTAAACCAGAGCCAGGAAACTATTCAGCTGTGGGCCATTTTAAATGGATGGTCCAGAGGACGACATAATTATACAAATTACTAAAAGTAATTTTACACACAACAAATTGACCGCCAAGCAGCCCAAATACAGATGATTTATCTCCCTATTTAAAAATGACATTAATTTCATATGGTGAATACAATGACAAATGATCATGGAATGTCTCTATCCAGGGAATATTTTGGGAGTCCTGAATAACACCCCCAAAATGTTATTATAAACTGGTAGGGGGGCAGAAAGGTAACTCACCTGTTGCGGAACGCTAATAATATTCTTATCTTCTTATGTCACACGTCATTTCAGTTCTTTATTTTATTTGTCCTTAAATATCCTTACATTTACTTTTCTATACAAAAAGCAACATTTCATCTTTTCACTAAAGGTCAAGTGTCATTTTACTGTCATAATAAAAGGTTTATTGTAAAGCAGCATTGAAGCCATATTAAAAGGTGAGCTCAGATCGTCTGAATGCTCTTTTCCCCTCCTCCACAAGGCCTAATAGAAGAATGTAATCTGGCAGAATGGATGAGAACAGAGCTGAGGAATGATGAGGGGAGATTTTAATCAGCTCGCAGCTTATACAGTTTGCAATACCACTTTATACACTGCTGCTGGAGATTGGCAGAATGGCGAGAGAAAGAAAAAGCGAGTAAGCAGGAGATAGAGAGGGAGAGAGAAAGGGAGAAAGAGAAAGAAAGAAAACAGATTTGATATGCTCTAAACCCCAAATCCCACTTGCAAATCCGTCTTTACTTTGGTGGACTTTCATTCCTTCTTTATAGAGAACAATCTGCAGGGGATCTCCACTCAACATCATGGAGTGGGGACTGAGAGCATGTGGAGAGAGTGTCCTGGAGAGTGTGTGTGTGTGTGTGTGTGTGATGCATGTACGTACACTCTGGTTGTGTGGTGAGTGTGAGGGTCTGGGAGCTCTCTCCGGGGCCCTGGTCATTGTAGGCCACCACTCTGAAGGAGTAGGTCTCTTCTGGCTTCAAGTTACTGACTGTCAGCTGCAGGGTCTCTGGCTCAGACACGTTCACAGACCGCTCCCTGAAACACAACAGACACGTTCACAGACCGCTCCCTGAAACACAACAGACACGTTCACAGACCGCTCCCTGAAACACAACAGACACATTCACAGACCTCTCCCTGAAAAGGAATGAGCTTACAGACCGACCCCTGAAAGACAACAGACACGTTCACAGACGCTGCTTGAAAAACAACAGACACGTTCACCGAGCCTCCCTGAAAGACAACAGACATGCCCACAGACGCTGCTTGAAAAACAACAGACACGCTCACTGATCCTCCCTGAAAGACTACAGACACTGACTCTCCCTGAAACACATTAAGATTATTATTACATTTGGTTCATTTCTATCTATAATTTATTTAATTTTATAACATTCTCAGCAAGAATGTATAAATTATCAGTGTGTTATTTGCTGACTCCTATACACCCTATGCAACCCCTAAAAACATTTACACACCCACACACATACACACTCCCACCAACGAGAGACAGAATCAGAAAAAAAAGCACCCAAATGTGAATAGATGTACCTTCCAAAACACTACCCAATCCATGTAATCCCTGTTGCAAAAACCCTAATCCCCAGAGATTTAGTCACCTCTTCCTCACCACAGAAAACTCTGGTACTACAGGGCCTTATATAAACCAGCTATTTTAACTGATTGGACACTCATAGGCTTTAATTTTGTAGAAAATTACACAAATGAACGATATATTCTCAGATCATCAAATGAATAACCAGTGACCTGAGTAGTCAGACAAACACAGACACTGTTGGCAACGGCTTCGTAACCCACATAACTATCGGATCAGATTACGACCCAGAACATGGTCAATGAGTCTCCTTCCTTGTCCGGGAGTTCTGCAGAGGGTGGTACTCAGCCCTGCCCAGGTCGGGTGGAGGGATGCATCGTCATATCGCGCTCTAGCACCTCCTTATGGCAGGTCAGGCATCTGGAAGCTTACCGTGACCGTTAGCGGTTTGGTTTGGAAAAAAATCACCAATTACCAAGCACCAATCTTCAGTTGGAACAATGAGGCCAGTCTTGTTTTATGCTAGCAGGTCTAACGGCGTGAATTGAATCCAAATATCACTACAATCCTCTAGGCTAAGTGCCTCTAGCTCTTTGGAAAAACAACACACACAAGCTCACTGGCAAATGCCTCCTTGTAAGTTGGTACTTAAACATAACAAGTATACATCCCAAATAGCACCCTATTTTATAGTGCACTGCTTTGGAACTAGTTCCCATTGAGGAAGGATTGCACTAGAAGGAGTGCTATAAATAGGGTGCTGCTACTAAATAAAGGATTGCAACTAGAATGGCCCTTGGTTTGAAAGTGCCAGTCACATCTTTCTGGATGCAGATCTTTAGACAGCATCGACGAGCCATTGAAAGGCAAACTAGATATTTTTGTAAACACAACTTTGGCAAACCAAAACAAGTGGTCAAAGAATATGAATGATTTGAGACAGTGTTTGAATTCCGGTCTGGTTAGAAAGTGTGTCTAGATCTTTTTTTCATTGTGTGTTGAAGATAAGATTCAGGTATAGCATCCGTGAGCTATTGAAGAAGAGGTTGACCTCGAACTCTTTAAGCAAGTGAGCCAGAATGAGCATAATCACAAGTAGACAGCGACAAGGTTACGATGTGTCTGTAGAGTTTCTCCATGAAATAAACAATCGGTTTCACTTCTACTCAGGAATATAGGACACACCCTTTCCATTCAAGCAGTCTACTTGGTGGACATTCAGAAACGGAACATTTCACAGAATGTCAAAAGTGGATCAACTGAATACAGAAGCCCATGGTCGCCTTCATCCTGCTCCCTGTCAGATGTCACCCATTTAAACAGGGCCGTATAGATTTCAAAACGAGTTTCCTGAAATGAGCAGAAATATCAGAAAACACCCAAGTGTGTCGTCCACAATTAAGTAGCCTGTCAACATGACCTAATGGGGAACCTTAAACTTCTACTTCAATATGAACCAGGTGACTGGAGGAAGTGCACCAACTCCAGCAGGCCATGGTGTAGCGCTTACCTCCTCAGGGCACTAGCTAGGGAAGAGTGCACCATTTGGACCCCCATTAGAACAGCACCATACCTGTTGACCCCCTCCTGGGAGAAGTAGATGCCGTAGGTCTGGACGGTTCCTCCGGCCTCCAGAGGGGGGCGCCAGCTGAGGCGGACAAAGCGGCTGGACACTAGGACAGAGGCCACGTCACGAGGAGCAGAGGGGAGGAGGACGCCTGAGCTGGGGACAACTGGTGGGGGAGGAGAGGAGTAAGTCAACGGAGTAGGGAACACGGGGCTGGGGGGCTCGGGGGCTGGCTCTCGGGTCACTACTGGTTACAGGTAGGTGCATTCGTTATTTAGGGAGGGAGGGAGGTAGGTAGGTAGGGACGGGGGGAAGGAGAAGGGTTTAGGGAGGGAGAAAGGGAGGGAGGGGGGAGGTTTGAATAAAACAAAAGGAGCATGGAGCGATGGAATGAGAAGATAAGGAAAGAAAGAAAGACCAGGAAGAAAAGAAGAACAAGTGATAAAGAAGATCACAGACATCATGTTCAGATATAGATATTATAGATAAAAAGTTAATCACCATGTTCAGATATAGATATTATAGATAAAAAGTTAATCACCATGTTCAGATATAGATATTATAGATAAAAAGTTAATCACCATGTTCAGATATAGATATTATAGATAAAAAGTTAATCACCATGTTCAGATATAGATATTATAGATAAAAAGTTAATCACCATGTTCAGATATAGATATTATAGATAAAAAGTTAATCACCATGTTCAGACATAGATATTATAGATAAAAAGTTAATCAACATGTTCAGATATAGATATTATAGATAAAAAGTTAATCAACATGTTCAGATATAGATATTGTAGATAGAAACTGAATCATTATGTTTAGATGTACAGTAAATAGATCGCTGTGGTGCAGCAAAAGTGTCATACAGAATGTGAAGCAGTTGGTAAAAAAGAGAGACAGCAAAAGCTAGAGATAGAAGGATAGATAGATAGAAGGATAGACAGATAGAGGTAGAGAAAGAAAGAGATGTAAAGACAGATAGACAGAGACAATCAGATAGATAGACAGACAAACAGCAATAGATAACTAAAAAGAGAGTCAGAATGCATGTTGGGTGATGTTACCAGACATGTTCAGAGACATGCCATCATTACATCAATGAATGACAGCCACATTGATGGTTAACATTAATGAATCAACAAATTGAATCAAACAGGGCAAAATGACAGATAGAAATTATTTAATTAGAATCAACATCGATTCTGTTTTCTCTCTGACACTTTTCAGACTTTGTCTGAAAGGTCATTTGAATACTGGCCACATGCTGTTAAATTAGTACAGCATAGCACTTGGAATTTCAAAGTTGCAGGTTCAAGTCCCACAATGGACCAATACAAAAAAGTATATATATAAAAAAATTATAAGAACAGTTGGATAAGAACTTCTGCTACATGACTATCATGAAAGTAATCTAATAATTGTATTATTGTGTAAGAATTAAATACTCATCCAAATGTTGGACGTACCAGGCTTATTTAGGAAATACCATGCTAATTTAGGTGAAAAAATGAGCTCAGGATATAGTATATGAATTTGATAACCGTTACAGGAGAACTTTTGTGAAATGCAGGAACTGACCAGAATAGGATTTGAGATTCTGAATCTTAATAATTTACCATTCCAAATGTTAAAAGTTTTCTTTGTGTATGAACACAAAAAGTAAATGTATTCAAATCCACATACTAAATCACATTGGTTTCTGAAGGGTATAGCAAACTGGCTCAAATCATGTTGCTACATGTGTAGTGTAAATACTCTCTAGAAAACACTGACTTCCCAGTTGAGCCCGAGACGTGACAGGTGGTTTTCACCTCTGATGATGCACTGAGGCAGAATACAGCCAGTTCTTACACACCTAGACACAAAAAGACACACACACACATCCACAAACACACTCAGACAGACTTCTCAGTCCGTCACACACACTGGTTACGTAACTTTACACAATCTTCTCATGGGTATAAGTGAAGACCATTGGACTCATGACACAAAAACACTAACTAGAGAATTGGTGCCACAGCTAACACAACACAATACGAACTAGAATATTGGCACCATAGCTAACACAACACAATACAAACTAGCATATTGGCACCATAGCTACCACAACACAATCTAATGCCATGGATCAGCCAGCATTCCTCCACGGACCATTCCTCCACAATGCCAGTACGCAGACCTTGGTTTGAGAAGTGCTGGTCTAGAGTGTCGGTACCACTGATAGCACATATAGATACATTTCATAAGAAATATATCTGCTAAAAACGCTACTTGGAAACTCATCTTTTCAGATTATACTTTAAAACAAAGAAGGTGAGATTTCCAACTGACTTGCCCCCCCCCCCCCCCCCCCCCCCCCCACACACAGCTATTTGCTGGGGAAAGTAATGTTGTCTTTTGATAAAGGTGGTCGTAAAAATCCAATTTATCCGTCTCCACTCCCAGAGACAAAGGTCACCGGGGGGGGGGGGGGGGGGGGGGGGGGGGGGGGGGGGGGGGGGGGGGTTCACACAGTGGATGTTCTTTAAATGCTTTGTCCTGTACTGTACTGTACATCAATACTTTGGTACAGCTGCTAGGGTGCTGGGCTACATCCCAAATCACACCCTATTCCCTATTTAGTGCACTACCTTTGACCTGTACCAACAGGGCTCTGGTGTGCAATAAAACTGAATACAAACAGGAATAGGGTGCCAGTTGGAACACTAATTTAGACTGCTCCCATGCCCTGACGAGTCCCCAATGTCACCCCACTATTAACAAAGCCCTACGTTTAAACAGGGCCCATATGAGTACAGTGTGTAGGTAACAGTGTGCCACTTGGGAAGCAGATGACCGAGTTTAACAGCTAACCCATTTTCTACTCATCTTGTTTCAAAGTACCATTGGGAGTAAATCATTCAGACTTGCCACGGGCAAAAACTTTCCAGCCGAAAGGAGAAAGCCGACGGAAGAAAAAGACGCGCGTAAAGGACAGTTAAAGAAGCAGACAATAAAGGGTGAGGCAATAAACCTAGAAATAAAAACGTGTAAAAATGTTCCTTCGCCGGTGTGAGTGCGGATTACAGCACAGAGTGACATACTGATGACGTTTCTGGTGCTTCGTTAAGTTCACGCGTTTATCACAGAACAGAGTTCAGAGTTGGCAACGAGTTAGGGGCTGTTTCAGATCTAACCCTATTTTGGTGCCCTTGTTAAAGGACCTAGGATGCAGTTTAAGACCCTGGCAGTGAATGGGCTCCGTGATATACACCAAACAACTTCCAGATTCAGACATGATCTTTAAAATCTCCTCTGTTCTTACTGCTATGCTCCAGGTACCTTAACTGTCTCAAAGCAAATGTCGGTTCTGTTGCAGTTAAAGGCTCCATTAGACACAAATTACCTTCAGAGCAAAACCGCAGTACCCCACCAGACCCGCCCCGCCCCCACCATCCCCATTACCCTCCCGTCTCCCAGCTTCCAGACCGGGGGCAGACCAGAATGCGTTTGGCTGTGGAGGACAACAAATGTAGGAGGATGTAAAGACCACCGTTCAAACAGAACAAACCAGAAATACAACAAACCAGAAATACAACGAACCCGAAATGCAACACACCAGAAATACAACAAACCAGAAATACAACAAACCAGAAATACAACAAACCCGAAATGCAACACACCAGAAATACAACAAACCAGAAATGCAACAAACCAGAAATGCAACAAACCCGAAATGCAACACACCACAAAGACATGGAAACCGAGGGGACCATTCCATTGACCACATCTTTCTTGTCCTCCCTCATGCTAACCAGATGCAACATGCTGTAGCTATTAAGCCAGGCTTTCTCTCTCTCTGTTTCTATATATCTCATCCCTGTCCTCCCAGTCTCTCTATTTCTGTCTCTCTCGCCATATTTGTCTCTACGTCTCTCCCTCTTTGTCTGTGTCCCTCATTGATTAGCTGTGTTTTGGTTTGTAATGTCTAATGAGGCTCTGCCCAGCCCACAGTTCACTGCCCGGTAAAACTCAGGATAATGGGATGTGAATCAGAGAACTCTATTTATTTTTCTCAATAGGGTCGAAGCCCAGATGTGCTGGACTGAGCTGTACAGTTGAAATGGAAATTTGTGCTACGACTGACTGTTTTTCTCATTGTGTGTATGTGTGTGTGTGTGGGCATATGTGTGTGTGTGTGCGTTAATGTGTGTGTGTGTGCGTGTGTGTGCATATGTGTGCGTGTGTGTGCGTGTGTGTGTGTCTGTGTGTGCAAATCAGTGAGTCTGCTTATCTCTTAATTGCCACCATTCAACCATTACAAAAATATTTTCTGTTTTGTATGTGTTTGTGTGCAATCTCCATTGCTGGTCACTCAGAAGAATGAACCACTGTTTTCCTTCTGGAAACAGTAAGTCGTTGTGTTACCCCCATAATATCCCTTTGATGCCAAGATTAATGTCCCTGCCGTTGTTTTCTGCACAATTTCAGAGCTCATTTTCGAGTGGTAAACACTTTAATTTTTCAAATACTGATTCACTCAATTTTCTTCATCACAGCCACCCATTGTTCATTCTGGAAATCAGCCCATATCGTCTTCATGCGTGGGTTTGAGCAGCGCCGCGTGTTTCCGGAGCAGAGCTTCTGTCTGCGAGCTAAGGTGCCCCCCTGACTGACCCATTCATTTTATCCACACTAGTGACATTCAATTCTTTCCCAATTTGATGCCGATGGGCCGGAAATGTCCGGAAAATTAAATCCATTTTCACAGACACAAAGTCTTAGATGAGTTGGACTTTCGATGGTGCTGGCAGATCCAATGCCCAATAAGAACCTCATCACCTGGACATGAGCCCGGACCAAAGTTCAATCGTTTTTTGATTTCTTTGTGTCCATTGTTGATATGCCAATCTGGCAGTGCCCCTAAGTCAATACTACACCTAAAAATGCAAACTACTAATGTGACAAACTAAATAAATCACTACTGTAGTGCATGTAGAGTGTGAAAACAACAGTGTAATACAATATAAAAGAGTATTAAAGTACTTCTGGCTGGAGGCAAAATCCCTCTTCAAAAGCCATCCACTGAGATTATGTAGTCTCCTGCGTTTGATGAGCTCAGAGATCACAGGCGTCCCGGTCTCTGAGTTGGCAATAGACACGCGAAGTTGCTTTGAAATATCACAACACCAAAAATACTGTCTGAAGTCTTCATCCATTCGGTTCAAGTGTTCAGCGCATCAGTTCTAGTTTTCACCTCAATTTGTCATCTAAAACATGCTCACCAGAGAGACATTTTGGCAATGTCTTGATTGGGTTTTGACTGGAAAGTGAAGAAAATAGTGACAGGATTTCAAATGACTATCTTCTAAACATGTTTTTTTGTATTTACTGAGACAGCCTGCCATCTTTTTGTGGATGAGGTCTGTCTTCCGTCTTATTGTGGATGTGGATGCGACCTGCTCTCTGTTTATTTGCGGACGAGATCTGGAAGAGTTTTACCACTCCAAAGCCATACCAAATGGCACACTATATCTGTTTGTATTCAGTGCCCTATAGCAGACCACAGCCATGTGGAATTCCCTGTTGGTACAGGTCAAAGGTAGTGCACTAAATAGGGAATAGGGTGTGATTTGGGATGTAGCCCAGCACCCTAGCAGCTGTACCAAAGTATTGATGTCCAGTACAGTACAGGACAAAGCATTTAAAGAACATCCACTGTGTGAAACCCCTCCCCGGTGACCTTTGTCTCTGGGAGTGGAGACGGATAAATTGGATTTTTACGATCACCTTTATCAAAAGACAACATTACTTTCCCAACAAACACATGAGTCTGCTGTGTCTGTCGTGGGGGAAAGGAGGATCTCACTTTCTTACATTTGAGAGTAGGGTTCTTTTCTGATATATTTGAGAAGTACAAATAGGTGTTAGCTGTGGTTTCAGTACCCTAGTTAGGATTGTGTTATGTTAACTGTACTAGCAACACTAGTTAGCATCATGTTGTGCTAGCTGTGGTAGAAATACCCTAGTTAGCATTGTCTTGTGTTAGCTGTGGTAGCAACACCTTAATTAGCACTGAGTTGTGTTAGCTGTGGTAGCAATACCCTAGTGAACGTGGTGTTGTGTCAGGAGTCCACTGGTCTTCACCTATTAACTCAGCAAAAAAGACTGTAAAACAGCTGCAGCTCGTTCAGAATGCTGCTGCTAGAATGTTAACCAGGACCAAGAGAACAGAGCACATCACTCCAGTTCTTAAATCTTTGCACTGGCTTCCAGTCAGTTACAGAATAGATTTCAAAGTGGTGCTTTTAGTTTATAGATCTTAGACGTGCCCCAAACGTATACATTTTCTCTTCTCATGTGCCTATGACTGAGCACTTAAACTTAAACCTCACTTTTTATAGCTTCCTATGTTTTTATCCCATTTTTAATCTTTATTTGTTTTCTTATTGTATTTTTTCTTATTATGATGTTTTCATTTGTTTAGATTTTTCTTTGTAAAGCACGTTGAATTGCTTCAATGTATGACTTTTGCTATATAAATAAACTTGCTTGCTATCCCCATGAGAGGATGTGTGTTAAGTTAATGACCTGTGTATGTGACATGTGGGGCTGGTCTGTGTGTGTGTGTGTCTTTATATTTTTGTGTGAATATGTGTGTGCTCCTGCAAATTGCTTTCGAGCAAAAACCCCCTATAGTTCAGACGTGAAGAACGTTTTTATTATCTTCACACAGAGTATTTTCTTTCCATTAAAAGCTAGACAAACTGTCCCATATTAAACCGAAGGGCTTTATAGATGGAGCCTGATTATGACAGGCTCAAATGACGCCCTATTCCCTTTCTAGGCCACTGCTTTAGACCAGAGCACATGGAGACCAGGGAAACAGGGGGCCATTTGGGAACCTATAATTCCATGTGTAGGTCAGCACTTGAAATCCTCTGTCCCATGTGACAGCAGCAAAAGCAAACTGATTCTTTATTTAGAACGGATGATTTGGAATTTAATGATTTCTTCAATGAAAAGATAAACACACAACTTAAGAGTCCCTTTTAAATGGGGATTGCGTGCCACTGGCCGGCTAGAATATAAAATGATAATATGGATTCAAATCGATGTGTCCGGAAGCCAGACGTATGTAGCCACGCTAAAGTCTCCATAAAAATTGTTGATAAGTACGTTTTGGTGTAATGACATTGTAATAGTGTTATATTTTTAACTCTGCTACAGAAATAATTGGGGCATTTTAAGCATTTAATGAACCGTATAATCAAACTAATATATTTTTCTCAGGGAATGGAGTTTTCTCTAAAGGAATTTACCAGTCTTTCCCTGTTAACTGTCCTCTGGTTGAATGCTATTGTCACAGCAGTACCTTTTTATTCAGCAAAATGTATCCACGTAAAATGTACCTCACACTACCCATTCTCTTTTTCACAGGGGATAAATGTCTGCATTCACTGTCTATTATTCTCACAGGTCCTTGATGATATCCCATAGATCAGCATTGCACATCCCGTGGTAACTTCACTAATTGAAAAAGGTGTGCCAGTTAGGGAACCGAGAACAGGTTTGGGAAACCCGGCTCCAGAACAACCTCTTCCATTCCATTTGAATTTTATTCCTTTGACATTCCAATGTCAAATCACTCCAATCCATTCTAATCTCCATAACAGCACTATTTTGTTAAACAGAGTATAATCTTATGAGGTGCTGACAGGACGGCTGATTTACCAGAAAGGAGTCTGAACTCCAGATGAATAAACTCTGTACTAAACCACATTTGAATGGTATTTACATCTAATACCTTATGACAAAACATTCCACTGGAGAAGGCACGCACGTGCCATAAATGGCATCCTATCGTCTATATTGAGCACTTCATCAGGCTTCCAGCACTCAAAAGAAGACTATAGACTATAGAGAATAGGATTCCACTTTGGATGTAAGCCAATCTTTTCTTCGAGCTGTCTGGATTTTCTGCAGACATCTTTAACATTTCTGAGGAGGAGCGTTATTGTTGAAAGCAGGTAGCTGTTTACACTCAGTGATAAGCACTATATTTACTTCAAATCAAATTCATTTTTTTTAAGCCATACTTATTTCTAAACCGCAAATAGAAAACACTTAACCCTCCACGGGGTCATCTGAAGCTATGCAATATATTCAATATACCGCTCTCCTCTAATGTCTCAGAGGACTTCTTCTAATTTTCTATTTAGCCAGAAAGAAAATCAGCAATTATGAAAATAGCATTTGATGTGGGACAAACATCTACTAATGAAACACATTTGCGCAGCATCAAAAAACACCTCCAACAGATGTTAGCGGCTGCAAATGAACATCAGATCATGATGAGTTAACACCACAGCAGGTGTATGTGAGTTCAAAGGAAACGTGATTCACAGTGAATCTTGATGGATCATTTGGCAGGTTTCCATACTGAAGAGAAAGGCTTTAATGTAACGTTGCCTTTCTTCTGTGTGTATATGCACTAACCAAATGTAAGCTACCTATCCATATGAGGCAGCAAGACAGGAGTTCCTCTGCGCTAGCGTGTAGCCAGTGTGTAGCCAGTGTGTAGCCAGTGTGTAGCCAGTGTGTAGCAAACGTCAATTCTGTGACTTCGGATAACGTTTGTAGTGGCTGAAACAGCCAGAAAAACCTTTACCTGAGTTAGCTATCTTCCATGTCTAAACATAACATAGCCCTGCAGGTCATATTGGAGTTCTAACAGTACGCCCAGTTGTATGTTTTTACTCTGACCCTCAAATGAAGACCTGCCAAAAACCTTAAAAAAAAAACGAATAGGGTGTTCTACATGACTACTTGGTCATGAATAACAGAGGGGAACAAGAGGAGTATGTTGCCAGGGCAACAGATGTAGATCCCGAGTTAAGTCAGAGTTTCACCCCGACGGAATTAGGATCAGAAGGAAAGGCCCGGGTCATCGGAGAGAGAATTCTGAGAGGGACAGCCTGAGAGGTTTGGCGTGTGTGTGCGCTTTGTGCATTTGTGTGTGTTTCTGTGTGGGAGGGACAGGGTCAGTGAGCCCAGTACGTTCATGGAAATACAGGACCTATCACTTCCAAGGTATGGAGGCAGCTTTCTCTCCAACACTATCTACTGCTCATTCTCCTTTTCTCTCTCTCTCTCGCATCCTGTTTTTCTCCATTTCTCTTTCTTTCTCTCTCTCTCCCTCCCTGTCTTTATTTCTCTCTGTCTCTCTCTGTCTGTCTTTCTCTCTGCTTCTTTCTCTTGCTGTCTGTCTTTGAATATCTCTCTCTCTGTCTTTCTATCCATCTCTGCACATCTTTCCATCTGTCTCTCTTTGTCTTTCTATCTGTCTCTCTCTCCCTGTCTCTATTTCTCTCTGTCTGAATTTCTCTGCCTCTCTCTGTCTCTCTTCCTGTCTTTCTATCTGTCTCTCTCTCCTCACCAGTCTTCCTGTTAACTCCAGTCAAGGAGAAAATAGAGAGACATTGAGCCATGACTACCAGTCAACGCCACTGCTGGCTTCCACTCATATATTTATATGTTTCTACTATCACACTGGCAGATGTGGTGACACTGTGTGCGTGTGTGCGCGCATGTGTGAGTGCGTGTGTGCGTGTGTGAGTGTGTGTGTGCGCGTGCCCATGCACATGTGTGTGTGTTTAATAAAAAAAATGAGCAGTGTGAGTCTAGGTTACCATGGCAGTGCCTCACTCTGACATGAGGAACACAGACACACACACACACACACACACACACACACACACACTACAAACAAACACAACCTAGTATCAGCAGAAGAGAGACCTATTGTTTCCGTCAAACTGCTGCTTTGTTCATGAATAATTCAAGCGGCACCTCGTTCCAACGGCTCGGGATGCAGTCCCATCCATATCCATCTATATGAAAAGCAGAGAGGTGTGTGTGTGTGTGAGTGAGAAAGAGACAGAGAGCTGGTTGATCCTGGCTGCAAGGAAGGGCAGGGAAACTGGTAAACAGCAGCCAGCAACTCATAATCAAAATGAGACAGGAAGAGAGAGAGAGGGAGGGAGGAATAGAGAGAGAGGGGGAGGGAGGGAGGGAGGTAGAGAGGGAGGGAGAGAGAGAGATTGAGAGCCACCAGAAGAATATTGATGGTACTCAGGCCAGATGTCCTCACTCGTATTGTAGAACTCTGATACTATTTAAGAAACATTGTCTTCCCCTCATTTACTATCAATACAAACACGCTGTCACTAGCAGCACCCTATTACTACAAAACACAGAGTCACTGTTAACCAGACATGGGACAAAGACACATTGTTGTCAGTCTCAAGTCAAGTCCCAAGTAATGATGGGCAAGTCTCAGGTAGGTCCCAAGTTCCACAGTTCAGATTGATTCATGTCACAAGTCCCTAATTTGCTAGGGAAAGCCATTACATGTTAATACATTTGAGAATATTACATTACTTTTGCAGATGTCATGGAAATCTCATTGGTAAATGAGAATGGAGGAACGTACTGTATAACCCTCCAGGAATCAGACTGTTCCTAAATTAATTGTGAGGAAATTCCTTGAATAGAATTTAGTTTCCCATTTCCCCATTTCGCTAACCTTACCTGACGTTAGCTAGCAAGCTAGGCACAGCACAGTAGTCATGTTATTTTTACAGGTCTGTCTTTGTGGTGTCACACAAAGTTTCACGTGTCACACAAAGTTAGACAGAGGGGAGCATCAATTATCACATAAGTCTTTTTAGTTTGGCATGTTTTGCATAACGCTGTAACTTTCCTCAACAAACCCAACTTAGCCCCACATACTGTAGCCCCCTCAGCCCCTTAATCCAGATACTGTGATAGCCAGTTCTCAATCATGTCCGTTTTGACAACCTAACATTGACAGTTGTACACTGGGTCTACAGTTTGAGTGACATAGAGAAGAGAAAAAAGCTGAGTATTGTTGTGTTGTTGTTGTGTTGTTGTTGTGTCCCATCCCACTGGATGCGGGATGGGAACATGGAACACTTGGTCTGTGAGCTGGGAGCAGCATGACCAGACAGGATGGGAACATGGAACACTTGGTCTGTGAGCTGGGAGCAGCATGACCAGACGGGATGGGAACATGGGTCACTTGGTCTGTGAGCTGGGAGCAGCATGACCAGACGGGATGGGAACATGGAACACTTGGTCTGTGAGCTGGGAGCAGCATGACCAGACGGGATGGGAACATGGAACACTTGGTCTGTGAGCTGGGAGCAGCATGACCAGACGGGATGGGAACATGGAACACTTGGTCTGTGAGCTGGGAGCAGCATGACCAGACGGGATGGGAACATGGAACACTTGGTCTGTGAGCTGGGAGCAGCATGACCAGACGGGATGGGAACATGGAACACTTGGTCTGTGAGCTGGGAGCAGCATGACCAGACGGGATGGGAACATGGAACACTTGGTCTGTGAGCTGGGAGCAGCATGACCAGACGGGATGGGAACATGGAACACTTGGTCTGTGAGCTGGGAGCAGCATGACCAGACGGGATGAGAACATGGAACACTTGGTCTGTGAGCTGGGAGCAGCATGACCAGAGAGAGATGAGAGAGGATGAGAGGGAAAGTCTTTTGAGTCATATAGCTCAAGTCCAACGTAAGTCACAAGTAGCAAGAATCAAGTCCAGTGGCAAGTGTTTTCTCTTTTTCCCAAGTCAAGTCTCAAGTCGCAATATGTGACACGAGTCCCCATCTCCGCTACTAACACACTATCACTACCGACACACTTTACGACTTACACACTATAATGACAGCAACACTGCTACTACAAACACACTATCACTAATAACACATTATTACTACCAACACGCTATCACTACCAACACACTATTGCTACCAACAATATCACTACCAACACAATATCACTACCAACAATATCACTACCAACACAATATCACTACCAACACAATATCACTACCAACACAGTATCACTACCAACACAATATCACTACCAACACAATATCACTACCAACACAATATCACTACCAACACAATATCACTACCAACACACTATCACTACCAACACAATATCATTACCAACACAATATCATTACCAACACAATATCACTACCAACACAATATCATTACCAACACAATATCACTACCAACACAATATCACTACTAAGACACTATCACTACACACACAGTATCACTACCAACACAATAACACTACCAACACACTATCACTACCAACACAATATCACTACTAAGACACTATCACTACCAACACAATATCACTACCAACACAATATCACTACTAAGACACTATCACTACCAACACAATATCACTACCAACACAATATCACTACCAACACAATATCATTACCAACACAATATCACTACCAACACAATATCACTACTAAGACACTATCACTACCAACACAATATCACTACCAACACAATATCACTACCAACACAATATCACTACCAACACACTATCACTACCAACACAATAACACTACCAAGACACTATCACTACCAACACAATATCACTACCAAGACACTATCACTACACACACAGTATCATTACCAACACAATATCACTACCAAGACACTATCACTACACACACAGTATCACTACCAACACAATAACACTACCAACACACTATCACTACCAACACAATATCACTACCAACACACTATCACTACCAACACAATATCACTACCAACACACTATCACTACCAACACAATATCACTACCAACACAATATCACTACCAACACACTATCACTACCAACACACTATCACTACCAACACAATATCACTACCAACACAATATCACTACCAACACAATATCACTAACAACCCAATATCACTACCAACACAATATCACTACCAAGAAACTATCACTACCAACACACTTTCAATTTCACCTATTTCAAGCAAATATCTCCTCAAATACAGTTACATTTTCTTATTTTTTTAAAGACCCTATTTGCAGTGCATGCCGAAAATTTAAATTGTTGCATGTTCTGTAATGTACAATCCTACCTGAAAAAAACCTCCCATACACTTGTCCCCTGGGTACTGTGGTCAGTAATGGACAAGGTTTCAGAAGGTAAAGGAAGCCTCTTGCCCGGTGGATAGTCAGACACGACAGAGGTTCTCCGGAGAAGTCTATCTGGTTGTAATAGTGGCTGAAGTTTGTAGAAAGCCCAGCTCGCTTACAGTTCCTAAATGCGTTCTATCATCAGCATCAGAATCAGTTGAATGTAGAGCATCATGTTGGTTACAAGGCAAACATACCAGGCAGTGAGTTTATACCACTTCCAGGACAACGGTCACGTATGACTAACATAGGATTTGAAATTGAAATGGTGTCCTGATGGACAGGCTCGTATTTAAACAGCTAATGACATGATCCCTTTAACCTATATCGCTGCGCTATGGCTTGGACAGGTTTTAAACGAAACTTTTTGTAACCGTTAGTCCATTTGTTGACGTCTGCATCCCCAGTTGGCACCCAAAGCCCTAAACACAGTAGTGAACTTCCACAGGTCACGCAGGTCGTGCCTGAGGGGATAGGGTCCAGATGGGATGGAGGCTACGTCTCTTCCCCGGCTGCAGATTTGACAGCTTTATAGAAGTACACTCGGAAGCACTGAGCAATGCCAACAAAACGTATTAAAAACCTTTGGGGCTTTTAACATTGTTTATTGACCCACAAAGTTTGAGTGCTATAGGCCAGGGACTGCATTGTGAAGGGGAAAACTGAATTCGTTAAAGAGTTTTGGGTTTGGTGTGTGTGTGCGTTGGGTTTGAATGTAGTTACTGTCGATATACTGTATTGTATTGTATCTCCCTTGGGCTGTTTCAAAGGATTTCAGAAAGACTTATTTAACAAGTAACTACCGACAGGGTAACACTTTATTTGATGGGGTGTGCATAAGAGTGACATGACATTGTCATGTTTATGAATGTTGTCATTAGGTGTCATTCGGTCGATATTGTCATTTCTTATACAAGGTTGACATTGTTTGGCATGTCTTTGTTATGACAACTAGAAATTAACTGAGTTAACACAACCTGTCAATGTCTTTGTTATGACAACTTGACATTAACTAAGACAAAATATCCTGTCAATGTCTTGACTGGAGCTAGCATACAGCTAACTGGAGCCAGCTAACAACAAGGAACAAGGAACTAGCTAGTCGCTAACACTTACAGTGCAACGATTGTAAAGTTCCTAAACAATACAGTTACAAAATTCATCCATCCATCTTCTCCCGCTTTATCCGGGGCCGGGTCGCGGGGGCAGCAGTCTAAGCAGGGATGCCCAGACTTCCCTCTCCCCAGACACTTCCTCTAGCTCTTCCGGGGGGACACCGAGGCGTTCCCAGGCCAGCCGGGAGACATAGTCCCTCCAGCGTGTCCTAGGTCTTCCCCGGGGTCTCTTCCCGGTGGGACGGGACCGGAACACCTTCCCAGGAAGGCGTTCCGGAGGCATCCGAAAAAGATGCCCAAGCCACCTCAGCTGACCCCTCTCGATGTGGAGGAGCAGCGGCTCTACTCTGAGCTCCTCCCGGGTGACCGAGCTTCTCACCCTATCTCTAAGGGATCGCCCGGCCACCCTGCGGAGAAAGCTCATTTCGGCCGCCTGTATCCGGGATCTTGTCCTTTCGGTCATGACCCAAAGCTCATGACCATAGGTGAGAGTAGGAACGTAGATTGACTGGTAAATCGAGAGCTTCGCCTTGCGGCTCAGCTCTTTCTTCACCACGACAGACCGATACATCGACTGCATTACTGCAGAAGCTGCACCGATCCGTCTGTCAATCTCCCGTTCCATCCTTCCCTCACTCGTGAACAAGACCCCTAGATACTTAAACTCCTCCACTTGAGGCAGGCACTCTCCACCAACCTGAAGTGGGCAAGCCACCCTTTTCCGACTGAGGACCATGGCCTCAGATTTGGAGGTACTGATTTTCATCCCCACCGCTTCACACTCGGCTGCAAACCGTCCCAGTGCATGCTGAAGGTCCTGGTTAGAAGGGGCCAACACGACAACATCATCTGCAAAGAGCAGAGACGAAATTGTGTGGTCCCCAAACCTGACACCCTCCGGCCCCTGGCTGCGCCTAGAAATTCTGTCCATAAAAATTACGAACAGAACCGGTGACAAAGGGCAGCCCTGCCGGAGTCCAACATGCACTGGGAACAAGTCTGACTTACTGCCGGCAATGCGGACCAAGCTCCTGCTTCGGTTGTACAGGGACCTGACAGCCCTTAGCAAAGGACCCAGGACCCCATATTCCCCAAGCACCCTCCACAAGATGCCGCGAGGGACACAGTCGAATGCTTTCTCCAAATCCACAAAACACATGTGGATTGGTTGGGCAAACTCCCATGAACCCTCCAACACCCCGTAGAGGGTATAGAGCTGGTCCAGTGTTCCACGGCCCGGACGAAAACCACACTGTTCCTCCTGAATCCGAGGTTCTACTATCGGCCGTATTCTCCTCTCCAGAACCCTGGCATAGACTTTCCCGGGGAGGCTGAGAAGTGTGATCCCCCTATAGTTGGAACACACCCTCCGGTCCCCCTTCTTAAAAAGAGGGACCACCACCCCGGTCTGCCATCCCAGAGGCACTGTCCCCGACCGCCACGCGATGTTGCACAGGCGTGTCAACCAAGACAGCCCCACAACATCCAGAGACTTGAGGTACTCAGGGCGGATCTCATCCACCCCCGGTGCCTTGCCACCGAGGAGTTTCTTGACCACCTCAGTGACTTCAGCCCGGGTGATGGACGAGTCCACCTCTGAGCCCTCATCCTCTGCTTCCTCAATGGAAGACGTGTCAGCGGGATTGAGGAGATCCTCGAAGTACTCCTTCCACCGCCCGACGACATCCTCAGTTGAGGTCAACAGCTGCCCACCTCTACTGTAAACAGCGTTGGTAGGGCACTGTTTCCCTCTCCTGAGGCGCCGGATGGTTTGCCAGAATCTCTTCGAGGCCAGCCGATAGTCCTTCTCCATGGCCTCACCGAACTCCTCCCAGGCCCGAGTTTTTGCCTCCACAACCACCCGGGCTGCAGCCCGCTTGGCCTGTCGGTACCCGTCAGCTGCCTCAGGAGTCCCACAAGCCAACCAGGCCTGATAGGACTCCTTCTTCAGCTTGACGGCATCCCTTACTTCCGGTGTCCACCACCGGGTTCGGGGATTGCCGCCTCGACAGGCACCGGAGACCTTACGGCCACAGCTCCGAGCGGCCGCTTCGACAATGGCGGTGGAGAACATGGTCCACTCGGACTCAATATCTCCAACCTCCCTCGGGATCCAGTCGAAACTCTGCCGGAGGTGGGAGTTAAAGATCTCTCTGACAGGAGACTCGGCCAGACGTTCCCAGCAGACCCTTACAGTACGCTTGGGCCTGCCGAGTCTGTCCAGCTTCCTCCCCCGCCATCGGATCCAACTCACCACCAGGTGGTGATCAGTTGACAGCTCCGCCCCTCTCTTCACCCGAGTGTCCAAGACATACGGCCGCAGGTCAGATGAGACGACAACAAAGTCGATCATCGACCTGCGGCCTAGGGTGTCCTGGTGCCACGTGCACTGATGGACACCCTTATGCTTGAACATGGTGTTCGTTATGGACAAACTGTGACTAGCACAGAAGTCCAATAATTGAACACCACTCGGGTTCAGATCCGGGGGGCCGTTCCTCCCAATCACGCCCCTCCAGGTGTCACTGTCGTTGCCCACGTGGGCGTTGAAGTCCCCCAGTAGAACAATAGAGTCCCCAGTCGGAGCACTTTCCAGCACCCCTCCCAGAGACTCCAAGAAGGTCGGGTACTCTGCACTGCCGTTCGGCCCGTAGGCACAAACAACAGTGAGAGACCTATCCCCGACCCGTAGGCGCAGGGAAACGACCCTCTCGTTCACCGGGGTAAACTCCAACACATGGCGGCAGAGCTGGGGAGCTATGAGCAAACCCACACCAGCCCGCCGCCTCTCACCATGGGCAACTCCAGAGTGGTGAAGAGTCCATCCTCTCTCAAGGAGTGTGGTTCCAGAGCCCAAGCCGTGTGTAGAGGTGATCCCGATTACCTCTAATCGGAACCTCTCAACCTCACGCACCAACTCAGGCTCCTTCCCCGCCAGCGAGGTGACATTCCACGTCCCTAGAGCCAGTTTCCGTGTCCAGAGATCGGGTTGTCTAGGCCCCTGCCTTCGACTGCCGCCCGATCCTCTTCGCACCGGCCCCTTATGGTCCCTCCTGTGGGTGGTGAGCCCACGGGAGGGCGGCCCCACGTCGCCCGTTCGGGCTGAGCCCGGCCGGGCCCCAATTTACAAAAGTTACAAAATTCAATTATATTAATCTTAGGGATATTGTCAGGAGTGTTGTTTTCAGAAAAAAAACTATTCAGTACAGTACAGTAACAAATTCCAAAGGAATGCATTTTACATATACATGGGTAAATACAGGATAAATGATGAGAAATAAATGGCTTTTCCTTGAAGAGTTACTAGAACGCGCAGTTGTTTGGATCGTTAACAGTCCCAACGCAACACGACGTCGTCAAACTGCCCCCTATAGGCCAACCGCAGTAAGTGTCCTTCAATATAAAAGTGTCCTTCAAAATTCTATATCAACCCCAAATGCGACCATACATTTTATATGTGTCACGCCTATTTGAAGACGCTAGTAGCCTTTTAATAATGGCTACTGCACTTTAATCATATTAACAAATTGGATTATGTATATTATCTCTTGATTAATGTATATAACTTAGCCTATTGTTCATGCAAACAGCTAGTTACATGAATGGATGTCCTGCATCAAAATTAACAAAATTTTTACAAACTATGTTCCTGCAAAAAACTTTGATATCAACTTGACTTGTTTTTTCACATCATGGAAAAGTCTGCCCAAGACACCATTATAATGGCGTATGGCTAACCAGTGGTGCCACTATCATTTTGAGGTGAATCTTCTGTGACTCAGGAGTGCGATTACCTTTATGACTCCATATTTCCAATTTGTATTTCTGCCATGCATGCTCAATATGCTGAGTATAAGCACCAGTCTTATGACAGAATACTGGCTAAATAGTTTCTTTAAGTTTGATAATTAGGCCCATGTTTATGACAGGTTCTGTTCAATCAATCAATCAAATTTATTTATAAAGCCCTTTTTACAACAGCAGTTGTCACAAAGTGCTTTTACAAAAACACCCGGCCTTAAACCCCAAGGAGAAAACAACAGTAGTGTCGTCTAGGTTACTGTTATGTTGTCATAAAAAAATTCACTGACAGGTTATGTTGTCTCAGTTAATGTCAAGTTGTCATAACAAAGACATTGGCAGGATATGTTATCTCAGTTAATGTCAAGTTTTCATAACAAAGACATCCCAAACAATGTCAACCTTGCATAAAAAATGACATAATCAACGAATGACACCTAATGACAACATTCATAAACGTTCAAAATGGTTATGATAGTATCATTACAGTGTCATGTCACTCTTATGCACACCCCTTCAAATCAAGTGTTACCCCAAGATTTCTGATTAGGTCTATAGTAGTGAAAACACTTTCTCCACTATGAACTGAAGGAATAAGTTGGAGTTGGAACATTCCTGTACTTTTACCAAAGTTCCCGGTTTTTCCAGAAATCTTGGATTTCTTATTCCAGGAGTTTCCAACTCGCTTAACTGGTAAACCTGCACTTTTAACGAAATTACTGAAATTCTGTTAATCCGGCATCAGCTGTGGTTCAGTTGGCTGGGGTCTGGTTTGGATGGAGGTTTAGAAGTTACAGTGTGTGTTTGTGCCTGCTTGGTTTCTGGCCTCTCATGGCCTTTGTGAAAAGCTCTGCTTCATTGTCTGTGTGATCCGTCGAGTCTGCCTTCAGTTGGAATCTAACACCAGGTACTCAGTCAGAGGCTCTGGCACAAACAGCGCTCTAACTGCTACGTAGTGCCCTACTGTGATCAGGGACCTGTGAAGGGTATAGGGATTCATTTGGGAGGCAGCCAGGCGGTCCGTTCTGACACACACTTTGTTCGCTGCGTTTGTCAGATCCGCAGCACCTGGGACTTGCAAAGCAGACACGCTGAATGGGGCTGAACGCTTGACACACACACACACACACACACACACACAGAAACACACACAACGGTGCTGAACGTTTGACCCAGATAGAGCAACTCCCACTAGACGACACCTCTGAAATGTCAACAGACTTCACCAGGTTAGAGATGAAAAGAATGAGAACAATGGCTTTCCTACTCTCAAGTCTTTATTTCCTTTCTTTATTGAAGGGGTAGACAGTGGATGACAGAGGATGAAAGGGGATGACAGGGGGGAAACGACAGACAAAGAATTTGTCAAAGGTTAGTAGGCCAAACAGCAACCTACGCCGACACAATAAAATCAGGTAACAACAAGGACATCCTTCTCTCAAGCCTTTTGTCCCATTCTGTTCATCCATCCAACACTGGCTGCAGTAGATTCAGACCAAATCAATATAAGTAAACCTGAAATAACTACAAATTTAATGTCTTGAAGAATAGACAAACATCAGAAAAGATTATACCCGATCTCTCTTCTGACCAGCCATTTCATCTTAATGCCAAAAAAACTGTTCTTTTAAAAAGCACCATTATATATCAATTGCATCCCTTGTCATTAAGCGTGGGTGGTGCACTTTAAGTATGTTGAAATGAGCGATAGTGTGCATCACAATACATGGATAGCTTCTCAGAGACACGCACCACACCCACTGGGGCTGCCAGACAAGGACAAATAAGTACTTAGGAGCAGCGAGATTTCGCTTCAATGTCTGGGTGCATTAAACCTCAGAGATAATGTAGCTTTCAAGATGCATCATAAAAGATGAAAATAACACACAAACGCCATATTTCTTTATTAATATAAGTTACTTAGGGTTAGTCTTGTGTTTGTCTACATTACCTATTAAAAAATTATTCTTCTTTGCAAGGTGATGAAGACAAAGACATCATGTCGATATGAGCGAAGAGTCTAAATCCCAAAAGACCTTCAGGAAGAAACGGAAGACTAAAGCGAACCTTAAAGAAAGACATCACAGCAACGTTCTCCAACATCTGCTCTAAGTACCGGCTCCTCATTCATGGTCATTACAGCACTCACATGGCAGAAAGGTGTGGATGAATGGAATGACATCAACCTCCAAGAGGGTAATCCATACTTTCTCCATTTAGTTGTGTGGGGAACGTTCTGGCACAAAATGGTTGCCATGCACTCCCCAGGTGGGGTCCAACCACGAGGTGAGATTCCCCTTCAAGGCTACTTAATGAACCACTGAGTCCCTCAGTTGGTAGAAACTGTCCAATCCATCTCCAACATGAAATGTCCTCTTAAGCCAACAACGATGCTGTCCTTAGATGAGAACACTGGTGATTTTGTGTCATACATTAGTAAATCAGTGACAGTGATAATGGAACCTAAAGGGGGTGGGTTGTGAATCCTAGAAGAGGCTTTGACCTGGCCACCTGGTCGCTAAGGTCAGACTGTTGATGCTGTCAGGGGTCATGACGGCCTTCTGTGATTTAAATGTAATCTCATTCAATTGCTATAAAGTGTTGCTGCTTAATAGGAGGTATACAACAGGAGAAACTAGGAGGAGCAGGGAGGAGTGAGAGTCTGCCCACGGACGAGAGTTGGAGGGAGGGAGAAAAACGTGACACAACGACAGATGACTTCATCCCTGCCAATCTGTCCAACAGATTAGCTAGTTTGCATTCCTAAAGAAATTTCATCAGTTTGTCCTCAGGAGAGAAACAGGCCTTGATGTCTGCTTATCAACCAATCTGACAGACCGTTCGAAAATAGAAAGAAATAACAGAAAGAGCAAATGGGAGGGAAGACATTGGAGGGCTTTTGTTAAATGAAAAGAGAAAGAAAGGGATAAGCTGCTTTAATGCTGAATATCAGTTTGGAAAAGAGATTCATTAAATGGATGAGGGGTGGAAATTTTTACAAGCATTTCACTGATCTAATTATTTGAGACTTAAAATGAGCTTAAAGTATGAGGGCCCATATTACAGCACTGCAATCCTCCATGTTCCATCAATCCTCTTTCAACTCCCTAATGCTTCTGGACAAGGTGATTCTGTTAAAGCAGCTGAGGAGACTGACAAGAAGAGGAGTGAGGAGAGGAACAGAGGAGGAAAGCTGCAGAGAGATGCGGAGTAGAGAGGAGTAGATGGGGAGGGCAGGAGATGGGTAGGAGGAGATAAACCAGGGGAGGAGCAAGGGAGGAGGGAGGCAGAACCTTCATTGATGGGAGGAGAGAGGGGTACAGGGCGGAAAAAGCAAAATTGTGAGAGAGAGAGACAGAGAGCTACTGGACCATCAAAGGGAGGTAGAAAAAGAGTGAGAGAGTGACAGAAAGAGAGAGGGAGGGAGGGAGGGAGGGAGGGAGGGATGCTTGGTGGGCAGCAGCAGTCTCTCCCACAACCCCTCCATCTCCCACTCAGTCATCAGAGTGATGATAGAGACATTGGGTGCAGAAGCACTGAGGAGCATCGTTCAGATACAGTGACAGGCTTCACTCCCACTGTAAGGCGAGAAGATATTTAAAGACCAGCCTGTCTGTCCGCCTGTCCGCCTGTCTGCCTGATTACCCGTCAGGCCACCTGTCTGTCTGCCTAACTGTCGGACCATCGGATCTGATGCTTGAAATGCTGAGATAAAGAAGGTTTTTGACTGGGCAGATCAGGAACTGCATTCCCGTAAAACAAGTGAAATGACCAGTCCAGATTGGCCGCATGAAATTACTCAAATGGAGAAAACAACATCATCTAAATGTTCCCCGGCATCCAGCATCACACAATCAGAAAGGATCTGAGGACATATTGTGGCTTTTCTGTGCTCCATGCACCTTACTAAGCAGGGGTGTAGCACGAAATTCTGGGCCCTGTACATATGTGGTCTCTGAGGGTCCCTCCCCTCTTTATTCAAGATTCAAACATTTCCAAGGGCCCCTCGACACGTTATTTACTGAGTACCCCGACCCCACTGCTACTAAGCACCAGACCTGGACACTGGTTCTGCCAGCACCAACAGAGGGTGCTGTTGTACAGGTCATTTTCTTACCCCCACTAGAACTCCAGCTCCACCATCACCACAACTCCACCTCCATCATAATTATATCCTCCACCATCACTACAACCATCATCACTACAACTTCCACCTCCACCATCACAACAACCTCCACCTCCACCATCACAACAACTACACCTCCACCACCATTAAAACCCCACTTACACAATCACTACAACTCCACCTCCACCATCACTACAACTCCACCTCCACCATCACTACAACTCCACCATCACTACAACTCCACCTCCACCACCATTAAAACCCCACTTACACAATCACTACAACTCCACCTCCACCATCACTATGAACTCCACCATCACTACATCCTCCACTATCACTACATCCTCCACCATCACTACAACCTCCACCTCCACCATCACAACAACTCCACCTCCACCATCACTACAACTCCACCTCCACCATCACTATGAACTCCACCACCCCATCACTACAACCATCAGTACTACAACCTCCATCTCCTCCATCACTACAACATCACCATCAATACAACCTCCATCTCCACCCTCACTATAACCTCCACTACACCATCAATACACCCATCAGTACTACAACCTCCACCATCACCATAACCCCATCAAAAGCTTTGGATGTATGTCGCGTTTGTGGTGAACCATTTCAGTCTTTTCGTAGATAAAACAATATTTTCCTAAGTAAATCATCGTTATTGCGATTGGACTACGCATTCACTTTAGAAGATAAAATAGGACCGGTAACGCTGAATGATGGGTTTTCTAAAGCAGTATGTGGCTCCTGTCACAATCTACTGCTAAAATATAAAATAAGTGTTAAAGTATTGAAGTATAAAGTATTAGTGGTTTTGTAAGGGGAAAAGGCTAATTCTAAACTGCATGAAAAGAGGTGGCGCGACTGTCTCAGCCACTAGCTAGAAGAACCACTCATTTCATTGACTTGTCCATTTTCAATTTCAACAAAATTCCAGACTGTCGGGCCATGCTTGATAAATTAAACTTTCACCATTGCCTGTAGGAAAGCACACCCAAACATATTTTTTTCAGAACACCACTTAAGCAGAGAAGTTCTAATGGCTTTATTGACTCAATGTCATAAATAGAGCACAAGTCGTCCAAAAAAGAAATGTGTTTTTCCGCCATCTTTGCTTTCTGATATGTTGCCACCTAGGTAGGAACTAAAAACTCTTAGGTAGGAACTAAAAACTCTTAGGTAGGAACTAAACACTTTCAGGAAACAAGTTCAATCCAGTTCAAAGAAATAAGTGAAATCACACTAATAAGTGAAGCCCGCCTTCAACAAGCCTGTGAGTGGAGTAAAAAAATTAATAAAAATAAAACATCCAATAGAAATCTCCCTCCTCAGAGTCATTGGTAACTTATTTAAATAGGAAAGTTTTTAGACCTCTAAGGATTGGATTAGATTGGAGATTGGAGGTGGGGCCTTGTGAGACCCTTGCAGGAACTGGGAATGTGTGCTCTGTCAACTTACCTAGGAACAACAAGGGTTGAAAAAACAGTCCACACTGCGAATTCTTCCCAAACGGCATTTCTGTTGATCAGGGTCCAATGCTACCTGGCCAGAAGTAGTGTACTACATAGACAATAGGGTGCTATTTGAGCCGGCGTACCCAGCATGCTGCAGGCTGGATGTCTGTCCCATCCCAGTACTGATAAATAACTCTGCTAAATGACTGGATTGAAGCTCTCTTCCTCTGGGCTACAGGCATTAATCAGATGGGGGTGGGGGGGTGGGGGGCGGGGTGCAGTAACAAACACACACACAAATGTACACACACACGTACACACAAAAAAACGAACACACTGGCACACACACAGGAATACTTCTTAGGTCTCAAAATTTAATATTTGTCCAGGAGGAGATTAATGACTTTAACTGAGGTATAAAACTGGTCGGGTTAGGGGTTAGGGTTAGGGGTTAGGGGTTAGGGGTTAGGTATTCATAATGAATGGTTAAGGTAAGTGTTAGCATTGAAAAAGGCTTAATATACTGTATGTTTTATGAAAGATGAAGTAGAACGTTTTTGCTGAAAAAGCAGTACAGGGTTGGACTCAAAACCATACTGCAGCAGAACATGCGCGTCAGAGACAGAACCACCTTAGCCCACCACACAAAAATGAAAAGGACATTAATACACACTAACAACCTTTGGAGTCAAATGTTGTCACTCTGTCAAAAGTAACAGTGATCGATGTTGGCTTTCAAGTTATGGGGAATGCGAATACTTTTGTCCTGTGCATAGATGATATATGCAGGGGTATATCTTACACCCACCCACACACACACACACACACACACGCATGTAAATAAATGCACTCACTATTGTAATTTGCTCTTGTTAAGTTGAATAATGTAAATGCACATTTAGACTCAACACATCCACATATGTTCTGTGTTACATCAATTTCTCTCTGAACGATGTGAGAGACAATGTTGAGGCCAGATCAGTTCATGTCTGTACGGTGGAAATCAGCAGCCAAACGTCCCCTTATAAACTGCCGTTAAACTGAGGAAGACAAGACACCAGTCCAGTGGGGCTTTACGGAAAGACACCTAATTATTTTTTCTTTTACCCCGCCCCCTTTCTCTCCCCTCCCCCTCTTTCTCTCTCTCTCCCCTCTTTCTCTCTCTCCCAGCATTCTCCCTCTGGCTCTCTCCCCCATCTCTCTCTCTCCATCTTTTCCATCTCTCTCTCTGTCTCCCCATCTATCCCCATCTCTCTCTGTCTCTCTCACTGTCTCCCCATCTCTCTCTCTTTCTCTCCATCTCTCTCACTGCCTCTCTCTCTCTATCTCTCTGTCTCTCTCTGTATCTGCTGGTGGTGTTTTATAGTCTTCATGGCACTCATGCCTCTCTGCAGTGATGTCACAGCAAAACCCTGGACTGGATCCCTGGAGGATGGATCAGGATCAACTGAATCTCTTCCTGCTCCATCCCTCCATCGCTCCATCCCAACATCATTTCATCCCTCCATCCCAACATCACTCATCCCAACATCACTCATCCCAACATCGCTCATCCCAACATGACTCATCCCAACATCGCTCATCCCAACATCGCTCATCCCAACATCACTCATCCCAACATCACTCATCCCAACATCGCTCATCCCAACATCGCTCATCCCAACATCACTCATCCCAACATCACTCATCCCAACATCGCTCATCCCAACATCACTCATCCCAACATCACTCATCCCAACATCACTCATCCCAACATTGCTCCATCCCTCTGTCTATGTGGGACCTGTGTGGAATCTGTTGTAGTGTGACATGGAGGCTCAAGCAGGCCTGCTACCATTTAAAATGGGTCTGGAGGAGAGGGAGAGAGTGAGAGGATGAGAGACAGGGGGAGAGAGAGAGACAGACAGGGAGAGTCCGAGGGAGACAGAGAGAAGGAGAGAGGGTGGGAGAGCGAGCTAGAAGAGAGAAGGAGAGAGATGGAAAGAGAAAAATATCCTGTTGATTTGGCTCAATGCTTAGTGCAACACATATTAGGGCAGTTCCCCTCCAGTTCCTCCCATTCCCATGACACTTAATGGGGAGAGGAGAGACAAAGAAAAAAAAGAGAGCGAAGGGAGGAGAGTAGACCAGCGAGGACAGATAGAAAAGAGAGGAGAGACTGATGGGGGGAGACCTAGAGGAGAGACAGGAGAGGAGAGATGTGTGTGTATGTGTGTGTGTATGCTCATCCTCTCTACAGCTTGGATTTGTACAATCAACGCACAACCGAGGAAAAAAAACTCAGAATGTTGAAGACAAATCCTTCCAAATGCCCATGAAAGGAAAAAGAGTAATACATGAAATAATGAATTGCCAGAACTCTGTCAAAAACTTCCATGACCCTGTCAGCTGGATGACAAAACACACCTTGCCACATTACAATCAGCCAAATGGATACAAATATGAATCCGATAATGTCTCTTCGGTTGAAATGACATGTCTTGGCCACACGCTATTGTGATGGACAGCGTCTCCCTGCTCCCTATAGAGTGGACAAAGAGCTCTATATGCCTTGGTCAAATGTAGTTGACTAGTAGGGAGTAGGATGTAGTTCAGGACCAGCACCAAAAGCTGATGGGTATTCTTCACAATGAGAATGAATTTCTCCCCCAGCATCTGTCTTCGCTGTTGGTTCTAGACAGGTGGACAGACCTTCTGTTATAAAATCCAATCCATTACGTTGCGGAAGGACGGATGAAAGAGGAATATGATGGAGATGACTGAGGAGAGAGTGAGGGAAAGAGGAGCAGAGACAGAAAGGCTGAGAGCAAGATGGGTGGTGGGGGGGAGACAAAAAGAGAGATAAAGAGAGAGATACAGAGAGATACAGAGAGAGATACAGAGAGAGATACAGAGGGAGATACAGAGAGCGATACAGAGAGAGATACAGAGAGAGATACAGAGGGAGATACAGAGAGATACAGAGGGAGATATAGAGGGAGATACAGAGAGAGATACAGAGGGAGATACAGAGAGAGATACAGAGGGAGATACAGAGAGATACAGATAGCGATACAGAGAGAGATACAGAGGGAGAGATACATGGAGAGATGATGCTCATTACAACTGAGACTATTGATTTTAATGATTGATGAATCCATCTCTGATTGCCAACACAATGTTAAGCCCAGGCAATATATATCAGTATATTTATAAGAAAAAATATCGCTTTTTAACTTAGCAAGTTATAAGCAGCATCAAACAATCTCTTCACCACCACAGGTCTTAGCTTCTCTGTGGTGTGGCTAATTACATCAGACGGAGGGCTTTTGAAACAAACAGATATTCTGCGTTGGTGCCAGTTATTCCCAGATGAAATGCATAAGCAAAGCTTGTGATGGTTGTTGCTATGATGGGAGCGTAATGGCTAAAACCCAAGCCACAGAACAGGGACACTTGACTTTCTAAAGGCGGCTTTGAGTGTCATATCTCTGGAGTGGTGTGAGCGTAATGGGCCATCAAAATGTAAACACTTCTTAGGAATGAAACATGATCCGCTAGAGTGGTGTATTAAACGGATTGCATAGTGGTGTATAAAACCAGAATGTCCTATGGTGGTGTATAAAACCAGAATGTCCTATGGTGGTGTATAAAACCAGAATGTCCTATGGTGGTGTATAAAACCAGAATGTCCTATGGTGGTGTATTAAACCTGTTCTATAGTGGTGTATTAAACCTGTTCCATAGTGGTGTATTAAACCTGTTCTATAGTGGTGTATTAAACCTGTTCTATAGTGGTGTATTAAACCTGTTCCATAGTGGTGTATTAAACCAGAATGTCCTATGGTGGTGTATTAAACCTGTTCTATAGTGGTGTATTAAACCTGTTCTATAGTGGTGTATTAAACCTGTTCCATAGTGGTGTATTAAACCAGAATGTCCTATGGTGGTGTATTAAACCTGTTCTATAGTGGTGTATTAAACCTGTTCTATAGTGGTGTATTAAACCTGTTCCATAGTGGTGTATTAAACCAGAATGTCCTATGGTGGTGTATTAAACCTGTTCTATAGTGGTGTATTAAACCTGTTCTATAGTGGTGTATTAAACATGTTCCATAGTGGTGTATTAAACCTGGTCTGTAGTGGTGTATTAAACCTGTTCTATAGTGGTGTATTAAACCTGTTCCATAGTGGTGTATTAAACCTGTTCCATAGTGGTGTATTAAACCTGTTCTATAGTGGTGTATTAAACCTGTTCCATAGTGGTGTATTAAACCTGTTCCATAGTGGTGTATTAAACCTGTTCCATAGTGGTGTATTAAACCAGAATGTCATATGGTGGTGTATTAACCCTGTTCTATAGTGGTGTATTAAACCTGTTCTATAGTGGTGTATTAAACATGTTCCATAGTGGTGTATTAAACATGTTCCATAGTGGTGTATTAAACCTGTTCTATAGTGGTGTATTAAACCTGTTCTATAGTGATGTATTAAACCTGTTCTATAGTGGTGTATTAAACCTGTTCCATAGTGGTGTATTAAACCTGTTCTATAGTGGTGTATTAAACCTGTTCCATAGTGGTGTATTAAACCTGTTCTATAGTGGTGTATTAAACCTGTTCTATAGTGGTGTATTAAACCTGTTCCATAGTGATTACGCTCCTGACTGCAATACTGGACAGGTTACAGTGCTGACTCCACTGTGCTGAAAATGTTATGGTAACTACTAAGTGTCTTCAGTCCAGTTCACTCACAATACCCCACACTCCTTGCCCCTCAGTTCTCCTGAGATTATTAACAAAGTGGCTAGATCCAATCAAGATAATTAACACAGTGGCTAGATCCAATCAACACAATCGACACTCTCAGAATTGAGGACCAACACGCTCTCCTTTTATGTGTCCATCAACTCCTGCCTCTCTGCTTGTCCTCCACACAGGCTATTAGACCCGAACACTATTACCCTCTGTTCCAGGATGACAGGAGCCGGGACACAGAAGGGGCTGATATGAGAACAGGAGGAGGAGAGGGTAGTAGAATGCTTGGCATAACTAGGGGCAACTAGGGGGTGGAAGCTCTCCACAGGATAATGAGAACAGTTGACTGGCAGATTTCTTGGGAGGGGGCGGGGAGGGGGGTGTAGGGTTGCTGCCAAGGGTTGCTGTGGTGAGAGTAACCAGGGGTTACTGACTCCAACTGTCATTCTGACCTTCTTTAGCTGCTCTGATTGTTTTCTGCTCCTTCTGTGAGACACTGGCACCCTACACCCTACAGAGTACACTACTTTTGACCAAAACTAATGCACTATATAAGAAATAGGCTGCCATTGGAGACACAGACTTTTCATTTTCTCAGCCATCTGTGCCTGCTGTTCCCAGCTAACCCTCTGGGGAGGCCCTCTCTGACTGCACAGCACATTGTCTGAGCAATGATTAAAAAGAGAAGGAGAAAAAAAAAGAGTCTAATTCTCTCCTCAGTGACATGGGGTAATCTGTGGTTTTCCTGGATAAAGATTAGGACTTCAGCGGCGCTGGACTCCCACCCAGCTTTCCGATTGGTTCACTCGAACACCGTCCATTGTTGGTGAAAAAAAGTCCTTAATGAAACATTCCTTATCAAACGGATGAAAACTGGTATAGTTGAGTGGTGTCACAGTTTCTGAAGGCAGAGGGGTGGTCCTCAGAAGGGACCAGCTGGTGAGGACCAGCGTTGATAACCAGCGTTGATAACCAGCGTTGATAACCAGCGTTGATAACCAGCGTCTATCTAACGGCCCAGTTCAACGATCCTACTGCTCCACATCCCGCAATAAAAACGGTGTCCGATTCTCAAACACACAACCACAAATAGACGCTGGATTTAATGGGACTCAGCATGCTGTCTAACTAGCTGGTTAGGAAAGCCAGTTGAGGTTTGAACTCAGACAGACAGGCAGACATACAGAGGCAGAGATCAACAGACCTGCATTGTTTTAGTATGGCCTAGCATTCTGAGGATACCTGAAGAAAACAAGTCTAGCTGAGAAGTGCAACAGGTTGGGAGAATAGACATGTTGTGTGATACTAGCAAACAGGTCAGATTCACTCTCCGATGGTCCACGCAGGCATGACAGCTGATGTTACCCAGCATGCACGGCAGCAGACACCATCCCGGCTGTGAGGTCAGGTGTTGGGAGGGGAAAGGCACGAGGCGCTGCGTCTATGACAGGCAGGACCCGAGGTGACACAGCAAGGCGTCCCTCAGAGAGACATGGCAGTGCCGGAGAAATGGATGGTGGCACCATAGCCTGTCTCACTGTCACAGGGTGCCGGAGAAATGGATGGTGGCACCATAGCCTGTCTCACTGTCACAGGGTGCCGGAGAAATGGATGGTGGCATCATAGCCTGTCTCACTGTCACAGGGTGCCGGAGAAATGGATGGTGACACCATAGCCTGTCTCACTGTCACAGGGTGCCGGAGAAATGGATGGTGGCATCATAGCCTGTCTCACTGTCACAGGGTGCCGGAGGAGGTCTCTGTTGTTGGGAGTAGCGTTTGGGAGCGGACGATGGTGTGTGTGTGTTGGGTGTGTGTGTTTGTATGGGTGTGTGTGTGTGTGTGTCATGGGTAATGGGGGAGTAAGTAAAGTATAATAACACCCCAGACCCAAAAAATGAGAAGTGTACATTTCCTTTTTGTGGGTATTGCTGTGGGGAGACACATGATGACAGTCTGTGGCCTCTAGTTTGCCAATTCTGACCAAATCCAGGGCAGATAAAGTATTTTGTATGTGTGTATGTGTTGAGGAACAGACGAGACAGGAGCACTACGGCCTCTAAAGTCTAAGATGACACCAATCTGGATATCCGAAATGATCCAAAGCCAAAGCAGGATTTAGTTTTTTGGGGGGTGGGGGGGGGGTATTATGGCACTGCTTGGACATACAGAACAGCAGCGGAACTGAGCTTCCACTCTCCCTCCAGCATGATTCAGAGCTGGCAGGCTATATCAGAGTCCTTGTAGAAAAAAATACCCTGAAATATATCCAAACAAGTGGAATGAAATACATCCAAACAAGTGAAATGCTGTGACTTAACCCTGACCAAAAACCTTACTTCATGCAAATTTTCCACTCATCTGTCTTGCAACATGTTTGTATTTTAATCACGTATTAAATAAAAAACATCAACAATTCAATACAACCTGCCTGACTGACCCCACAGGGGGTGGAAGTGGAATTATCACTGTGTGGATGGTGTCCATATTTAGACCCGTGATTATTGAGCCCAGGACACCTGGGGACACCTGGGGAAACCTGGAGACACCTGGGGTCACCTGGGGAAACCTGGAGACACCTGGGGACACCTGGGGACACCTGGGGAAACCTGGAGTCACCTGGGGACACCTGGAGACAGCTGGGGAAACCTGGAGACACCTGGGGACTCCTGTGGACACCTGGGGACTGCACACTCTTCCAGTATGGGTCCTAATATGGACACCATACTGCACATCTGTCTCTACTTTGCCAAGCCCTGTCAGTGGCATGAAATATCTGATTTAGTTTTGCTTTGGAGGACTGGAGTGATGGAGGCATGTTGTGTGGGTGGAGGATAGAGGACTGGAGTGATGGAGGCATGGTGTGTGGGAGGAGGATAGAGGACTGGAGTGATGGAGGCATGGTGTGTGGGTGGAGGATAGAGGACTGGAGTGATGGAGGCATGTTGTGTGGGTGGAGGATAGAGGACTGGAGTGATGGAGGCATGTTGTGTGGGTGGAGGATAGAGGACTGGAGTGATGGAGGCATGTTGTGTGGGTGGAGGATAGAGGACTGGAGTGATGGAGGCATGTTGTGTGGGTGGAGGATAGAGGAATGGAGTGATGGAGGCATGTTGTGTGGGTGGAGGATAGAGGACTGGAGTGATGGAGGCATGGTGTGTGGGTGGAGGATAGAGGACTGGAGTGATGGAGGCATGGTGTGTGGGTGGAGGATAGAGGACTGGAGTGATGGAGGCATGTTGTGTGGGTGAAGGATAGAGGACTGGAGTGATGGAGGCATGGTGTGTGGGAGGAGGGTGGAGGACCACAGACACAGGTCGGTGTGTGACATCATAACCGCAACATTGGAGAGGATATGCAGATGGTGGAACAGAGAGAGACAGGGAGAGAAAGACAGGGAGAGAGAGACAGGGAGAGAGAGACAGGGAGAGAGAGACAGGGAGAGATAGACAGGGAGAGAGTGGGGAGAGGGGGTGGGTGGGGGTTGAGGCAGAGAAGTATGGTTTTGACTCTTACCTGGCTCTCTGAGAATGAGCTGCGCCATCGCCTGGCCACTCCCCGCCTCGTTCTCAGCTACACACTGGTAGAAGCCTTCGTCTGACTTCACCAGACCGAGGATCTGGAGGTTACTGCCGTCCTGAAGAGACAAAAACACTGGCTTAACGTGGGTTAAAGTATTAACCGTGTATTGATATTATCTCATTGAAAAGGGGACCATTTCCCTTTCCTTTGCAATCTGGATACAAAAGCTGACTGCGATCAACTCCAGCAAAGGTGAGGGGGTTGATTTGACTACATATTTAGTATTATAAAGGTTTCAAGAGTAGGTAAATAACATCTCGGGGTACCAAGCAAACATCACAGCTGGAGCTTCACAAGACAGAATTGACTTGGTGTTTTGGGTTACTTACAATGACCTGGAAGTAATCGCTGGGGATGACCTCTTCACCGTTCTTCATCCAACGAACCGTTGGAGCGGGGTTCCCTTCCACGGCACACTCCAGCTCAATGTCTGTGCTCTCATACGCATACGAATTAGTGGGGTAGTTCAGGAACTGAGGTGGAACTGGGAAGGAGACAAAGGAGAGGCAAAGAATTGAAGTTAATCAGACACAGTCAGACTTAAACTTAGAGTTTGACTTTAGAGTTAGAGTTAGATCTTATAGTTAGATCTTAGAGTTAGAGTTAGATCTTAGAGTTAGATCTTAGAGTTAGAGTTAGATCTTATAGTTAGATCTTAGAGTTAGAGTTAGATCTTAGAGTTAGAGTTAGATCTTAGAGTTAGAGTTAGATCTTTGAGTTAGAGTTAGATCTTAGAGTTAGATCTTAGAGTTAGAGTTAGATCTTACAGTTAGAGTTAGATCTTAGAGTTAGATCTTAGAGTTAGACTACAATATGAGTATGATTATTGCTTAAGGTCTGTGAATATTCGGGTTCTCTGGTAGCACTGTGAAGATACAGTGGTCAAGTGTCTCTTTCACTACTACCTTGACACTACTAGGATGTCCTTGATGTATAACTGATTCCTAGTTCCTAGTTGATAATATCGTAAAGGTAGTTATTTGCATGGCTGCACATTGTAAGAGGGACCACACCTCTCAGCCACATGGAAAGATCTATTCCCTAGAGACGTCAAACCTAAGCAGAAAAATCTCCTAAAAAAATGCTTTTCAAATCCCCTAACTTTTGTGAGGAGGTCAGGAGAAACGTCTCATGAATGTATATCTGGGATTTGATGGTCAATTTTTGGGTCAGTTGTAGCCGTTAATCCAGATAAAGGGTTGGTTTTCCCTCCTGAGATCCTCGCAGGAAGCAAACTGAATTCCTTCCTCTGCTTCCTCCAGGAGAATATCCAAGCATGTGTCCCACACAGTTACTGTCAGTCAGGCCTTTTTTATATGAAGGAATATTCTGAGTGATAACTGAATGACTTGCCCCAGTTTAGAAACTAGATTGAGTCTCCCAAACAGGAGTTTGAGAAAAGTGTACAATTGTTTCACAAATATTGGTATAAAAAAACTCTTCCTGTCAAGATGAAAATGGTGAATTTCATTCTGTTTTGCAGTTGAGCGTTCCTTGTCCTGTTCAATTTCTTTTTTTTTTTTTTTGGAATGCAGGGAGAAGTAAGAGAGCAGGTGGGTGGAGGAAGGGGGAGGAAAGAGGGGCAGGTGGGTGGAGGAAGGGGGAGGAAAGAGAGCAGGTGGATGGAGGAAGGGGGAGGAATGAGGGGCAGGTGGGTGGAGGAAGGGGGAGGAAAGAGGGGCAGGTGGGTGGAGGAAGGGGGACGAAAGAGGGGCAGGTGTGTGGAGGAAGGGGGAGGAAAGAGGGGCAGGTGGGTGGAGGAAGGGGGAGGAAAGAGGGGCAGGTGGGTGGAGGAAGGGGGAGGAAAGAGGGGGGGCAGAATGTCCATCATACCTGTACCTCTGCACATTGTAACACCTCTACATGACTAATAACACTTGACATGTCATGATTCCTTTTGAAAATACAGATTTTGATTTTAATTTAGTTTTTCACATTTGTTGTTCTGTATATTTTCCACTTACTTTGGCAAGTGTTATTCAAGCAATATCGCCCTTTATATAGAAATCAAAATGTGAGAGACAGTGAGAGAACTAGAGAGCAAGGAGAGAGACAGAGAGAGAGAGAGAGAGAGGAGAGAAAGACAGACAGACAGAGAGAGAGAGAGAGAGACAGAGAGACAGAGAGAGAGAGAAAATACAAAGTGTGGCAAAGACAGGGAACAACTCAAGGGAATCCTAAATCACAGACTTGAAGAGAGTTCTAGAGCGGTCACCTGTGGGACAGTATGACAGGCAGGCTGAGCTGTGTGTGTGTTTCATTGTCTGTTCAGCATCTGTGTGTGTGTTAGTCTCTCTTTTCGCTTCTCCAGGGGTGTGTGAGAGGGTGTTAAAATAGAGGTGACAGCCAGCCGGGAGGTGAGCTTCCCCCCAACCCACACACCCGCTTCTGCCCTCCCCCCCACTCCCCTGCTCCCAGACACTACTCACAACAACAAAGACCACAACAAAGACCACAATAAAGTCCACAACAAAGACCACAATAAAGACCACAACAAAGACAACAACAAAGACCACAACAAAGACCACAACAAAGACCACCTCCGGCATCCTACACTGTAAACGAACTCAGTTTTTACTCAAATTTTTGAAGTTGACCTGACTTGATGTGATACTAACTTTAACTAAAACATTTTAAGTTTAAAATGAAAATTGTCCCCTCATGCTTTATTGCAGCTTGACATTTTAGAATTGTTTCATTATCCTTTTTAAGGGGATAGAGAGATCACCAGAGGAACGCATGGACCAGTTGTTTCTTTGCTTGACTTAGTTAACTATTCAGTGAAAACCCAAATTATTCTCTCCTCATTTAGATGTTTACATATTGCTGCCACCATTGTATCCCCAGTAAGAGAAACAAAGACGTTAGTCAAAGCTTTGCTAGCTAAGCATACTTTTGCCATGCTAGCTAGTTGCTCATCCAGCGTTAAGTGGAATGGCAATGCATCCGCTGATTTTTCTTAAGTTGAGTTTGTCTAAATATTTTTATCTGTTGCAGCAAAAGGAAAAGGGGGAGCAGGGACAATAATGTCAGGTAACTTTATCGAGTTTTATGAAAGTCTGAATTAAATTAAGTATTTACTTGAACCTAAATAAACTTATTAATTAGGAGACATTATTATGCTCTGTGTTTTTTTTTACAAGAAGTGTATGCTTTACTTTACTAGGCAAGGAAGAGTCTTAAAAGTAAGAGACAACAGTACAGAGGAGAAAGCCAGCAGGAGACATGGAAGAGCAGAGAGTAGACCAGAGTGGGCCAGAGAAGAGAGAGCAGAGAGGAGACCAGAGTGGGCCAGAGAAGAGAGAGCAGAGAGTAGACCAGAGTGGGCCAGAGAAGAGAGAGCAGAGAGGAGACCAGAGTGGGCCAGAGAAGAGAGAGCAGAGAGTAGACCAGAGTGGGCCAGAGAAGAGAGAGTAGAGAGAAGACCAGAGTGGGCCAGAGAAGAGAGAGCAGAGGAAAAAGATATGGAGAGATTGGAAAAGAAATAGAGGAGAGAGGAATAGATGGAGGGGATAGGAAGAAAGGTGAGCAGAAGAAAGCAAAGAGATGGAGTGAAAGGAGGAGGGCATCTTCCCTGCATGTTCCTCTCCCTCAACTGCCCCCATCAATGAGCTGAACTATAGGACATCTATAGGGGAAAAAAAGATATAGGAAAAAAACCTAGAAGAATGAAGTGCCCCCCCCCCGCTCTATAACATTTCATTTTCCAGAGGAAACACTGCAGTGTATGACAGTGAGACATGCTATGATGCTCCCATCCATTTCTCCAACAGACCCATGTCTCTCTGAGGGAAATAAATGTCGCAATAAACTGAGAAATGGAACAACAGTGTGAAGTGAATCCGTCTGAGGAAAATCAATGAGCTCTGTCAATCCCTGGTAAAAGACGTTAGAGATCAGGAACATCCCTGGGATATTACGGTAGAACATCACCAGAACAAGAATGTGACACTTCACTGGGGACTACAAACGCAGAGTTGTCATCAGCAAAATCCACAACATGCAACGATGTGCCCACAATAATTCCACTACACGCTGCCAGCGAAACATCACCTATAGCTGAGCTTAGATGTCACGGCTGAGGGGGGGAAACTCGACTCAGGCACTCCACAATGATCAACGATCTGCCAATCCAAACCCCACCATTGCTGCGTCTTCAGGAGCCAACACCAACGCATTAACCAGGGATTACGTTGCGTTTGATCCCATAGCACTGACTCGGCAACATCTCTGTGAGGTCCTACACATCTGAAACACGCCGGTTTTAAAACCTTGGTTAGAACACCAAAATAATTCATAGTGCTGGATCACTTGGCCGTAGGTGTGCTCCATCCAATCGCCGCTGAACAGTATTTCCTTGGATCTACTTCTGACCGTGGCTGGTAGGTTAACCCAGAGGGCTCAGGTCAAAGGTCACTATACAGCCAATGATGTGCCAAGTGGAACACCGTTTTAACCTTTAAATCATTTTCTTGTATCAGCCTCTTCCTCCATGTCGGGCCCGGCTGGGCTGTGATTACAGTGCGCGTCCATAAGTCATGTTTTAGTCATTGAGGAACTATCACAGCCAATCCCAGACAACCGGCGAACATACAACTGTACGCTAGACAACATCAGCGTCTGTTTGTGAGTATTACAGAGAAAATAACAGCGTGTTTAAGTGTAACACAGAGAAAACGTCAGCATGTTTATGTGTAATATATTGTGTATAAGTGCATACTGTACGTTTTTCTTGTCAAGCGAACTACCACACCGAATGTGACTGTGTAATGATGGCAGTTCAACTTTGTGTCTGTCCGAGACTGGGCCATTTTATTTCAGTGGCGAGTGCATGATAATGTCCCATGGTGTTTTGATGCGTGTTTCTTTGGAGACGGGTATAAGTCAGCACTGTCCTCAGACAACAGAACTGAAACCCACTGCTTTTCCAACAACTGATAAACTGAACATTCAAATGCTAATAACGGAAATGCAATCTGGACAGGTTAGTGAGTCATACTGTCTCTCTCTCACGCACACACACGTACGTGCAGAAAGGACTCAGTAAAATACTGCAGAGATCCTCCAGAAAATGACCCCCATTTAAATCCTGTGAGGAAAGGCATTAGCATGACAGGAACCCACAGCGCGTCGGTGTGCACGGTTTCACACCAGCGTGGCCGTAATGACTTCCCTCCACCATTGAAATGGAAATCTCTCACATCGCCCATTTAAATAAACATCTGGCGTGTGGCTCTGGGAGCGAAGTTGGTGTGTCTGCTAAGCCCTCCCCGTGGAGGAGCAGGGTGCTCCGTTACCATCCTCCAGAAGGAAAAAAGGAGGGCTCTGCTGTTATGGTGTGTGTCCCTTGCTTGGTTTGTTTGTCTGTGGTTTGAGTTATGGTGTGTGTGTGTGTGTGTGTGTCCTTTGCTTATGTGTTTGTGTGTGTGTGTTCGTGTGTCCTTTGCTTATGTGTGTGTGTGTGTGCGTGTGTCCTTTGCTTATGTGTGTGAGCACGTGTCCTTAGCTTATGTGTGTGTGTGTCCTTTGCTTATGTTTTGTGTGTGTGTGTGTGTCCTTTGCTTATGTTTTGTGTGTGTGTGTGTGTGTGTCCTTTGCTTATGTTTTGTGTGTGTGTGTGTCCTTTGCCTATGTGTGTGTGTGTGTGTGTGTACATCCCATGGGACAATGACAGCTTGTCTAACCGCCAGTGCCATTTCACCAGTTCCTCTCTCTCCAGGCGCCTGCTCCCTGCAACCCCCCCAGCCCTGTGGGAACCATGCGCGTGTGTACAGGGGGCTGATGCTACGCCAGACCTGGCCTGAGTGGGCCTCAGCAGGGCAGACACTTAAACGGAGCTCCTATGATATAATAACTGCCCGGACTTTAATTCTGTATTCAGCCAGTAATTATTGGATGTATTGGGAACACAGAGGAGGACCGCACAAACAATGTCAAGGGAATTACCATTATAAAGTAAAAACAAAAGAGAATATGTGTGTGTGTGAATGTGTCTCTGTGTGTTTGTGTGTGTGTATGTGTGTGTGTGTCTCTCTCTCTCTCTGTGTTTGAGTGTGCGTATGTGTGTGTGTGTGTGTATGTGTCTCTGTGTGTTTGTGTGTGTTTCCCTGTGTGTGTTTCTCTGTGTGTATGTGGGTGTGTGTATGTGTATGTATGTGTGTGTGAATGTGTACGCGTGTGTGTGTGTGTGTGTGTGTGTGTGTATGTGGGTAATCTCCGTAAATATATATGTGGAGACCTGATATCTTCAAGGTTTTTGGTTTTAGGGAATAACGTTTAGGTTAGAGTAAAGGCTAGGGTTAGGTTTAGGGTTAGGGTTATGTTTAGGTAAGAGTATAGGCCAGGGTTAAAAGTAGTGAACATACACATGACTCAGGGTGCCATTTGGAGGCTATAACAAATCCTTTAGGCTGTGGCCTCTGTGATGTCACCATCATAGAAAGCACACATAAATAGTTGACAACATGGTTCAACTGGCAGCAATGCAAACGTTGATTTAACAGAATCTATAATCCAATGTGACAGATGACTGATGTCACCCGACCTCCAGAACCTTCTGACATCATGTCCTTAAAATCTCCAAGAGCTGAATGACTGTTCTGAGCTGTCTTGTCATGTTAGATTTTGATATTTGTAATATTAGGTCTGTGATGGTCATGACAATTTGAATGATGGATTCAGACCTTGTAGGGTAAGCAATAAACTCCCCCGGGTCTAAAGATTGGGAGTTAAATACTCCTTGGTCTAAAGATACTGTTTAATTTAAATATAGCATGTCTAAAGTAGGGCTGTCCCAATATCAGATTTGCACTACACAATAATCATGGCCAAAAGAATTCACGATACCGATATTATCGCAAAATGTATAGACCAGAAAAGGAACCAGGCAAGCCTAGTTCAGCCGGCCTGCAATTAGAAGTGATAAACATTATTACCCTCATTGGATTCAAACCCAAATCTCCCACATGAGAGTCTTTGTCGTTAAACATTTCACCAAAGAGCCACAGCTCAACATAAGATCATTTTGTCACACATTAACAATCCAAACCACACCTTGTAACGCCAAGTTTGAATATTTCCCAAGACACCATTAAGCATTGTGTTAACTGTTTATTACTTAGAAATAGGCTTACTAGTATCTGCTAACTTACTACTAGGAATAGTCATAAGAATTGAGCAATTGTTAGCGAGACTGTAGATGAACTTCTCAGTGCCAAAGCTATTTCAGTATAGTACATAATGCATTAAAAATCCTACAAAGTGATTTTTCTGGATTTTTTTTCTAATTTTGTCTCTCATAGTTGAAGTGTACCTATGATGAAAATTACAGGCCTCTCTCATCTTTTTAAGTGGGAGAACTTGCACAATTGGTGGCTGACTAAATATTTTTTGCCCCACTGTAGTTCACAGGTCTGCTTCTCTAACCACTGCACTATTTAATAAGGGGTAGTCAGTCAGTCAGTCAGTCAGTAAGAGACATTCGCTCTTCTTGGCTGGCTCTGCTTATGCGGTCCGGCAAAAAACAATTATGCTCTTAGTCAAATTCTTCTTCAACTTTGTTTATTGTTTGTTTTGTCTCTTTGTCTGGCAAATGAATTACACTCAAAATACCAGTGTAGGGAGGTAAAGAGAGAGTCTGTAACCATAACTGTAAAAAATTAATAAAATGAAAGTGTACTAAAAGAACAATTACACTTAAATGAAAAGGTAACCAGATGAACTGATGAAAAAAACACATCACGTGTATTATTAACATGATATCACTACTTCATTTTGAAATATCACGGTTATCGTGAATACCGGAATATCGCAACACCACTAGTCTAAAGATATTAATTACATACAATGGTCTCAAGATATGACTTAAATATTACTAGCTCTGAAGCATTAGTTAAATACCCATGTACTTTGTTTTCTGTAGAGCCAGTGAAGTTAATTTCTAATACAGTTTGATTGGGACAAATCGAGGATTACAGGATTATTTCAGTGAAAGAAAGGATTTGTTTAGTGTAGTTGATTTGTTAGAAATAGGTCACGCCCAGGTCAAGTTTCGGTTAGCTTAACTGGACACTGTGTAAACGGCGACCAGCTGAATGTGTTCAGTGTATGTTTCACAAATGTTAGTTCTATGCTTCTAAAAGATTATGAGCACACATATTGTAGGAGCATATTATCACATATAAAATCATATAAAAATGCACGGTTCATGCTGTCAATTCCAGATGTAAGCAGTTGCCTAACTGATATTTGATACACTGACAAGACACGTTAAATCCACTCCAGATGGTACAATGAAGAGCAGTGGGCATTCGTCCTTTTTCCCCCCTTCAATCTACCATTTCATGTCATTTTATAAACGAGTCAGGTTTCTTTCCAAAACCCAAACATAATGTCAGTACAATTTACCTCATTATAGCCGTTTCAGTGAGGTCTCGGAGTGGTTTAATCTTCATTTGATGAGGCTTGGCTTCGGCGGGCTAGCTCGCTGCAGGGGGGTTGGCACTCTGTTAAATGTTTGCTAACACGCTGAAAATAATTCTGTGGGTTTGTAATTAATCACCATTGACCCCCCACTGCTTATCAGGGTCCGGCGGGGGGGCTGAGCTACGATGCCGAGCAACAATTACCGTCTTCAGACTAAGGAGATCCTTCATAGCAGAAAGAATCAAACTGGGAACAAAGCCTCTCCGAAAGAGAAGAGAGGGAGTGTGTGTGTGTGTCTGCATTTGTGTGTGCATTAGTGAGTGTGTGTGTGCGCATAAGTGTGTGTGTGTGTGTGTCTGTGTGTGCCTGTGCATTAGATAGAACTGTCAATAACAGAGTCCTGCCCGTGCATACTACGCCAGGGCTGACCAAGATTAATTGTACCCAACACAAATATAATGACCAAAACTAGTGCACTAAACAGTCTGAAGGGTTTCATTTGGGAGACGTCACGAGGCGTTGACGATGTCTCAGCTGAATTAATTGGGCCGCTAAAAGCCTTAACGAGCCTCATTGAAGTCATTATTATTGAAAATAACAAACATTCATTATCTCAATCACACTGAGGCTGCTTCCTGAATGGCGCCACATTCCCTCTAGCCCCCCCACTCCATTCACTCTACCCCCTCCCGATTCCCTCTAGCCCCCCCACTCCATTCACTTTACCCCCCCTCCCCATTCCCTCTAGCCCCTCCCACTCCATTCACTCTATCCCTTCCCCATTCCTTCTAGCCCCCTCCCCATTCACTCTATCCCTTCCCCATTCCCTCTAGCCCCCCCACTCCATTCACGCTATCCCTTCCCCATTCCTTCTAGCCCCCCCACTCCATTCACGCTATCCCTTCCCCATTCCTTCTAGCCCCCCCCCTCCCCATTCACTCTATCCCCCTCCCCATTCCCCCACCCTACCTCTAGGTACACAAGGTCCCACCACATCTGTGTATGGTGCCCATATTACACACGCAGAGTCAGGATGTCACCAACGATGACAAAGATTATCTCTCAGATTCATTCTATGCCAGTGGTTAGCGTGTTGTTATTTTATAATCCACCATAATCTCCATTAGATTAATACTCCCTGGATGATATCTGGTGTCTAATATTCCTACTGTGTGGTTAACTCCTGTTCAGTGTCTCCATAGCAAATATCAGGAAAGAACACGGTGGTACACAACCAGGCTAACTCTTGATGAGATTCTCCATGGTAAAGATCATGAAAGTACATAGTGATCTGGGAGCAGGCTACCTCCTCACCACTTACTACTGGTCTAGCTGACATTTACATGAGATGTGAGTCGGCCCTGTAGGGCTTTAACCACACCCTGTGGTGTTAACAGTACCATTTACATTGAATTCCTATTGAATACCACTGAGCCTTGAATCTGGCCAGGTAGGATTGGACTCAATTTATTTCACTGACCTCTCCTCTGTCATATCTCTCCCTAAGCCAGGGGTTCCAAATGGCCCACTGCCCCTTTTAGGGTGCACTTCTTTTGACCAGAGACCCCATAGGGAATAGGGGGTCATTTGGTATACTGCCTACATCAAGTTCTGTGGAGCCGCTGCCAAGAGCAGAGCATCAGACGACTGCATAAGCTGCTATAAAATATAAATAACAAATAAAATTTGATGAATGTTATACTGCACTTTTCACTCCCATATCATATATATGGAAAATACATTCCAAGAAAGGTCCTGAGCTCAGTAATGTCTTTTACACTGGCCTGGAAAACCATGGGCCACAATACAACTCTATTCAGAGGAGCAATATTTCATATTTATTGTGAATTGCCCTGTGAAACAAATATCTCAACTTTAAGTAAATGTTGTTACAGCATAACAGACTGATGTATGTGGGAAACCCAGACACTGAAACATTGTCTAGTGAGGCTCCAACATTTCACCATAGTGCCAAACCCTGTGAAAACCAAATGGCACACCAGACCATACTGAGGACAACTCTTTTGACCCTATTTCCTATCCACCGATCAGCCATAACATTATGACCACCTGCCTAATATTGTGTAGGTCCCCCTTTTGCCACCAAAACAGCCCTGACCCATCGAGGCATGGACTCCACTAGACCTCTGAAGGTGTGCTGTGGTATCTGGCACCAAGACTTTAGCAGCAGATCATTTAAGTCCTGTATGTTGCGAGGTGGGGCCTCCATGGATCGGACCTGTTTGTCCAGCACATCGCACAAATGCTCGATTGGATTGAGATCTGGGGAATTCGGAGGCCAGGTCAACACCTTGAACTCATTGTTGTGTTCCTCAAACCATTCCTGAACCCTTTTTGCTTTGTGGCAGGGTGCATTATCCTGCTGAAAGAGGCCAATGCCATCAGGGAATACCGTTACCATGAAAGGGTGCACATGGTCTGCAACAATGCTCAGGTAGGTGGTACATGTCAAAGTAACATGAACATGAATGGCAGGACTCAAGGTTTCCCAGCAGAACATTGCACAAAGCTTCACACTGCCTCTGCCAGCTTGCCTCCTTCCCATAGTGCTTCCTGGTGCCATGTGTTCTCCAGGTAAACGACACACACACACACCATCCCCGAGATGTAAAAGGAAACATGATTCGTCAGACCAGGTCACCCACTTTCATTGCTTTGTGGTCCAGTTCTGATGCTCACGTGCACTTTGTGGGCATTTTCGGCAGTGGACAGGGGTCAGCATGGGCACCCTGACTGGTCTGCGGCTACGCAGCCCCATACGCAACAAACTGCGATGCACTGTGTGTTCTGACACCTTTCTATCAGTACCAGCATTTACTTTTTCATCAATTTAAGCTACAGTTGCTCGTCTGTTGGATCGGACCACACGGTCCGGCCTTCGCTCCCCACGTGCATCAATGAGCCTTGGCCGCCCATGTCCCTGTCATCGGTTCACTGCTTTTCCTTCCTTGGACCACTTTTGATAGGTACTGACCACTGCAGACCGGGAACACCCCACAAACGATGCAGTTTGGGAAATGCTCTGACCCAGTCACCTTGCCATCACAATTTGGCACTTGTCAAAGTTCTTAGCTTATTCATTCAGTACAGCCCAGCACACTATACAGCAGACAAGAACTCCTGGACATTGGAGCACAATGCACAGAAAGGGTTTATGACAACTTCCAAATTCCACCGGAGACCACGAAGACGCCCTAGGAGATGCTATTCACAGCGCCGACAGGAAGTGCCTGGAGTACCCAAAGACTAGCAGTCACTACCTAGCATTTTCCTCGCTAGCGTACAGTCACTGGCGAAAATACGACTGAGTTATCTCACAAAAATTTATTATGGATTGCAGTGTCATGATTATCTCGGGAAACGTGGCTCAACAACAACATACCCGACAATTTGCTAGTGCTTTACTAGGTTGAGCAATATACAGCTTTATGGCAAAGCTTTATGGCAAAGCTTTATGGCAAAGCTTTATGGCAAGCGTGACCCCGCTTAATCTGAGTGACAGAGATGCACACCCAATGACTCAAAGGAACACATCCGTAGTTCCCAATATTCCAAAATATATTTAAATAAATGCTATTTGTATAATAACATATTATAATATACAGAACGGCATCCTAGAGATGAGGCTTGTTAATTAGTCTTTGTTGATGATAAGGGATATTTCCTGTCTCCACACACCATGTCAGAAAATGTTTTGATAAGCGTGTTTGAAGGAATCAAAGTCTCAAACACTGTTTGAATTAGTTGGTGAGATTCATTATTTAATCAAGAGTGCGCTGATGAAACACAAACAACACAGGAATGGCTTGTTTATTCTGTAGCTTTGGCAAAAGTAATTTTTAATTTAGGTACAGATTCAGCAAGCTGGGCAATATGCAATTAGCTAATTCCCTTGTTGTGTCCATAGTTCGGGAAGAGAGCTGTAATCGTTATAAGAATCATCTCTCAGGAAACCTTGGAGCTGTAAAGTGATGCAACACTGAGAAAATGTGTGGGCTCTTGTAGAATCTAAAGGTAAGATCACGCTGTAAGACATTGATTCAGACTAAACCCTCAGCGCTAGTAAAACATTCCTCCAGATAAATAACTTCTCACTACTGAGGCAGAATCATTGTCTTTTAAGCATGACCGTAAGTCTCCAGAAGTATCTCTTTCTGTTTGAGGTAAAGAGGAGTCTCTGTACAAAAACAGACTTTATCTTAGATATCTCTTCTCTCAGATATGTTTTCCTCTCCACTCCCGTTTGAGCTGTTAATACTTAACCCCCAGCCGGCCAGCTATGTGACAACTCACTTGAGGTAAATACTTCAGTTTTTCCCTGTCTCTCTTGTTCCTGCTGCATGAATTTCTAACGACCAGTGAGCCCTAGACATCCACCCAGCTGACAGAGATGTCTAAACGTCAAAGTTCAAAGGTAGGCTCCATTTTCCACACAAATGCCCATCTTTAGACCAGAGATGGGTATGGAGGGTACAGAGATGGGTAGAGTGGGTAGAGAGATGGGTATGGAGGGTAGACAGATGGGTATGGAGGGTAGAGAGATGGGTATGGAGGGTAGAGAGATGGGTATGGAGGGTAGAGAGATGGGTACAGAGGGTACAGAGATGGGTACAGAGGGTACAGAGATGGGTAGAGTGGGTAGAGGGAGTGATGGGTAATTGGAAGGGCCTAGCTAGGCACAGTGAGCGTGTGAAGGTGTGTGAGTGTGTGTGAAGGTGTGTGAGTGTGTGTGAAGGTGTGTGAAGGTGTGTGAAGGTGTGTGAAGGTGTGTGAGTGTGTGGATTAAAGGGCTGTGGTTCTATGTATGAAAGTTGAGAACGAGTGCAGGTTCCCCCTGATATTCCACCCCCCACTAATGACTCTTCCAAAAAACATTGCTGACTGACCAGCAGAAATGGAACCCAGGCTGGAAGTTTGGAACCAGAAATGGAACGCAGGCTGAAATGAAACGCAGAAATGGAACCCAGGCTGAAAGACACCCAACAGTTTTACGATGTGTATCATTAGCAGCATGGCATTCTGAAAAAGTTTACCAAATAACAAGGACAAGAAAATGTTGAGCGGTTTTATCTAAAAATATAAAAAATACAAAGTGTTCACTGCTGTAAAATTGGTAAAAACATTCAAGCAGGCGTTTTCAGAGGGAGCAGAGGAACCTTTCTAATGCTCAGGTAACCTCTTCCCCAGCGTATTCAAATCTGGGACATCACTGAGTCTGAGTGAGGACTCTGGGAGTGACCTGCTGAGAGATGCATTTGTCATCATTTGTTTTAGCAGAGGGGTGGGCTGTCTGTGAGCGTTATTAATGCACAGCTAGTTACACGTGTATTAACACACACACATACACAGATAAACACACACACCTTTGAGTGCTGTGTAAATCCAGGGGGGAGTTTGCAGTATCAAAGAGTATTTATTGACAGCTGTAATGACTCCCGCTGTGTCATTTAAAAGGATTGAAAATAAATCTGCAACCAACTGCTTGGACACCATTACCTCTCTGTCGTGCCCCAAATGAACCCCTATTGCCTATGTAGCACACTACCAGAGCTCATGGGGAAATCAACAGGGCTCCAGACAAAAAGTAACACCTAAGGACTGGGGCTCCATTCAAACAGGTTATTAACTAACACTGTACAGTAACTACCCCAGTACATGGTTGTAAAGGGCTCTGTTCAGCTGGGAAGTTAGTAACTTAGAAAAATAATTACAGGTTTACTAGTAAAAAACCCACACCGAAGGGTAAAAATAGAGCAAAGACGTACATTTTTTTGACTCAGCTGCAAATTTCCAGCAATTGGGAATTCAATGAGTGATGAGACGCCCCGCTGGCTAGAGGAACAAAAGAGGGGCAACAGATACCCCCGCCCCCCCTGTGGGCTATGCAATGATTTACCAGGACCAGTCATTATCTTCCCCTTTGTTAAGTAAACCATCTGTTAAATGAGGTGAAATGGAGTGGCACTTTAAGCATTTTTCAGGGTTATAATCACTTTACCATTCACTTATATTTTTTTACTACTTTTAGTTGTGCTACATTCTCAAAGAAAAAAAAATAGAAATAAAGACCCCCGAGAATACTTGCTAAATTTCACACACTTATCCAAAGAACTCCCGGTCATCCCCCCTCTATCTAAACTGGCTGACACACTGAAAACTGCTTCCCACAGGTGGATCTTCACATTTCTGAAATGAAATGTTTTCAACTGGGCACTTTTCACACGACCGACTCTGGTTAAATGTAGTACGCTTCATGGGGAAGAAAGTGACGTGTGGGGCTCCATAATTCCCAGAAACAGTAGCCGCTGCAGCTGAAGATAATTTCACGGCAAAACGCTGGTCTGGTAAAGTAAGCCACTTATGATGCTAAATTCTCTGTGTCGTGGGTGAGTTACACCAGACTCAATTCACAACACAAATCACCGCTATAAGTGTTTTTCAGGCTCCGCCATCTGCCACAGTAAACATCCTTCACGGGGAGAAAGCAACTCTCCTGGTTACGCACGCACCCACCCACCCACCCACACACACACACACACACACACACACACACACACACAGGCAGCTCTCCCGGAGAGATTCTATCCACCCACGTTCCATCTCTCGCTATTCCTCCATCAGCCTCTCCCCTGCCTCGCTCCGTTCCTCCATCAGCCTCTCCCCTGCCTCGCTCCGTTCCTCCATCAGCCTCTCCCCTGCCTCGCTCCGTTCCTCCATCAGCCTCTCCCCTGCCTCGCTCCGTTCCTCCATCAGCCTCTCCCCTGCCTCGCTCCGTTCCTCCATCAGCCTCTCCCCTGCCTCGCTCCGTTCCTCCATCAGCCTCTCCCCTGCCTCGCTCCGTTCCTCCATCAGCCTCTCCCCTGCCTCGCTCCGTTCCTCCATCAGCCTCTCCCCTGCCTCGCTCCGTTCCTCCATTCAGAATATCATTATCGTTGTGCATCTGTACTTAAGCGTGGCCGTATAACACGTGTCTCACACACACACAGAGACCTCTGCTCACTGTCTCCTCTGCACCGTAGCTCATCCTTTAGAGCATTACAAAAGCCCAAACAAAACACTCCTACCTCAGACAGCACCGTATACAGAACCTTATGGGCTCGGGATAAAGGGACCACGCTAGGGAAAGAGAATGTCATTTGGGAGGCAGGTGAAGGATATACATATATATATATATATGTATATATATGTACGTATAGGTGAAGGCGCTATATATGAAGAGAGAAAGAGAGAGAGTGAGGCAGATGTGGGAGATAGTAATACACAAAGAGAGAGCACAGGATCAACAAATTTAGAGATATCGAGAGAGAGAAAAAGAGATATCGACATATTACATAAGAGAGAGAGAGTCTGCTGTCACTAAATGCTGTCAGTCAACAGGGAAGGTTTCCACCAAGACTACAGAGAGCTTAGTGGGGATCGATGTCTGCTGTAGACCTACAGGTTGGATCATAAACCAACAGTGGCTGTTTGGATCATGTGAAGGGGAATGTGCCTGTCACCCTATCATTCTGACTGACAGATATGGAAGAATAAGATCTGTCCAAATACTTTTCCCTCTACAGTCCTGTGGGCCTGTTCCCTATGTAGTAATATGGGCCTGTTCCCTATGTAGTAATATGGGCCTGTTCCCTATGTAGTAATATGGGCCTGTTCCCTATGTAGTAATATGGGCCTGTTCCCTATGTAGTAATATGGGCCTGTTCCCTATGTAGTAATATGGGCCTGTTCCCTATGTAGTAATATGGGCCTGTTCCCTATGTAGTAATATGGGCCTGTTTACCAACGGGTCTGTTCTCTTTAGACCTCTAGTGACAAACACCTGCTGGACAGTGTTGGTTTGACCACACACCCCTGCTGGACAGTGTTGGTTTGACCACACACACCTGCTGGACAGTGTTGGTTTGACCACACCCCCCTGCTGGACAGTGTTGGTTTGACCACACACCCCTGCTGGACAGTGTTGGTTTGACCACACCCCCCTGCTGGACAGTGTTGGTTTGACCACACACCCCTGCTGGACAGTGTTGGTTTGACCACACCCCCCTGCTGGACAGTGTTGGTTTGACCACACACCCCTGCTGGACAGTGTTGGTTTGACCACACCCCCCTGCTGGACAGTGTTGGTTTGACCACACACCCCTGCTGGACAGTGTTGGTTTGACCACACCCCCCTGCTGGACAGTGTTGGTTTGACCACACACCCCTGCTGGACAGTGTTGGTTTGACAACAAACCCCTGCTGGACAGTGTTGGTTTGACCACACACCCCTGTTGGACAGTGTTGGTTTGACCCCCCCCCCCCCTACTGTACAGTGTTGGATTGACCACACACCCCTGTTGGACAGTGTTGGTTTGACCCCCCCCCCCCCCCCCCCCCCCCCCCCCCTACTGTACAGTGTTGGTTTGACCTCACACCTCTGTTTGACTGTGTTGGTTTGACCTCACACCTCTGTTTGACTGTGTTGGTTTGACCTCACACCTCTGTTTGACAGTGTTGGTTTGACCATTGGTTTGATCCTACATTTAATGACACGGTAGGAGTGAGAAAGGAAAAGTGTTGGATAGAGCAGCAATGTCAGTCTGCATGAAAGGTGGTCTCTCGTGGAGAGGTCCTCGTGGAGATATTAAAGGGGAAGAAAATGTCAAGGCTCAGGTAAAATGTTGTGATTTATGAGACAATGAAAGAAAGAGACTCTTCTTAGTGGTTCTGCTGGTCAGTAAAAGGGTTTAATGGGAGGGTGGTTCCACATAGGAAACCTTGTTGACATACACACCTACACACACACACAAACACACACAGCAGACAGACATTAATGGACACCACCAGGGAATTTATAACAAGTACTTGGTGGATTTGGGGTTTTTGCAATTGATTATTTGGACAAATCAGTATTGGGTGAAGGAATTGCTTAAACAAGGACAGTGATTTTAAACCTGTGTGCGGATTATAATTATTGTCCCCTGCATTTCAAAGCTAAATAATTGGCTACTCTATACCATAAAAAAATGATAAAAACATGGATTAGCTTTTTGGCCATGATAAACATGGGTAGAATTACCATAGTATGGATTCTTCCCCCTCAGAACAGAAATCTAAAGTGTTGTCGGCATTCCCCGCAGGATGGAAAACAGAAAATTACAAACATTCCCAAGATCACAAAGATAATATGAAAGTCAATAAGTTAGTGTTCATATTCCAAATAAATGAAATAGATCGAATTCTGGCTGTGTACAGGCACGGTTGCTCCAAATGTAAATGCATAGTACAGTCACACCCACTATGTTTGCATTTGTTGTGTGGTAACAAGGAATGCGTTATGGAAATCAGTCTCTAGCTGTGATAATGTGGCAATATCTTATACACATAATTGGATACATTGGAATGAAAAGGCTTGTGTTGACTCCTGCCATGCATAGCGCCACAAACCAGATTCAAAGCAATTAATTTCAGTAAAACAGTATTCCAGTCACATGTAATTCCAAAACAGGGATGAGACTGGATTCAATGCCCATAGAAGACTATGTCCAACCACCTGCTGAACTGTATATGGGAAACCGGAAAGGAGTTTCACATTTCTGACTAATCAGTGTATTTCCCAGCACCAGAATATTGAAAAAGATATAAATATTGCACTGTACTGTACTGCTCTTTGCAGGATTAGATTCTACACTGCAAACGATTAGATTCTACACTGCAAGTGAAATAGTTGTTGTTTAAACATGTGTAATCCTAGAAAGACAGTCTAGCCAGTTGGCTCTTATTTATGTTGGGAAAGTTGCATTAATTACTGCAGATCAGTGTTTGGAATGCTGCAAATTTCATTAATGGTGTTAAATTATGAATTAACTCAATCAAATCAAATGTATTTTATAAAGCTTTTTTTTTTACATCAGTTGTCACAAAGTGCTTTTACAGACACCCAGCCTGAAACCCCAAATAGCAAGCAACAAGCGAGTTGATGCTGAGTGGCTAGGGCAAACTCTCTAGTTATGACCTGTTTCTCCCATTTGGAACAGACACGCTAAAGTGCTTTGAACACACGGTTAACAGATCCTACGCTCAAGAAAGGAGAGATTCTGGAAGTATTTTAACAACAAAGATTCTGCGCTAAAAGTATTGCAGAGAAAACTAAAAAATCCTTCGAAAGTACTGTTTGAGCACTACAAACAAATGGTACTAATTGGTTAGCCCCATTGGCAACATTTCAAGCTAGCAATTGAGTGTGCTTAAGCTGCTTTTTAAAATCGGCTAGTGGGCCCTTTGAAACTCCCGAACAGTGAGCCACCACGGCCACTTAGCTGTATCTAACTGCTGTCCTGCTCACAGTGAGACGCGTCAACGTTAGCTTCCTCCACTGACAGTTCGCCAGGACCATTAACTGTAACGCCACATTAGCAACATTTTCCGTTAGCTATGAAAGGTGAGCTTACAGTGTTTTTTGGTCAGATTAACGTTCACCCTCATAAATTTAGAGTCATTCCAGAAATTCAAATGTGTCTATGCCTGTCATGTCCTCTGAAAATATGTTTAGTTAGCTATATGTTTTATTTATGGTATTCTTTTTGCTGTCCTAGCCACTTCATTGTACAGCACTTTGGTTGACACTTGTTTTTAAATGACTCGACTAATCGAGTTTAAACAAAATCCGAAATAATGTTATGATTCTTATGTAGTTGCATTTTGTCATAAAGAATACCCAGTCAAAACCTTAGTAATCCGTTATGTACCATAGAAGTCGTTGACAGAATTTGGCATTTCCTGAATCCTTGGTGTTTTGTGAACTGAAACCATTCAATTTTCCACAGATTTATGGGCGTGAAAGACGAGAGGAGGTGAAGGGAGGCGACCGCAGAGATCTGCCTTACAGTGTGTGTGTGTGTGTGTGTGAACATGTACATGTTAGTTTGTGTGAATGTGTGTGCCTGAAAAAAATACATTTCGTGCGACACACTCACCCAGGACAGACAGCTCACAGGAAGCCGTGATGTTCTCATTCTTGTTAAATGCCACGCAGCTATACGAGCCAGAGTCGTCGCTCGTTACGCTGCTAATCAGGAGGTTAGACCCGCCCAGCAGGGAGTATTTCTTAGACCTGGAGGAGAAATCACAGAAACGAGGAGATGCAGTGAAGTCCATCCAGCAGAACGTCTTAGATCTGAAGGGGATGTCAGCACCACTCACCTGCTCTGTATCATCTCCTCTCCTCTCATCCAGTGGAAGGCAGGTGTGGGGAACCCGGAGGCAGAGCACTCCAACACAGCATCTCTCCCCAGGAGGGAAGTGACTCTCTGGGGTCGCTGGAGGAAAAGAAGGCCCCTGGTGGTTCCAGGCTCTAGGGGATAGAGAGACAGACGGAGAAACAAAGGCCGACATCAAACACAGCTCTTGTCTGGGTGACTTAACAATGACTGGTGACACACTTTCCTGTGAGAGATTAATCAGTTGGTGCCAGAGGTTGAACTATCAGCTGTTTAACCTAGTGGGTGGTGATTATAAAGACTGGTTAGAGTAGAAACTTATTATAATACAGACTAGCTGTAATAAAGGCTGACAATAGTAAAGACTGACTATAATAAAGACTGGCTATAATACAGACTGGTTTTTATAGACAGGTTTAAAAAATTACTGGGTATAATAAAGAGTGGTTATAATATAGGTTATTATAGAGACTAGTTTTGACAGAGGCTGGTTTAATTAAAAGGAGGGTTAACTGCAAACTGGTTAAGACAGTGGCCTTGGGCTATATTAAAGAAGTGATTATCCTGGATTAATTAATTAGTATTTCAGCAGGAAAATCATCAGTACCATTTTGACAAAAGGATCAACATGTTTAATTAATGCATCATTCTCATGCCAGTAACTGTTAACTTCAATTACATATTTTATAGGCCAGTAAGAGACATTATTTTATCACTATATTTTAGACTTGTCTGTTCCCCAACGCATGTCCCTAACTGAAAACTCCGATTCAGATTCAAGACAGCCCTGCTGCATTTCCCTGAACCACAGAAGAGGCAACAACAAACTTCTCTTTAGTCGACCCAAACCTCCAATAAAGAAAAATACAACCTAAACAACCTACAGAGGGAATGTGACAGCTCCCTGAGGCCGTAACCCACAATGCTCTGCTTTATCTCCACTTCAATATGTGGTAGTTCTGTCTCATCTCAGCCGACATCAGCAGAACCAACCCCACCTGTCTGAGCCATTCCATGCAGAACATTCATCATGAATCACACAGCATTCTGGGATTCCTTCAACGTGACTTAACGGGGCTCCCAAGCCAATACCTGCAATTTACATCTGGGCCTGATTGTCTTTCCCCCAGTGTAATTAAACCAGTCAGATAGAAAGAATGAAGTTGTGTGTGTGTTTGTGCACGTGTGTGTGTGTGTTCATGTGTGTGTTTGTGTGTGTGTGTTCATGTGTGTGTTCATGTGTGTGTTTGTGTCAGCCAGGGTTGAGTTCAGGACTCCACAGCAATGGACTGCAAGACAGAGTTGAAATGGTCTGATCTCCACAACCCTCAGATTGTTTCCTCTGGCATACAGACCCAGAAAGTCCCATGTGTGTGTTTGCGTGTTTGTGTGTTTGTGTGTGTGTGGGTGTGTGTGCTCAGGCGTTTGTGTGTTGGTCTGTGTGTCTGGGTGTGTTCGGGGGCGTGCACATTTGTGTGTGTGTGTTCATGTGTGTGTGTGTGTACGTGTATGAATGTGTGCTCAGGCGTTCGTGTGTTTGTGCGTGGTCTGTGTTTGTGCATGTGTGAGTTGGTGTGTGTGTCTGGGTGTGTTCGGGTGCGTGTGTGTTGGTGTGTGTGTGTGTGGGTATGATCGGGTGCATGCACATTTGTCGGTCTGTGTGTGTGTGTCTGATCCATGTAACAAAACAATTCAAATAGGGGAACTAGTTAGCATGGATACAGAATGCTTCACAGACCAGCAGCTATGGATCTTGTGAGTAAAGACAGTCATCTACAGCTAGAATCAATCACTGTGGATAACAGGCATCACGGCACAGGGGCCAAACAATCTGAATAAACAGTAAAGAAAACCAGATTAATAACTCTAACTTGTTTACTCACACAGAATATTACCCTCCCACAGAATCTGCAAATGTGTAAATAATATCTTCCCCTACAAAGACAGTTTGTCGAATAACATCTTGGCTGCTGAAAAGGCCAGTGAGGACATTTCCAAAGCGGAACACGACAGCCACATTCAAGGTGTAGTGAATTAAGATCAAATATGTAATTAGGCCTGTGAGGGGCTGGGCAGGATGAAAGCCACTGCAGAGGAGGGGACGTGCGGAGGTTTAAAAGAAAATTCTGGGATTCAAACGAATGTAAGGACAAAACGGTTCCCCTGTGCCTCAGGGATGAGGCTGGAGAGATGGAGCCCAACCACTCTCTAATTAATAGATGGAGCTTCTCCGTGACACGTCAAAATCCTCCGGTTATCAAGCACGGATCCAACCTGAACCGAGTTTGTTTATGTCTTTGTTCACCAACAACAGAGTTAAATGAAGCTCGCAAACAATTTGGAAGTTATGCTCTCCAACGATAAAAGCCCCCGAAAACAACGATTAACGGACAAACAGATGTGTCAATCCCAGATTGGCCCTTTGATATATTCCTAATATATTCCTGGGCATGGGTGTCTAATCAGGCAAATCCAGCCCAGGCACAGAGACAGCTGTCAGCACATTAGCCTGGCTACGTCAGGAGAGTTACAGTTGACAATGAGAGATGCAGACTGCCCAAATGGCACTCTATTATCTACACATTGCACTAGTTCTGACCAGAGCAGTATGGAGGCCAGTGCACTACACTTGGAATAGGGTACCATTTGGTACGCAGGCAAGGCGCCAACTTGTGCATACCACAGCACCCATTATGGAGTGCATGAGATTCAGGACAACACGGAAACATTCACTCATCACTTGATCATCTCTGACCTCTTGACCTTTCTCCAGTCAACTTGCAAGGGGGAGGAAACTCTGACTTAATTAAAATGATCAAATGGAGAGTGTGACATACTGCCTGCAGTGAGGCCTGGAGGACTGCCCTGAAAATGGGTTATTTCCTCGCTGTCAAAACATAAACTGTGTTCAGAATTATTTTGTACTCTCTGAGTATATAGATTTCACTTATACGATATTAGTGAAAAATGAAACTATGAATGTAAATCCATTACCATTTTCAAAGTTAATTTGTTTTCTTGTCTGTTAAATGTAATTTAAAAGTATATTAATAACTAATTACAAATATTATTATTACTATGTTAACTCATTATTATCATAATAATTATTATGTTTCAGTCAAACCTGCAGACCACACACGGCTGTATGTTTGACACCCTGATCTCTAATATCATAATATTTATCCGTCCGTTTTCAGGAAGAGCAGACCTGATCTGGACTACTGGCAGATCTCCAGAGCCTTTTATAGGATCATGTAGTCATGAGTTTAAGTGAACATACTGTACTGTACATACAGGAGCAAGCGAAGATCAGCGGGGTGATTGAAAAACAGGACGTTCTGACCACTCCGGAGATATTCATTAAGCTGACGGACACAGGATAGTCCCTGGGGCCATGTTCTGAATCCAATTTTACAGTGGCCCAAAACATGCACAGCACAGTGTACTGCATCAACAGGGTCCTGTGAGAAAACGAAGGTGACTTGCTCACTGGGTGAAGAATGGACTCATCCGAAAGGATATTTCACAGCATTCCATGCGTACTGACACCTCCCCACAGGATTTGGACCAAAGAGATGGTCAAAGAAAGTTCCAGCATGGATAACCCTGTTACCAAGGAAACACGTGGGAATTGTCATCTCCATATCCACCATCTCACCCTATGAACCAGTCAAGTAGTTTGAGGCGGTAGAAAGTCACCGTTACCCGGCAACGTGTGTAGGTCAACATCGTGGGACAATCACAACTGACGTTACCTGGCAACGTGTGTGGGTCAACAATGTGGGATATTCCCATCACATCTGACGTTACCTGGCAACACGCGTAGATCAGCATCGCTCCCGGTGCGGGCACTGCCAGGGTTGTCCGCCAAGCACCGGTAGGTGGCCGAATCTGGCGGCTGGACCCTGCTGACCTGAAGTGAACCGGAGGGCAGCACCACCACCCGGCTCTCAGGGAAGAAGGCGGGCGACAGGTCCTCCCGGTTCTTCTGCCAGCGCACCACGGGCATGGGTTCTCCGGTCACCTGGCAGCGGAGCAGAGCCGTGTCTCCCAGGTAAGAGGACACCGACTCCGTGGGGACCACCAGCTTCAGCGGCCCTGAGGAGAGACGGCGGCAAGGAGTTAGACGCATCACAGGTAAGTGGAGACAAGAGGAGACGGGAGGAGAGAGAGGAGGGGAAAGGAAAAGAAGTAGAGGAAGGAGAGGCATTAGGAGCGAAAGGAGAGGGTGAGCTCTGCTTTAGACTCTTGACTAAGAAGACATTTCTGAACCTTAGCAGTGGAATTACAAGCGTGTGATGGTGAGGTTAAAGTTCCCTGATATAACAGATGGTACATGGAAGAGGAGGAGTGCGAGGCCTCAGTCATGTTCATCACTAATACATTTGTCCCAATTATATTAAAAGATCATCACTGGCTTCAAATTAGCCTAATCATTCCTTGACATTACACTAGAACGGCTAACATGTGGCCAAATGGCACACAGACCTCCATTACCCCACTTAAAGCATGCTGACTACTTGAAGCAACGTGCATTTAATTCCTTTGCAAGCCATTCCAGTCCATTAAAGCAATGCTACTTTTCCTGTTTGTGAGAAAGTAAAAGGGACAAAGTTGTTCTAAGGGACTCCAAAATAACTATGTTGAATAAAATGCTAATGATTGCAAATCATCAGGCAGCGTTTGGGCCTGATTCCATAGCAGAGCTGTTTACACACGGTCACCAGGGGGACAATTATTTTGTTCTTCTAGTGAATCATTAATCTCAGAGAGATCTTGATGATTATGCTAATTAGTGTGATTACTTTAAATATGTCTTGATAGACCGGGTCCATTCGACTGGCAAGCGTCTCCAATACCATCCTATCATACAGTCAAAATAATAAATATATCCAGCTATCCACAGTATATATACAAAGCTAAAGAAAAAATGAAGAGACCACTGCACCTTTTTCTTTCCTTTCCAAAAAAGTTGAAAAGGAAAGTTTTAAGTGAGGAACAGAAGCGTTCAATTTGCAGTGGTCTCTTAATTGTAACCCTTCTGTTCCTCTGTTCCTTTTTTGAATTTTTTGGAAAGGAAAGAAAAAGGTGCAGTGGTCTCTTCATTTTTCCCGAGCTGTATGTATATGTATATATATACATATATATATATATATATATGAGCAAAAACATTATGACCACTCACAGGTGAAGCGAATAACACTGAGCATCTCCTAACAAGGGCACATGTCAAGGTCTGGGTAGATTAGATGATAAGCGAACAATCAGTTCCTGTAGTCAACGTGTTGGATGCAGGAGAAATGGGCCGGAGTAAAGACCAGAGTGAATTGGACAAGGGCCAAAATGTTATGGCCATAGAACTGGGTCAGAGCATCTCTGAAACGACTAGGCTTCTGGGGTTCTCCGGGTCAGCAATAGTGAGTATTTACTGGCAGTGGTCTGGGGAGGAACCAACCAGAAACCAGTGACAGGGTGATGGGCGCCCAAGGCTCAGTGATGCGATGAGGGCAATGAAGGCTATCCTGTTTGGTCCAAACCAATAGAACCTTGTAACATGATTTGGTATAAATAAAAAGCATTCCAGAGAAGATGAGTGAGGATGTGGAGGTTTCTCCACTGTGAAAGACTGCGCAGGCAAATAGTGTAACAATTTGAGAAACATTTCTCTCAACGTAAAATTGCAAAGGGTTTGGGGATCTCATCATCTACAGTACATAATATCATCAAAAGGAAAATGTATGCAAGGGACAAGGCCGATCTGTGAAGGCACCATTGATGCGGAACAATATATACAGGTGTTGGAGCAACATATGCTGCCATCCAGACAATGTCTTTTTCAGGGAAGGCCTTACTTATTTCAGCAAGACAAAGCCAAACCACATTCTGCACGTATTACAACAGCATGTCTGTCTGGGTGCTAAACACCAGTGAAAACATTTGGTGCATTATGACACAAAAACAAAGATATATATATATTAGAAGTGTTACCATGCATGGTATCATTCATTTAGATAGGATAGCTTGCTCCCATCAAGAACATTATACCAAAGTACATTATGAGTCGTCTCTAAATGTATTTTTACCATCCGTCCAATAGACTGGCAAGCATATAAGACCATCAATCTCAAGGCATTTAAATATACTGTACGTCCTAAGCAGAACGACCATGAGAACCGTGTGACACATATTTCAATAACCCAGCCAGCTTGCACATTTTGACATTTGCATTTAAGTCATTTAGCAGATGCTCTTATCCAAAACGAGAGCAACTAAGGGTGAAGTGCTTTTCCTCTTTTTTCGCACGCAACCTACCCACAATGCACTGGGGATGTGCAATATTCTCAGAACACGAATGTGAAAAAAAAACATTATTCAATGAACATTATTTAACATTCATTCGATGGATGGAGAACAGGTCATAGGGTTTAATGTCACTGATGTCATGTCACACTAAAAAGGAAATGTCTTTGCGTCATTAACGCCTAAGGAAACATTTCCATGTGTTCCATTTATGTTGTCCAAACATTAACCCAAAATATTTAAATTGGCAGTGGATTCATCGTCTTGAGCTCAGTGCTACAAAGGAGCGAATCAGACTGCTGCCCCACTTAATAGGCCTGAGAGCTTTTGTCTCCAATGAGGCAGTCCCCTGAACGGGCAAAGGTTGGGAACCAAAGCAATAGTATCTAATGTATTCAGATGTACCAGGGTTCTTGCATAACCATTCCTGAGGCAACACAACCCAGAGGTTATGGGCTCGTTTCTTCACCCGTATCTACACGCCTCCACATCTCATTAGTTATTCAGCCGTAAAGCTTTGCCTACAGGAGATAAATTAGGGTAATTATAAAATCACAACATTAAGTGCTAACATGCGAGAACAGTATTATGTTCCTCAAGGCTGGACGGCAGCACTACATCCAACATTCACTGTAGAACCTCCGTGCCTCACATGGTCCCGTCCACCTGGTGACACAACCTCAGGGCCCCTGTGGGTGCGGTCCTACCTGTCTCAGGTACGTCCACGCCTACTGCCCACGACGTGAGCATATTGAACACAGAATGTTGTTACACTCCAGGTGTGGCATCCGGCGATTTAAGCTGTTGCCGTCCCGACATCTAGCAAATCCTGATTTAATCAGTACAAATCCTCTTAATATTGTAGCGGTGTTCCCGGCCGAAGACCCTGAAACCAGAGGTACCACATGAAAACAGCGCAGACTGCTTGATGAAGTGTAATCTAAAGAGCTCCCCTGGGGATCCAAAAAGCTTCCCGCTCTCTTTTCTCTCCATCTCGTTCTCTCCTTCTATCTGTCTACTCTCTAAGGGGTGCCTGGAAAAGCAGATAAAAAACATGAAAGACAATGAGAGAGGACCAGTCTGTCTGCTGGACCAATACAATGAGAGAGGACCAGTCTGTCTGCTGGACCAATACAATGAGAGAGGACCAGTCTGTCTGCTGGACCAATACAATGAGAGAGGACCAGTCTGTCTGCTGGACCAATACAATGAGAGAGGACCAGTCTGTCTGCTGGACCAATACAATGAGAGAGGACCAGTCTGTCTGCTGGACCAATACAATGAGAGAGGACCAGTCTGTCTGCTGGACCAATACAATGAGAGAGGACCAGTCTGTCTGCTGGACCAATACAATGAGAGAGGACCAGTCTGTCTGCTGGACCAATTCAATGAGAGAGGACCAGTCTGTCTGCTGGACCAATACAATGAGAGAGGACCAGTCTGTCTGCTGGACCAATACAATGAGAGAGGACCAGTCTGTCTGCTGGACCAATACAATGAGAGAGGACCAGTCTGTCTGCTGGACCAATACAATGAGAGAGGACCAGTCTGTCTGCAGGTCCAATATAATGAAAGAGGACCAGTCTGTCTGCTGGACCAATATAATGTGAGAGGACCAGTCTGTCTGCTGGACCAATTCAATGAGAGAGGACCAGTCTGTCTGCTGGACCAATACAATGAGAGAGGACCAGTCTGTCTGCTGGACCAATACAATGAGAGAGGACCAGTCTGTCTGCTGGACCAATACAATGAGAGAGGACCAGTCTGTCTGCTGGACCAATACAATGAGAGAGGACCAGTCTGTCTGCTGGACCAATTCAATGAGAGAGGACCAGTCTGTCTGCTGGACCAATACAATGAGAGAGGACCAGTCTGTCTGCTGGACCAATTCAATGAGAGAGGACCAGTCTGTCTGCTGGACCAATACAATGAGAGAGGATCAGTCTGTCTGCTGGACCAATACAATGAGAGAGGACCAGTCTGTCTGCTGGACCAATACAATGAGAGAGGACCAGTCTGTCTGCTGGACCAATACAATGCAGTCAGACAGGGAGTCTGAAGGGAGATAAATGTCCAAAGTCTCCCTATAGGATCAGACCCTGACAAAAGAGACTGTGGACAGTAGAGAGAGACAGCCTCTCCCCACCACTCCTCTTATCTACTCTCATGTTCTCTCCACTCCTTTCCTGTCCTCTCCTCTCCTCGCCTGTCCTATCCTCTCTACTCCTCTCCCCTCCACTCCTCTTATCTCCTCTCATGTTCTCTCCACTCCTCTCCTGTCCTCTCCTCTCCTGTCCTCTCCACTCCTCGCCTGTCCTATCCTCTCTACTCCTCTCCCCTTCACTGCTCTTATCTCCTCTCATGTTCTCTCCACTCCTCTCCTGTCCTCTCCTCTCCTGTCCTCTCCACTCCTCGCCTGTCCTGTCCTCTCTACTCCTCTCCCGTCCACTCCTCTCCTGTCCTCTCCACTCCTCGCCTGTCCTGTCCTCTCCCCTCCACTCCACTCTTCTCCTGTCCACTTCACTCCTCTCATCTCCCCTCGTCTCCCCTTCACTCCTCTCCAGTCCTCTCCCCTCTACTCCACTCCTCTCCTGTCCTCTCCTCTCCCTGTCGTCTCCTCTCATCTCCTCTTGTCCTTTTCAACCTAATGGTGCCAGCCGGTCAGTGGACAGAAATCGATAGCGCTGCTACCACACAAACAGCCAATCATTAGAAGCCTTCCTATGCTCACAGTACACGCACACTATAATAACCCCCCCCACCCCATGGGACAAACCGATCGCCCAGCCAACGCCCGCCACCATACAGCCATACATCAAAAAGAAGGAGTGCTTAATCAATCAAAAGGAAAAGGCTGGTGTCTGTGGGACATCACTATGGAATCATTCAGCTGTGCTGTGATGCTATTAAGAAGTTTAAACATCCAGGGTTGGACCTGAAGCAAAGGTAATGTCATTACAACAGCTCTTTCAACACACAGGAGTGACTGTTTGATGGCAATGGAATTGTTCTGTGTGTACTCTAACTGAGACTTCAGAGCACTTGAATATTCTAATGCTGATCAAGTATCTTTGTACATGTTTTATCAAGCTGAAAGAGCAATGTAAAAGCTACAGCTCTCTTGCTCGCTTTACTTTTTGACCTCCCTCCCTCGTCGTGCCTCTAATTCCTGTTAAAAAGTCCTTTAAATGATAATATTTAAATACAAACAGGAGGGAGGAATGGACACAGAGAGAGACAGGTATGGAGACAGAGACAGGAATGGAGACAGAGAGAGACAGGAATGGAGACAGAGAGAGACAGGTATGGAGACAGAGAGAGACAGGAATGGAGACAGAGACAGGAATGGAGACAGAGAGAGACAGGTATGGAGACAAAGAGAGACAGGTATGGATACAGAGACAGGAATGGAGACAGAGAGAGACAGGTATGGAGACAAAGAGAGACAGGTATGGAGACAGAAACAGGAATGGAGACAAAGAGAGACAGGTATGGAGACAGAGAGAGACAGGAATGGAGACAGAGAGACAGGAATGGAGACAGAGAGACAGGAATGGAGACAGAGAGACAGGAATGGAGACAGAGAGAGACAGAGAGACAGGAATGGAGACAGAGAGAGAGAGAGGTGCAGAGGGAAAGAGACAAAAAGAGAGGGAGAGGAAAAGAGAAAAAGGTCTGTTCTCTCTCCTTGTTCTGATTAATCTCAACAATCCTGTTTCTAACCCTGATCCCCCTCTCCAATCAAAGCTAGACTCCCACCCAACATGTGGTCCACTTGTCAATCCCATGAAATTACATCATGAAGAAGTTAAGCCCCAGATAGACAAAGGACATCCCACTGGCAGACTGTCGGACACTACTTCTGACCCAGCCATTTTAACTGCAACACCACCTGATAATGGTGAATAGGGAGCCATTTTAACTGCAACACCAACTGATAATGGTGAATAGGAAGCCATTTTAACTGCAACACTACCTGATAATGGTGAATAGGGAGCCATTTTAACTGCAACACCACCTGATAATGGTGAATAGGGAGCCATTTTAACTGCAACACCACCTGATAATGGTGAATAGGGAGCCATTTTAACTGCAACACCACCTGATAATGGTGAATAGGAAGCCATTTTAACTGCAACACCACCTGATAATGGTGAATAGGGAGCCATTTTAACTGCAACACCACCTGATAATGGTGAATAGGGAGCCATTTTAACTGCAACACCACCTGATAATGGTGAATAGGGAGCCATTTTAACTGCAACACCACCTGATAATGGTGAATAGGGAGCCATTTTAACTGCAACACCACCTGATAATGGTGAATAGGGAGCCATTTTAACTGCAACACCACCTGATAATGGTGAATAGGGAGCCATTTTAACTGCAACACCACCTGATAATGTTGCAGCCACTGACATGAACACTACAATACCACGCTACTAAACACTGAGGCATATTGATAACATGGTAATGCTTCTATCTAATACTGTAAACAGAGGGTGATTCACGCACATTTCTATGATATTTAGATTAAGACAGAAGGGTACAGATTAACGGGAGTGCATACGGAGAATGGGAGACTTTGTGGATCCCTTTGGTTCTGAGACTTTGTGGATCCCTCCGGTTCTGACACTTTGTGGATCCCTCTGGTTCTAAAACTTTGTGGAACCTTCCGGTTCTGAGTCTTTGTGGATCTCTCCGGTTGGGTTGTAACACTTTGTGGATCCCTCTGGTTCGGTTCTGACACTTTGTGGGTCCCTCCGGTTGGGTTGTAACACTTTGTGGATCCCTCCGGTTCGGTTGTAACACTTTGTGGATCCCTCTGGTTCGGTTCTGACACTTTGTGGGTCCCTCCAGTTCGATACTGACACTTTGTGGATCCCTCTGGTTCTGAGACTTTGTGGAACCTTCCGGTTCTGAGTCTTTGTGGATCCCTCTGGTTCTGAGACTTTGTGGAACCTTCCGGTTCTGAGTCTTTGTGGATCCCTCTGGTTCTGAGACTTTGTGGAACCTTCCGGTTCGGAGTCTTTGTGGATCCCTCCGGTTCTGACACTTTGTGGGTCCCTCCGGTTCGGTTGTAACACTTTGTGGATCCCTCTGGTTCTGAGACTTTGTGGATCTTTCAGGTTCTGAGACTATGTGGATCCCTCCGGTTCTGACACTTTGTTGAAGCAACAGCAGCAAGTGGGTTGTGGAGATCACTTTGAAGAGGGGGCGCTCAATCCCTTTCAGCAGCTGTGAGCCACCGCTGGGGTTGGTAGATAAATGAATGTGACTGAAATTGTTAGTGGACAGTGGCCGGGTAGAGGAGACTGTGACTTTAACACTCATTGAAAGGATGTGATATGTATTGGGTCAATCGTGTCAAGCTGAGGGAAAGATTGGGTTCCAGAAAGCCTGCTGAGCTGAGAATTCTGGCTGTCACAAATGGCAATCTGCCAACAGATACAACCATCCAACAATGAACTCACTCTGGACAATAGTGCTGTGAGATTGAGTCCCCGGCTAGAAGAGGATGGGGGGAGATGTGTGTGTGTGGGGGGGGGGGCTAGGGGAAGATGGAGATGGGAGAGGCTGGGGGAGGTTGGGGAGAATGTGGGAAAATGAGGACCCAGGAGTATTGGAGAGGATTTGGAGGGTTGTTGGTTGGGGGAGAATGGGGGAGTATTGGAGAGGATGTGGAGGGTTGTTGGTTGGGGGAGGATGGGGAGGATTGGAGAGGATGTGGGGGGTTGTTGGTTGGGGGAGGATGGGTGAGGATTGGAGAGGATGTGGGGGGTTGTTGGTTGGGGGAGGATGGGTGAGGATTGGGGAGAATGTGGGGGGTTGTTGGTTGGGGGAGGATGGGTGAGGATTGGAGAGGATGTGGAGGGTTGTTGGTTGGGGGAGGATGGGTGAGGATTGGGGAGGATGTGGAGGGTTGTTGGTTGGGGGAGGATGGGTGAGGATTGGAGAGGATGTGGAGGGTTGTTGGTTGGGGGAGGATGGGTCTGGTGAGACAGGGAGACCAGGCTTTCAGATCTATCAGGCCCCATCTCTACACTGTACGCACATATTTATCATCCTCAATCCAACAAACAATCCCAAACTCTGAGCTGCATACATGGTTCTACTCAGTAAAGGATCAGAGACACTCAAAGCCTGACGACGCATCACACATGCAGTGGGGAGAACAAGTATTTGATACACTGTCGATTTTGCAGGTTTTCCTACTTACAAAGCATGTAGAAGTCTGTAATTCTTATCATAGGTACTCTTCAACTGTGAGGGACGGAATCTAAAACAAATATCCAGAAAATCCCATTGTACGATTTTAAAGTAATTAATTTGCATTTTATTGCATGACATAAGTATTTGATACATCAGAAAAGCCGAACGTAATATTTGGTTGCCATGGCTGTGTGTTTCGGCTCGTGTCATGCTGGAAGACCCAGCCATGACCCATCTTTAATGCTATTACTGAGGGAAGGAGGTTGTTGGCCAATATCTCACGATACATGGCCCCATCCATCCTCCCCTCAATACGGTGCCGTCATCCTGTCCCCTTTGCAGAAAAGCATCCCCAAAGAATGATGTTTCCACCTCCATGCTTCACGGTTGGGATGGTGTTCTTGGGGTTGTACTCATCCTTCTTCTTCTTCCAAACACGGCAAGTAGAGTTTAGACCAAAAAGCTCTATTTTTGTCTTATCAGACCACATGACCTTCTCCCATTCCTCCTCTGGATCATCCAGATGGTCATTTTCAAACTTCAGAAAAGTCCAGGACATGCGCTGGCTTGAGCAGGGGGTCCTTTCATGCGCTGCAGGATTTTAATCCATGACGGCGTAGTGTGTTACTAATGGTTTTCTTTGAGACTGTGGTCCCAGCTCTCTTCAGGTCATTGACCAGGTCCTGCCGTGTAGTTCTGGGCTGATCCCTCACCTTCCTCATGATCATTGATGCCCCACGAGGTGAGATCTTGCATGGAGCCCCAGACCGAGGGAGATTGACCGTCATCTTGAACTTCTTCCATTTTCTAATAATTGCGCCAACAGTTGTTGCCTTCTCACCAAGCTGCTCTTTGTCTATTGTCCTGTAGCCTTCCCAGCCTTGTGCAGGTCTACAATTTTATCCCTGATGTCCTTACACAGCTCTCTGGTCTTGGCCATTGTGGAGAGGTTGGAGTCTGTTTGATTGAGTGTGTGGACAGGTGTCTTTTATACAGGTAACGACTTCAAACAGGTGCAGTTAATACAAGTAATGAGTGGAGAACAGGAGGGCTTCTTAAAGAAAAACTAACAGGTCTGTGAGAGCCGGAATTCTTACTAGTTGGTAGGTGATCAAATACTTATGTCATGCAATAAAATGCAAATTAATTATAAAAAAATCGTACAATGTGATTTTCTGGATACTGCACACCTGTAAAGTTTTAGACAAGCCACTGTGTCCGTAGATATAAAAAATTATTTAGCACAACCAAGGCAATATAAAATGAAAGGGAAAAGTAAGGGAATGTAACCATAAAATAAACAAGCACAGGTAATATAATGTTTAATAAACAAAGGCAAAGTAATGCTAAAATCAACAAAGGTAATGTATGCTACCCTTAACAAAGAAAGGCAATGTAACGATAAAACATACAGCTTTGGAAAAAATTAAGAGACCACTACACCTTTTTCTTCCCTTTCCAAAAAAGGACAGTTTTTGTGAGGAACAGAAGCATTCAATTTGCAATGGTCTCTTAATTTTAACCCTTCTGTTCCTCACTCAAAAACTTCCTTTTCAACTTTTTTGGAAAGGAAAGAAAAAGTTGCAGTGGTCTCTTAATTTGTTCCGGAGCTGTAATTGAGACTGGTGGTTATAGCTCTTAATTCACCCTGTTGATGTAGGACATGTCTGCATGCAAATGAACTAGACAACTAGGAGCTTCTGCATCAAATTAAAGCGACATGATGCAAGTTGAGCAAGCAGCTGTTTTCCCATGTCTCTTCTAAAAGAGGTGGGTAGTGATAACAGAGTTTCGCCAGAGGTGTGTGTTTCTGTACGTGTGTGTGTGTTTCTGTACGTGTGTGTGTGTTTCTTTAGGTTTGTGTGTGTGTATGGGAGTGTGGGAAAAGTCGTACTATATTTCACATGATGGAACGTTTTCATTAAAGGCTCCTTCCTCCCGTCTCCTCATCTCTGCTCCTCCTTTCTCCTCTTCTTTCTCCCTGGCCTGGCACTGTGCCTCCTAACCTTTACAAGACACTGGCTGGGTGAGAGGACTTAACAAGCGTCAGCACATAGCTGCCCTGCAGGAGGGAGTCTAGATAGGGATAAATATGTAGTGTACTAGATAGTGATTATATCTAGTGTACTACATTGGGATTATAAGTAGTGTACCGCATAGTGATTATAAGTAGTGTACTACATAGTGATTATAAGTAGTGTACTATATTGGGAATATACGTAGTGTACTATATTGGGATTATGAGTAGTGTACTACATTGTGATTATAAGTAGTGTACTACATAGTGATTATAAGTAGTCTACTACATTGGGATTATAAGTAGTGTACTACATAGTGATTATAAGTAGTGTACTACATAGTGATTATAAGTAGTGTACTATATTGGGATTATAAGTAGTGTACTACATTGGGATTATAAGTAGTGTACTACATTGGGATTATAAGTAGTGTACTACATAGTGATTATAAGTAGTGTACTACATAGTGATTATAAGTAGTGTACTACATAGTGATTATAAGTAGTGTACTACATTGGGATTATAAGTAGTGTACTACATAGTGATTATAAGTAGTGTACTATATTGGGAATATAAGTAGTGTACTACATAGTGAAATTCGTGTAAAATATTGGAAATATAAATACTATCCTATATATGCAATATAAGCAGCGCACTATCTAGTAATATCTAGTAATATCTAATATCTAATAATAAAACTAATAATATCTGAATATTATTAGTGTAGTAAATAGGAATAAGAAAGAAGCAGCACAGAACCACTTAAGAGAAAATGATTAATGACTTCTGGTCCTCAAGCCTGTCCCAGAAGAGCCTAATTCAGCACTTTATTAAGACATTATGTTTAGCATGAAGTCATGGCATGATGTTGACTGGCTGGTTGGTTGACCGGCTGGTTTGAGGGTTAACTGGCTATTTAGGTGACTTGCTGGATTGAGGGGTGCCTGGCTGGTTAGGTAACTGTCTGGTTCGATGGTTGACAGGTTGCTGGGTTGATAACTGGAGGTAGCAGTATTTGGTACCGGGTATACTGAAACACCTCTCTGAAAGGCTTGTTCAGGTGAATCAGTAGCATGCCACTGTCACAGCTGCTTAGGTCACATGACAGCAGCGCAGAGATTGTAGTATGGAATCAGTCCATTTATTCTGTACTACTTCACATGCGGCAAAATATAAAACATTTAAAAGGCGCACAAAACTGAGGACTGAATGCAGGTAGCATACATTATTTACAGCTGCCTCTAATTGGGGACAACCAAAAGTGAAGCGCAGAGATACCTAGAGGCACCTCTGCTTCAAGGCCCTGACTATTACCCGCAGGTACATAGAGATGCCTAGAGGCACCCCATAGTCAGGACCTGACAGTCACACGTTTTACAACGAGTTGAAGCAACAGTACACACTATGCTGTCATAAGGAAACAGCTTCTAGCCTCAATATGTTTGATGGGGAGGAAGAAGAACGTGATCAGCACACGTGCAGTAGATCCTGGATCGTTAGTGTAAGTGATACGAGAGAGAGAGAGTGAGAAAGAGAGAGAGAGAGAGAGAAAGAGGAAGAAAGAGGGAGAGGTAGAAAGTGAGAGAGAGTGAGAGAGAGAGAGAGAGAGAGAGGTCGACAAGGTGTTGTGTCTGGGGGGATGTAAATCGTATTGTCATAATGATTACCTCTGCCTTGTGAATTCACTGAGGCCAGCAGCTGCTGGTGACATTTACCTTGTTCAGCATTTGACGCCAGGCCAGAACCATGCTCAGTAAAGGACAGACCCATAGTACAGGGACGAGAGGAGAATACAGGGGGGGTGGAGGGACGAGAGGAGAATACAGGGGGGGTGGAGGGACGAGAGGAGAATACAGGAGGCTGGAGGGATGAGAGGCGAATGCAGGAGAGATGAGGAGAATACAGGGGGGGTGGAGGGATGAGGAGAATGCAGGAGGGTGGAGGGATGAGGAGAATGCAGGATGGGGGAGGGAGGAGGAGAATACAGGAGGCTGGAGGGATGAGGAGAATGCATGAGGGTGGAGGGATGAGAGGAGAATTAAAGGGGGGTGGAGGGATGAGGAGAATGCAGGAGGGATGAGGAGAATACAGGAGGCTGGAGGGATGAGGAGAATAGAGGAGGGATGAGGAGAATAGAGGAGAGTGGAGGGATGAGGAGAATAGAGGAGGGTGGAGGGACGAGAGGAGAATGCCTGAGGGTGGAGGGACGAGAGGAGAATACAGGAGGGACGAGGAGAATTAAAGTGGGGTGGAGGGATGAGGAGAATGCAGGAGGGTGGAGGGATGAGGAGAATGCAGGAGGGGGAGGGAGGAGGAGAATACAGGAGGCTGGAGGGAGGAGGAGAATGCATGAGGGTGGAGGGACGAGAGGAGAATACAGGAGGCTGGAGGGATGAGGAGAATAGAGGAGGGTGGAGGGATGAGGAGAATAGAGGAGGGTGGAGGGACGAGGAGAATTAAAAGGGGGTGGAGTGATGAGGAGAAAAAATGACCTAAAGCACCTCTCCCTATATCGGGAGCAATGACATCCTGCACACCATCCCGTACAAACAACTAGAAGACCTCCTGCCAGATTCTTCCTTTCACGAAAGAAAATAAACCTCCCTCCCTGCCTTCGTGCCCCCCCACTCCCAGGAGTGTCGGAGACTCGGCTGTTTGCTTAACGTCCTTCCTCATGTACACTGTGGATTTCACTGAGCTGGAACGAGGGCCACTGAAATGCCAAATCCAGCGAATCACTGCTCACTGTGTGCTCGGCCGTTTAAGAGAGAAAAGAGAAATACAAATCCAGTCTCAGTCCTCCAAACCATCATTCCCCCAGTGGCTGTGGAAAGAGAGGCACCGTCCTAAATGGCAAGACATTCCCTATTTAGTGTCCTAGTTTTAGCTAGCGCCATTAGGTTCCCGGTTGAATGAAGTGCACTACGAGGGGAACAGGTTGCCATGGGGCCGGGGACGTTGTGGAGCCGATCCAGCCTTGAAGGCAAGGCCGGTCCCTGAAGGAGCCAGTTCCTTGGTTCTCCAGAGAACACATCCTTCTGTTGAAACAGCCATCCTCACATCACTGCTCTCCATCTCTTTAAAGCCCATTTGTCTGCCTCACTTTTGGTTGGTGGGAACAGAAGAGGCATACAACCGCAAACATTTCCTACATTATCTAAATGGGATAAAAAAAAAAGACCTTTACTCACCATTATAGTGAACCTGACCATAACACTATGTAACTCCAATTCTAATTCATCTCCAATTGTAACTTTAGCTCTATATCTAACATTTAAGCCTTTGCCTTTTTCAAAATGGAGACAGGAATAATCGTGGCCATTAGTCAGCTTTTTCTGGTTTTACCAGTTTGGGGGACATTCATCCCCATAGTTACATCAGGGACACCGTTTAATTAATCGTAATTCTATTGCACGTGCTATTTAAGTAATCCATATTAATAAGGATGATAAAAAACATTGAATGTAATTAATTATGCCATTAATTGATATTGGTCCGCCATTATAACACCACGTGGGGGGGGGGGGGGGTCAGGCGTTGTTGTGGCAACAACAGAACAACAAGACGGTCTCCACCTCTTAAACACACGAATGAATGGCCCTGGGCGAGAAAGGCACCAGGACGCCCCGTTAAAGACGCCCACGCACACCTCAAGCCCCCTCCACACCGTACCCCTCTCTGACCCCTCGATCGCACCCCGCTTTTCACCTACCCCCCTCCATCCGTTATATTGGAGAGGTTAAAGTTCATCCTATCCCAGCTTTCCTTCCTGCAGGTGAAGTCTATTAATCAACACATCCTCCCCTTGTCTCAGCTGATTACTAGAGGAGAGGCGTCAACCTGTCAGATGCTAGTGTGTGTGTGTGTGTGTGTGTGTGTGTGTGCGCGCAAGTGGGTCACAACTTTGTCCCTTAATTGTGTGCAACGCTGAGTTTGTGTGTGTCTGTTTAACTGGGTGTGTGTGTGTGTGTGAAATGTTAGTGCTCTCATTAACAACCCCCAACGATGCTGGGACTTCCCTCCACTTACCAGCTGGGCCCGTCACAGCACAGCATGTGGCCCAAATAACACCCTACTCCATGGGTAGGACTCTGGTTCTGGCCCGGACCCAGACTCAAGTAGTGCATTTCAAGAGGAATGTGGACACAGCACCACAGCACCACTTTGATTCCACTAATTGACAGGGAAGCCTCCATTCAGCCTGTGCCACATCTCCAAACTCAAACAGGAAGAGAGAACGATGTGTGTTGGTGGAACAAGGGGGAGGGCTGAAGGGGAAGGGGGCTGGATGGGTGGAGGTGGGGGGTGAGGAGGAGAATTTAGTAAAGAAATGCATGATTATGTGTTTGTGGGGATCATGGAATCAGAACAGGGCTTGAATAGTTAGCATCTATGTGTTTGTGTGTGGGTGTGTGTGTGTGTGTGTGTGGGTGTGTGTGGGTGTGTGTGAGTGTGTGTGGGTGTGTGTGTGTGTGTGTGTGTGGGTGTGTGTGTGTGTGGGTGTGTGTGGGTGGAGGGGTGGCTGAGAAAAGCCTGGTTTCAGATGAGGAAGGTGGGTCTAAACACAACTGCAAAAGATGACAATGTATCTGTTTTTCGCTTCTGTATGTAAAGAAAGAGTATAAAATATAAACAATATATTGTCACTGTCAGATGAAAACATTGTAACTACATTTGGATCATAGATCATGCCTTTAAACATGTTCATGACAAAAATACCAATACAAATATAAAAACATACATTTGCACTGCACATTTCCCACAGTCATTTGTGGAACTCAATCAGACAATGACAGCATCAAGCTGCTTTCACTATGAGCAGTATGTTATAGGACATGAATCTGTGTGCAAACTGGATCAATAGACAGCCTTAGAAATGCACTGTTTGTTTCTGTGCTCCCCTACTGAAAAGAAACTGCCCTCATTAAGTGTGTTGGGACAAAGAATTGCACCCTATATTCTCTAGCCCCTATCTGTCCTAATGAAAAGAAGTACACTACATATAGAACTGCTGGTCATTTGGGACACCATCCTGAGTGTTGAGAAAACCTTCTCCAGTAGGAGAGGCAGTAACAGAACACAAAAACTTCTTATTCATGTATTCTGTGTGGGAACAGGCCATCCAGTGAGTTTGGGGCTACTGAGTGTGACCTGGGTCAAGGGTCAGGAACCTTTTTGACTGGAAGTCACCCCCCCCCCCCCATCAACCCCCCTCCCAGGAAAATAAAATGAAATGGTGCTGAGGAAAAGCCACAAGAGCAATACTGATGCGGTCTAAAACTCACCGTAGCAGTCAGATCAAATGATCAGGAACTCTGGGGTTTAGCGCCACAGGCACACTGAGTTCCTTACAAACGCTTTTGATGGCTGTATTTATATTACTGTTGGGTTGTTACCATTGTCAGTTGCCATTCTGTTCTTCTTGGTAGGGATTGATTTGTATTTGTCTTTCTTTTTATTTTTTTTGTAAATTCTTGAAAATGAGACGTGTACCCCAAGAGATTCAGCTTGCAAAAAGTCAAAAATAAATGAATAAATTGCACTGAAATGGCTCCTATTATATTAACATCGTGCACTGATTCTGAGCAGAGCCCTTTGGAAGCCTAGAAGTCATCCAAGCAACAGCAGCATTGAGCCGTGTCGAAAGCGTGGAGGAGCATAGCGAAGGAGCATCGAGGAGGAGCACAGAGGAGGAGCACAGTAGAAGACCACAGTGGTAATTGGCACAGACAGATTAACAGAGAGGCTCCATGTTGCAGCCAGGGCTCAAAACATACAACAGAGTAATTCACACTGGGCTCGCTTCTCTCTCTCTGTTTCTCTGTCTCTTTCCTCTCCTCTGTCTATCCAGTTTTTCTTCACGGTTTCTACTCTTTTTTTAATTTGTAAAAACCTAATGTTAAACCCTTCTACAACCCCTCTACAATACACTAATGTTAAACAACTATTACTATTACTATTACAACTACTACCGCCACTATTACTACTATTACTACCATTATTACTACCACGACTACCACTATTACTATTATCACTACCACTATTACTACTATTACTACCATGACTACCACTATTACTATTATCACTACCACTATTACTACTATTACTACCACGACTACCCCTATTACTATTATCACTACCACTATTACTACTATTACTACCATGACTACCACTATTACTATTATCACTACCACTATTACTACTATTACTACCACGACTACCCCTATTACTATTATTACTACCACTATTATTACTACCACGACTACCACTATTACTACTATTACTACCAGTACTACCACTATTACTACTATTACTACCACTATTTATATTATTACATCCACTATTGCTACTATTACAATTATCACAATTATCAGTATTATCAATGACATTTTCAATCAATCAATCAAATGTATTTATAGAGCCCTTTTTACATCAGCAGATGTCACAAAGTGCTTTTACAAAACACCCGGCCTGAAACCCCAAGGAGCAAACAACAGTAGTGTTGAATTTTCAGTATTACTACTATTCCTACTACCACTACTATTACTACAATTACCACAACAGCTAACACCACAATTTTCACAACTACCATTACTACTACTACTACTACCCCTATTACTACCACAGCTACTACTACTACCACTACTACTACCACAAAATGTATGTTCTTGCTACCACTACAACGAGCACTACTACCACTAGTACTTTGAATGCTACCTCTACAACTGCTGCAACTATTAATACTACTACAACTCCTACTACTATTACACCAAATAATAGCACTACTATTACCAGTATTACCACTACTATTACTACTACTGCAACTTGTGCAACAATTACAACTGCTGCAACGTGTGCCACTTTAACTACTATTTCTACTACTACCAACACTACCACTACTACTACTACAACCACTTTGTGCCAGTTCTTGAGATAAACACACACTAATGATTACATAAATTGTCAGATCACACTGCAAAAACACAAATACACAGGATAAACCAGGCTCCATCTCAGTCATCTTCGAGCCTGTGAGAAGTAAACAGCTCTGAGCCCAGAGGATCTTGGCTGATCAGCTATGTATGACTCAGAATATCACATCAGACAGATGAAGAATTTCTTGGTTTTTATCTTCAATGATTTGATTAATACACACTCCTAAATTAAACATCCCGACTGGCGTTCACACAGATGAAACTTTGTATATTAAAAATAACTTCCAAGTTCCATGTCCCCTTTCCGCCAGGCATCCAAAACACATCTGAGCTACCCTCCAATCCAGCTCCAACGGCCTGGGTATTGAAGAGCGAAGACACCCCCTACCCTGGAGGTGGTGAAATATTAATAGAGCCTGGTTGGAAGCTGAATGTGTCTGAGACACAGCTTCAAAAATGGATAGACACTGGATAGAACGGTTCCAGTCGGCCTGTCTGTCCCTTCACTGGGTAAACCTGTTCAAGTCTGTCTGTCTGTTCCCTCACTGAGTAGACCTGTTCCAGTCTGTCTGTTCCTTCACTAGGTAGACCTTTTCAAGTCTGTCTGTCTGTTCATTCCCAAGACAGACAAACCGACTGACTGAAGCAGGTCTGTCTGTCTGACTGACTGAAGCAGGTCTGTCTGTCTGACTGACTGAAGCAGGTCTGTCTGTCTGTCTATTCTTTCCAATGAGAAGACATCTCTTTCTTTTTCCCCCTTTGATTCTCTCGGTCTCAATTCTATTTAAATTTAAAGGGCTTTATTGGCCCAGGAAACAAGTGAGGGAAAGAAACACAATAAATAACATCCATGAAAACAGATATAACATCAGCAAATCATAGATTCATGAAACATTACAAGTTTCAAAATGATTTGAAACTGTGAAAATAGTTACAAGTGAGAATGAAATTGGGAAATTGTGAATATAAACATGAATGTGGGTTATGTTTAAAGGCGAATGGTTCTCCACCCGGTTGATCTTAAGGTTACGGGACACACATCCTGCTGCTGTGAATCTATATTGAGGTATTTTATAATACCTCAATATAGATAGAGGAGCTTACCAATGTTTAATTGGATGTCAAACTCTTTGTGTCTCTGTATGATCTGAACAAATCTAATTCCGTCATACATTTAGCAGGAAGTTTTCAATTTAATTCAATTGAATTTTTCAATTTAAAGAGAATTATTAGCATGGAAAATATGTTTACATTGCCAAAGTATTATAAATAAAAATCATAATAATTAAAGTTAAAACAAAAATGTAGGAATCTGAAATTCTAAGTAAATACTAAACAACTTTCAGAAGAATTAAGGTTTTGAATATTATATTGCTAGCTATGTACAGTGCTGGAAAAACAAATAAAGCTATGCTGAAAAATTGTATGTATGAAAAATGAACAGACACAAATATTAGTTACGTTCGCAATGTTGTTTGTGCCCCACAGTCACAAATGTTGTGGTATTTTGCCTAACAGATACGAGAGCTTATTCATGTCTGATGTGATTTCTTAGTTCTTTAAGGGTCTGTATGTGAGGTAAACATGTCACTCTCTCTCTCTGTCGCTCACAACAACCAGGCAGGGTCGTGGTAGCACAGAGCCGCGCCGCTGACAATGAAAAGCTGTCACACACTGCTCTACAGAGGGCCTTTCTCAGCTCGTGCCTATCCAACCCACAGCAGACGAGGGCTGTGTCTAGATTGCCATCCTATTACCCACATAACCATAGAGCTCTGGTTAAAAGTAGGGAATGGGGTGCAATTTAGGACACAAAACCTGAGATTCCGGTTAATGAAAGACAATCAACAGAATTACTCTGCAAGGGGATTACTGCTCTGCGAGTGAAAAGGTATCATCCAATGAAATGAATGCACAAATACGCCCTTTAGCTAATTTAACAGTCCTCTTTGATCCTGACGAAGCCAAAAAAAATGTACAGATTTACATTGTATTAAATAGATACTGGCTTTGCACATAATCTATCAAAAACCTGAATAAGAAAAATGACGAATATTAACAGCATTAAGTGCAACAATTTTATTCAATAACTAAAATGAAAGAATGAGAGACAGTAGAGTCTAAATAAAACCTTCTTAAAGATGTTGGGGTAGTAGCTAGCCAAGAAAGGAAATGGCTCATGGCCCTGACTCTGCTATAATTGTATCCCTGACTTTGCTATAATTGTAGCCCTGACTGACATAGTAGTAGCCCTGACTCTGTCATAGTAGTAGCACTAACTCTGCTATAATAGTAGCCCTGACTCTGCTATAATAGTAGCCCTGACTCTGCTATAATAGTAGACCCCGACTCTGCTATAATAGTAGCCCTGACTCTGCTACAATAGTAGCCCTGAGTCTGACATAATAGTAGCCCTGACTCTGCTATAATAGTAGCCCTGAGTCTGACATAATAGTAGCCCTGACTCTGCTATAATAGTAGCCCTGACTCTGCTACAATAGTAGCCCTGAGTCTGACATAATAGTAGCCCTGACTCTGCTATAATAGTAGCCCTGACTCTGCTACAATAGTAGCCCTGAGTCTGACATAATAGCAGCCCTGACTCTGCTACAATAGTAGCCCTGAGTCTGACATAATAGTAGCCCTGACTCTGCTATAATAGCAGCCCTGACTCTGCTACAATAGTAGCCCTGAGTCTGACATAATAGTAGCCCTGACTCTGTCATAGTAGTAGCCCTGACTCTCCTATAATAGTAGCCCTGACTGACATAGTAGTAGCCCTGACTCTGACATAGTAGAAGCCCTGACTCTGCTATAATAGTAACACTGACTCTGCTATAATAGTAGCCCCGACTCTGCTACAATAGTAGCCCTGAGTCTGACATACAGTGGGGAGAACAAGTATTTGATACACTGGCGATTTTTCAGGTTTTCCTACTTACAAAGCATGTAGAGGTCTGTAATTTTTATCATAGGTACTCTTCAACTGTGAGAGACGGAATCTAAAAAATCCAGAAAATCACATTGTATGATTTTTAAATAATGAATTTGCATTTTATTGCATGACATAAGTATTTGATCACCTACCAACCAGTAAGAATTCTGACTCTCACAGACCTGTTAGTTTTCCTTTAAGAAGCCCTCCTGTTCTCCACTCATTACCTGTATTAACTGCACCTGTTTGAAGTCATTACCTGTATAAAAGACACCTGTTCACACACTCAATCAAACAGACTCCAACCTCTCCACAATGGCCAAGACCAGAGAGCTGTGTAAGGACATTAGGGATAAAATTGTAGACCTGCACAAGGCTGGGATGGGCTATAGGACAATAGGCAAGCAGCTTTTTGAGAAGGCAACAACTGTTGGCGCTATTATTAGAAAATGGTTCAATATGACGGTCAATCTCCCTCGGTCTGGGGCTCCATGCAAGATCTCACCTCGTGGGGCATCAATGATCATGAGGAAGGTGAGGGACCTGCCTACACAACAGGACCTGGTCAATGAAAAATACTATTATAGAAAAATACTATTATAGAAATAGTATAGAATCTGTTATAAAAATAGTATTGACTAGTTTTTTACACAACAAACTCTTTAGTAGTCTGGTAATTAAATAAAACTGACTCTGCTAAAATAATAGCATCAACTGGTGGTTTAGTACAACTGACTTCTATAGTGATAGTATTCATTTTGGATATTTGATAACAATGACTCTGTTGTAATACTAGTTGTGACTCTTGTGGTTTAGTAGCTTGCAATGAAAATGTGACTCACCTTGGTTGCTATAGTAGCAGGAGAGATGAGGCTTAGACTACATACCTGATTGGCAGCTGGCAGAGTTAAGGTTACCTCAAATCTCCATGCAACCTCAAGCACAGTCTAGCCCACCTGGACAAAATGTAACTTTACAGAGTTCTCCCTCTTAGTCTGCACTACATAGAAAATATAATCATTCTCAAATCAACATAATACAACGACCATTTGAACACAATGTTTTGGTGGCAGGTCATTCTGTTAGGGTCAAATAGCCTATTGGCTACTGTCTGACACTGTAACTTAAGGAGGGTACAGTGTTCACTGTAAAATCACCCGAAGTATAGAGGTCACCTGGTCTAGGATGGACCTGAGGATAGAGGTCACCTGGTCTAGGCTGGACCTGAGGATAGAGGTCACCTGGTCTAGGCTGGACCTGAGGATAGAGGTTACCTGGTCTAGGCTGGACCTGAGGATAGAGGTTACCTGGTCTAGGCTGGACCTGAGGATAGAGGTCACCTGGTCTAGGATGGACCTGAGGATAGAGGTCACCTGGTCTAGGCTGGACCTGAGGATAGAGGTTACCTGGTCTAGGCTGGACCTGAGGATAGAGGTTACCTTGTCAGCCTAGTCTGACCCTAAGGTTGTAAAGGTTGCATTCCAAACCCAAATGACACATCTCTGTCCTTCTCTCTACTTATCTCTGTATGTCTCTGTCTCTCTCTCAAACTCCCAATCAATCCCTCTAATAATCTCTCTCTCTCTGTAGGTCTATCTATCTCTCTAACGCCCTGTCAGATTTTCTCTCTCTGTTTCTCTATATACCTCTCCCTGACTCCCTGTCAGTCTCTCTTTCTCTGGTCAGTCCCACTCTGTGACCGTCTAAATGTCCACCTCCACCCCATATTCTCCATCACATTTATCTGTTGTGGAGGAGAGAGACACATGGGGAGAGAGCAGGATGGGTGGGGAGGCCCTCTCCTTCATGGTAAACACCCAAAACATCTGTCTGAAGGCCTTCCACCCACTACATATACAAGAAGAGATGGAGGAGAGATGGAGGAGGTGAAAGATGGAGTGAAGCTAAGAGAATCAGAGGGAGCAATTTTAATTTGTTCATTTTCCATTGTTAATAACTTGTTCTGTGTTTGGCAATACGTTTTGAAACTTCATGGCAATAAAGCAAATGACATTTCAAACTGTGAGAAAAATTGAACAGACCTGTTTAGAGAGATAGACAAAGAACAATAGAGGAGAGACAAGTGGCCAGAGTGACGGAGTGCAATAGAGAGACAGAGAAAGGTAGAGAGACAGAGAAAGGTAGAGAGACGGACAGACAGAGAAAGAGAGACAAACATACAGACAGAGAAAGAGAGATAGACAGACAGAGACAGAGAGATAGACAGACAGAGACAGAGAGATAGACAGACAGAGACAGAGAGACAGCTTTGGCAGTGTAGGCACACAGGTACACGGTGGTATTACCAGGACTGTGTCCATCCAGGCATTATTGACTGTGTGAGTCATTCAATCCTTGTGAACAGCTTCCTGTTTAATTACGCCAGAATGCCACAGCAGTCCCTGCAGGAATGGTGCTGTTTGATTGGTCGATTTACAAGAGCCAGTCATGATCTTCAGCAATCTGAACTGATGGAAAGTTAACTTTTCCTTCTGTTGTTTAATTTCGCTACGTCCAGCACTCGCAGTGTCCTAATTGGATGATCCTGTAATTTACGGGATTTTCCTGCACAGCATCACACGTGAAGCTGCAGTTCATTCGAGGGTATGAAGTTTGTAATTACAACTTCAAGCTGTCAGACTTAATGGACCCTAATGAAAAATGCATAAATCCCCACAACAAATTGTCCAACAATTATAATGTACTTATCAGTTCACATGTACTGTTACTGCAAAGTCGTTTTAATGCTGTAGCAAAGTGCCTGAAAGAAGCAGTAACTCTATGAATAAAACATTTAAATAATAATAATTCTTATTATTGGGGCCAGATGTTTCAGTACACTATAATGGATGGATGTGTGCTGTGGTATGATGTAGTAGGTGGTGGTTGGTTTGTCCTGTCTGTCCTTTCCAGAAACCCATCTACTAGATAACCTCCAGAACATATCGATCACAACAAAAGGGAAGGTTTACATTAGATGATATGTCCCAGAGGAAAATTACATTGTGAAGAAATGAATAAACATCCATTACCTGCTATAGTAGATTAAATTAAATGGTTTTACATCAGCGACAGTTATACATCTTCTAGATCAGACTTGTACATTTACCGATGACTTTCGTTTATACAACCAGATTAACATTTAGAGGGCAAGTTAAGGGCACAATCCAAATGGCACCCTAATTCCCTTTGTAAAATCACTACTTTTAACCAAGGCCCCTAGGGCGGACTCCCTCTCATAAGGCTCCAGTGAGAAGTAGTGTACACTACTCTATAGGGTATAGGGCACAATTTGGTCCTTCTAATGTGTTAGGGTGAGTCTTAATCTGATTTATTCTGGATCGTTCCAACCCCAGTGTGCCTTGCAGGGCTTGGCTGGGTCTGACAGATGAGAGGGGAGAGGAGGGGAGAGGAGGGGAGAGAAGAGGAAGGGAGAGGAGAGGAGGGGAGAGTGAGGAGGGGAGAGGAGGTTGAGGTGAATGAGGAGGGGAGAGAAGGGTGAGGCGGGCATCCAGCCAGGAGATTTGTCACCTCTCTTCGACTCCCCTCACCAGGATAAAGGTAGGGTCAAGGTCCTATAGACAGGCATCACTCTGCAGGAGCCTTCATCATCTTCTTCTACTGTCTTTCTCTCCTCTCACTCTCCATTACATAGCACCTCCTCTCACACCTCTCCATCTCTCTCCTCCCCCACCACTCCAGGACCTCTGCCCCCCCCCTCGGCCCCCCATCTACACCCATGTTCAGATTATATAAACTTTGGAGTTATTTACTAAGATGAGGTGAAACGTTAACGTTTCCATTTAATGCCAACAGAGTGAAAAAACATTTATTAAAAATTCTGAGGCCACGCTGAGTATAGTTAGCTGTTTTCTGGTAGATAAAAAAGATAGTTTAGACAGCCAGTATAAAAACAAACTTAAAGTAAAAAGCCACGATTTTAATAGTCAGTGGTTGAGGAGTTTAACGAAACATAATAAAAGTAATTCAGTAACTGAAGTTGGCTGTTAAATATGACACAAAGTGAAATATTTAAATAAGTATCAGTTTAAACGGCTTTGCATTCAGGCCTTCCTAGTGAGTTTAATGACCCGCTTACAGGCAGGTCATTTGGCCCTGTGAGCCTGTCTATCTGCCTCTGCTTGCCTCTGTCTCCCTCTGTCTATCTGCCTCTGTTTCTATCTGCCTCAGTCTGTTTTTGTCTGCCTCTGTCTGCCAGTGTCTGCCTCTGTTTCTATCTGCCTCTGTCTGCCTCTGTTTCTATCTGCCTCTGTCTGTTTTTGTCTGCGTCTGTCTGACAGTGTCTGCCTCTGTTTCTATCTGCATCTGTCTGTTTTTGTCTGCCTCGGTCTGCCTCCGTTGTTCATGAGGTCTGGCTGTGATGAGCTGCTCTGCCTCCCATGGACATGGCACCCCGGCCGCCCGCCAACTGATCACCAGGCTTCTGGCAGCACCGCTGATGTGTTCCTGGCACAGTGAGGGCCGGCCATGAGGGGCACAACACAGCACCAGGAAGCTCCTTTAGATCCCCACACAGCTTTAAGGCTCAAAGGACATCTGAATCACACTGAGAAGAGATGGGAACATTTTGAATATGCTCTTCAGTGAAGAGATCGGACCATTTTTACTATGTTCTACTGAGAAGAGATTTTGAATATATTCTACGGTGAGAAATGTATCATTCCATCAACAAATTAAATGTATTTTATACAAAATAATTAAGGATTATAATTAATCAATGTTTTTGTGGAGCTTGATACATCTTTCATGAGGGCAAATCAAGTCTGCAGATAGGAAATTACAAAAATGGAGGAAATTACAATATTTAGGAGTGTTTTAAAACCTGGAATACATGTTTACATATCCAAAGTCCACCTTATTTGCTAACAAATCTTTTCAATAGCGATTTACAGAAGTAGGTACGGTTAAATGCCTTGCTCAAGGACACAACTTCAGATTATTCACTTTGTCCCATAAGGGATTAGAATGAGCCACCTGTCAGGACATTGCCTGCAGGGAAATGCCTGCAAATGGATTTCCTAATTAAAGAAATTGTATAGGTGTGCTCTGAAAATACCTAACAGAAATGTATATTCATTAAGTTTTGGTCACCCGTGAAGTTCTGTGGTTACGTGCCTCGCTCAGTGGCACAATGTCAGGCAAATGCATGTTGTATTTGATACCAGCAACCTTCCGGTTGTCTGCTTAGTCTAGGCCATGTTCATTATCATGCCCAGGATTTAAACGGGCTCCGGTTGTTTCTAGTCTCTAAACTCCACAGGGTAGTACTGAGCAGAATCCATACCAACGCTCTAAAAATACTAATCTGTAGCGATGAACACAAACATGAAAGAAGTCAGCAGCAAATTACTGCATTTACTGCACATATTGTAACTGTATGAATTATGTTAAAGTGATATTGCGTCTTGAGATTTTACATGTTCTTGAAGGTTATCCAGGTATAACATGTAAGACGTTCTTCCAAAAGACAGACAGAGTCAGAAAGACAGAGAGGCAGACAGGCTGATAGACAGCATCAGCGGAGTACAGAGGCAAGAAAGCAGCCAGGCAAACAGGCAGAAAGACAAACAGACAGTCGAATAGACCAGAAGGACAAACAGACAGACAAGCAGGCAGACCAGACGGACAGACAGACATACAGAGAGTAAGCTAGAGTGCCATAATCCTTTACGGCTATCTGAGTTGTGAGGATGTCTCTTTCCTTAAAGGCTATCCATATGGTTTATTAAATATGCTCGAAGAGCGGCCAGACATAGAGGCTGCTGAGAGACAGCCAGACAGCAAAGCCCTGTCTGAACCCTACTGGCGAAGAAACGCTGAGAGGGCACAACCGTGATGCCATCCTTCACGGCTCCCTGAGTCTGACTGGCACTTCAACCGCCACCATTTGGCCAGATAATGCCACACTCGGAATTATCCCTTCAACAACATGGCTGACGCCAGATGCCAACTGGCGTCACTTTAAAGACACCAATGTCATTTTCAGTGGATGCTCCTGTTGCTAGCCTGTTTCCATGGTTTCACCAGGAGAGGGGAAGATGGCGGGCGGGGGGGTGGGGGGGGCTACCTCTTCTCATTTCACCCAACAGTCATGGAAAGGGAAGTGCAATTTAAAGATATCTCTGAACTGTCAGAGGGCTGTCCCATATTAAATCATGTTTCATAGATGGGTTTTACCATGAAATAGGGGGCCTATTTCAGCACATTATCCCAAACTGTCCCTGATAGTCATAATGTATATCATTACTAACTGGTCCCCAGTTTGGAATAGTGTGTTCTAGGCGTGTGGGACACGTTGAAACTCACGGAGGTGAGGCTCAAAATACTGGAGCGGCGTTGTTAGTTCCTAAAGCCACAATGTCATTCTAGGGCTCTGGGTGTCTTACGCTATACAGCAACGGACTAAGAGCCAATTACAACCGCCGGCTGTTTGCCGATTCCACTTCCAGACGGTTTGACAGAGTAGAGCTGCCTGGCGGGCAAGGTCACAGCCAATTAATGTCCTTGGGCTTCAAGAACTCATCTCTCTAACTGGCCCTTCTGGTCTAACAGTCTGTCGTACAGGGGCCTCTGTAGCTCAATGTGGCACTTGCAGAGCCAGGTTTGTGGGTTTGATTCCTGTGAGGGATGAACACAAAAAAACTATGAACGTAAGCTCATTACTTTAAGGTGTGTTTGTTTTCTGGGGTAGCTATGGACGATTCATCTTCAGATTTAAAGCAGACAGCCGGGAAAACAGCAGCTAATTGTGCACACGCACACGCACAGTTACACGTACGCACACACGCGCACACACACACACAGTTACACCCGCTGCCTGTGTGTCCGACACGCTCGCTACCTGCTAGTCTCCCATAGAGTTAGCAGAATGCAATTCTAACTAACGTCTAGCGCCACCTGCTTGTAACGGTGGAACAGCAGCGGGACATTTGTGGTGCCCCAAAAACACACTGTTCAGCCCTGGTGTGTCTGATAGTAACAGGGGGATAAAGCAGAGAAGGCCATTCTTCAGGGTACTGAAGATTATGAGATGCCTGACTGATTCTACATGACTTGGAGAGAACACAGTCCAACAGTGGAATGACATTATACAGGTAACATTTCTTAATTAGATCATCCTGTTGTTGCCATTTTCTGGCACAGCAACACATGCAAAAAGCTATGATATTCAATGCTTAATAACTTTGTAGTTTTCAATTTGAAATGTCAGACTTTATTTGCCGCTATACAAAAATTGTTAGAATAATTCTGAATCACGTAAAAGTCCCCGTCTGGTGGCTGTTCATTAAGCTGCTGTCTCAAATTTTACACAGCATCTGTGCAATGTTATCCAGCGTCCTTTGACTAAACCCAACTACCATTTGCTTTAGCAGAAGCTCAGCCAATGCAGTAACAAGGCATTACAGAAGCACCAGAGGAACAGGCGTCAGTACCACATGAACGTCCAGGCACTGAACAAGACAGCACACACAAAAACACTGGGCCGGCTTCTTAATTGGCGCAGGTCTCTTAATGAGACATAAGCCGATAATACAAGCAACAGCTGAGGTGATCACCATCTTTAGCCTCCATTGATGATAGCCTTATATTAGCCAGGCCACATTAAACATAAAGCCCAGCTGAGCTCAGCAGCTTCCGCCCTGGTGTCTTTAGCTGAAAATTAAACCCCATGAAAGTCACCCTGTTCGGTTCATCATTATGTGGGAACAGAAGTTACCCCCACACTGTTCAGTACAACCCTGTGGGTGTTATACCCAAACACAGCTGGCTTCTACTGCACCCCACCTTCACCATCAGACCCCTTCACTAAGCAGCTTTATTTCAGCCCGACGCCTCCAGGCAGCCTCCTGCTACCTTCGGGACAAGAACTCCTCTCTTTGCCATGTCGCTCGCCGTGCAAGAGGAGAAAAGGAGTATGAGGGTGAGAAGAAAGTGGAGAGAGATGAAGAGGAGGAGAGAGGGGTCGAAGAAAACGAGGATGAAGAGGAGGAGAAGGCATGTTTCATACAACATAATTCATCAGGAGTACCTCAGAAGGCCTTCTCTCAGGTAAATGGTTCCCTAAAACCCTTCTTTCCTGGAGAGTGAAGGCATCCTCTCACTCAATCCCTTTCATAGAGAGGGTATGTGATTGCTAAATGCCCACAGACAAGTAGAATGGCTTTCAGGCCGTCGGCCTAGTTATGTCATAAGCTCTACGTAATTACACCATAGTGAATGAAGCTCATATCCAATAAGAGGATAAAGCAGATCTAATTCAAACAATTGTCATCGTTTACAAATGTCCTTTTTAATTCCACGTAAGAATCGAGAGCACAAGACGAGACTCTGAGGTTGGATCACACAAGACATCTAGACACATGAAGAATATTAACCTTTTATTACTGTTAATATCTCCAATTATACACAGCGCAGACGAACGCTTAGGGAGTACCTGAAATTGCAGTGTCCGAAAACCCATACACCCGAGTGGGCGGGGTCACGTTTAAAGAACCGCAAGTATGTTGTGACACTTACCAGAGATGTCATAACACTTACCAGAGATGTCATAACACTTACCAGAGATGTCATAACACTTACCAGAGATGTCATAACACTTACCAGAAATGTCATAACACTTACCAGAGATGTCATAACACTTACCAGAGATGTCATAACACTTACCAGAAATGTCATAAACCTATCAGAAATGTCATAACACTTACCAGAGATGTCATAACACTTACCAGAAATGTCATAACACTTAACAGAAATGTCATAACACTTATCAGAAATGTCATAACACTTACCAGAAATGTCATAACACTTACCAGAAATGTCATAACACTTACCAGAGACGGTGACTCTAGCTGTCCGGCTGACGATGGCGCCGACCCCCTCCAGCGTGGCCAGGCACTGGTAGGAGCCCTCATCGGGCCGGTGGTGGCGCGAGTGGACCACGTTCTGGACTGCTAGAGACCCATTGGCCAGTTGCTGTCTCCTGTCGTCCACCACGGCGCTGAGCAGAACCCCGTCTTTCTTCCAAGCGATGACGGGAATTCCCCGGTCGGACCGGGCCTCGCAGTCTAGCTGGAGAACGCCCCCCCGCACTGTCACCGTGTCCTGGGGTTCCAGAACGAAGCCGAAGTCCACGAAGACCTGTGACGCTGAGGGGGATGAGGAGGAGGTCTCCACACCTGGACGGAAGGAGGAGAAGGAGATGGGAGAAGACTTTAGTATCACATTATTTGAGGAGAAAGCAGACCTACATGCAGGTGGAGTGAAGACGATGGTATTAGCCAACTGAAGCTTGCTGAAAAACATTCATGATTTACAAGTTAGACAAATTCTTTCACCCAACACTAAGGGGCACACCTGGCAACATAGACCAGTGGCAACATCTCGCATATGACCATCTCACACCACAAGACATAGTTCATTAGCTTCAAAACGTAAAGAGTTGTTCATACCACCACACAACAAAGCTTAGGCGGAGTGTCGTCAGTCCACTCTGCAGACCCTGATAACTATTAATTGGCATGCCTGACCTGTCTACACAGCCTGTCCAGTCCTATTAATTGGCATGCCTGACCTGTCTACACAGCCTGTCCAGTCCTATCAGACATCTCAGTGAGTTCACAATTGACTTCCGCTGTGACTTCCTGACTTTTACTGATAGTTCAGTGAAACAATCTGTTCAGACCCATCATAGATACTGGAGATTAAAGAAGTGTTTTTTTGCTACAGGCAAGGGCACTGCTTAGAAGCAGTTTGACCGACGGATTCTTTGTCAAAACTCCACTAGCACTCCAATCTATTTTCAAATCCAGACGCCTAGTCTACTTTCATGGCCACAGATGGAACACACATTTCTTCATTAAGTTAACTACAGAGTAAATTGAAAAAAAGAATAGGGAACGAGCTTCCCTTTCTGGACTAAAAGAGAGAATAATTGGGACTGGAATACATTATTTTATGAGAATATAATCAGCGGCTGACTGACGGTACTAAGATCTGCCTAGACACTAGATAAGGCCGATGCCAAGTGTAGGTTTGAATTCACTTTGCCCTGGTGTTCTATATTCTTTGTGTTCCATATTCTGTTTTCCGTATTCTATGTTCTACAGCATGCTTCATATAGTCATACATAATATATTTATACATGTGTCTGTGGCAGTCATATGCCTGTGTGCTGAGTAGGTTCCCTAAGTGTCCCATGTGCAGCACTACTTTTGATTGGGGCATGTAGGCATAAAGAGATGTTGTACATAGGGCTTCATTTGGGATACCGGCATAGGGAGCTATTTGGGACACAGGCGTGATTATGTCTGCTCATGCTCCTACTGTAAAGCCGTCCTGTCAGCAGAACAGGAGAGGATATATTTTCAATCAAAAGCATTAACTTTGGAGCACCGCCTTTCAGCCTTTCATGTTTTCTCTTCTTCTGAAGAACAGGAATACTATCCCCTTCTCCTCTCTTGCTCGTCTTCCTCTCCTCCCTCCATCCGACTTCTCATTCAACGAGGAGGGTTAAAGGGGGACTGTCCTCTCGGCGAGGTACTGAATGATTCAAATGCTAATGTGAACACTACCTGCGGAAAGCATCATGTCCCAAATGGCTCCCTGATAAATATTTAGTACTCTAAATTTGACCAGGGCACACAGGAATTAGGGTCCCGTTTGGGACTCTATAAATTCGAGCTTTATGCTCTTGTGTCTAGTGGTTTTGCGTTTAGGGATAATTTATCGCATCATGACAAAAAAAACCTGTTAATGTTGCAGCACAAAAAAACAAGTTTCAGGCAAGCAGCAGGGGTACAGAGTTTTACAAAAACTGTTTTCTACATGTCGTAGCAGGGGTACAGAGTTTTACAAAAAAAAAATCTACATGTTGTTTGTGAAAACACTTTGGTTGTGAGATGGTTTTGGTTATGCGTTCTGTGAGCCAACAAAGGCCTCGCTTGATGCCTCAACTCACCCCAAGGAGGAATAGTCTGCTCTTCTGCAGACAGACAATACAATGAAACATTAGATGGAACAAAGACAAAACTATGTATGTGAAGATGGGGTGGGGCTGGCTTACAAAGATAACAGAGATGAACAGGGGGCACAGCGAGACCAACAGATAGAGAGAGAGAGGAACAGACAGGAGAGAGAGAGAGAGGAACAGACAGGAGAGAGAGAGAGAGGAACAGACAGGAGAGAGTGGAACCAGGCAGGAGAGAGAGAGGAACCAGACAGGAGAGAGAGAGAGAGAGAGAGAGGAACTAGACAGGAGAGAGAGAAAGTGGAACCAGGCAGGAGACAGAGAGGAACCAGACAGGAGAGAGAGAGGAACCAGACAGGAGAGAGAGAGGGGGGATACAAGACTTTCTGGTATCCCGTCTCATGTCATCACCAGAGTTCCATTTCCCTACTCCCCCCTCTCACCCCTCTCACCCCCAGCAACAACTAGGGGGGGGGGGCTTTAAAAAGTCATAGATCTGATAGTGGATGAGTAGGACAAAGACAGAGAGAGAAAGAAAGAGGGGATAAAGAAAGTGAAAATGGGGAAAGACAGAGAAAGACAGTCCTGTGACAGAGAGAAAGAGAGAGAGAAAGACAGTTCTGTGACAGAGAAAGAGAGAAAGAGGAGTAAGAAGGATGGCTAAAGAGAGATATAAAAGGAGAGAGAATGATAAAATTATTTAAGAAAACACAAATAGGAGGAGACAGAATGAGTAGAGAGGGTGAGGCTGCTTTCCAAACAACAGCACCACAGACACCCCCAGAAGACATCTTGCCCTACTAAGCTACATTGACCAAGATCATGCATCTACCCTGATGCCCAGACACAACATCACAAGGACTGAAGGCCAGACACAACATCACAAGGACTGAAGGCCAGACACAACATCACAAGGACTGAAGGCCAGACACAACATCACAAGGACTGAAGGCCAGACACAACATCACAAGGACTGAAGGCCAGACACAATATCACAAGGACTGAAGGCCAGACACAACATCACAAGAATGGCCGGCTGCAGAACTGTGGCATGCTGGTCCTGTACTCCTGACACTCCTTCTGACATGGCCATGCCTTCACTGAAGGAACTGCTCTATTGCCCTATAACCTGCCTGATCCTGACATGGGGAAGGAACAAAACCCTGCCTCTGGGAATTGTCAGCACCACAAGTAATTTGTGGTTGTGATCAGTATCTACAGTACAGTAGAGATTAAACCTGAGAATCAGACCAGGACAATGGACAGAATTTTTATTTTATTTTTTGTAAACTTCCAAAACAAAAGTAGGCTGCCATTTTTAATTTGTCCCCTAAGAACCCCAACCCAGGTCCCTGAGACTCGACTGAAATCCACACTGAGCGATGACAGTAAATCAAATTCTGTTCAGATTTATTAATTCAAATGGCCTCCATTTACTGAAAGTCAGTGATTGGTGCCACACAGGAACCCATTGCTGATCTGGTCTGGCCATACCGGGAATGGAGAGCCAGGCGTGTACTGTACATCTGACCCACACCAGAGCAGGAGGCAGGCAGTATATTTTACAACTTGCTTTGTTCAGGATTATCCTCTGACATCAATTCTGAAGAGAAACAAAATTAAATCTGATTTAAGCACGGACACGACGTGAGCCAATGGGTTTTTACCAATACTTGAAATAAACAGTTTCTACATCGAGTTGTGCCATACAAATACTAGATGGACTCTCAGGAATCCCTTTGGCACCTCAAACCTATGTTCTGGATAATGCTAACGGTTCAGTATTATTTTTCTAGAATGTCTGGCTCTTAACCTCTGATGAAAGGTCATTAAACAAGAGGACCTTGTCAGCAGTTCTTGGACACTTCCGTCATTTCTGTGTAGATCGTGTTCTCTACATTGGGAAACACCAAAGCCCTGTTTTCTCCCAGCTATATGGCTAGAAACGCAGGTAATAACGCAGGTAATAATTTATAACCAGAGGGAACGGTCTTGAGGCTCTCCAGACAAAATAACTATTTTGCTCTTATGACCATGTGAGAATTGTAGCTTTGCTTGGAACGGTGTTCAATGGACAGAACAGTCTGGTGCATTTATCCACGGTGGTTTAATGTTCATACCAGGAATAACCCATGTGTCCCTGCAGGCTGTCTCCAGGAAATGCTTTTTAAAATTAAATATATTGAATACTGTTTGAACCCATGCACGAAACTGTCCTCAGTTTGACCCTGGCTGTGTTCTGTGAAGGCTCTGGTCCACGTCCCAAATCACACCACCTGGCTGTGTTCTGTGAATGCTCTGGTCCACGTCCCAAATCACACCACCTGGCTGTGGGTGAAAGCAGTGCACTACACAATGAGTGGGATGTGTGCACAAATGAATTTGGGACGTGTGCCTGGCCTATAGTCCAGCACTGTTCTGTCCTTTGTGTCTCTATCTGCAGTGGGGAGATATGATCAGTGTGCTGATATCTCTTCATTACAGTTCGCTCCCATTCCATCTGGCCATGCTAAACCTCCAGCAGCTCTTATCGATCCTCCTTCACCACGTTTGCTGGGCCCTTTCCCTCACATCCAACACTATCTTGACAACTTCATCTCTTGCCTTCTGAAGCTCCTGCACTTTCACATCTGACCCCACATCACAGGGACAATCCTGTGCCAGCCTTTCTCTCTCTCTCTCTCTCTCTCTCGCTGCCTCTTTCTCTCTTTCTCACTCCCGGTCTTTGTTCCTTAGTCAAATCTTTAGCGCTGCAGTCACTATTCAACTCTCCATCTTCACTGGCTGTCCCCTCCTCTCTAATTATATATCCTTGATCCAAAGTCACTGTTGGCCTTGTTCTGCTGAGGCTGGTCTGAACCTGGACTGGAAACAGGAAGGAGTAGAATCCATGTCATCTCACACCATCAGGTGATCTCTGATACATACAATTCCAAGGCACTAAACTCAGTGAGAGCAAAGTTAACACACGCACTTGTTTTAATGCAGATTTTTGCATAGTGTTGTATTTTGATATGCAGTTGTAGGACCTTCGTAGCTTCCCCCAAAATTATAATGGAAAATGATTTGATATTACAATGAATGTGTTATTTTCCATAAAAGCAGAATCTACGAAATGCACTAAGTTCTCCATAAAATATTGCAAAAACCAAAGTTTTGTTTACATTTTTTATTCATTTTACAGTTTGGGAAAACCTTTTTTTCCCCTGTTCCTGTGGCCCTCCCCTTTCGATTGATATATACCAGGGCTTTATGTCCTAAATGGCTGAATATTTACAGACAATCTCATCAAAAAGACTGCAAATGACGCTTTGTGGTAATGCATTTACCGTAATGGCTTATATTGTCTGGTTCGCACGATTCTGCTGAACACAGTAAAAGAAAACTGGTGCAGCTTGAACAAACACAATGGAATCAAATGACACATAAGAACATGACGAGATGCAATCCCGGCCGTGTAATGAAAGGCTGGAATGGATTAAAGACGATAATCAAGGTCAGTGCTCCGGAGAGCTCCAAAGCACAACAAGGAGATGGGATGTTGATGCTATTCAGGGTCGTCGACTTAACATAAAGGTCTTTCAGTGGCTTTCTCAACCCCCAGCCAGACTCTTTCCCTAAGACGATAAGCACAGTTTCAAACCAAGAACACCTCCAACTGTCTCCTGTTCCATCCATAAAGACTGTGGAGAGGAGAAGGGGGGGGGGGGATCGGAGGGGTGAGAAAAGCGTGGAAGGGAGAGGAGAGCAGAGGAGAGGAGGGGGGAGAGTTGTAGAGTGTTTTGGCTGGGGGTCAGAATTGTTAATTCATGCTTGTTTACTTTTAACACGCTGGATGGCATCTGGTGAAGAGCAGAAATGGCTTGGCTCACCTCCCTGCTCTGCTGTCATCAGCCCTACCTCATCACTTACCGGCTGGCTTACCGGCTGGATACAGCATTACCGTCTGGCCAGAGCCGGGAAACACACCGGCTCTTCTTGCCGGCTGCGGAGTGGCGCTGCAGACGGTAATGCCAGGCGGTAGGCTAGGTAGCGTTCTATTTACCGTCTGCCCATTCGGTGCAGCAGTTTCTCCTGGCGCCACCCCACAGGACTCAGCAGGCCAGAAGCAAACACACACACATCTCTATTTACTCACAGGATGAATGCCTCTATGCCTTACAAAAACCCACATATCCAAATATACCATGGCACCTTAATGAACGGAGACACGTTATGTTGATGGTGTCTGAACGGTTTAAATAGAGTGTGTCAAAGCTGCGAAAAATTCTGAACTAATAATAAATGGAAGACAGACACAGAAGGCAGCAAAATTATTCTAGGACATACTCTGCTCGTTCATGACAGAACACAAACACAGTGTTATTATTATTCATGGGAAATAATAAAATAACAGTGATTAAAACATATTTAAATACATTATACTATGTATCTTGCTGCTGTGATTGCAAATTTTTTTCACCTATAAGATGTGGAACTTTATCTTTTTTATTTGATTTCAAATTCTTTGTCAGTCTATATAACTTGAGGAAATCATGTGGCTCTCATGGGGTCATACATCTGTCAGGAGGTCAGGAAGTGCAGCTCTGTTTCCACCTCATTTTGTGGGCAGTGTTCACACAGGCTGTCTTCTCTCCAGAGTCGGGTCTGCCTGTGGTGGCCTCAGTCTGTACATAGTGGAGTTTCTTCTGAATTGTGGGTAAGTCACAGTGTCAGGTGTAAAAATATTTCCCTTAAACACTGCAGTGCAGCATTCTGCTTTTCTTACCTTCTCCAATCCTACAACCATTATTGTTTCTGCATCCTCTCCTCCCAATCTCTCCATCCCTCCATCCATCCCTCCATCTCTCTCTACCATCCCTCTCCTCTCCTCCCCTTTCCTCTCCGCTCTCTACTACTCTACTTTCTCTCCTTCCTCCCCTGCAGCCAATCTTTAGTATTTGAACCGTGTTAGATTCTGTCCAAGTTTGATCCATGAACAAAATAAATGCAACCAGAAGTCAGGGGAGAGCCTTTATTCAGCATGAGGTTTACGATGATAACCTTCCATAGTTCTTTCATTGTTCTCTCCAAATGCTTACAACGTAAACACAGTCATTTATACCAGGACACATAGGAGGTGGTCAGTGTTCATAGCCAACCATTACACAGACTATTATAGGTCCTACAAAATACCCTTGTATGGCGTATTCCAACCTATGACCCAAGGGTCTATTCAGAGAGTCCTATGACAGTCACATACACAGTTCCTAACAGGTGGTATGGACAGGGTGTTTGGGACCCATCAGTAATGGGACATCACATTTCCTACCTAGTGTCCTACTAGTCCTACTAGTACTCTCATACATTGTGTCATGCTTAATTCAATTACTTTCATGCTCAATATCTATCAGTCCCCCCTTCAATCATGTAACAATTAATCATTACATGTTGATAAAACTAGCTAAATAAAAGTACAGTCCAATTCTTAATGAATTGAAAAGGTCCAAACACTTCTGTAAAAAACAATAAAGAAAAATAATAAAAAGGACTATCTGGCCTATGAGGCTTTATTATTCCTTAAATGAAATGAAAATAAGATGCAGTGGACACAGCTTGCCCAGACACATACCACTGTATGGCACTGCAATCGTAGTGACCATCGTGATCAATCTTTACCATACACATCAAGTCCCAGGCTACTATCAGTCTAACCTGTGTCCAACAGAAACAGACCTAACAGGACATATTAATGCAATGCATAGTTAATTCCCAATAAACTATTTAAACAATCAATGTCCCCCCTTGTCCATATCATAAGTCATGCATCAACATCATACCTACAACCCAACATACCCTGAATATAACACAACACTCAACTCCAATGAATGTTCTAGTGACAGTTTCTACCTTTGAAAAGGAATATGGCACTAATAAACATATCAGGATAGCTGTTGTAATCATGACTATGAAGCAACTTCACAAAAAGACAAGTATCAATGACCGATATTTGGGTAGTGATCATATGTAGGTCCATCTGCCTTGTGAGGACTTAACATATATTCATAAGAGATCAAAAATACCAGTCACTTTAGGAAAATTATTGATTGTTAGGAATGACCCTAGATTCTCATCAAATGTCCTGTAGTTCTAGTCTTCAGTCTTCTCTGTCTTGCATCAGTGATGTAAAGTTCCAATATCAGTTATTGCAGTCAGTGTGATGTGGACCCAGCAAATTGCCTGGTTGTCCTAACAAGTCAGTTTAGGTGTGTAGTGGAATAGTGAGTTTCCAAAACTTCACTAATTCAAGATTAACACCACAACAGTGTCTTCCACTGTGTTGGGACCATGTGACCTGTCCAGTCAACTGGCCCGTGGTACTCTGACCTTTAGTATGTGGAGTCCTTCCTGACTCAGGTGGATTCTTCTCTCATCTTGCTGTCGATGATTCATCTGGAAATGAAATGTGAAGCCAAGTGATCTGACCCTGGCATCGTTCTGCCATGTGAGTGGTCAGGAAGATTTGGAACAGATGTGACCCATGTGGTTGTGGTTGAAATCCTTCTTGAACATGTTGCTGGTACTCACATACTCAGTTGTCTGTGTCCAGTCAGTGACGTGATGTATCATCAGAAAAGGGGTTGTGATATCCTGAAAACAACGATTAATGTGGTTCAACAGTCCATCAGACTTTCATCCACTGGGTATGGTTCCGTCAACTCCCAACAATGAAGACAATAGATCAGTCCTGAAAACTTGTGGATCTCAGAAGTTCCATCATCAGAATGAAGCATACACCCTATTCGGACAAGTTTCCATAAAAGTCTATGTCAAAATTTCCTTTTCCATCCAGAATTAGCTTGGTTGATGTTTCATTCAATGTGCTATATTTATGCTCAAATAGCACCTGGCAGTGGAATGAGATTCCGTTGTCTGATCAGACTTGACTTTGCTTAGCCAAATCAAAAATGGTTACATCTATGCTATTCCACCATTAAAATGTTAGACCTTACGTCAAACAAACAGTTTCCAAATAAACAATTAAAACAAATCCTAAGAATAGAATATGTTAAACATAGCAGATTCCAATGCACCATTATAACTATGCAAACAGAAAAAATACTAAATGTTCATGTAACTCCTTTTAAGTACCAATTTGATTTGCTTTGAGCCCTAAGCTCAACTCTTTCCAATCATAATCAATGATCATATCATACATCCCCCCTGCTTTCACTTCATTAAGTCAACGGAAAGCGACACCATGAGTGAAAGCAGAATCATGGCGAATATGGCCACAGGAGGCGCCATCCTGAGCCTACACTGGCCATCATTTTGGGACGGACATGTAAAAATAGAGAACTGGTAACAGGGATGGATCTAGAATCCATTCAATATGGAATTGCATACTGTATATTCATCAAAAACAACAAAGTGGAAATGTTAAAAACACAAACATTCACTAACATAATCAAAGACATCAATGTGCACCAGTCTTGTGCGAAGGAATTATAAACCATATAACCCAGTGACACCTTTGTCTTACAGAGCTAAACAGCTCTCATATTCTTTAAATGGCTATCATGAATTTAGAATACCCTGAAGTTTCTTGGCACATGCCTAACTAAATTGGTTTGCCCACTAGGGGATAAGCTGAGCACCTAAGTTGTAGGAGAAAAAACTCCAGCCCATGTTCCAGTGGTATACCTACTGCAACCACCAGGGCGATTGTATTAGCATATCTACAGCACCCAAATTTAGCATTTTCAAAGGCAACGACCAAACTACCTTGTGACAAACAATGTCTTGATTAACCTTCTGCATTTAAGTAAAATTCTCCAACTTTGATTCATTTTTATTCCAAATAGTTGCATTCAGCCAAACACTAAATCACAACTTATATTTGACCACGTCTGTGGTTCTATTGACATTGAAATGACTCTGTCATCAACAATGGAGGATGACTTTTGGTCAAAAGTCATACATTTCAATGTTAAAGCTATTGGGTAGAAAATGTCTCTAACCTCTACTCAATGTTTGATCATCCCAAAACTGAATTTGCTTACGTTGAGGAAATTACCACAGTTGAGACCAGTCTGAACACTCAACTTTAACCCTTAGAAATAGGCTACCCTGATTTAATGGGAGAGGTTGTTTGGGGTCGTCCTAGGGGTCTGCCCCCCTTCCTGGAGCCCTTGGCTTCACCCACTCATGGCAAGCCATAAATAAAGGTCAAATGGATTATTTAAAATGTATATGAAATTTAGGTTTCCACATATAAAAAATCCATACATGGTCCTCAGACTGTCTGTAGCAACATATGTTATTCTTTCAAATTAGCCGATATCCTTTGTTAAGTGAAGGTTCAGATTTACTGTTTTGTTCGCAGTTAGTAAAAATATGCTTGTCATATCTATACAATAACTTAACAATCTGGTGGATATTCCAAAACATTGGTGAAAATTGTGACTAAACCAAAAACAGACATGACCACCCAAGTAAGCCTGTGTTACTCTCGCTATCCCAGGGTGTGGGGGTGTGTGGGGGTGTTGGCTCAAGCACTCCTCCCCCCTGTGCTGCTCTCTGAACCAAGGGACCATTTTAGTCAGTCAACTTTTTAGTATCTAACTTGCTCTATAAACACAAATGTCATCTTAGTTGTAAGAGAAACACAAAAAACTAACAAATTCAAATGTTCCTAATTAACCAAAGCCAATTCAACATTCAAAATAAAATATAAAATGTTATTGTAGGGGATAAACTCGCTTTTGGCAGTTTTCACCCTTTTTGTCATAATTTTAGACTTTAATCTCAATCTTTTGTCTAAAACCAATGTATAACATACATTAGAATCAAATTCAGTGCACATGGAAAGCCATGTGTCTACTTCAAAAAAATATTACCCTATGTGTATTGTTTCCCTCTCACCAGTTGTCCTGTGACAAGGCAGAGAACACACACACATTCCAACCTGGGGGAAACCCTCTGTAAAGGCTTATGGCTGTTTTGGATTCATATTCAATCCTCATGGGACACAGCGTGTCTTCTTAACGTTAAAGATTATCACCATGTGGATTCTTCTTCTATTATTCTTCTATCACTGATATAATATTAAGGAGAGAGAACACACAATATTTTAACCTTTTGTAAGAAAACCATGAGACTATTTTACCAGATTACAAAATCATAATTTTACCAATTTCTAATTTATCACTAGGGTTAGATGTACCCACGTGTTAAAGCCTGTAGTGCGACCCTCCTTGAGGCCTTACGGTTTTAAACATTATCATCAATGCAATAAATACGTTTGATTTAAATTTACATAGTGAACATGACAAAGCACAACAAAACAGGCTATTCCTTGAATACCTATTAAAACATGTTCAAGCATGACAGAACAAAACAGGCTATTTCCAATGCTTATTAAAACATGCTATATACCATCAAAGTGCCTTCAAATTAATATTCACTTCAATAAGCATGGTCATTATCAAGGGAAGTGATCAGATTTCCTTGATAAGTTCCAGCTCTACTCAATATTTAGGTTCGATTCATTTTTGTAAACATATTTAAAACTCTTAATCAATGATTATAAGCTCACGTCAGTTCCCGGTATCACCAGGAAATCCTCTGTCTTTGATTCCTGAATTCCATACATGGGAGATCTTTCCTTGCTGCTGATAGAATGTCTCATGTTCCAACTGTCTGTGCATCCTGTCCTTTTCCTTTGGTTCTTCTTCTTCTTGCGACACTCATCCTGCCAATGTCCAATGATTCCACAATAGTGACATGTTCATGATTTCTTTTTCAATGGGCTTTGAGTGTCTTTAGATGTTGTTCCTGCTTTCAATGTTTCCAGTTCCTTTTTCCAACTTATCCAGTTCAGCCATTTGTTCAGCCGACGTCCGAACACATTCTTTCTCATTCTATCTTTGAGGAATTTATCATTCCATTTTTCAATTTCTGATAACACAATCAATGACCACTGTGTTTTTTGTAATTCATCAGGCATTCTTTGAAATTCTTCCCATATTTTCTGTATATCAAAAAAACTCCAAAAATCTTATTCTGGAACAATGGCATATTTTTGAATTATCTCTTGGTGACAGTCATCTATTTTCAAATTATTTTTGATCTCATAGGCCAAGGATTTCACCATTTTCTAAATTACAACGGGAGGGCTGCAGTCCCTGTATTTACCACGTTGTTTAAAGACGTCTTTTTCTTCCCCTTACTTGTACAAGATTTAAATTATTACTACATACGCGTCAACCTGCTATCCAAATAACAAGGACTTCTAGATGAATACCGAAGCTTTACACTAAACAGTGGCCTATATTAGGACTTTACACATGTGTCACTTACTACTCAGTCTAGTAAGTACTTCCCATCACAACAAGGAAGATTTAGCAAGGACTTCTAGATTACTTAACGAAGATTTATCTTCTTCTGTGGAATCTCTGGACTAAGACTAACAACACATCTTTCAGTGTCAACGTAAGTCTTGCGTGTCCTCACCACAGGTTTCCATTGCCTAAAAGTGACATTTCTAGGTCTTCTTATTGTTCCAGATGTGTTCATTTGGATACTCATGCTGATTTAACTGACTTGTTCTTTTAGAGTGGTTTGACTCACCATTCAGAGTGAAATCCATCTATCCGGGTCACGGCACCATGCTGTTAGATTCTGTCCAAGTTTGATCCATGAACAAAATAAATGCAACCAGAAGTCAGGGGAGAGCCTTTATTCAGCATGAGGTTTACGATGATAACCTTCCATAGTTCTTTCATTGTTCACTCCAAATGCTTACAACGTAAACACAGTCATTTATACCAGGACACATAGGAGGTGGTCAGTGTTCATAGCCAACCATTACACAGACTATTATAGGTCCTACAAAATACCCTTGTATGGCGTATTCCAACCTATGACCCAAGGGTCTATTCAGAGAGTCCTATGACAGTCACATACACAGTTCCTAACAGGTGGTATGGACAGGGTGTTTGGGACCCATCAGTAATGGGACATCACATTTCCTACCTAGTGTCCTACTAGTCCTACTAGTACTCTCATACATTGTGTCATGCTTAATTCAATTACTTTCATGCTCAATATCTATCAACCGGGACACATCTGGTAGATAGCATTATGTTAAGCATCATTAAAGAGGGTAGAAGCCCACTCTGCCTTACCATTCAAACCCAACCTCCAGCCCTGGACAAGGACCACACCAGCCTCCCACCTCCCAACCCCAGCCTCAAGCCTCCAGCCCTGGACAAGGCCACACCAGCCTCCCACCTCCCAACCCCAGCCTCCAGCCTTGGACCAGACCACACCAGCATCCTACCTCCCAACCCCAGCCTCCAGCCCTGGACCAGACCACAGCTATCATCCATCCATCAATCCAGGCATAATCCACACGTATTTACATGACAACACGCACTAACATGACAACACACACTAACATGACAACACGCACTAACATGACAACACGCACTAACATGACAACACGCACTAACATGACAACACGCACTAACATGACAACAAACACTAACATGACAACACACACTAACATGACAACACACACTAACATGACAACACACACTAACATGACAACACGCACTAACATGACAACACACACTAACATGACAACACACACTAACATGACAACACGCACTAACATGACAACACACACTAACATGACAACACACACTAACATGACAACACACACTAACATGACAACACACACTAACATGAAAAGGAAAGTGTTCAGGTTGTCTTTTTCACCAGAGGGGATATAATATCTGTTGTGGGTTTGGATCAGCTGGACACTGAAGGGAAGATGGTGGTACTGTGATTGTAGTTGGTCACGGAGATCTCCGTCATACACACACTGACCGGGACTTAGGAGAATCATTGAATGTCAAGACACAATAACACAAAGGATAAGCAGATTGGCTGTTCCCAGATATACCCCCCCCCCCCACCCACACACACACACACACACACAAAGCTAATCATACATACGACTGCCATGCTTTGGTTAAATACTTCAGAACAGGGTTCCCAAACCTTTCTCTGGGGACAGGCAGGCACTGCATGTTTTTGGGGCTCCTCCAGAGCCAGCACACTCCTCAACTAATTATCACTCCCTTGATGAGATGAGTCAGACAAACTAGTTCAGGGCCCCTGCAAAATTGTGAAACGTCTGCCAGGAGAGGTCTGAGAACCACTGGTTCAGGAGACATTTAGATTTTAGTCATCCAGCTGACACTCGTATCCAGAGCAAGCATGCATGCTAGTATCTGAGCAGTATATTACATTGAGAGAATGCATAATATCAATGACATATTCCAGCCCACCGTAATCACTCAGGGCTGTCAGAAGTGTGTCGGTTTAATATGTACTTGTTTTACCTCGGGGGGGGCGACCCAATATACAGACTTGAAAACTGGTCCTGGAACACTGCTTCTCCTCCAATCATATTGAATTATATATTCTGTTATATCTTTGAGCGGAAACTCGGAGAGAGTGTGTATCAGACAGGGATTGGCATGGCAGAGAGCCATCCTGCCTTGGCAGAGGCAGCCATGTTTGCTTATAACTGTGTGAAAACCATTGCACAACCCTGATTACAGGAACGTTTTATCAAATTAGCCTTTCTACCTTTGCCTCCTACTCAGAGCCTTAAGGCTGCATGCTTTGAATAATCATATGGTAGTTGTACTTCTTCCAGGAGGATAACTTTATTTTGTCATTATTATGCCTTCCCTTTTCCTTCAGGTTGCTTTAAGACAAGCTTGGCTGAATGCAACTCGAACAACCTCAACTGCTGCTACGGTTCAGTTGTCTGGGCACTGAATAACCCCTCTTTGTTTCACCTCGGCATCTGTCAGCTGTCTTCGTCACGGGCAACTCCAGAAACTTTATTTGGGATTTAGTCAAAGTTGTCCTGCTGTGTTTTAGGGAAGGTGACGCCATTGTTAGGTGGTGGCTGAATAATGACAGAGCAGGCCGTCAGGTTGAGACCCCTCCTGTTCTGGCGACACCAATCAGTGATCCAGGCTGGCCCTGGCTGAGTAATGACCCCCTGCGGGACCAAGGGACAGGGGTTGCAGTTCAAGTCGGAGCAGGAACCATCTGGCGCTGAGCGGGCTGACACCAGCTGGCTCGACACACAGCACAGCTAGCGGTGCCTCAGAGGAAGCAGCCACCTCACAGCAGGAACTTCTGGCTCACACAGCCCCCCCCCCCCACCTACGTTACAGCAGTAGTGATAAAGTATATTATAAACCATGTGCCGTATAACATGGCTATGACATCACATCTCTTTTCATTGCTCTAACTGGGAACCAGTTTATAACAGCGATCAGGCATCTCAGGGTTTGATACTTGCCCAATATCCCACCACTGAGCGCTGCCGCCAGGCACTACACAAAGCCTCATGTCCGCTGAGTTTTGGTGTAATAGCACACCTCTCATGCCATATAACAGATAGTGAAATTTCCTGACATTTGATGTCCTGACCTCTGACCCCTTGAAAGTAGCTTCTCTATCCTGAAGAAAAAAAAATGGCACCCAAGACCTATTCTGTGGACTTCTTTTGACCAGGACCCTAGGAATTCCATATGGGGAGGAGCAGGGCATGTCTCAGAGTTCACCCAGATCACCTCTGACCTCACACCATCTAGATATTGGATATCAGATCTGAGTCATCGGAAGACAAACGGGTAAAACGCAGAGACAGACTGACAATAGAGACAGACAGACCGACACAGAGACAGACAGACCGACATAGAGACAGACATACAGACAGACAGACATAGAGACAGATGGACCGACATATAGACAGACAGACCGACATAGACAGACAGACAGACACAGAAAGACAGACATAGAGACAGACAGACACAGACAGACAGACACAGAAAGACAGACATAGAGACAGACAGACCGACATAGAGACAGACATATAGACAGACAGACAGACAGACAGACATAGAGACAGATGGACCGACATATAGACAGACAGTCAGACACAGAAAGACAGACACAGAAAGACAGACATAGAGACAGACGGTCAGTGTTCAGGTCATATCAGCTGTTTCAGTTTAGGTAGGGATAGAAGGGCTTCCTACACAACAAATATGCAGACATGGAGAAGAGAATAATAATAATAATATCCTTTGGTCTACAGAAGTCATGTAAATCATTAGAGAGATCCGAGCGTTCGCAACGTGTACAAAGGATTTACAGAGGCTTTACACCGCCGCCTCACAGAGGCTTTACACCGCCGCCTCACAGAGGCTTTACACCGCCGCCTCACAGAGGCTTTACACCGCCGCCTCACAGAGGCTTTACACCGCCGCCTCACAGAGGCTTTACACCGCCGCCTCACAGAGACTTTACACCGCCGCCTCACAGAAGCTTTACACCGCCGCCTCACAGAGGCTTTACACCGCCGCCTCACAGAGGCTTTACACCGCCGCCTCACAGAGGCTTTACACCGCCGCCTCACAGAGGCTTTACACCGCCGCCTCACAGAGACTTTACACCGCCGCCTCACAGAGGCTTTACACCGCCGCCTCACAGAAGCTTTACACCGCCGCCTCACAGAGGCTTTACACCGCCGCCTCACAGTGGCTTTACACCGCCGCCTCACAGAGGCTTTACACCGCCGCCTCACAGAGGCTTTACACCGCCGCCTCACAGAGGCTTTACACCGCCGCCTCACAGAGGCTTTACACCGCCGCCTCACAGAGGCTTTACACCGCCGCCTCATAGAGGCTTTACATCGCTGCCTCACAGAGGCACAGAGGCTTTACACCGCCGCCTCACAGAGGCTTTACATCGCCAACTATCCACGCTCCTCAGGGGTATTTGTCTGTCTAAATTCAGACACAAATAATAGATTTTATCCTGCGTAATCCAAATTCAGTTTAAATGCATTGTTATTGGCAAATTATAGTAATCTAATAAATTGTGATTGTTATCTGTGATTGGCGTATTATCAAATGATAATATTTCTTTTTCTACCGACTGGACAGTTACTAAGAAATAGAGCACACCTGTCTGCTCGCCTCAGTAAGTGACCGTGAGGGGAAATACTGGCACCTTTCAGGGAACCCCAAGTCACGCTTAAACAATGACATGTATCAACCTGAAGGGTGTCTGAGCTGTAATGCCTCAATGACTCAGACAGAGAAGGATCAAGAGAATAATACTGAAAAGAGGACTGAGAAAGACTTAGAGAGAGAAAGACCAAAACGCGGGAAAGATTGGGGGGAAAAACTGACAGAAAGGGCAGGACAGAGAGGGACAGAGAAAGATACAGAGATTAGTTAGGTGACCAAACAATGTGCAATCAAAGCAGCAAGTGACCCACTGCCATAAGTAAAGGGCAACCAGCGAAGCAAAAACAACTGTGAACATAACCCATATTCATCTATTTAAGTCCCCTTCCCCATCTACACTATTTATTTCCCCCTCAACTATTTCCCCGTTTTAAAACATTATGTATATATAACATTCAAAATGTTAGCATTTTAAACCATGTGTGTAATGCTGACTTTGTACTGCAGATTTAATTAAAAAAATTAAAATATAGAAATTGTAACTTTTTTATATTCCACTTATATTCCCGTGCCAATAAAGCCCTTTAAATTGAAAGGTAAATTGAGAAAGAGTGAGCGTGAGAAACAGACAGAGAGAGAGAGGGTTCAGTAATTAGCATGTCCTTATCACAGAGTTGTACGAAACAGCTCCTGGGCTGCAACTCAATCCCCAATGGAACACTACTCTCTCCATAGGGCACTACTTTTGACTGGGGATCTATGGGCTACATGGGTAATAGGGCGCCATTTGGTCTGTACACTGACTCGGCTCTCCTGTCCGTGATTTATGTCTATCATCAGGAAACAAACGGCAGGAAGAGACAAAGAACCCCAGTACATATTAATTACCTGAGTGACAGTCCAGGAGGAGTAATGGAGTCAGCAAAAGACAGACAGACCAAATGCCTTCTACTGCATTAAACACATACCGCAAGGATGTCGCATGAAATTCCGCAAGGATGTCGCATGAAATACCGCAAGGATGTCGCATGAAATACCGCAAGGATGTCGCATGAAATACGGAAAGGATCTCAACACCAGAATATGAAAGGAGAGGGTGTGTGTGTATGTGTTGGCGTGTGTTCGAGTGTGTGCGCGCGCCTGTGTGTATGTGGGGGGGGGGGGGGGGGGGGGGGGGGTGATGACATCTGCGGAGCATCTCATTCCGCACCAATCAAATCCCTCGGGAAGCCTCCACTGACACCTAGTTCCCCTGATACACACCCACACACACACACACACTCACACACACACACACTAACACGTACACACACATACACACACTCAAACGTACACATGTACACACACACACACACACACACAGAGGGCTGGCTCATTGGTTATTCATCCCATTGAGGGGTGCTGAGGGAATAAGAAGACGTTTCATGTGTGTGGGTGTAAATGTGTGTGTCTGTAAGTGTGTGTGTGTGTGTGTGTTTGTGTGTGTTATGTTGCAGTGTTTCGCATGGGTTTTAACCCTGATAACTGCCTGGTCCCTAGTTCATTATGAAAGACCTTTACGTTTGACAGTGGAAATGATGCTCAGCCCAGGGGATGACAATTATACTGATACCAGGGACCAGGGTTGGTTATGACGAGAGAGAAGTGTCACACACACACACACACACACTTCAGTCCATGCACAGCACGGGCCTGCTGACTAACAAAGCCCTCACCAAAACTCCTAACACCACACCAAACCACTAACACCACACCAACACTCCTAACACCACACCAACACTCCTAACACCACACCAAACCACTAACACCACACCAACACTCCTAACACCACACCAACACTCCTAACACCACACCAACACTCCTAACACCACACCAACACTCCTAACACCACACCAAACCACTAACACCACACCAACACTCCTAACACCACACCAAACCACTAACACCACACCAACACTCCTAACACCACACCAAACCACTAACACCACACCAACACTCCTAACACCACACCAAACCACTAACACCACACCAACACTCCTAACACCACACCGACACTCCTAACACCACACCAAACCACTAACACCACACCAACACTCCTAACACCACACCAAACCACTAACACCACACCAAACCACTAACACCACACCAACACTCCTAACACCACACCAAACCACTAACACCACTCCAACACTCTTAACACCACACCAAACCAACCAAATTCCTAGCACCACAGAAAACCTACTACTACACCAAACCTATTAACACTGCAGAAACACCACAAAAAATACTGCCTCACTAACACTCTCATTAACACACCAAACCTCTTAAAACCACATCAACACTCCAATTACCACAAAAAAACGAAATACACCACACCAAACCTCTTAATACCACGCCAACACTCCAATCACCACACTAAGGCTCTTACCACCACACCAAACCTCTTAAAACCAAATCAACACTCCTAACCCCACATAAAGCCTCTTAAATCCACACCTAACATCCCACTGCTTCCATTACATCACAAGACAGCTTATGGTTGTGCTAGGAGGCTTAGGAGGTTTCTGGGTGGTTATTAGAATAATGGGTCGGTAAAGCAGGCAGGTCGTCTTTAAAGAGTTTTGGGGGGTTCTGAATTATTCCACATATCACAGAGGAAGACAATATGAATATAACTTATGGTTAAGGTATCATTAACAAGGAAATACACAAATGATTTCTAGTCTCAAGAGACGTTTCAGGTTAATTTACAAAACTAAATTCTAGGAGAACGAGTCCCCATTTCAGGTGGAAAATTCCTCTGAGCGTTAAAGGTCAAGAAAATAACTGTGGAGAAATGAACAATAACAAATTAGACAAAGTACACGTCGAAACACAGAATAATTGGTTTCTCAATACAGAAAGTCACATTGATTAAGGGGTTTATTCATAAAGTTTATGGTCATACACAGTTGAATTTCAAGTAATTGGCCATGAGAAGCTCATTCCCTCATTCCAAAACTTTCCTCTTCCCCTCTTCTCTCATCTCTAATTGCTGAAGGGGTTGAGGAGAAGTAAGGAAATGGAAGGCAGGGGGCTGGAGAAATATTGATGAATGGAGATAAACAGGAAGAGAGCAAGAGAGGGATGAGTGAAGAGAGGCGTGGTCAGAGAGGGATGAGTGTAGAGAGGCGTGGTCAGAGAGGGATGAGTGTAGAGAGGCATGATCAGAGAGGGATGAGTGTAGAGAGGATTGATCAGAGAAGGATGAGTGTAGAGAGGCATGATCAGAGAGGGATGAGTGTAGAGAGGCATGATCAGAGAGGGATGAGTGTAGCAAGAGGTAAAGGACGTGATCACGTTGATAATGGATGATGCAGAATAGTACAAAGCAAAAGTGTTAGGCACCTGAATGTCAAACTAAGGCCATTAATTTGGCCATATATACCATATATACCACACTCTCTTAACCGTGGTATATTGGCTGTATATACAACACCCCCTTAACCATGGTATATTGGCTGTATACCACACCCCCTTATAAATACATTAATAAAATATTAATTATATAAATATTTTCTTTACAAATAAACACTTACGATCAAAATAAATTACTTAGTTTGACTTTCAGGTACCTAACACTTACTGTACATCAAGTGGTCAGAACTACAACTTCCTAATGGCTTCCATTTTACTCTTACCTACTGGTGACTAAAAAGGACACTGACTTGACCAGTCTTATCCTCTATATACTGCATTATAACCTGGGTGGTTAATAACCTGAGTACTGAATGGCTGAAAGCTGTTACACAAGTCAGCTATAAGGTAAGAGGAGTTGTGGTATATTGGCAATACCAACGCAACCGGTTTACAACAGCAGTAAAGATTCCCACCCATGGTATACATGGAAAAAGCAATCAGCGTTCTGGGTTTAAACCACCCAGTTTAAAGGCTATCATACACCTTGGCTTTCAACCAATCGGCATTCAGGATTTAAACCCCCGATTTATAAGAGACTGTATAACATGAGTGTGAAAAAAGTTACTGATCAGGTTTATAACAGCTTAAGGATCGTTTGGAGACGGCGTAGCATCATGGTAAGAACCCCCCTTCACCGTGGTATATTGGCTGTATATACCACACCACCTTAACCGTGGTATATTGGTTGTATATACTACACACCCTTAACTGTGGTATATTGGTTGTATATACCACACCACCTTAACCGTGGTATATTGGCCATATATACCAAACACCCTTAATTGTGGTATATCGGCTGTATATACCACACACCCTTAACTGTGGTATATTGGCTGTATACCACACCCCCTTAACTGTGGTATATTGGACATATTTACCACACCCCTTAACTGTGGTATATTGGCTGTATATACCACACCACTTAACCGTGGTATATTGGCTGTATATACCACACCACCTTAACCGTGGTATATTGGTTGTATATACTACAACCCCTTAACTGTGGTATATTGCCAATATATACCACACCACTTAACCATGGTATATTGGCCATATATACCAAACACCCTTAATTGTGGTATATCGGCTGTATATACCACACACCCTTAACTGTGGTATATTGGCTGTATACCACACCCCCTTAACTGTGGTATATTGGCCATATTTACCACACCCCTTAACTGTGGTATATTGGCTGTATTTACCACACCCCCTTAACTGTGGTATATTGGCCATATTTACCACAGAACCTTAACCATGGTATCTGGGCCATATATACCACACACACTTTACCGTGGTATATTGACCGAATATACCACACCCCCTTAACCGTGGTATATTGGCCATATATACCACACCCCCTTAACCGTGGTATATTGGCCATATATACCACACCCCTTTAACTGTGGTATATTGGCCGTATACCACACTGGTATGTGCCTAATACCGCAACTCAAACAATGAACAAAGGTAGTGCATTTTGCTTAAAAGTAGTCCGCTAAATAGGGAATAGAGTGACATTTTAGACACATTCTTAAAGCTTTCAGTTCAAGCTTCGCCTCCCAGACAGGTCTCGTCTGAGGGTGATTTAATTACCCTAGCATATGTAATCAGTTAAAAGTAATCCAATCATTGTCCGACCTGAAAAACAATGAAAATACACAGCATCAAATGAACTGACTGTGAGGCCTACACATTATTCATTTGTCACGCCGGTCCAAACCCTCTTTTTCTCTCCCAACAGCAGGTATTTTTATACGTGCATGGAGAGCTTCTGAGCGTTTCCTTTATGCATGTTTTAAAAGGGCAATTCAAAAAAATGCTGCCGTCAAAAGGCGCCATGACAACCCAATGGCGGTCTCCTGTTAAATCTGGATGCATTTAAAGAACCTCCGCTATGTGGGAGAAAAACAGCTGCTCATTTAAAGCCTGGTTTACCCAGAGCAAATTCTATGGTCACCACTGGGTTTATTGTTCTACCTGGTTCAGCCTTGTTAGCTCATTCACTTCCCCGGTCTTAAGAACGACTGCTCATCTGGAAAACATTATGGATCACTCTTAAGAGCGGCTGTTCAAACACACACACAAACACGTCTCGCGGAACAATTAGAAAAACATGATAAATAATGACCCTGGGGCTGGTCTCTGAGGACAACTCTCTAAGCCTGGACTAAGGTAGAACATGTTTAATATGGATGTGTGTCTGTGCGTCTGTCTGTGTATTCTGTGTGTTCTGTACTGGGACTCTGTGTTCTGTACACTGACACTGTGTTCTGTACTTTGCCTCTGTTCTCTATACTTTGCCTCTATTTTCTGTACTTTGACTCGGTGTGTGGTCTACTGTGACTCGGTGTGTGGTCTACTGTGACTGTGTGTGGTCTACTGTGACTAGGTTCACACCACAGATTAAGACTCCTCTCAAACTCTTGACTCCCTACATGCTCTGACTTCCATTACAGGGCTCTAGCATGTGTCACAAATGGCAGCCCATTACTGAGTACCCTATTTCTGACTGTGGTGATTAGTGTGCACACTGCTCTGGTCAAAAGTTGTGCACTATTCAGGGATTTGGGACTGCTGCGTAGCGTCACCAAACAGTGAGGAGAGAGATTCCACTCCTGGTGTCATCACGGCTGTGTGTGGTGTCCTGTAACAGGGTTCAGTGTCTCCTTTCACATTCGTCCCTGAGTCTTGGACTGTGGCTAATTGCTTTGTCCTTGCCTCTCCTGTCACATAATGTTATGCAGCAGAACAAACGTGGACTTGTGTTGTATTGCGCTCTCTCTTTTTTCGGGGAGCTAGGGCTGAAACTGGAGGATCTGTGAAGGCAAATGGCCTTCCTGCCTAGTGTACACTAATTGGTCAATAGAAGAGCACAATGAAGGTAACAGAGTGGTTCTTGGGAGTCTGGATATATTCCAGCACCCGAAGCCGAAGATAAACTGAATCACTGCTTGCTGAATCCAAATGAACAAATGTTTGTCTAACAAGAATGGCCAGTTTGTTTATTTATGTAAATGCTGTGTCCTCTCTGGTCGGAACTTGCCCGTCCTTCTGTGCGCTAGGTTATAAGGACACATCCTGTCTGCTGCAACTCGCTTCACAACTAGATTAACATCAGCCTCCAACCAGAGCCACAAATTTGCCATCCTCCCCTAACCACTTTACATCCCAAATGGCACGCTGTTCTCCATGTACCGCACTGCTTTTGGCCTGTGCCCATAGGGAATATATATATATATATATATATATATATATAGGGTGTTATTTGGGATACCGTGTCTGGGTTAAAACTCACGACCGAGCCCTGCCATGGCATAATTCATTTCCAATTTTCCTGGTCTAACTGTATGCAGTCTGTTTGTTTCACGGCCGGAGCTCGTTGGTGGAGCAGTGGCTCAGCGAAAACGACAGCCTGGGGATGTGACAAGGGCTTGGCTGTAAGGGAAAGCATGACAAACTCCCAGAGACCATCCAGAGGTCAAAGTCAACCACAAACAAGGTCAACAGTGGCTTGGCCAACAGCTCCAGCACCACGGTCAGGATGAACCAGAGTTACACCGAGGACACCTTCATGCTCTGGACTCTCCCAAGATGGACACGTCCAGTTCTGTGTATTTACTGACTAGCTTGTATCCGTTATCCGCGCGGCTTAGACCAGTGAAAATATGGTTTGTGTTAAGGAAAGGTCTGGATGTTCTATCCAATCAAATGAAATGCTCAAAGAGCCACTGTAGGAGTCTTGCTGGGTATTTTCAGAGGATATCGAGGATTTGCGGCTGAAGCTGAAATAGACTGGAAATCTGAGAGAAAAAGCTATTTCTAGTGTCAGGGAGGTTTCAATGAGATTGCCTGCAGCTTCAACAAAAAATGAGAAAAAACACCTTGGTTTTATTCAAGTCACACAACAGAAAGATTTAAAAACAGACAAAAGACCAAAAGCAAAGAAATAGGTCCCGTGAAGCAGGTTTTCATTCAAAACAAACCACATTCCAAACGGTTCAATTGACAGCTAAATCAACCACATTGGTGCTTTTCCACTGGCAAATGGCAGTCACCCCCTCTGTAAGGGTCAACGGTCACGGCCCCTGTTGACCTTTCAGTAAATTTCCTGACAAACCAACACTCAATCATTCTCCTGACAATAAACCAGAAGAAGAAAGCTAACGAACACTGTATGAAACGTGTCCACGTATTACTGATGAATAAACCCTGCCTCTCATTGCACAGGAGAAGTAATCCTTTATCTGGGTCAAGGGGCCTACTGACCTACCGTCCTTTGTTCCTGGCCGTTCACTTCCTGTGTTTACATCCATGAAGTCCTTGTTGTTAGCTGGAAAAGACGGGGACATGACTGTCCACCTCACAATGGGTTCCATTCACCGACTGTCCCACCCCCATCACCACCGCCCACACCACCTCATCCCGGGCCCCTGAACCCCATCCCAGTATGGATCCAATTCTCCACACCACCCTGAACCCCGCTCCCCTCCTGCCCAAGCCACCCCCACCCACCCGTCTGGAGCCAATTCCAGGCGATAAAGGGCCAATCTGTCGTGGATATTGTCCAGCTTGGCGTCTGCCTAGAGGGCCCACGGCAGCAGGCTCGGTCCCTCTGGGTCCTGCTGAGGCGATCGGTCACAGGTCACAGTGGGCGCCCCCCAAATCGTACCCTACTATAGACAGAGTGCCCTGCCTTCGTCCGGAGCTCATTGGAAACCTCGCGATCTCTGATGAAATAGGGAACATAGTCTCATTTGGGACACACTCTGTGTCTGACTTGACAATTATCGACCAGGAGAAGTGGTGGCATAAATTAAAGGAGATGGAAGGGGCTGTCATTACGAGGTGGAGAACTCCTCACTGCTCATTTTTCATAAGACATCTGTCATTTGCTTAGCTGCTGAAATGCAGTGTAAATGCACATTTAATGTTGCATCCAATTTCTCAGCAGAAAGCCAAGGTCCAATCACCCTTAAAAAAAGGTCCACTTTTCTGATTAAAGAACCAAAGCGGTAAAAGGTGTATGGTAACGGCAGGTAGAAAACGCTGCAGAAAGAGCCCGAAGCTGTACTGACGTTACAGTACCCAGAGCATCTCTAATGTGGATTGAACGGTAAAAGCTTTAATATTACTCCAGTTCATTCCTCTGTTGTATATTTAACTCTCTTTTACATCTCCAACACATCAGGAATGACGCGGAGGGCTCAAAGTTCGACCACAGGTGGCCTTGGCAGCGTAATCCACAAAACACACAGAATTATCTGCAACCTAAGTGGCAAAATAAACCCCGTTGGTGAATTTCCCGCTGAGCCACCTGATCCCAAGTTCTTGGACATATTAGCGCCTTGGATCATCAGGCGGAGGTAAACACGATCTGGGTTCACGGTAAAGACTTATTAGCACAGTAAATATGTGCAAGGAAGAATCAATAACAGGTATGCTTCCCAAATGGACCTCTATTCCCGACAACCCAGGTCAAGCATTATGCACTACCTAGGGGATAGTGCCCCATTTGAGACGCGGCTCGCATCTCATCAGGGCAGTGCTTATTAATAAAAGATGACCTGGTGAATAATATATGGATCCATTTCTGCGTCTGACAGAGACACGACCTGATTACCACCGGTTCTTAACAGTTTTTAAACACACACACGCGCGCGCACACACACACACACACACACACAGAGCATCTATGCACAGCTGTCTGTATGGCTGAGTCTACAACACTGGCCTTTCCTTGTCCTCTCAACCAGAGCCAGGCAGCTCTTTAAGGAGGGAGAGGGAGAAACAGACAAAAAGGGGAGATAAATGAAAGAGAGAGAAAGAGAGAGAGAGAGAGAGAGAGAGAGAGGGAACAATGGGAGAACATGTGAGAGGAGACGGAGAGAAAGAGGACAAAGCAACAGAAAGGGATGAGAGAGAGAAAGAGAGAGAGAGAGAGAGAGAGAGAGATAGACAGCGGGAGAAATACAGGGTATGAAATGCTTAGTTGGATCAAAGGAGAAGTAAATGCCGTGTTAATTGCACTGCTTTGTGAATTCTGTCTGCCTCTGGTGAGGCTATGGAAAGAGCAGGAATTGAAAAATAATCACTCAGAAAGTGAATGTGAAAATTGCATTTCAGCCACAGTATTACATGAGTTTGCCTTCACACAGCTAACACTAATTTCACTGTGAACGGCTGCTTCCGAATGTCCTGTACACGCTCTCATAGAAACAGATTCAATAGAATAAATATCAATGACCTGAATGTTCATTTCCATCCTGTCTGGTGCTGGAGTGATCTTGTTCAGGCTAGTGGTGACAATGGATTCCTGGACAGATAGAACAGGGTCACCCAGTAGGACACTGTCTGCCCCACATTTCAACCCAGAACACTCTGTCATAGAGGACTTAAATACTTAAAATAGAAACTAGAAATAATGACAGAACAGAATCATGTTAAAGTGTGCGCCTACGCCGTTTAGTGTGTGTTGGATGTAGAGGTGGTCAAGTGTGATGTTGCCCTTGGTTACGGTGCAGTAGCAGAGGATCTTGGTCTTCCTTCCCCCTGCCGTCAAATAGCCTGGGTGTCACCATGAATATTAATAGCACGATGCTACGCTCACACACACACACACACACACACCCTCACATACAAACATCACAACCCCCCCCCGCAGCTTAGTATAAGGTCAGAGGTCAGCAAGCTTAACCAAACAGCCAAAAGGATTGTGGGTAGGGTTTGGACCAGTAGCCGTCAGCAATGTGACAACTCTCCATCTCTCGTGTACACACACACACACACACACACACACACCCATAACCAGCACCATTTCCTCACCTAGAACGCTGAGGGCATATTATTTACAGTAGTGAATCTGTCAGGAACCAATGTATTATAGACACAGCAAACACACACCACCACAGACCACCACACACCACCACAAACACTACAGACCACCACAGACCACCACAAACACTACAGACCACCACAGACCATTACAGACCACGACACTAAACCGCAGACCACTAAACACCACCGCAGACCACTACACACCACCGCAGACCACCACAGACCACCTCAGACCACCACACACCACCACAAACACTACAGACCACCACAGACCATTACAGACCACGACACTAAACCGCAGACCACTAAACACCACCGCAGACCACTACACACCACCGCAGACCACCACAGACCACTACAGACCACCACAGACCATTACAGACCACGACACTAAACCGCAGACCACTAAACACCACCGCAGACCACTACACACCACCGCAGACCACCACAGACCACCTCAGACCACCACACACCACCACAAACACTACAGACCACCACAGACCATTACAGACGACGACACTAAACCGCAGACCACTACACACCACCGCAGACCACTACACACCACAGCAAACCCCCATAAACCAGTCCAGACCACCAAAGATCACCACATACCAACACAGACACTACAGACCACCACAGACCATTACAGACCACGACACTAAACCGCAGACCACTACACACCACCGCAGAGCAACACACACCACCGCAAACCCAAAGATCACCGCATACCACCACAGACACTACAGACCACCACACACCACCGCAAACCCCCATAGACCAGTCCAGACCACCAAAGATCACCGCATACCAACACAGACACTACAGACCTCCCCAATGACCACTACAGACCCCCACCGACCACTACAGACTCCCCCACCGACCACTACAGACCCCCCACCGACCACTACAGACCCCCACCGACCACTACAGACCACCACAGACCACTACAGACCCCCACCGACCACTACAGACCCCCACCGACCACTCCAGACCCCCCCACCGACAACTACAGACCCCCCCACCGACGACTACAGACCCCCCCACCGACCACTACAGACCCCCCCACCGACCACTACAGACCCCCACCGACCACTACAGACCTCCACCGACCACTACAGACTCCCCCACGACCACTACAGACCACCACAGACCCCACCGACCCCAAAATCCCAGGGCCTCTATAAAAGCAGGATGAATCATGGAAGTATGCCATCACAGCCCCTGCGAAGCTGAGCAGAGTGGGTTCCAGTGGATCCCTGTGTTGGAGACCAGATGCTGCTGGATGTGGAGGGCCAGTAGGGGGCACTCTTGATTACAAATCCCAAGGCAGTGAGGGGGACATTGCACAGCTTCGGGGTCCCCTCTTTCGGATAGGACAATAAACTGTGTCCTGACTCTCTGTGGTCACTACAGGACGCCATGGAACGGTTCGTTAGAGTAGGGGTGTTAACCCCGGAGTGCTGGCGGACTTCCCAACTTGATCCCAGCATTGCCATCATATCATCCCTGTCAATCATAAAAGGCATTCATGACGCCTCGCTTCTCCACCACACGTTTGGAGACCATTCGGAGAAAAATAGTTTGTCGTGCGTCTCGCAGGTGGGAGCAACACATTGATGGTGGGTAAAGTCAGCTTTGCGCAGCATTTTGGGTGATTACAAGTGCTACTTAATTAAATACAATAATTAATTAATTGCAATAATTATTAATTTTGTATGAAATGACGGACAGAGGTTATGAAGAGGAGCAGAGTGAGTTTCTCTGCTGTTTGGAATCAAAATGGACATCAAGGTCACTTCTCAAGTTGTGAAAACAGTGAAGAAATCAAAGGGCATATTTGCATCCATATTCCAATGTCTTAACTTAGCCTGAATCCAACTAACTTCCAGTATTACAGTAATAACATGAAAATAGCTTCTAGTCAAAACAGATTTCACGGTCAGCTTTGAGGTCAAAACAAATGAAACGAGAGCAGAGAGCATAGAGCAGTCGTAGTGGATCTGGTTGTATTCCAACCACAAAAATGCCTGAATCCAAAGAGCTTGGAGGGTTTTTACTTAAATGAGGGAAATAGCCATCGGTGTCATGGTACCTGCTCAGCATACAGGATGAGACGGTCCTCAGGATGTTTAGTAATCGCATACAGGCAGTGTGTGTGTGTGTGTGTGTGTGCGTGTGTGTTTGTGTGCATGCTTACAGAGCAACTGGAGTTGTACAAATTAAAAATGTACTAAAGGTAATTATGGTAGAAGTGACCTATGTTAACATGAGCCCTGGCCTGAATGAGAACGACCTGAAAGACAACACAGCCGCCGGGCAACCCCTGACCCCAGACCGCGCCCGCAGCTCGCCGGCTTAGCCCGGTAACACAACTGACCCCAGCCTGCGATCCCAATGGCATTCTAGTCTCCACTCTGCACTACTTTCTTTCCAGAGGCGGTATAGGTCACTGGGTACATGTAGGAGAGCAGCTGGGACGCAGACACAGATTCCTGTCTGGTACAAGCAAAGGAATATAATCTATTTGAATCGCTAACCTAAATATTTTTTTTTGCATGCGACCGAGACCACTAGCAAAGCACAGCTCTCAAGGATGGAGGACATTGATTGGGCAACAATAAGGGAACATCTGATTGGTGAGACTCGAGCATGGAGGAGATTGATTGGTTATTCCCATTAACAGGCTGTTGCAGGAAAATCAATGACAAGAAATACAATGAAGCGACACTCAGCGGGATGCCTTGAAACACACATTAGAGACGTCACAGTGCAGTGGCCTACAAACACACACACACACACACATACGCACACAAACACACACACACACAAACACACACTATTTTGACTTCAGTTTCCCTTGTATCTTCTGATGCTTTCACACACGCAGCGGTGGACAATATGTTACTGCACAACATTGGAGCTTCCAGGTTGGCGGTGTGATTTTCCCAGAAGCAGTGAAAAGACCTCCCACTGCTCTGGCTTCAATACTTCCTGCCATGGAGGGTGTCCAACAACACCACACGGCACTGAACGGCTTGATCAATCCATCAGAAACAAAACAGAAAATATTTCCCATCCAACAATGACAACAACAACAAAAGGCTCTACACTGGTTGGTGAAAGGAACCACAGAAAGGTGTATCGGCAGAAACTGAAGTCAGCTTATTGGAAATATTGATTCACAACCGGTGTTCAACAAGATGCAGAAAGTCATGATTGAATGAGTCTGCCACATTTGTAAAGCTCCGTGTCCATCTCTATCTAGTCAGGGCTGAGGTCACTAATGTGCCATTACAGCCGTCGAAGAAGACTGGACAGTGGCCGCTCCGACTGACGGCTGATGACCAGGAGGTGGAGGAGAAGCAGACTGGACAGTGGCCGCCCCGCCTGACAGCTGATGACCAGGAGGTGGAGGTGTGCCGGCGGAGAGCTCCGGTCCGGCCTGTCTGCCCAGAGACATCTGACGCCACGGAAAACACCTTTATTTGTTTTACTTATTTAAAGAGACTTTGACACTCTTATTTTGAAATATACCATATAAACTACATTTAAGTTTTTTTGTTTTTAGGCATGTGTTTACAGTGGCCAAAGACGGACAACCCCTTAACCAGAACATTCCGGTATTCCTAACCAATGGCCCTTCAGAGAGGCAACAGGAGTGTGCCGCCCGGCTGAGGCCGAAGCGTGACCATGACCACAGCACTAATAAATTTAATCTCATCAGCGTGTGTCTGCCTCCGGGATTTCCAGCAACATGATGTAATGGGATTAACAGTCTGATACTGAATGGTTTAGCCCACGGGTCAGCAAAAGGCCCGCTGGACACATTTCCAACCCAGAGTAGAAACACCAGCTATTCAGCAGAAATCTGGGAGGGAGTGAATTCTGGTAAATCATTAACACGCATGGTAATTCATCATGAATCCTTCTGTCATATTAGTTACAGTTTCATTAAACCCTGTACTTTATTTTTGCTGTAAATATGGCAAAGGTCCATGGTAAAGCCTGTTTGAACGGTCAACGTAATATGTAAAATGTAATACGTACATGAACATGTGTGTGTGGACTAGGGGTCCATTTAGATGTTGCTATATGACCCAGCTTCATGGCTTCATTCATCCAGATTAGTTTTGAATCTCGGCTTGGTTTAAAGGAACTTAAAAGTGTTCTATCCATGTTCACACAGCCGCTCATTCTTTCTACGATTCAGTCATTTTTCATCTGGGGAGGGAACTCTCCGGTGGTTTGGACCGATTACCGGCAGGAAAGGACATGGTTACCTCGGCACAGGTGGGTTTGTTATGCAGGCCTGGCCATTGGATGGGGTTCTGACAAGGAGTTTAATGATAGGAGAACAGAGGAGAGGAGACTGTGAGGGAAGAGAGAGGAGAGGAGGAGAGGACACTGGGAAGAAGGAGACAGGGCTGGAGAAGAGAAGAGGAGGCTGTGAGGGGAGAGAGAGGAGAGGAGGGGAGGACACTGGGAAGAAGGAGACAGGGCTGGAGAAGAGAAGAGGAGGCTGTGAGGGGAGAGAGAGGAGAGGAGGGGAGGACACTGGGAAGAAGGAGACAGGGCTGGAGAAGAGAAGAGGAGGCTGTGAGGGGAGAGAGAGGAGAGGAGGGGAGGACACTGGGAAGAAGGAGACAGGGCTGGAGAAGAGAAGAGGAGGCTGTGAGGGGAGAGAGAGGAGAGGAGGGGAGGACACTGGGAAGAAGGAGACAGGGCTGGAGAAGAGAAGAGGAGGCTGTGAGGGGAGAGAGAGGAGAGGAGGGGAGGACACTGGGAAGAAGGAGACAGGGCTGGAGAAGAGAAGAGGAGGCTGTGAGGGGAGAGAGAGGAGAGGAGGGGAGGACACTGGGAAGAAGGAGACAGGGCTGGAGAAGAGAAGAGGAGGCTGTGAGGGGAGAGAGAGGAGAGGAGGGGAGGACACTGGGAAGAAGGAGACAGGGCTGGAGAAGAGAAGAGGAGGCTGTGAGGGGAGAGAGAGGAGAGGAGGGGAGGACACTGGGAAGAAGGAGACAGGGCTGGAGAAGAGAAGAGGAGGCTGTGAGGGGAGAGAGAGGAGAGGAGGGGAGGACACTGGGAAGAAGGAGACAGGGCTGGAGAAGAGAAGAGGAGGCTGTGAGGGGAGAGAGAGGAGAGGAGGGGAGGACACTGGGAGGGTAACTTATTTCCAAATATAATGTTGATGTATGGTGTATTTTGGTTATTTGTTATTCATTGTGTACATATTCCCTGTTAAATTGTTAAAGTCCTTTTCAAATGTTTACTGCTTTCGCTTCCTTTTACTGTTATAATCTGCATTGTGGGAAAAAAGGACTGTAATTAAATGGTTCGTAGTTAGTGCAAGCATTTGGAAAGTCACATAATTTTTACCATCTTAATGAGATAAAACCTGTATTTACCTCACCAAACTTGGCTATGGTCAAAAGGGCAAAGGGTCAGATCTGAATAGATAGTTTGAAGTTTCAATTCAAGTGAATGGGTAGGTGTGTCCAAACATATTTTAGCTTAGGAATTCTGAAAAACATATATAACAGCTTTGCTTTTGAAAGGAAATTGCAATCCCTTCAATAACAACATGCACAACGTCAAAAGGAAGGCTGATGTACATACTAAAAAACTACTGCATTTCTTTGTACTGTACTTGTATTTGCTCAATGACAATAAAGTTGAATCTAATCTAATCTAAAATCAATGTCACAAGGAAGGCTGATGTATGGACTCAGTTCAATACCACAGCTGGGGAAGAACCAGGCTATGTTATGGAGTCTTAATGAGCACTCTATTCCCTATAAAACTATAGGGCACTACTTACCATAGTCCAAATAGCACAGTAGTGTAATATATAGGGGATAAGGGTTCCATTTTGGACTTAAAGTATGTCTTTGTGGGTCCATCAATTTAGTTTAGTCACATGTCAACAAGCAACATGGATAACTGCAGATCCAGGCAAACAGCTTGAAGCCCTGAAAGCCTTGTGTGTGGGATTCATTAGGCCACAGAAAATAGGTTATCAGACTGAGGAGAACAACAGCTTGTGTGGAACATAGGAACAGAAGCTACACTCAATATACATTACAGTTTACTTTTATTTAATTAAATATACAGTTAATGAATGGTCGATTTGTTCGGTCAAGACAGTCGACGCGTCGACCCTGTTCAGTCGAACGCAAAAAGACTGTCAGTGGAAATTACGGACAAACACATTATGTAAAAGCAGGGTGGTTTGTCAGATCAAAGTGATTGATTTCCAGCTCTGCAACACGGCGTGATATCAAACATCTGTCAGGGTAATGTCCAAGGAGACATCGCATTGACACTGGGGCCATTCAAGACTGATCCTAAACCCACTGCAGGGACCGGCCTGATCCTAAACCCACTGCAGGGACCGGCCGATCCTAAACCCACTGCAGGGACCGGCCTGATCCTAAACCAACTGCAGGGACCGGCCTGATCCTAAACCCACTGCAGGGACCGGCCTGATCCTAAACCCACTGCAGGGACCGGCCGATTCTAAACCCACTGCAGCAACCGGCCTGATCCTAAATCCCCTCCAATAACCGGCCTGATCCTAAATCCCTTGCAATGACCGGCCTGATCCTAAACCCACTGCAGGGAGCGGCCTGATCCAAAACCCCCTGCAATGACCTTACTGAACTCAGAACACTGTGGATTCAACCAGAGTTTGAACCAAGTTCCCAATACTAGTCCATAACCTCTGTTGTGAATCAAATCCTTGAGTCAAACAGTGAGTGAACGCTTCCCAAAACATTGCTACGAAGTCAGTGTCAGACTCAAAATCGACTAAACATAGTGGATAAAGTTTCAACATCTGCATATGTATCTGTCTGTCAACGTAAAGACGGGAAACAAAAAAGCTGAGCTCAAATTGACAGCAATAGTTGTCTCATAAATGTGATCCACCATATTAATGTGTCATCTCATCACTGGAGTTAAAATATGCATGACTTAGCCGTCTGTTCATTTGTGAGGCTTGTGCTGTGGGAGTGTAGACTAAACCTCATGAACGTCAGTCAAGATAAAAGCTATCAGAGTCCTGTCAGGTCACCAAAGACAATGTCATGTCATGTCACAGCTTGTGCGTTTATATGTGTGTGTGTGTGGGTGCATGTATGTGTGTGCGTGTGACAGCAACCTGTACGCAGTCCTACAAGTGACTTCTGTGTGAGAGACAGCAACCAGTAAAAAAATACACTTCATCTAGAGAAATTAAGTGAACAAGATGAATTAGTCTGAGCTCAAAGCATTACATTTTGTCAAGTTTGCCATTCTCCCTGCTCAACTGACTAGGTAAGAGTCTACAAGAAACAGCCATCCAATTGACCTTCAATAGAAATGAAACTATTTTATATCACGGCCTAAAGTTTTCACATTTTCCCCAATGAAGTGGGAATGCTTCCAGCCAGAACCTTCTAACTAACTCTGGGAAAGGCTGTCAGCATGAACAGCACCAGAACAGTACAAGGTCACATGACCTCATCTGCCGTAGTTACGACACAGAAGTCTGACGGTTGACGACTGGTGGGTGAGTTGGGTAATTGGGACCTGACCTGTGTTTTTAAGGTCCTGCCTCATGTTTTTGAATGAGGTGAACAGGGATGAACCCAGGTTGGAAAGAAGTCTTGTGTCTGTTTTGGTGCCAATGTGGCCCACAGAGGCCATATCCATGTAAAAGTCATAATTCTGTGTATTTTACCGGCTTATCCCTCCTGAATACTGGAGTCCTGCTCACATGACCAGAATGGATTAGCCAATGAAGCTGAAAGTCCATCCTAGTTGACATGGTGGATGTCAATGCTAGAACATGTTTTCTACCACTTAAGTCCCCTAAATAATTAGGATATGGTGGTAAGGTTTTCCCACCAACTGCTGAACTACAGACCTGCTAATGCAGTATAAAGCACATGACTGAACCTATTTACAGGGGACAAAGCTAGTGAGCAGTTTGGCATACCAGCCAGTGAACACTTTTAGCTCATGCAGGACACAAAAACAGAGGCTACCAAGTCGGCTGCGCCATACCGGGCGACGTCACAGTCCTCAAAATGGTTTCCATCATTAAGGGGTTTTTGAACCGCTCTTAGTCTGACCCGTCGCCCAGGACCTGTTTGCCTTGGGAGACCCTACCAGGGGCATATAGCCCCAGACAACATAGCTCCTAGGGTCACTCGGGTACTCAAACCCCTCCACCACGTTAAGGTGGCAGTTCATGTCTACTACAACATCTTATATTTTTTCTCCCTACTAGCTGCTTAAAATACATATTCACGTCTTCACTTCTGTGTGATATTTATGTATGTTTATATACTGTACAAAACTGACAAAGCATAGATAATAAACTAGCTCTGTGATCTCCGAATACTTATATTTTACACACCACTTATACATCAATACCAGACCCTGGGGCAGCGCTGCCCATTACCAGACCGTGGAGCGCTGAAACCACCCGAGAAATACGAGATATTTGTTTTCTCCATTTCCAATAACATGAACCTACATGGCAATGAGCAACATGTTTGAGGGTACCCTATTCAACAAACCGTTGACAGAAGTGATATTCCAGGATAGACGTCCGGCGAAAGGACGCTTCTTCAGGCGATTTGTACGTGACGATGTAATTCGAAGCAAGATGCCAAGCGAAAGGAATAGCCTGAGATCAGAACCAACTCTAGATACTTACATAAGGAAACCGGAATTCTAAACCACATAGTTTGGCTGTTGTTTAGTATTTACATCAACGCCCTGGTCCAACCTAGGATACCTGACAACAATCAAGATATGAAGATGTGAAAATATAAACTAAGTTATTGCATCTGTCGCTCTGCCTATGAACTACAGAGATTTCTCTTGGTCGGTCACTCAGCTTCACAACCAAAACAGCGGCATGGTGTTATTGGCTCAGGTTGGCCCTTTAAAGACAAACCACACGTCCCTTGGCCCAGACAACACTACAAGCTCTGCTTTGAAATGGCCTGGCAACTTCTGTAAGACACCAACTAGGCTATTGTTGAGTGTAATTACAGCACAGGGGTTGGACAGTACACAGACAGACACGGCCTTTGAATATATACTGTTCTGGATGCAGACATCTACTGGCGACTCTGAATAGAACAAGCCTTTGGGAGACTATACAGCTATTAAAGAAACTACTCAATACACATCAATCTGCCCCATCTATTGCTCTCTTTTGCTCTCCCTCTTTCTCTTTCACCATTTCTCAGCTTCTCCCTTTTCACCCCCTCCCTCTTTCGCTCTCGTTTTCTCTTTTTTTGTATCTCTTCTGCCGCTCCATTTCTCGCTAATCTCTTTTCGTTCGCACCAAATTGAACGAAACAAGAGAAAGCATGGTCTCTGTAATAATGAATGTCTGGGCAGAAATACAATCAGGCCTGTTTTCAGAACTCCTTTGATAGATAAAGCGAGGGAATGGAAGGTGTTGAATGTTTTTTTTTGGTTAGTAATTTATTTATTTATATATCGTTTGCCTCTGTGGCCCATTTCATGCTGCTCGGGGGCGAACATGATAGGCAGAGAGGCAAAATCCTATTTTGTTAAAAGCAAAACAAATGATTATGGAAATGTCATCATATCAAGCGTATTTCTTGCACCTTGACTCCACTGGGTGGACGGCGTTTGTTACCAGTGAAATATCTAAGGCATCTAATTCCACCAGACCAGGACCAGTGTGGCGTCCATGCACTTCACACAGACGCTTCGGATCAAAAGCGCGCGTGTGTTTTCGACTCTCACCACAACACCAGTAAGTGTAGATGTGATGTATGAGGGCCATCATAGAAAATAATAATGTGTCTGAGAGTAATCTTTTATTTTCGCTGCTGCAAGGCCAAATGAAATGGCTCCCACCCAGCAGCCTCCACTGAAGTGGTACCCAACACAGCCGAGCCATTCACCGTAACCCAACACAGCCGAGCCCTTCACCGTAACCCAACACAGCCGAGCCCTTCACCGTAACCCAACACAGCCGAGCCCTTCACCGTAACCCAACACAGCCGAGCCCTCCACCGTAACCCAACACAGCCGAGCCCTCCACCGTAACCCAACACAGCCGAGCCCTTCACCGTAACCCAACACAGCCGAGCCCTCCACCGTAACCCAACACAGCCGAGCCATTCACCGTAACCCAACACAGCCGAGCCCTCCACCGTAACCCAACACAGCCGAGCCCTCCACCGTAACCCAACACAGCCGAGCCCTCCACCGTAACCCAACACAGCCGAGTCCTCCACCGTATCCCAACACAGCCGAGCCCTCCACCGTAACCCAACACAGCCGAGCCCTTCACCGTAACCCAACACAGCCGAGCCCTTCACTGTAACCCAACACAGCCGAGCCCTCCACCGTAACCCAACACAGCCGAGCCCTCCACCGTAACCCAACACAGCCGAGCCCTTCACCGTAACCCAACACAGCCAAGCCCTTCACCGTAACCCAACACAGCCGAGCCCTTCACCGTAACCCAACACAGCCGAGCCCTCCACCGTAACCCAACACAGCCGAGCCCTCCACCGTAACCCAACATAGCCGAGCCCTTCACCGTAACCCAACACAGCCGAGCCCACCACCGTAACCCAACACAGTCGAGCCCTTCACCGTAACCCAACACAGCCGAGCCCACCACCGTAACCCAACACAGCCGAGCCCTTCACCGTAACCCAACACAACCGAGCCCTCCACCGTAACCCAACACAGCCGAGCCCTCCACCGTAACCCAACACAGCCGAGCCCTTCACCGTAACCCAACACAGCCGAGCCCTTCACCGTAACCCAACACAGCCGAGCCCTTCACCGTAACCCAACACAGCCGAGCCCTCCACCGTAACCCAACACAGCCGAGCCCTTCACCGTAACCCAACACAGCCGAGCCCTTCACCGTAACCCAACACAGCCGAGCCCTTCACCATAACCCAACACAGCCAAGCCCTTCACCGTAACCCAACACAGCCGAGCCCTTCACCGTAACCCAACACAGCCGAGCCCACCACCGTAACCCAACACAGCCGAGCCCTTCACCGTAACCCAACACAGCCGAGCCCTTCACCGTAACCCAAATGGCAATGTTCCCTTCACAGCATGCAATTTTCGACTCCTCTCTTAGAATGCAGTCTGTTTGACCAGATCTCTACACACACAAACATACACACACAGACACACACACTCTATTCCACAGACACACACACACCCATTGGCATCCTCGTGCACATGATTAGCCCTTTGTGCGTTCAAATCAAAGCCATGAATTTAGCTCGCCTCAGAGCTCCAAAAATTCCCGGCAAAATTGCTCAGAAGGATTCGGCCTGTAGACGTGTCATCGCAAGCAACAAATCAGTCAGGAGATAAAGGGGTTCAGCTGTGTCCAGAAACATATGTGTTGCTCCCTGCCAGGAGAGCAGAGTTATGCAGAAGCATCTCCCAGGACAGACAGCCAAGCCCCAGCTGGCCGGCTCCCAAATCACACCCTACCTCCTCGATAGTGTACTACTTTTTAAAAGGGTCCATATGAACATTTAGGATGCATACCCTGTCCGTTTGTCTGTCTGTCTGTCTGCCTGCATGTCTGAATGTCTGCCTGTGCATTTGTCTGTCTGTCTGTCTGTCTGTCTCACAGAGGCTTAAGTCAGTCTGTCTGTCTGCCTCTGTGTCTGTCTGCCTGTATGGCTGTCTGCCTGTGTGTCTGTCTGGTTGTGTGTCTGTCTGTCTGTCTGCCTGTTTCACAGAGGCATAATAAACTTTGAAAAATCAATGGCAGGTTTCCCAAGGCCACTGGGCACACGGCAAAAGCCAGATTATTTGAGCCTTGGCCAGATCTGGCCGCACCAACAGAGCCAGGGCTGGAGCTGGTCAGTAGTCCCCATGGCAACTCCGCGGTCAGTAGTCCCCATGGCAACTCGTGCGAAATCAGCAGTCCTCCCGAGTGAGCAGGTGGCCGGCGGTCGGCGCCAGCAGTCAGAACCACGGGCCCGCTGGACTCAAGATGGAACACCTACTGAGTCAGAGCATCAACATGACCTTCATCCTCTCCCCCCCTCATCCTCTCCCCCCTCATACTCTCCACCTCTCCACCAACTCCTCTCCACCAACTCCTCTCCACATCTCCCAGATTTCCCTTTCACTTTTATTTCAAGCCTTTCTCTTTCACATCGTGTTCTGCTTTTAGTTTTCCACCGCTCATGATCAAATTCAGCCACACGATGGGAACACAAAAGGACTGTTTTCAGTCAGAACCCAAACCTGGTGCCCATCTGCACATCTGCAAACCGTCTCCCTCGGTAAACAAAATCCCAAGCAGATTTAGACAATCACAGGCCATCGAAACAACGAAGGGGTACTTGGGCGCACTAAGAGACGCAATCAGTGGTGTCTCTTACGCCATGAAATCAGACAACATGCTTAACCATCTGACCTAAATCAGACGCAATTCATTTGACGGGGAAGTTGTGTCTACGCCGGCTGATTAGCCACTTAGCTCTGTGCTATTGTACCTGTTATCCCAGCATATGATCACATTACAGAGACCTCGTGGAGTGTAAGCGTAGCTTGCTAGCATCGCTTCTGCGTCAGATGAAAGGCTATGTGTGGTCTGATTACAGAAATAGGGCAGGGGTACAGCACACACACACACAGTCCTGTGTCATTATATTAATGATGTCTGCCAACCCCTGTTAAGCAGTGGAACTAGTTTTAAAAGGTCTTTAGCAGTGGAATTTTGCCAATTTAGGACGAAGTGCCTTCTCACATCCACAGAGGGCCGTGGATGCACCAGTTTGAGCCCCTTTTTCATAAATTCAATTTCTGTCCCTCTGGTCCGGATGTAAAGCCAATGAACCTAGATTTCAAGACGCACACCTCCCAAATGACACCCTATTCCATATTTACCACACTACCTTTGAAAAGAGCCCTATCGGGACTTGGTCAAAAGCAGGACACTAAAAAGGGTTCCATTTGGGAGCCAGGCTGTGTGTTGAGGTGTAATGGCTCAGAAGAATTAATGAGCAGACTGACACATCAGTGAATTAAAGTTATAACAAAGCAAACTATCTGGTACTTTGATAAACATCACCTTCATAATGAAGCCACACACACACCATGAAGGAGAGCCCACGTGGTAACACCTGATAATGATTGGTCTTATTCCAGGAAACAGGAAGAGGAAGCAGGACGTATCTATCGCTCAGACCAAACTCTAGTCAGGGCTCTCTGTCCTGACTGTGAGTAATGACCAGCTTTCAACCTGTGATCCACAAGCAGTGGACCAGAACATTTGTATTCTATTGTACCAGAGGCTGGCTGGGAGCCCAGGTGGAGAGGCGGGGTTGGGGGGTGGATGTGTCTGAATCTCTTGGCCCATCTATCCCTCTGTTTTCTCTTTTCCTCTCACTATTTCCTTGCCTCTCTAACAACCCATCTCCTTTCTCTCACTCCCTTTCCTTTCTTCTCGCCTTTTCTTCTCTCTTTCCATATCCTTCTATCTAGTTCCCCATCTCTCAATTTGTCACATTTCTCTCTCCCTGGCTCTCTCACTCCTCTCCCATCCTATCTCTAGCCCAGTCTCTCTCTCCCTCCTCTCCCATCCTATCTCTAGACCAGTCTCTCTCTCCCTCCTCTCCCATCCTATCTCTAGCCCAGTCTCTCTCTCCCAGTATCTTTCTCTCTCTCTCTGTCCTCCATCCTTAGGTCTCTCTCACATCTCTCTCCCCGTGTCCTTCTCTCTAATGCTGGATCATGGTGGTACAGAGAATCCTCTTGAAGAAAAAAATTCATTGATGCATCCTGTCTCCTTGCCACCCGTTCAACCTTATTAGAGAACACCACTCCGACATTCTCCTCCAAGGAGTTTTGGGGAGGAGTTGACTAGACAGGATGCAAAGAATTGAGTTGGACAAGACACCTGGCTCCATCCGTGCCGTCACAGCCACCATAGAGGTGATCCAACTAAAGCCCCTGATCCCATGCAGTAAAGCTTGGTCGACACTATAAGCCATGGTTATGACCTTGATCTGGTCACAGCCAACGCCTTGATCCGGTAAGGTTCAGATGTACTCAGAGGGCCCTAAGGGGCAATAAGTGTGTTGGATATTGCGGTGAATGATCTTGATATTTACTTATCAGAAGGCATCTGTGCCTACCTCCCAAACGGCACACTATTCACTTCTAATGAACTAGTTTGGAAAAGGACCCCAGGGGTACTACCTGCATACTATGTAAGAAATAGTACGGAGCCGAAACCAGAATAATCTGCTTCACATAATATAGCAAAGATTCATGTAGACGACCAGTTGTGACATTCTACCTGATTTTACCTCATCTGGACGGATATGGCTGAACGAGTCGTGGCTGGACGAGAGTCAGACAGGGGCTGGGAAGGCAGGTGGGAAGGGCAAGGCAGGGAAGGCAGGTGGGAAGGGCATGGCGGGGAAGGCAGGTGGGAAGGGCGGGGCTGGGAAGGCAGTTGGGAAGGGCAAGGCAGGGAAGGCAGGTGGGAAGGGCGTGGCAGGGAAGGCAGGTGGGAAGGGCGTGGCGGGGAAGGCAGGTTGGAAGGGCGGGGCTGGGAAGGCAGGTGGTAAGGGCAGGGCTGGGAAGGCAGGTGGGAAGGGCAAGGCAGGGAAGGCAGGTGGGAAGGGCGTGGCGGGGAAGGCAGGTGGGAAGGGAGGGGCTGGGAAAGCAGGTGGGAAGGGCGTGGCGAGGAAGGCAGGTGGGAAGGGCGTGGCGGGGAAGGCAGGTGGGAAGGGCGGGGCTGGGAAGGCAGGTGGGAAGGGCAAGGCAGGGAAGGCAGGTGGGAAGGGCGGGGCAGGGAAGGCAGGTGGGAAGGGCGTGGCGGGGAAGGCAGGTGGGAAGGGCGGGTCTGGGAAGGCAGGTGGGAAGGGCGTGGCGAGGAAGGCAGGTGGGAAGGGCGTGGCGGGGAAGGCAGGTGGGAAGGGCGGGGCTGGGAAGGCAGGTGGGAAGGGCGTGGCAGGGAAGGCAGGTGGGAAGGGCGTGGCGGGGAAGGCAGGTTGGAAGGGCGGGGCAGGGAAGGCAGGTGGGAAGGGCGGGGCAGGGCAGGGAAGGCCGGGCGGGCGTGGTGTGTCGGCCCTGCTCTTAAAAATATGGGTTAGAGGTAGTTGCCATATAGAACCATTGCTACCAACAAAAACATCACAGGCAAAACACAATGTTCAGCTACTACCCTGTCTGAATACGTTACCTCCTCAGTCCTCAGTCCCACTTCTACCTCATTTTCCCAGGGTGCAGTGCTTCCATCTGCCAGGGAACAGCTCCTCCCCATCCCACTCTTCCTCTCTCGTCCCTTCTCCATCCTGGCATCCACCGGTCTCATGCAGACACACTTCCTATCCCCCTGACAAATGACGCCTGTCAGACGGATTCTGATTGATTATTGATCGTAATCAGCTTCTTCTTTCCATGTGGATATGTGCAGTAAATTCTTTGCCAGACTCTTTGATAAGACTGTCTTGCATGGCCAGGCAGCAGATAGCAACCTCCCCACCACTCAGCCACATCAGGGATCTCTTCCCCAGCGTATGGGGGGGGGGGGGGGGGGGGGGGGGGTTCTTTGCCGTGTCACTATACCACCCTTGTGTCCGGAATTCTGCCGTCTTGGAATTCGGCTGAATTCCCAGTGGAATAATCAAGGGCTTGGGATACATGGGGATGGAATATATTTCCGGAATGGGATTAATGTTCCACCGAGCCAACTGCCCTGCCATCCTGACCTGCCAGAAAAGGACACCCAATATCCTACAGGCTCCAGTAAGAAGTAATTACAACTGAACTAGGGTGCCATTTGGGGAGCACCCTGGGAAGACAGGTAAGGTCTTAACACTGACTACTGGTTATAATAGTTTCAGCTGGCCACAGAAGGACCATCAAATCACTAATATCCCCCACAGCCCAGCTCAGGGTGGATGTTTTTTTTTTGTTTGAGTAATAAATGACTCCCTGGTATACTGTTGTCCTGTTGACCATGGTCCACAGCTAATGGAACCACAGAACCCTGGTAAAGAGGACCAGGGTGCCATTTGGATCGCGGCAAAGGTTTCTTCCTGAACGCTGCCTTGGTCGAAGCTATAAACCACATCTGTTTTAAATTCCATTAGCACAGCCGGCCCCCTCTTTATACAATCGCTGGCTAGGTTCTCTTCGCCTATTGAAGGCATGGCTTTGAATTTTAATCAGCCAAACTAACAGACAGTTTCCAGCATGCAAATGTCTCTCTCACGCTCTCTCTCTCCACCTCTCCCTCCCTCCCTCCCTCTCTCTCAGGGTAACAGGGACCGTCTAAATTAAAACTGCAACCAGCATTTAGTGGGTTTCAGCATTAAGCTATTACTAGCCACATTGCATAATATTTCAATAGGACACATCCAACTCGTGTCCATAGCTGCAAACAATATGGCTTGCATGGTTTTTCCATTTGACAAGTATCCCCAAGTGGCCAACTTGAAACATCATTCATATAGAAAGTGAAATGACAACCCTGATCATGTGTACCAAATGTAATCTCACTGAGTGTCAAAGAACAAAAGATATTGTGTTGTAGCTATTAGCCAAACTGAATTTACTTGCATGCTACATTGCAATAGTGTTCAGGACATTTAACTCAACTGGTATTATAATACAATTTTCTGCATCAGATTAATATGGATACTTCAAAAGTCTGACACTATCAGGACAGTAAAACATCTTAAGCACCAAACAATGTAACTAGGTAGTTGGTAGAATTTTTCAGAACGTAATGATATGAGCAGCCAGTGTTTGAAACCAGGCGAAAAACCGTTGGGGGCTATGTGGACATTTTTGCCAAATGGGTTCATAGTGAGTAGCTGGACATACATCAATTTTCAAGACTCTAGGTCTCAAGGGGTGGGTGTGGTGAGCTTGCAAAAAGTGCGAATTTGGAGGCTTGTGACAGCACTACCATGAGGCCAACTTGCATCCCACTGCAACAAAAAAGTTGTGGCCCTTGGCCCTTTACTGTCACATATATTTGGGCACTTTTGTGCCATTGTATCTCATGGGAATTTGCAAAAAGGACCCTTTTTTGCTGGAAGTATAATAATAATAATAAACTGGAACAGTTTCACCAGTGAACACCCAGGCTGTGCTCCAGAGTAACAGGGCTAAATCTAAGATAGTTTAAAGCAGCTGCTGTTGTTTCTCACTTGTCCATCTCTCTGAGGAGAAACGTCCTATTAATCACCACATGTCCCTTGTTACCCAGAAGGTTTTTCCTGACTAAAGAGCTATAAGAATGATTACTTGGCGAAGACTTGGTGTGACATTGACAACATCTGCACAGGGATACCCACAGGACACCGTCAGGAATCTGAACAGATGCTGACCAAAATCCAACAGGAAAACCCAGACCTTAACTAGCTAGACAGGAACACTCCGGAACAACACGGTCTCATTAGAATGATGTTGACACCCTGACGTACGTGTCTGTAGGACGGCACTAAACCTAGACGGTGGATATTGATCGACTCCAAATCTGACTGGTTCCACTAAACCGTCTCAAATGTGTGAGTGGCACGAGAAAAAGCTCACCTCAGTTTCCATGGAAACAACGAGAATACATAGTCCCTTTTTTCAATTTTACAGATGATTAACAGTAACTATACTGTTGTGGTTTTAATCCAACGCTATGTACAATAGGCTTCCTGCTTATTAAAACTTTTATTTTTCTCCTTGAGAAGGTCACAGCTAGCAATCTGAGATATCAATTTGCAGGCTTATCAACATCATCAAGACAAGCAATCTCTGGTGTGAGTCTGTTTACATAAACACAGTTAAGTGGACTGAAGTTAAGGTCATCATCGAGAAGAAGAGGGCGTTTCAACCGACACCATACTCCCCTATGTAGTTCAGACAAGAGCCCTATGCCTGGTTTCGAATAGGGTTTATTACAATGCATGTTGAAGTGTACAGTTACCTAGAGCAGTGGTTCCCAACCAGGGGTACTAGGACACCCGGGGGTACTTGGCCACTCCACAGTAACTGAAAAAGGTTGGGGCCCACTGACCTAGAGTTCATGACAAAACCAACAGCAGGAGAAGAAATTAGAACATCACCAAAAAAATGAGTTTAAATTATGCCGAAAATGTAATGTGAATCTCGATATACTTCCATATTTTTACATGGTGGCGTAGCAAAATGTTTCTACATCCAAAGTGACAGGGAAATCATTTTGGAATCCCTGACAGACCTTAACAAATGAGATATCTCAAAACACAGTCCCCCCAACCCCCCCCCCCCCCACACACACACACACTGTCACAACCGTCATCCATTTCCTGGGAAGTAACACTCCCAGCACCCAATCAGGACAACATCGTAGGCAAGAAAAACTGCCGGTATTCCTCCATAATTCACTAGCTGTAGGTAGAGAACGACCCCCACCTCTGAGTATCCAGACCCAAACCACACCCTCTCTACTGGGGAGGGAAGCTACATTACCCCTATCTACTGGGGAGGGAAGCTACATTACCCCTATCTACTGGGGAGAGGGAAGCTACAGTACCCCTATCTACTGGGGAGAGGGAAGCTACAGTACCCCTATCTACAGGGTAAAGGGAAGCTACAGTACCCCTATCTACAGGGTAAAGGGAAGCTACAGTACCCCTATCTACTGGGGAGAGGGAAGCTACAGTACCCCTATCTACAGGGTAAAGGGAAGCTACATTACCCCTATCTACTGGGAAGAGGAATGCTACAGTACCCCTATCAACTGGGTAGAGGAATGCTATAGTACCCCTCTCTACTGGGTAGAGGGAAGCTTGCTACCCCTCCTGACACACAGAGAATGGTAGAGGGAAGCCCGCCTGCCTGCAAATCGACCTTCACACCTCACAGAGCGCCACTTCCCCAAACCAAATACAATCTGGAACGTTCCATCATAATGCACTCAGTGAAGAGCTGGAACCAGCTGGGGAGAATGAGGACTGGGTAGTGTGGACCAGCATCTCAATACCTAAGTCAGCCAGTCAGCCAGCCAGCCAAGCAGCCAGCCAGCTATCGAATAAGGACTATTTATATGTATGCATATTATATTTTTTTTGTATTTCTATGCTAAATGAATTCACTTGAAAATGGACAAAGTATTTGTTGAGGTATCTAATACATAACTGTACAGTTGTTATTCCATGCGAAATCCCCTATAAACCGATTTTGTCTGTTTAAAGGTTTACAGGTTTTGCTTGAGTACTGCAGAAATAGTATAGGACTTGTTGACATGCTGTAAAGTAAGCAACTTTCTAAGTTTGCATGCTTCATCAATTATGTATTTAGTTCCAAACTAATTCTTTTTGAGCGTTTCTAAGCCCTGGGAAATAGTGTCATATTCCCCACACACAACCCTGTTACCAAAGAAGTTTGGATGCTGCATAAAATGCAAATAAAAACAGAATGCAATGATGTTCAAATCACTACATTTAATTGAAAACAGTACAAAGACAACACATCATATGTTGAAACTGAGAAATGTTATTGTTTTTGGAAAAATACATTCCCATTATGAATGTGATGTCAGTAACACATTTTGGGAGAGGAGCAGAGAAGGTTCTGGATATTGTTTATACATGCTGCTCAGCTCTGCTCGTAGGCTTGATGCTGCTCAGCTCTGCTCGTAGGCTTGATGCTGCTCAGCTCTGCTCGTAGGCTTGATGCTGCTCAGCTCTGCTCGTAGGCTTGTTTGGCTTTCCAAGCACCGCAAACTGAGGTTATTCATCAAAATGTAATGCAATTGCAGAGTGTCTCAGCCCCGAGATCGTTACAGTGTTGTCCCTGTCTAACAGCGTTGAGAGGTTAGACAGTTGGAGTGAGACATGACACAGGCAGACACACAGACAGAGGAAAAATACAGAGCTCTGGAGAGGGACTGTGACGAAGTTTGTGCGCGTGTGTGTGTGGTCATGTGTGTGAATGCGTGTGTGGGTTTGTGTGTGTGGTCATGGTTGTGTATACACTTGGCGTGCGGAAGAATGTATGACAATCTTTAAACTCACTACAATAGGCTGCTTTGGATAACAAGGTCTGAAATGTACTAACTTAAATGTACAATGCGTGGATGTGTGTGTGTGTGTGTGTGTGTGAAAAGAGAGAAGATTCTTACATCCTCCTTTGAGGACTGCAGCCTTGGAGGATTTGCACTTGCTGCTAATAAAACAAAGTGATAATGTCTTAGAGGGGAATTTCCACCAGCCAACTGAGGCCTTGTCAAATGACTGTCAGCATCGCCTTGCATTCAGCAGCTTTGCACACGTCATAAAGGATCGATTCATCATTCAAATGGTTCCTGAACTGGGATTTCTGCTCTGCTGTATGATGGAAGGAACTTTCAGCAAGGCTACACCCTAACAGCCAGTGGGTACTACCCCTCCATAAGGCACTCTGTCACAAATAACGGTCCAAAGCCGAGTGCTACACTTAGAGGGAACAGGGCGCCCCGTATTAACATGACCTTGACCTTTTTTATTTGGCTGTTAGTATGATAATATGCATCTAATTCCGGACAACCCCCCAGTAGTGTTCTGGAGTAAATGTCACTCAGCTCCGTGATTCATGGCCCTCAGACCCCTGGCAGTGTTTAAACAGTGTTCTAATGCAGGGCCACGGAAGTCAGGATTCCACTGGCATCGTCATCTGTCTCCACCTTGCTCTGTTTGCATACTGGCTCAGAGGCTGAAGAGGCAGACATGGAAGGTCACAGGGGCAGAATGAGCACAGCAGCTGAGAAAAACTGATCAGCAGCACAGCTGAAATCCACTGCCCTGCTTCACCTGTATGGCTTTAAATTGTTTTTATGGGACAGCCTGTCACTGGATTATTATATACGAATGAACTTTCATAAAATATATGCAATTGGCATTTGCCAGAATGTATTCACTGAACCCTTGGAACCAGGAAACATCCTGGAACATGGAACCCCACCAAAGAATATTCTGAGCCCACGCCAAGCGAGCCCCTCTATGGGAAAAATGGCTCTTGTTGGATGGGTGTTATAGATGTTGTAGCTGCGTACAGGAGAACAGGGCTTCAGAAGGGATTTACCGGGAACACACAGCACCATAAACAAACCCAGTTAAATAGCTGGACGATGTTGGGGGGGCGTTAAGCCTATACATCTGCAGGCATTAAATTCGGACAGTTCTATGTTTTGCGTCTGCTATTGCCAGAACTACAGTTTAATGGCTTTGGCAATTTCAAATATGATAGGATTAATCCAAAGCAGCTTGGAGCTGAACATGGTTCGACTGAATGTGCTGCTCATTGTTTAGTTCAACAAATCTTCGTTCAACATGCGCTAACAACACGCCCATTCACACAGTAATGTTCTGACAGGAGTTACATGGTACCAACTTAAGAGTAAATGAGAAGTCACGTGCCTTTTTTTAAGTTGTGAAAACAAAATCACTTTTTTGTTTTTTAATATTTGTTTTCTTGCATGTACACTGATTGGATTTCCTTAATACTACAGCAAACTGTAACTATATGCAAATTAGATTTTTGGACAGCGTAAGCAAAGCCGGCCAAGAAGAGCCAGTGTCCCTTACTGAGTGTCTACCGATTGTTAAATAGCATAAAGAACCGAACAAAGTATACATTAGGATTTGTTCTTGAATAGCTACTTTATAGTAAGCCAAAAAATAAAACTGTTTACAGTTATATTGTGACTATTTCTGTTGGATGTACGCATCCATGCATGCTTTCCGGGGTAATAAAGGCTAGATCACAACCCCTTGGGAAGTAAAACAGGAGGGGTTTCCAAGATTCTCTCGTCTTCTCACTTCACGAAAAGGTCAGTTATCGTCACCTATATTGATAGTCATTGTATCAATGTCATTCACGAATGAAAGAAAAACTAACGTTGTTGTGCTATGAAATAGCTTTGGCAGGGAAAGTTCATCTTCAGCCTCGCAAGCAATTCCTCAATTCTTATGATTATTCCAAGTAGTTAGTAGATACTAGTAGGCCTATTACTGGCTAATAAGCTGTAAAAACATCCAGTGGCAAAAGCCATAAAGTTCATAGATTCTATTTGTGGTGGAAGTAAATTTAATAAGAAATGTTAGTCAGTTTAACACAATGCTTGGCGTGATGTTAATGCGTGACAAAATTATCTAATGTCAAGACGCAATTTTATGACGAGGAAGAATGTCCCAATCGGTCCCAATACTGGCATACTAGCTTACTATAATCTGAACAGTACGTACTTCACCATCATCAAGTATTTACTTGTAGTACATAGTATGCAGTATGCAATTTGAAATACAACCATTACTTTCGATTTACATAGTACTTCACATAGCATAGTGGTTGGCTGATCAACTGTCATTGTTTTCTAAAGCAACGAACCAGCCATGGAGTGATTGGAGTCATTGTTTTCCTTACTGTATAGCCATTAGCTAGCCACCTAGAGTAAACTCTTTATAATTTAACGTGTTGAATGTAGTGTAGGGACCCCGTTAAACCTGTTGTTGGATTGGATATCAGCTAATGTAGGGAACTAGTTTCAAGATCTGCAGTGTTTCGATTAAGTGGTTTAACAATGCAGAAGTATACCGACACCAGTTCAGTGGCGCAGTGGTTAAAGACAGTCTGTCACATGGGAAACCCTGGTTCAAATCCAGGGAGGGCAACATCATTCATCCCTTCTAATCGCCTGGTTCCTTTTCTTGCTTTAACCCATCAGCGAAAAGGTTGTTCACGGTTAAATAGCTTCAGTAGGCTAGTCACACCGATATTAGCATTTTCAGTCATTACTAACGCTGGTTATGGGTCAATAAATATTCCAAATGTTGGATATCTGGGATTGCAATAGGAATTACACGTCACTTTGCAAACAAGCATAGCAGGACTATTCAAGATGAGGGAATAATCCTGAAATCTGGAATCCTTCAACAATTCTTCCTGGGAAAGTTAAAGGAATTCAGCCGGCTTGCCAGTTCCGGATTAGTAAGTGGAGTTTCATGTTATTTCTGATGGCATAGAAGGCCCTTCTCCCTCCCTCTTCTCCTCTATCTCCACTTCTCTCTCCCTCTCATCTGTAATTTTCTTTGTCAAATCAAGTGGTTGCTATAGACACAGGGCGAGATGCTGCTATCTGTCCCTGCATTTGAACACTTGATGTCAGACAGAGATGTCCACCAGTCGCACTCTTCAAAAGCCCAGTGCTTCAGGCAAGTACACACATGGAAAGAATTACTTCTCTGTAGTTCGTTTTCTCCATACCTGCCTTAATTCCCACTGCACGTCCAGATGAATCAGAAGGACAAGGGCTGTACTAATTCCATCAAACACCAATAAAATAGCTATAGTTCAAAAATGTTCCCCTTTTCGTAGAACGTTTAATAGGGCGGTATAATAGACAAAAAGAAAAAGATTTGTTATAATTTTCTTGCCCTACAGCCCTACACAACACAGGATTCTGTGAAGTCAGATCGTTCTCAGAGGCAAACTGACTTCAAAGGCGTGTTCAATAAACACACGTAAGGTATTTCTCTTGCAAGTGGCCCCTTATTCCCTAGTACATGGTGCTGTAATTTTGACACTACGTTGGTCCTACGTTGGACTGGTGGACGCAGACGGGGCAGTCCAGCAGAGATCGGACTGACCAACCTTCCTTCCAGTCACAGCCTTGGTATCTAACATTTAACCGGACCCGACAAGCCTCGCCAGACCCACTTCAAAATAAACGCCAGTAAATCAGTGTCCAGCTCAACCCAGCTGTGTAAATATCTACACACACACCTAACATAGTAGGGAGATGCAGGCGCTCGGCTGGCGTTTGTCAAAGCCCAGAGTGCCGTAAAGTCAATGACAAGTGGCCGGCCATCCTGTCAGACAGCGGCCGGAGAACCGAGCGCTCCAGGCTGATTGGTATGCAGTCGAGGATTTATTGAAAATCCCCGCAGCTCAACTCCATTCCACCTTCTTAACAGATGTCAGGCATAGCGTTGTGGCGTGACCGGTGTGCCGAGCCCAGCACTGTGCAAATGCCACCCAGAATCTACCACGGGAATACAAAGAGGACAGAGGAGCGGGGAGGGACAGCCACACAGGGAGGAAGAGAGGGAACGTGAGAGGGAGGGATGAAGAGAACCAGAGGGAAGGAACAGAAAAAGAGGGAGACTGACAGAGGGAGAGTGTGAGGGGGGAGAAAGAGAGGACGTTTTGAGGATGTAGCAGGAGAAGGATTAGGAGGTGCTGCTCTGCAACATTATCACCCGATCTCCAGTCATCCACAGCCCCGCCCGGCGTCCACTCATCCCACCGCTCCTGAATTGGACCAAGCCAGACTTTAACAAGCCCTGAATGGGGCTCCGAGTGGGAGTGAGACAGAGGCCTATAAAAGCCAGTGCAGCCACATAAATGGGCTTCCATTTTCAGAAGGACGTAAGCGGAATGGAGATAGGGAGACGGAGGCATCGGTAGGAGGACGGAAGCCATAGACCATGTTTTAACGTGGTCTCCATGTCTCCGTGTCAAAGGCAGTGCGCAAATACAGAACAAGGTGCTAGCTGGGACCAGAGCTGACAACATCTTTGGAGCCTGGATGTTACTGGTACTGAGGCTATTAAAACATATTTTCCTCCATCTTCCTCTCTTCTCTCTGCTCCCTACTGCTTCGCTCTCCTCTCCTCTGCTGCTTACAGAAGTATAGAAAAACCAGGAGAAAACCCTGTCATTCTTTTGTGACGTTTCGGTGTAATTACACGGGTCTGATGGGACACGGATCAGTCTGAGTATGTTGATGAAGTGTTCTGCCACCACGGCCTGACTAAACTGCAGCCCCACCCCCAAACAACCACAGTCACACACACCTGCACACAGACACACACACACACACAGACCCACAGACACACACGCACAGACCCACAGACACACTCCCACACACACACTGCACCAGCCCAACAATCAGATATGAACCTGTCAATCAGCCACCAACCTCTATGTCAGCAGCAGAGTGCTTTGCTCCTGTGATGTCTTTATCTGCTCTTTAAGCCCTCACCGGTTTCATCTACTCATCCCCAGAATCCCTGTTGCTCTTCATCACCTGTTTTTCTTTTATTGTTTCTGATACAATATCCGTCCATTTGCATGGAATTGCTCTGGTTTATCCAGCATTCTAATGTACAGTAAACTATATGATGTATGTTTGATGTGTACCAATAATTCAGAACAGTATTTGGACCATGGTATCATCCTCTAAACCTAACTCTAACCCTGTAATTCAGTACTTGAAATGATTTGAAATGACTAGAGTGTTGAAGTGCACACTGCCAGCTGTCATTTCATTTGACAAACCATTTAGAAATAAAGTGTTTAATAAAGTCCCCCATTTTGGGGGACCACACATTTGGACAGATTAATGTCATAAAGTAGTCCGGTTGAGTTCTTGGTTGTACAGCCTTTGATTACAGGGACTTCCTGGGCTGTTCACATCAGTTATTCGATTCTCAGTTGAGTCTGACTTTTAAACCACAATAACCATGATCCCAAACTACAACAGTTTTTTGTTTCCATTAATAACTGGTCCGTTAGAGCATCTAAGTGTCATTGCTGTCCATGGTGCTGTTTGTAATAGCTGTGTAGAGGGCAGTCCATGGTGCTGTTTGTAATAGCTGTGTAGAGGGCTGTCCATGGTGCTGTTTGTAATAGCTGTGTAGAGGGCTGTCCATGGTGCTGTTTGTAATAGCTGTGTAGAGGGCTGTCCATGGTGCTGTTTGTAATAGCTGTGTAGAGGGCAGTCCATGGTGCTGTTTGTAATAGCTGTGTAGAGGGCTGTCCATGGTGCTGTTTGTAATAGCTGTGTAGAGGGCTGTCCATGGTGCTGTTTGTAATAGCTGTGTAGAGGGCAGTCCATGGTGCTGTTTGTAATAGCTGTGTAGAGGGCTGTCCATGGTGCTGTTTGTAATAGCTGTGTAGAGGGCTGTCCATGGTGCTGTTTGTAATAGCTGTGTAGAGGGCTGTCCATGGTGCTGTTTGTAATAGCTGTGTAGAGGGCAGTCCATGGTGCTGTTTGTAATAGCTGTGTAGAGGGCTGTCCATGGTGCTGTTTGTAATAGCTGTGTAGAGGGCTGTCCATGGTGCTGTTAGTAATAGCTGTGTAGAGGGCAGTTCATGGTGCTGTTTGTAATTGCTGTGTAGAGGGCTGTCCATGGTGCTGTTTGTAATAGCTGTGTAGAGGGCTGTCCATGGTGCTGTTTGTAATAGCTGTGTAGATGGCAGTCCATGGTGCTGTTTGTAATAGCTGTGTAGAGGGCTGTCTATGGTGCTGTTTGTAATAGCTGTGTAGAGGGCAGTCCATGGTGCTGTTTGTAATAGCTGTGTAGAGGGCTGTCCATGGTGCTGTTAGTAATAGCTGTGTAGAGGGCAGTCCATGGTGCTGTTTGTAATAGCTGTGTAGAGGGCTGTCCATGGTGCTGTTTGTAATAGCTGTGTAGAGGGCTGTCCATGGTGCTGTTTGTAATAGCTGTGTAGAGGGCAGTCCATGGTGCTGTTTGTAATAGCTGTGTAGAGGGCTGTCCATGGTGCTGTTTGTAATAGCTGTGTAGAGGGCTGTCCATGGTGCTGTTAGTAATAGCTGTGTAGAGGGCAGTTCATGGTGCTGTTTGTAATAGCTGTGTAGAGGGCTGTCCATGGTGCTGTTTGTAATAGCTGTGTAGAGGGCTGTCCATGGTGCTGTTTGTAATAGCTGTGTAGATGGCAGTCCATGGTGCTGTTTGTAATAGCTGTGTAGAGGGCTGTCTATGGTGCTGTTTGTAATAGCTGTGTAGAGGGCAGTCCATGGTGCTGTTTGTAATAGCTGTGTAGAGGGCTGTCCATGGTGCTGTTAGTAATAGCTGTGTAGAGGGCAGTCCATGGTGCTGTTTGTAATAGCTGTGTAGAGGGCTGTCCATGGTGCTGTTTGTAATAGCTGTATAGAGGGCTGTCCATGGTGCTGTTTGTAATAGCTGTGTAGAGGGCTGTCCATGGTGCTGTTTGTAATAGCTGTGTAGAGGGCTGTCCATGGTGCTGTTTGTAATAGCTGTGTAGAGGGATGTGCCAAGTCTTATCCCTTGTATATACAGCATATATGTATTTAGACCAGTGTGTAGAAGCATACAATATATCTAATAGTCTTAATATTTAGTGGGGGACAAAATATGTATATAACTGTGATGAATGTAAGTAAGATTGGAATAAGGCTGTAACCCCTGTAAACAGAACCATCCATTCCACAGTAGCCTCTAGAACCCTTAAGTTCTAATTCCAGAACTCGTTAGGTACATTTTGTCTTGGCCTAATTTCAATAGTACCATTAGCAAAATACCTTGCTAAGATTTTTCCTAAATTGGACGAGGCATGCTATTATCTATTCAATTAGAAGAACTAAAGCACAGGCCCTAAAAGAAAAAATGGGAGAAGAGGGAGGAACTGGATCGTTAGGTGAGGAGGAGGGTGTGGATTGGAGGGTGAGGAGAAGAGGGAGGGAGGGGATTGGAGGGTGAGTAGAAGAGGGAGTGGACTGGATGGCGAGTAGAAGAGGGAGGGGACTGGATGATGAGTAGAAGAGGGAGGGGATTGGATGGTGAGGAGAAGAGGGAGGGGATTGGAGGGTGAGTAGAAGTGGGAGGGGATTGAATGGTGAGGAGAAGAGGGAGGGGATTGGAGGGTGAGTAGAAGAGGGAGGGGATTGGATGGTGAGGAGAAGAGGGAGGGGATTGGAGGGTGAGTAGAAGAGGGAGGGGATTGGATGGTGAGGAGAAGAGGGAGGGGATTGGAGGGTGAGTAGAAGAGGGAGGGGATTGGATGGTGAGTAGAAGGTGAGAAATAAGATTGGAGGTTGAGAAGGGGACTCCAGAAAGGGAACAATATATATTTTTAGTCCAGATATATTATTTTAAACAGATAACACAAAAATGCCCCACTTTGCTATCAGCCTTGCCAACATGTATCCTTTACTAATTAATCCCTGGAAAGTAATAAGCCTCAGTTTATAAACGGGTTTTCTGACACCTATTGGTGAAGTTAGATGATACCGAAACAATGAAAGTGAAGCCAGTAGCCTCTCGAGGACAGCCTGGCTGAATGCTTTCCAGTCACACTGAGAGTGATGAAATATGCTAACCATCATCTCCCAACTGCAGGGCTTCATTCCCATTCTCAACGTTAATGCTTTTAGATACTACAGCACCCATCCCAAACAGCACCCTTCACACTACATAGTACACTAGTAGTTCAGTGCCTATAGGACATATAGAGGCCCTTGTAGGGAGTAGTGTGTGGTTCAGGACACAACCTCAGTCTACTGCTAGCTAGGGAACTAAATCCAATCAATGAGCAAGAGCATCAATTTATCATCCCCGAAACCCCTGAATGAATGCTATTTTAGCTAATGGTCATTTATCCTGATTTCCTGTGAAGAGGCACAGAGGAGGAATTATAGGCAAAGTCAGCTTTCTGAATGCGGTGTCAAATGACACCCTATTCCCTATAAAGTGGACTACCTCTCACCAAAAACCCAGTGGGCCCTAGTTGGAGGTAGGGTGCTATGTAGGCAATAGGTCACCATTTGAGACGCGGCCAAGCCTTGAACCCCTGTCGACTCTGTTTACTGAGGAGTTTGGGGATTCCACCGCGTTGTTCACCTTCCTCACACAGCCGCCGTCTCTGGCTGGCACGCCATGATCACGACCATCACCCTGAGGCAGACACTGATGCAGACTGCAGGTGATTTACCTGTTCAGCGACACTGTGGGAGTTACTGCATTAACTAGAGCTGCATTGAAGTTGATCAACACCGTAGCTGCTTCACCCTGATAAGTCTTTTGTAAACATCTAATAGGGACTGTTGCATATGAAGAAGGCCCCTACAGTAATAGTAGGGAATGTGCCATTTGGGACAGAGGCCCTACGTCTTCTGACCCTCGTTGAAAGGGGAGAAGAATGATTAGCACATTTAAAGGGCCGTTCGCTTGCAAAAACAAAACAAAAACAGCCCATAGGTGGTCTTACACGTGTCAGTGCCAATCATAAACCCATTGAGGTTGAGGGGAGCAGCAGGTGGTTTGGGTAGGGAGATGTACTGACTAGAGTTGACTGTTTGTTCTGATACAAACATTGGTTTGCAGGCTGTGACTTCTCATACAGACGATCATCTTTAAATGCACTAAACCGGACGTGTGTTAGCTACACTCATCTGGAAGAATACAAAGTCCAATATTGACCTATTACCTGATGGTGGCATTGACCTTGGGTCAGGGGTGGATGGAAATACAGGCGATGTCAGGCGTAGCCTGGCTTTCTATCACCATAACCTAAAGACCGGTTGAACCGCCTTTGCTCAGGCAGAGTGCATGAAACGTGCGTAATGAAATTACAGAATGCCTTTCATATTTCCATGTAACCTTCATTCAACCAGGAAAGTGTATTGCAGTTAAAACCCCTTTTTCAAGGGTAACCTGAAGACATGCCAAAAACCCCAGAGGAGTTTGTAAGCCAAACTACATTAACCCCCCAATTAAACCAACATTAAGATAGTTACACCTTACTATGGAGCTCTGCTGACCACGCCCCCCCCAATGTAAGCCCTTTACAAGGACCCATTTCCTCCTCTTAACCATAATTGTAAGGTCAAAAATGGATTTTCTTCCTTGCAATACCGTCTCGGCTGGGGAGGCACTGTGTGTGTGTGTCATTTAATTCTCTTAGGTCCTAAATGATGTCCCGGCAAATCTCCACTCAGCCCAGCTTTATCAACGCTGTTAGGAGACGCTCTTCATTCAACAGTCACTTCATCACGAGCAGTAGCTTGTCATCATGGACGCTGTAAGTGAAATGAATGGAACGGGATCTAACCAAATTAGAGCTCCCCTCCTCCCACTCCTGGCTGCACAGACAAGATAAATATACCCAAGATAAATATGCATCACACTTAGTGAGGGTCTAACACCACCATGGGAAAATCAGAAGACTGACAGTGACCCAAAATGCCCTGAACGTGACCAACACTTAGAAAACATTACGCAGACTGAACGAAACCAACATTCAACAAACATAAGACAGACTGAATATGACTAACATCCACCTAACATTAGACAGACTGAATACGACCAACATTCAGCTAACATTATACAGACTGAATATGACCAACATTCAGCAACATTAGACAGACTGAATATGACCAACATTCAGCTAATATTAGACAGACTGAATAGAACCAACATTCAGCTAACATTAGACAGACTGAATAGAACCAACATTCAGCTAACATTAGACAGACTGAATATTACCAAAATTCAGCTAAAATTAGACAGACTGAATTGGACCAACATTCAGCTAACATTAGACAGACTGAATATGACCAACATTCAGCTAACATTATACAGACTGAATATGACCAACATTCAGCTAACATTAGACAGACTGAATTGGACCAACATTCAGCTAACATTATACAGACTGAATATGACCAACATTCAGCTAACATTAGACAGACTGAATATGACCAACATTCAGCTAACATTAGACAGACTGAATATGACCAACATTCAGCTAACATTAGACAGACTGAATAGGACCAACATTCAGCTAACATTAGACAGACTGAATATAACCCACATTAAATAAACGGAGCATTAAACTAACTGTAAGTGACCTTCCCGTGTGACCAAATACAAAACCAACATCACGGCATCACATCTCTATTTCCTGCGAGTTTATTGTTTACCACATCATCTTAGTAGGTGCAAGATGAGCCTGTAGTGTTTTCTACAGCTTCCGCATGAAACAGAATCAGCATCATTAATTTATTAAGATTCAAAGAGACCACTGATACCCAGAGGCAGCTGTGTGGGTGGCTGTTGTTTCTAACAGCGTTATTCCCTACAACCAGTACACTGTGCAGTGTGTTCACCACTTTGCACAGTTCTTTCCTCTCAGATCAAATGCTGCTTTTGCCCACAATACTTGCCAGGCCTGAGGCCCAGGAGCCCAGAGACTGCCGAACACACACACACACACACACAGAGAAGTGCTCCTGCGAGAAAATTCAACAGCTTTGGAGTGAACTAGCAATGTTTTTAATATTTACATTTCAATAATAATTCCGAGCGACTAAGAACTAGTGATCTCTCTCATCGTGACAGAAATGTCCTCAGCGGTATTCTGAAACAACAGGTGTTCTACCTGGCTGACTACAGACATGTAGAGTGGCCAGTCTTGTCCCAACTCAAACCCCTCCCTGACACCTCCTCTCGACTGAAGGCTGTTTTCCTACAGAGCCAACAGGTCTTCCGGCAACGCCACTAGCATGTGCGTCCACCATGTTTTCTCCAACACCTCGACAAACCCAACACCTGTGAAAAGACACTATTGGTGGATTCCTGACTTCCTCAAGTTGGGGGATTCTTTTTCATACACTTTAGTAAAGGTGTGGCTTCACACGTTTTTACAAGGTAACCGGTATTTGACTTGGTGGTGGGTTTTTTCCAGAAGTGGTTGGTGTCATCAGCGTTAAAAAATAGGATTTTGTTAAGAAGGTCTGGAGCTGGAGAGGACCACATTATGGTGGGGATCCTAAAGCCCAGGATCAAAGATCCTAAAGCCCATATGGAGGACTGTTTTGTGATAGCACTGAGAAAGAAAGAGAGGAAGAGAGAGAGAAAATGAAAGAGAGAGAGAGCACAGCCTCCTATTTAGCTCCAGGCTTAGCTTTCTCATCCTCACAGAAATGAAAAGCCCTGTGATGAACTGACTGTGCCTCTCCTCTCCTCTCCCCTCCTCTCCTCTCCTCTCCCCTCCTCTCCCCTCCCACCTCCCCTCCTCTTGTCTACAATCCCTTCCTCTACTCTCCGACCTCCCCACCTCTCATCTACAGTTCCTTCCTCTCCTCTCCCACCTCCCCTCATCTCGTCTACAGTCCCTTCTCTCCTCTCCCACCTCCCTTTCTCTCCTTTAGTCGGCTCTCCACTTTGAAATCAGGAGGAGCTGAGCGTGTAACTCAGCGGCCAAGCACTGGGCTCTACATGGCTCCTATTTATCAGGCTATTGTTGGAGTTCCAGATCCTGGAATGAAGGTTCCAGCTGAGGCAGAAATGGACGAACAGGAAGAAGCAGGGCTTGGAAAGGAGTGGGTGGCCTCTATTACATTTGAATTTAAAAGGCTTTATTGGCATGGGAACATTTGTTTACAGTGTCAAAGTAAATGGGAAATTAGAATCATATAAAAAATATCAAAAGGTTTAAACAGATCTAAGGTCAATACACACAAAATATGTTGATTTTCTAGTAACATGAAAGAAGTTACATGTATAAAGGAGTTTCAAGTATGAGATTAATGTTGAAAATACATGGTGATTATGTTTGTAATCTGTCTCTGCTACCACAATGCCGGTTCCACTTATTATTCAGTCAAAACTAAATGGGTAAAGATTAGAAAGACAGAATAAATAATCCTTGGTTTGATAAAGAAACAAGTCTTCATTTAAATTGCCCCCCAGGTACTGTTTCTACTATGTAGGGAAGGGGTACTCTTGCTAAAAGTAGTGTGGTGTTTATGCCCAACTAAAACTTGTGTCTCTCTCCCCATGCCAATCTATCAATCTCTATCGATCTTCTTTCTGAATGAACTGCAATGTCCTTTAATTACTTATTTTTGTATTTTGTTCTGTGTCCCGTGTTTTGGAATAAACAGGTGATTATTTCCTTGTCTATCAGTGTGATTAATTCAGCAGTAATGTCTATCAATATAATTGCATCCCCTTAACTGAAGAGAGTAGTGAATTTTTCTACAGCCTCCAGCATCAAGGATGTAATTATTTTCTAGTTTATTTAATTATACACTACAGTGGTCATGATGATTTGGTGGAGCTGCTAAGAAACACACACCTACATATACACATATATACACACAAATACACACACATATACACATTTACACACATATACAGACTCAGACAGATTTGATGAACCCTCATACTAACTCCATAACCACAAAAGCCAAACATAAACATAACTCTAAATCCGCCCTAAACCCAACCGCTAACACCTAAACCTTGACTTCCTCAATAGAAAAAGGGCAACACTTCTCCAAGTGTTGCAGAACAAGGACTAAGAGTTAGTGGTTGGGCTTTGTTGTTAGATTTAGGTTTGGTTGGTGTGGTTAAGTCTAGTTTTAGGGCAGGAGCTTAGATTTAGCGGTTTGAAAAGACAGAATTTTGAATGAGAATAACATTTTGTTTCCCCACAAGGGTGTATGTGTGTGTGTGTTTAGTGTAGCGGTAGAGCATTCACTAGAGATATTCTCTCTCTCTTGCTCTCTTTGTCTCATTATCTCTCTCTCTCCCTCCAACCTCCCGGCTGAAGTTGGGTGTGAGGGAGGCGCGGTGAGAGAGGCGCGGTGAGAAAGGCGCGGTGAGAAAGGCGCGGTGAGAAAGGCGCGGTGAGTGGGGTTCCTTTTTTCCTTTTCCTGCGTGTGGTATTTAGTTTAGCAGAAGGGTTTGTGGTTAGATAATCTACACAGACGAGTGGGCTATGTTGAGCATGTGTTTCACCAAATATTTTTCTCAATGCGAGGTCTTACTCTTTCATTACTGCTAAGCTGTTGCATGACGCCTCTGTTTGTGGTTCCGTGTATTTTGGGAGAGCTGGAAAATAAAAATAAAAGTTGACATTGAGAACCTTAGACAAGGGTGGGAGGAAAGGAAAACACAAGTCCTGTGTTCGGTCAGCAGTCCTCCGGCATACATTGAATGACGGCTAAAACGCAAACGTCTGAGAAATAACGTCAATGGGCTGTGGGTCAGACAGGGAGTTAGGGGCTATCAAGATCGTACCTGGTCTGGCACAGGGTGTACCTGGTCTGGCACAGGGTGTACCTGGTATGGCACAGGGTGTACCTGGTCTGGCACAGGGTCTACCTGGTCTGGCACAGGGTGTACCTGGTCTGGCACAGGGTGTACCTGGTATGGCACAGGGTGTACCTGGTCTGGCACAGGGTGTACCTGGTATGGCACAGGGTGTACCTGGTCTGGCACAGGGTCTACCTGGTCTGGCACAGGGTGTACCTGGTCTGGCACAGGGTGTACCTGGTATGGCACAGGGTGTACCTGGTCTGGCACAGGGTGTACCTGGTCTGGCACAGGGTGTACCTGGTATGGCACAGGGTGTACCTGGTATGGCACAGATCGTACCTGGTCTGGCACAGGGTGTACCTGGTCTGGCACAGATCGTACCTGGTCTGGCACAGGGTATAGTCACCAGAACACAGTTGACCACCGTGGCTGATGGAGAAGCTCAGTCGGTGCAGCAGAAGCAGACTGATGCGGGGGTAATATCCTCCCATCCAGCAGGGGGACACCTCAACTCCCCGGCCACGCCCCTCCGCAGAGTCAGGTCAGGCAGAGGGTACTGGATGACCGATTTTAGCCCAGCCAACACTGGACACATGAGGAAGTGTTCCACTTCCGTCTGCCTCGGGGGTCAGGGGATGTAGACACTAAGGGATGAGCAGGAGAGACCGCTGGGCTGTTCCGATGAGGACAGGAGGGCGTACAGAAGATGGACACGCATTCCTGCTGGATGTGTAGCAGACTGACCCGTCAGCCGCTGTTCCATTCTCTCGCTGTCTACAGGCTGAACGCAAACGTATCGCGCGTGTTTACAGAGAACGGATGAGCTTCTACTCCACAACAAACTCATCCGTCCACGGATAGCGGACAAGCTTTCGTTCCATAACCCACTCATCCGCAGCCGTGTGCTGATCTCGGCTAGCTCGCGCCGGAGGCTTGTGACGGGGTGTTCACCAGGTTGGGTGACCTGCGAAGGAGAGGTCGTTTGGAGATCTGCCAGCTTCGTCTTCAGAGAGCTGCTGATGTGCAGGCAGAGCTGTGGCGTCCAACCACAGAGGACAAGGACCCACTTGACCGCCAGTGTGGGTAGTAACGTCTGTAGGAGGATTACGGTCATCAACAGACAGAGGGGGCGATGACTTGGGAACAACGGCAGTGTGAATGAACAGGAGGCATCATGGGAAGGGGGTGTGGTATGTAGATGGCATAACTCTGGGACACAGCTGAGGGAACCATGGCGAGGGGGGTTGGCGAGGGGGAGGGAGTATTTAACTTAACTAATACGTTTAGTTTGTGTTTTCAACAATTAACCAACGGGTCAAATATGGGTCATTTTAAAACATGTCTGTCAGTTGCTCTGTCAGTTTGACTCTTCCTCGGTTTTTCTGACGTGTCTCTCTCTCTCTCTCTCTCTCTCTCTCTCCCTCTCTCTCTCTCTCTCTCTCTCTCTCTCTATGTCACTCTTAGGGTTCCAGGGAAGGTTTGGATTTTTTGCTTAAGTTCAGTTGGTTCAAGGTTAGGGAGATTTTGTGTTAAAATGTGTTTTTGTGTGCATGTTTGTCTGTGAGTGTGAATGTGTGTGTGTGTGTAGTGAAGCAGTATTTTCTGGCCCTCTCAGTCTCTCATTAAAACCACTCCTTCTGTCCTCTTCTCTCGAGTACTGTGTCAGAGGGACAAAAGAAAATTAAATGAGATATTGAGACCTCCTCTGGTTAACAGAAGTGGCTTTTCCAGCGAGGTGCAGATGGTCCCCTTGGATGCATTAAAGCCCACTCCTGCAGGGTGTTGTCTAGGCCTTTGTCTGGGCCGACAGCCCTCTGCCCCTGGGCCTCTCTGGGCCTCTGTGGGATAACAGGGCATCATGTGGCTGTGCCAGTGCCTTACAACAACCTGCCTGCCTCCGAAATAGCACCCTAATCCCTATAGTTCACTACTTTCCAGCATGGCGCTGCTCTCCATAGGGAGTTGGATTCCTCATCCAGACCCGACACCAAAGCCCTGTCAGAGATCCCTCAACCAGACCCGACACCACAGCCCTGTCAGAGATCCCTCAACTAGACCCGACACCACAGCCCTGTCAGAGATTGGGGTGGGTATTGGCAATTACCTTGCAATAAGATATATATCATGATACACATGTTACGATACAATAAATGACTCATCACGATATCACAACTGAATCACAATACTTACTGAAGTGCTAAAGAAAACCTCAAATAATATAAGGCTATATACTTGAAAGGACAGTCTTTAAGTAATCCACATGGGCAACCCCTAATAAAAAAAGAACCACTCAATTTGAAATGACTTAGAACTTCTAAATGTAAACCTTTAGACCCCAATAGAATTCTAGAATGCTGCTGTTGATTACTGAAAATTCTCAAAATAAATCATATTTTCTCACACATTTCAAACAAACAGACATAGCACAAAAATCTAAACCAAATTACAATTACAAGTTTACTTTGTTTTAAAGAGCTCGTAGTCTTCTTTAATTTGACAACACATTAATGTAACTTGCAATAATATAATTTGTTTTCTCCCAATAACAATCAATAGAAAGAACGAACGTCTTTGCATAAAACGATATATTGCGACGAGATTGAGCCAGCAGTCAAATAAGGTCCGTACAACTAATGTGATCACAATAAAGTAAGCAGAAGGCAAATCTCAAGACATACGAGTTTTTATAAATGATAATGGAAAGTATGTGGCGTACATCTTTGGGCAGATGCAGGCGATCAAGTGACAACGTGGTCTAGCTAGTGAAAGTGACATCTTGTTGCTGCACAAGCGAAACATTTGCGGGCAGACATCTTTATTTTAGTCTGCACGACGAAACAAACCCGACAGTTAGTTGACTCGTCAGCAATGGCATTTTCCATATTTGAATGAAATCGGAAGAAATGCGAGAAAACAACCAACTAGTCAGCCGGCTACACAGCTACTGCAACGCACCAGAGCTGATGTGCTTATCTATCAGGTTATCACGACAGGGTTGCTGTTGTCATCTAAAGGTTATTACCAACATTTCACAGCATAAAGTATGGACAACACAAAACTTATAGCCACAGTTTTATTCTTACTCACCTCGACGTCAGTATCACTTTCAAGGACGTTTCAAACCTCGTATCACCAAACACAGAAACAATCTCTTCTAACGTATAGAGTTGTGGCCTGTCAGAGACCCCTCATCCAGATCCGACACCACAGCCCTGTCAGAGACTCTCATCCAGATCCGACACCACAGCCCTGTCAGGGACCCGACACCACAGCCCTGTCAGAGACCCTCATCCAGACCGACACCACAGCCCTGTCAGAGACCCTCATCAAGACAGACACCACAACCCTGTCAGAGACCCTCATCCAGACCGACACCACAGCCCTGTCAGAGACCCTCATCCAGACCGACACCACAGCCCTGTCAGAGACCCTCATCCAGACCTGACACCACAGCCCTGTCAGAGACCCCTCATCCAGACCCAACACCACAGCCCTGTCAGAGACCCCTCATCCAGACCGACACCATAACCCTGTCAGAGACCCCTCATCCAGACCGACACCACAGCCCTGTCAGAGACCCCTCATCCAGACCCGACACCACAACCCTGTCAGAGACCCTCATCCAGACCGACACCACAGCCCTGTCAGAGACCCTCATCCAGACCTGACACCACAGCCCTGTCAGAGACCCTCATCCAGACCGACACCATAACCCTGTCAGAGACCCCTCAGAGACCCCTCATCCAGACCGACACCACAGCCCTGTCAGAGACCCCTCATCCAGACCCGACACCACAACCCTGTCAGAGACCCTCATCCAGACCGACACCACAGCCCTGTCAGAGACCCTCATCCAGACCTGACACCACAGCCCTGTCAGAGACCCTCATCCAGACCGACACCATAACCCTGTCAGAGACCCCTCAGAGACCCCTCATCCAGACCGACACCACAGCCCTGTCAGAGACCCCTCATCCAGACCCGACACCACAACCCTGTCAGAGACCCTCATCCAGACCGACACCACAGCCCTGTCAGAGACCCTCATCCAGACCTGACACCACAGCCCTGTCAGAGACCCTCATCCAGACCCAACACCACAGCCCTGTCAGAGACCCCTCATCCAGACCCGACACCACAGCCCTGTCAGAGACCCTTCATCCAGACCGACACTTCAGCCCTGTCAGGGACCCGACACCACAGCCCTGTCAGAGACCCTCATCCAGACCTGATACCACAACCCTGTCAGAGACCCTCATCCAGACCTGATACCACAGCCCTGTCAGAGACCCTCATCCAGACCGACACCACAGCCCTGTCAGAGACCCTTCATCCAGAACTGACACCACAGCCCTGTCAGAGACCCTTCATCCAGACCCGACACCATAGCCCTGTCAGAGACCCCTCATCCAGACCGACACCACAGCCCTGTCAGAGACCCTCATCCAGACCCAACACCACAGCCCTGTCAGAGACCCCTCATCCAGACCCGACACCACAGCCCTGTCAGAGACCCTTCATCCAGACCGGCACCACAGCCCCTTCAGAGACCCCTCATCCAGACCGACACCACAGACCTGTCAGAGACCCTCATCCAGACTGACACCACAGCCCTGTCAGAGACCCCTCATCTCTGTTGGGTGGGTGTGACTGTGTCACAGAAACAAAGACTCATATTATCTGATTGGCAAAACTGGTAATAACTTCATTAGTTTGACACTATCTGCTGAGAGCCCGTCGCGGGACATTTGCTGTAATAAACTGCCCAAAACAATAGAAAGGGTTGGGACCATCGCAGTCTTTTTAAAAGAAAGGAGCTTGGACTGATATTTATATTATTACCATCATTTTATTGGTTAGGTAAATGAACTGAGAACTGACATTCATAGCAATGGCCTGGAAAGAGTTAAGTGCCTCTCTCAGGAACCGAACAGCAGATTTTTCACCTTGGCAGCTTAGACATTCACCTTCTGTCAACTGTTTGGATACAGTGTTTCCACACCTCTGTACAAGCACATCCGACTCCAAGAAATTTTAGTAAAATTAATTAATCTCGTGCTACAAATGTCCTTGTTAAATAACCACATACACTAATGTCCCACAGTCAAAGTCAAGAAATATTTGAATACATTTGATTGATGGATTGAAATGTTTCTCCACTTTACATATTGTTCGTTTTGACTAGACGTTGGTACAGATGTAACCATTTAACGAGTGAATTTGTACCACAAGATTAAATCACGTTACCACACCAGATTAAATCACGTTACCACACCAGATTAAATCACATTACTAAACCAGATTAAATCACGTTACCAAACCAGATTAAATCACATTACCAGACCAGATTAAGTCAAATTACCACACCAGATTAAATCATATTACCACACCAGATTAAATCATGTTACCAAACCAGATTAAATAATGTTACCAAACCAGATAAAATCACGTTACCACACCAGATTAAATCATGTTACCAAACCAGATAAAATCACGTTACCACACCAGATTAAATCACGTTACCACACCAGATTAAATCTCATTACCACACCAGATTAAATCATGTTACCAAACCAGATTAAATCATGTTACCAAACCAGACAAAATCACGTTACCACACCAGATTAAATCACGTTACCACACCAGATTAAATCATATTACCAAACCAGATTAAATCACGTTACCACACCAGATTAAATCACGTTACCACACCAGATTAAATCACATTACCACACCAGATTAAATCACGTTACCACACCAGATTAAATCACGTTACCACACCAGATTAAATCACGTTACCACACCAGATTAAATCACATTACCACACCAGATTAAATCACATTACCACACCAGATTAAATCACATTACCACACCAGATTAAATCACATTACCACACCAGACTACTCAACATGAGACACAACACGAGATAAAAAAAACATGTTACTAAAACGGACGTAAGGAGAGGAGACAAACCTTTGCTAACTTGGCAGCAGTATTCCGGCTTCTTTTATCTCTAATAACTCCATCAAAGTCCAGCTGCCTGAGGCGAAACCAATTCAGTAATAATGACCCTGGTTGGATGGTAGCAGGCGTGTCTTCTTCATCTCAGTCCAGGCTGAGTGGAGGTTCATTCTGAAATCAAAGGCTCTCTGGGTGCCTTTGTGTCAACACACGGCCTGGTCAGGACCTGTAATGACCCGGGATAGACCCACACACCACTCCAAAACGGTCACATGGGGGGAGTCATCATTATCTGTGTGTGTGTGGGAGGATGTGTGTTTCCTACAGATCAATTACCTGGGTGAGATTATTTAACCCGCAGGGGGGGCAGCACAGACTATTGCCTGTATATATTCAGCCCTCCAGCTGGTTGTCATGCATGTCGGTTTGTAAAGTATATAAAGTATATATTATGTGTGTTTATGATGTACTTAAGGAAATGGTTAGAGTAAGGTTATGTTATGGTAATGTTAGAGTAAAGGTTAGGTTAAGGGCTAGGGGAACAGTGAACATGGAATTCTGGGTCAGTTTAAGGTCCCCACAAGGATAGAAAAACAAATATGCATGCGTGTCTATGTGTCCGTGATTGATACATTGCTTGTTTGATTAACGATAAATAACACCTGCAACATTTCGCTGTTATGAATCAACGGGACAATACACCAAGAACAAACAGACCTTCCAGAGAAAAGAGCTGGGCAAAACCAACTAAACAGCAGTAAGAAACGAAATGCCCCCAACTGATGTGTGGGTCACTACAGACAGACACCCCTATTTCAGTTAGACAGGACTCCGGCCCGTGTCCTAAATGGGACACTATTCCCCATCTGGCCAATTGTGCGCTGTGGTAGAAAGCAGTGGAACCCTATCTAGGGTGCATTTGGGAGGTGCTCCCGCTCACAGTGTCATTACTTTTCATTACAGCTCTGAGATGTGGTCTGAGTGAGAGTGAGAGGCATCTGTAATGAATTGTTTGCATATCCTGAGGTTGAAGCGCCTGTAAGGATGATGACATTACAGACGGTCCCCAGTGGACACCCTGTCCTCTTTATAGCACACTACGGTTAAGCAGGCCCTGGTAAAAAGTAGTGCACAGTCTGGATAATAGTGGCCAATTTGGCACGGCCTTTCTTGACCGCAGAGCCGCCTGCCCTTAAGCACTGAATGGGTGCAATCAACCAGCATTATGGGTTCATGGCCAATACGGAGCCCAATTACTTTGGCTGTAAAAACGGCACCGGACAAAGTCCAAACACAAGGGGTTGCAAACGGTCCATTCATCAGAGCCGTTCACCACCACCCGGTTCCGCCAGTGATCCCAGACGTGGACTTTGCGGGTGTCAACGCGGTTAACTCAGTCTGCCGGCATCTGGCTGTTTACCCATCAGCCCCGGCGCGTCACTTTGGACTGCCTGGCGAAGGCTTTCCGGTGAAACCCGACCGCTCCGCAGAGGGGATGGACATCTGAATGTATCAGCGCTGCGTGACCACATGTTAAAACACAAAGACGCAAGACGTGAGCACAGACACACGGACACACACACAGACACACACAGACGCACACAGACGCACGTACGCACACACAGAGCCGCAGCAGCCAAATTAACCTGGTGCTCGAGCCCATTGTTTAGAACACACACACGGAGGAACAGAACATTCAGGACCTCATCACTCCAAGCTACCTGCAGGAGGACGCCTGGAGCTCCGTGAGGGAGTCACACACACGCACACAGAGAGGGACGTACATGCGCAGACATACAGACCCATGCACACGCACACATGCACACACACACACTAATCAGAGGCCACGGCAACTCACACACAGGCCACCCTCTCCTCCACCCGGAGACAGATGGTGAAGCCGCTACGACAGGGAACCAGGCGGTCATGGGAGGGGGATTGACAGATGCGTGAGGGAGCGCTGATTGTCATGGTAATGTCGGCTGACCCTCTGAACAGTGAAGGGTCTTTTCAACGTTTCCTGTCATCGGCTTGTCTCTTTATTTCTCCACCAGGCCACGCCCACTGTGTCACATGTGGCTGCCTGAATGACCCGTTTGTTATTCTGGCCACATCTCTGCCTTCTCCCTCTCTTTCATCCCTCTATCCATCTCTGCCTTCTCCCTCTCTTTCATCCCTTCATCCACCTCTGCCTTTTCTCTCTTTAAATTCTCCCTCAGTCCGTCCTCCTTCACCTTCTCCCTGTATCTTTCTTCCCCTCTCTCCCCTCTCTGTTCTTTTTACCCGTCTTCTCCCTCTCTCTCCCTTCCTCCATTTTCCTTTTCCTTCTCGCTCATTCTCTCCCTTTCTCTCCTGTACCTCTCCTTCTTCCACTATCTGTCCTCTTGCCTCTTAATTGACCTCTTCCCCTCTTCAGCACAATGCTGATTACATGGGACTTCCCCAAGTTTAAATCAGAGCAGATATTTCCTTCAGAGAGTAGACACTCCATAAGTACAACTTGGATAAAAATAACAAAGCAATATCTTCTTTAGAAATATCTCTCCATGTTGGAAAGGTAAATTCATGAAAATAACCCACCCAGTGTGCAGATCCTATGATACATTAAATCAGGTAAAGGTGACCAGGACAGGGCGTGTTCTAACATGGCCCCTGGTTGATACCCAGCCAGGAGTCAATAGCACCAAGCCTCTAGGTCACAGTGCCCGTTTAACCGTGGTTACTGCGCCTCTTTATCTTTGTGTTACAATTACGGGGGTGAAAAAAGTTGCCTGAGACATTTGTACAAACATTTAGTCAATATCAGTTCAGTTTGTGAATAAAACACGCGTCCTGCTGGTCGATACAGATGTTATCTCGGTACGACAAGGCACTGGGCACAACTGCAGCAGTGATATGGAGTCCCTTCCCACCTCCACAGTACACTGAGCAGTCAGTGGGGGGCAGGGTGGGGCAGGTAGGGGCATTGTGGGTTGGGAGAGGGCGGGGCAGGATGGGGTGGGGAATGGTGGGTTGGGGATGGGTGGGGCAGGCTGAGGGTATGGTGAAGCCAGATGGGGTGGGGCATGATGAGGTGGGGCAGGGTTTGGTGGTTTGGGGCAGGGCAGGGCGGGGCAGATAAGGGTGTGGTGGGGCGAGGCTGGACAGGTAGGGGCATGCTGAGGGTATGGTGAAGCCGGGTGTGGTGGGGCATGATGAAGTGGGGCAGTGTGTGGTGGTTTGGGGCAGGATGGGGCGGGGCAGGTAGGGGTGGGGTGGGGCGGGGCAGGCTGAGGGAATGGTGAAGCCAGGTGGGTTTGGGCATGATGAGGTGGGGCAGGGTGTGGTGGTTTGGGGCAGGATGGGGCGGGGCAGGTATGGGCAGGGTGGGGCGAGGTGGGGCATGATGAGGTGGGGCAGGGTGTGGTGGTTTGGGCCAGGGTGGGGCGGGGGAGGTAGGGGCAGGGTGGGGCGGGGCAGGTAGGGGCGGGGTGGGCCAGGGTGGGGCGGGGCAGGTAGGGGCAGGGTGGGGCGGGGCAGGTAGGGGCGGGGTGGGCCAGGGTGGAGGGGAGTTGTGATTAAAGGTTGTGTAAGAAAGGATCCCGCCCCACTCTGTTAAGAAAAAATGGAAGGACGTGGAGGAAGACGAGGAGAGGAGTAGTAGGACAAGAAGGAGGAACATTAGAAATACTTTGGCAGTCCTGGGTTGTTAGCTGGGTTGCATGTAAGCAGGCTTGATTTTATGTGGATCGTATTAAATAAAAAACACCAGCGCCTGCAACCAACCGAGAGAGGAATCAGCAGAACACATCAACAGGGTGATGACTGGGGGGGGGGCCATATGTTTGTTTCAATGTCTCTCCTCTTGGCAGCTGCTGTGATTTTGTGGATGGATGGCATTGTCGGCTGGCTAGAGAAATGAATAATAACGTCTCCTACATCAATGCAACCCCTGTTCTTAACATCTACAACAGATGTGCATCACCTAGGAAATATACCTGCCTGTGTCTCAAATGGCCCCCTAGTTCCCATGGGGGGCACTACACCTGACAAGGGCTCTGTTCAACCTTTATGGAAGGAATAACGTGCACTCTGCCTGCCATGATATCTGGGCTCATCGGCTCTTCATTCCCGGAGCACTCTGAGTGGGCAGATTAACGTGAACTGAAATAAGGACACTTTCAACCGGCACCACTATTAATCTGTTGCGGCGTGTCTGAAAGGATCTGCGGTCGAATTGACCGCGCTGCTTGTCCAGATGTGCTTTAATGACACAATCAGCAGGTTGCGTCTGAACCTGGAGAATTAAAGAATGGCGGTCTCCCATTGACAGTGACACGGGCCACGGATGTTAATTGAGATCTCCCACGTCTCCTCTGTCCTTGGCGCGTCACTGCACCTCCTCAGACCTCCCTCCACTCCGCTGCACCTCCTCAATTCTCCCTTCAGGCCTTCAGATATGCTACTGGGTAGTGTCTGGAAAGCCATATGTACCAAACCCCACCCTACTCCCTACATAGAGTGCTGCTTTAGGCCAGGCCGCATAGGGAACCGGGAGACGTTGGGGACGCTGGTTTGGCAATCGTCGCTCGTTAATTACAAACTCCTGACTATAGGCGGTCGGCAAGATGGCCAGCCAAACCACAATGCTGTCCCCTACGCTGAAATCAATGACAGTATAATCTCTACAGCCAGGAGTGATACATTACCAATGAGCCATCACAAGAGCCTGGACGGCAGGATCACACACACACACAGTCAGAGACGTTTGACAGTGGATCTCACGGAGGCAGAAGGAGTGAGAACACAAGGGTTAAGGGCTTCAGCCCAGGGTGCCAAGCAACGGTTTTCACAGCCATAAAGACCACAACTATCTATCTGGCAAGAGTATACACACACACACACCCCCAAACCCACACACGCACGCACACAGACTCACAAACAGGCGTGAGCACACACACCCACACACACGGGCGAGAGCAAACACACACCCACCCACCCACACACACACACACCCACACCCACACACACACACACACACAGACTCACAAACAGGTGTGAGCACACACACACACCCACACACCCACACACACACACACCCACAGACAATGTTCCATTTTATATTGATCCGATGGATAATTAACTAGGCGTCTAACTGGTTCTGTCTTGTCAACTAATCCACAGTTCAATGCACATCTATCCTTTGCACGTTTGATCCTTGACAGCATTTGACCGAATGTTGTATATATAACACAATACTACACATTTACTCAGACTCACATTCAGACTCACACAAAGACTCACACTCAGACTCACATTCAGACTCACACTCAGACTCACATTCAGACTCACACTCAGACTCACACTCAGACTCACATTCAGACTCACACTCAGACTCACATTCAGACTCACACTCAGACTCACACTCAGACTCACACTCAGACTCACACACAGACTCACATTCAGACTCACACTCAGACTCACATTCAGACTCACATTCAGACTCACACACAGACTCACACTCAGACTCACACTCAGACTCACACAGACTCACATTCAGACTCACACTCAGACTCACACAGACTCACATTCAGACTCACATTCAGACTCACATTCAGACTCACATTCAGACTCACACTCAGACTCACATTCAGACTCACATTCAGACTCACACTCAGACTCACACTCAGACTCACATTCAGACTCACATTCAGACTCACACACAGACTCACACACAGACTCACACACAGACTCACACTCAGACTCACATTCAGACTCACACTCAGACTCACACACAGACTCACACTCAGACTCACACTCAGACTCACATTCAGACTCACACTCAGACACCTTCACAAAACAATAACATTTCAAAAGACATGTTATCTGCCTGATACACCTAAAGTACTTACACTGTGAGGAATTCTACCGTGCTTTATGTTCACTTCTGTACTTTGTGTCCACATCTCGGTTAAATAAGAGGTTTAGCACTGAAAACACATCATTTTGAGTTTGAACACAACTGTTACAGTTGACGTGATGTGAAATGCAACGCAGCCCGCAAGCCTTTTCAAGATGAATGAGAAACGTATCCTGAATGCCACCCTATGGTCCCTAGTCTAAAGTACGGAGAATAGTGTCCAATTTGGGAGCCTCCCTTTGCAGTAAGGAAAACAAGCATACGTGTTTATTTCTCTCCCAACAGATGCTGTACTCCTGACAAAGATAAATAAAGCCGTAAGCAGCTGGATGCCTGCGGAGGATTGACTCTGTGAGTTTGTTTGGATAGCTTTGTTTTTTTAAGTTGACATTGGTTGGTGATATGAATGGGATATAACTGGCATGACATTCTGCTGTACCACAATGGAGGCAGGAGGCACGTCCCAAATGGAACCTCATTCCCCATAGTCCTCTACTATTGACCAGGACCCAGGGGCTAGGATCAGAGGTTTGGGATGTGGACATACTCCAGAGCTGGTGAAGCTCTGAGGGAACTCACAAACCAGAAACTTGAAGGGAGAAAGTTGCAATAGTTAGGGCCCTGCTTGGGGACCTGTTAACCAGGTACTACGGTATGTTTCTCTGAGTGAATCCCAAACTCACAAACCTTAAGCGGGTCACATCCCAGTGATGCAGACACACCTGTAAATGTGGGTCTTAACTGAAACACAGAAACAAGATAAACACAGCACTAGTTACTGTGGTTAAAGGCTGAACGTCAGACACACAGGCAACTCCACCATCCACAACATTGTACGAATGTAACACACGTATTCCTTTTGATTTCTTAAAGGTAATGTGTTTCAGCGGTCTTAAGAGGACATTGTTATTGTGCCAGAGCTCATGTTGTCACATGAACAACGAATCTAAGGTTTCCAAAAGATGAACCATTCACAAACAACCCTCAGAATTCATGAGATAAGCGCTTTTTCTAATTACCCCTTTTTCATTAATTACCCCTTTTTCTAATTACCCCTTTTTCATTAATTACCCCTTTTTTACACAGACAACAGGAGGCAACAATCTAAAATGCTGCTGTATTCACTGTATGATGAGAAACACAACCAATGTATGATTTTTCCAACAGCAGTCAAAATGAACAGCCTCTCTGGTGTTGACGTTCTTCAGAACCATCTGTTCCTGCTTCCAGAACCCAAGCATTACCACACAGGTTGATCCTTATGCAATATCGCGGACAGGAGAATGTCACAGCAAGGCACGTCACCCAGTGAACTGAACTAGTTTGGAAAATCACATCACGAGAAGTTTACTTCCCACAAGTGTGCAAAACTTGTGCCCTGTCTCATCTAGTTAGTGTGTTCACTCCATGAAGTCGGCGCAGATCTAATTAGATATGAATCACAGAGGCAGGGAGCCCCATGGCCTTGTGATGTCATCACCACTGATGTTGTTTATGATGTGCCCCCGGGCCAATGGCAAGAGTCAAACAACGTTAGACAAATCAACGACAGAAACGTGTTCTAGCTATTCACACACCCTAAGCAACTGACAGAGGACAACTTGCCTCCCGCTGCACTGGGCTCCAACCGGCTGCATGGTTTGTTGCTTTTCTTGGTTGCTATTTAACAACACAAGTATTATACATACCTGATCATGCATATGTGCAGGCGTAACTTAACGTATATAACTAAGTGTTTATAGTAATGTACCGCCCCACCGACAAACTGAGACTGCCAGGCATCAGAAATGGTGTGTAAAATGTCGCCCCCGAACTACCTCATCTGAATTAACATGCGGACACCAGCGGCCCACTTTACAAGTTGATCCAGGATGTGCCAGAGATTGTTGGAGGATGCTCGGCAGCTCCGGAATATATATATTGTCTGGAATGTCCGGAGATCCCTGAGGGGAACTCTGAGAACCGCTGGCCTGGCCAGCATGTGTTCCTCATCTGTTCCGCTTAGTTACAACAGCCAGCAGAACGACAGCAGACTGGTGACCAGCCGGTAGGCCGAGGAGAACCCAGAGGTCTCAATTGGTTAATGAACGGATGACAACCAACAGAGAACAATATACATGTGTTTGTGTACATAGTGTATGGAGATTGAGAAAATAGGTAGAGGGAGATCTCTGATCGACGGACCTCTACAGGAGCTACAGATTGACTATAAACTTCGATACATCGATAGATGCCTTGCCACCATGAAACAGAGTCTCCAACTCAGAGGGTCATGTTTTAATCCCAGCTGGAGGCAGCAGGCAGATCTTTGGTGCCAATTTTGGCAAAAGCCCAAAAGTTTTACCCATTGAACACTTACAATATATGCCTGTATTTGCCAGGGAATGTTTTTTACATTAGGTTGTTGTAGAGTTTGGTTTAAATTCTGCACAGTCTGACCAACAGTTAACAAAACCAAAAATGACAAGTCAAAAAACGTTGTTTATCTACACTTAATCCGTTTAAATGGACCCCCCCAAAAATGAAACAAACATTTTAATATATATGCCTACAGCTCACAGAGTGAAACGCCAACCAAAATCTGTGTTTGTTGACTAGGGTCCTGAGGTCCAAGTCACAGACTAACCGCTGACCGGGTTTGACTTTATCATACACAGTCTCCCTGTTAACGAATCATAAAACGGCTGAAAATATCTCAGGCTGTTGGAGCTGACTGAAACCACCAACCCAAAACCAGCCGTTCTGCAGCATACTGCCATAGCCATAAAGTACACACACACACGCACACACACACAAGGCAATGTGTACTTCCACACCGTACCCGTAAAATTTTCCGCCACTTACAAAGATTAGTGATGCACTATATCTAGGGTTCCCTTTGCTGTCCCTCCCCCTCCACCAGCTATTTTCATCATAATGTTTTCCAGCTGCAGGTCTACGGAATAAAACGCCCCCACGTCCTGAGAGCGGTTCGAAGCAAAACCTCCTTACATCCCGTTGTTATAGTTACATATGAAGTCTTAATTAATTCAAATTGTCTCCCTGTATGTTCTAAATGTTTCAGTTGCTATATGTTCTAACTGTTCACGTGTTCTACACGTAACCGCTCAAAGAAGTCACATGACGTACACAGTACCGTTTAATAAGACTTGTTGCGTTCCCTTTGTTGCGTGTAAACAAAAGCACAACAGAACAGATTTGCATACAACTACATAAAGTTGGATCGGACGTGGGCAGACGTCGCAACCGGACTCCTGGGTTCTTCATCACAAACTGTGCTTTTACTTTTGACCCCTCAACGGCCAAGTTCAAATGCAGTTCAGCCGCCAAAACAACATGTTTTTTAAGCCCACTTCTCAGAATTTGAAATGGGTCAGTTTAATCCACGAAGCACACTGCGAGCTTTAGAACCGGGAGACTGCAAATGGTACGGGGGAGTGTCATTTGGTCAAAGCCCCGAGCTTTACTTTGACTAGTCTACTTAAGACACTTGATTAAGGGTGGCATTTGGACAGAGGGGTTGAAACACTGATCGTCTCTGAAGGCAGCTGACAGTGCTTGTCATCTGCTTTCCCGTCACATGGGGTAATACTCTGGTTAGAATTCAATGAAATCAAACTTGAAGAGCGATGAAAAACACCAGACTATTGCCACGACAGAGTGCAGACGGAGAGACGGGCCGTGTCATTTCGGCGCACGTATCCCTGCTCCTCGGTGGTGTGTGGATGAAGCAGACGTTATGGAGACGTTATGAAGATCCCGCCCTGTCTGCAGGCAGAATCACCAGGTAGTGGAATAATCAGCACGCCGACTAGCGCGGAGTTAACGTCTTAGAAACGTCAATCCATATATAACGGGCGTCCCTGGTCAAGTTTGTGACGGCCTAGTGGATGTGACGGTCCGACACTGCCCGCTTCCCCGTGGGTATACCAGTGAAAGGTTGGAGGTTCCAAACCTCTTATATTCATTCTACAGTCGATGTGTTTTTCTCCTTTTTGCCAGGCAACAGATTCATAAAAGACAAGCGATGCTACCCGGGGGCGCAGAAGTTAACAATGCAATTCAGCAGCCTCCGTTCAATAGCGGTAGAGCCGTAAGCAACTGCCGGTGAAAAGCTGCCGGCGGCCAGAAAACCAGCCCTCCACCATGCTCCTCTCCGGGTCGCCAACACACAGGCACATACGCAACACACACCCTATTTGAAAACCTCTCCCTGACTGACTGACTCTGTCGTTCTCTCACACACCCAGCCTATTTAAAACAGCCTCTCTCCAACCGAATTGTTTCTCCATTCAAAATCTTTTTGTGCAACACCGTAGAATACTAATGAGGATATTCTCATTATGAACATTTCCAATTAGAAACAGATGCACATCCCCAGATTAAAAACAGGCTGAGTCTCTGGAGTGCTAGTCTAGGATGTTACCAGCAGTTCATGTCATAGTAATTAAGCTAAACTAGTGTACAAAGATAGGCTATTTGTATGTGTGCGGGTTTTCTGGGTGGGGAGAGGATTTAAAGTAGACCAGTAGTTCAGTACAAGGGTCTGTATAGGTAGAAAGCTCAACACCAATAAGAAAAGTCAATGTGGTTAAATGTACAGTGCTCTGCTGTATTCAGCAGGTGAATTGACATAAACATACTGTATTCTCTCAGCGAGCAGGTAGTTAATTATGTTAACTAGGTAATATTACACATTTTATTGGAGAAATCAGCAAAATGAAAGATGGATATGACACTAAAAGGCATCACATACAGAGGTTCGGACACATACCAAAAAAAAAAGGCAAACAGCGAAAGAGAAAAAAATCAGCAGACAGAAAAGCAGAAAATTGCCATTTCCGTCAGCCAATCAAAAGGGAGGTAAAAGCAATAAAACGAGAAGTAATTAACGGAATGACAGCCTTGATGGGTCCCCCGCTGTGAATAAAACCCAGTAATAGTCAAGCGTTAAGCTGTCGTTGGCTCTGCAACAGAACCAAGTCCAAGACGCAGGCAGCGTTACCTCCAGCAATAGCCAACAGCCGACGAGTCAATTCAATACATTTGCATGCAACACACCGCACGCTATCTTCATGTGGCAGCGCATACCCGCATAGATGACCTGTATCCACACTGAAATGTGTTTTGTTCTCACTTACCATATGATGTGGAATCTTCAGCGAGGTAACATAACCAGACAATCACCGAAAGTCTTTTCAGCCAAATACATCCAAATGACCTCTCCATGGTTCCGCTTCGCAGCTGAGCGACGCTCGTGCCACTATCGCAAAAATCCTTCTCTAAAACCGCACAACGCACAAGTCAATTCATGAGCGCCGTGCGTATGGAACCGAGTGCCCCCCCCTAAAACAATCTCCAGATACAATAGCAACGAAATGCAGGTACTGCAGAGGTAGTTTCCAAGTTCTGAAGAAAAAAAACTAAAGCCGTTAGTTCTCCATCTTCTTCATCAGCAATGCTCCCAGCTTTGCTCTGTAGAAATCCCCAGGAAGACTTGTAGAAGGACTTGCGGGCTTCAGCTCACTCGTAACGGGAGCTGTCCAGCGGTTCACTGTGAAAGACCAGAGAGGGAGAGGGAGCAGATGGGTAGGCTACACGAATTCATTGATCTAAAGCAGTAGGATGGAAAGAGCGGAGTGGGACAAACTCCGCTGGAACGGATTGGATGCTCGGCGGTTCGATGGAACCGGAGCTCTGGCTGTGTAAAATGATTGAGCTCGTCTGCCATCTGTGGTGGAATAATGAACTAAAAATGCCCCGTCTCCTGAGTCATGCCGAAATGCCGTTGAGTTGTGAGATCAACAGATCAAATTATTTCACTTAATTCCGGAAATCATTTTTTTTTAATTCTTGAAGGTATTAACTTTTAGAAAATGTTCCACTTTACTCATTGCTGCCTGAGGACATTTCTCAAAGGGGAATTGTATTAACTGATAAGAAATGAATAGTTAAGAGTTTTTTTGAATATGACACTCCGAAGTACACATACATTTAAGACAAAAATATTACAAATCCATGAAAAAAAGACTGGAAAATCATTGTGACCGTTGGTTTCAGTCTAGTGTTTTGGCTCAGTATGTTCCTGTGGTTGTCTCTAGGCAGAAGCTCCCAGGCCTGAGTTGAACACCTACAATCTTGGTCCCATGGCAAAGATGAAGATCATCCTGGCCAGGTGCAATTGATGGGGAAGAGGAGAGAAAAGGAAGGTGAGGATGAATATGAGTAGGAGGAAGGAGAAAAGGGCAGGAGAATAAGGAATTTGACTATAAAAGGAGGAGTGCAGGGAAGTGAAGGTGCAAAGATGTGTACCAAAAGGGATTTGGTGAGTTACAGAACCTTGATGAGTAACAATTAACTTTATTTGAGCTCAACTTTGTCAAGTTAACTAGCCTATTATTTATGCAAGAGAGTGAAGATGTTAAGTAAACTAGGCCAATAGTTAAGTAGAATATCAACATATCCTGTTAACTAGGCTAATGGCTAATATAAGTACGTAATCTCACTCAGAATAAATGTAATTTATGACATACAATCAGCATGTGTTTTGTCATTCTGCGTTGACCAAAGGTTTTGTGCTTCCTGAAAGCTTTCCATTCTTCTGAAAGCCCCCGAACCCCCTGCAAAAATACCAATTAAATAATCAAATACACCCATCAAAAGAGGACTGCTTAAGTCAACACATTAATGACAACACTGCCTATTATCACGAAACACACGGCTTGCGTTCAAAATGCCACCCTAAGCCCTAGTGTGCTACTTTGGACCCTGGCTATGGGGGACGCGTGGAAAACGGAAGTACCCTGCGTGGAATAGAGTGCAGATTGGGACGCACCCACAGCCCTATTCACTCACGGTGACACCCAGCCCCGCTTGCTTCATCTCTCAGTGTGGGGTTGATGAGCTGGGAGGATAACACAGGCAGCTGTAAGAGGGAATTACCTAATTGGGTATTTATTGAATTAGCGGGGGAACGAAACGTCATATTGGGAACAGCGGAGGACAGCGGGTGGGAGGTCCTGAGGCAGCCCTCAAACACAAAAATGTGCGTCCTAAACCATAACAGTTGGTCGAATTTAGGGCACTAAGTAGGGAATGGGGTGGCATTTGGGACACCAGTCCTTTCTTTTCAAACATGCTTTTATCCTTCAATAGAACACGCTCTATACTAATACTGCATCAATTATTATTAGAATGATAACATACATTCTCCCATTGCTCTGCAAAGACTACATGAATGGACTATTCCCCTGTCAATGCAGTGTGTGTGTGTCTCTATGTGTGTGTGTGTGCGCGTGTATGTGTCTGTGTGTGGGTGTGTCTGTGGGTGTGTGTGTCTGCGAGTTTATGTCAGTGTGTGTGTCTGTGTCTACGTGTGTGTACGTGTGTGTGTGTATGTGTACATGTGTGTGCGTGTGTGTGTATATGTGTGTGTGTGTACGTGTGTGTATGTGTATGTGTGTGTGTGTGTGTGTGTGCGTGCATTTGTATGTGGGTGTGTGTTTGTGTGTTTACGTGTATGTGTGTGTGTGTGTGTGTGTGTGTGTGCATGTATGTGTGTGTGTGTGTGTGTGTGTAGATGTTCATGTTTTGCTATCCTGTAGGGGATGATACATTTCTACAAGGACAGAAAAACCACAGTATTTGCCTTTGTGGGGACTTTTCACCAGTCCCCACGAGGAAGGACTGTATTCTGGTCTTAGGGGTTTGGTTTGGTGTAAAAGTCACAGTTGGGATGAACACATTGATTCGTTGGCGGCAGGTTTATGCTGACTTTGGAGACTGTTCTGAAAAACAAGATACAGTGTAATTATGCTGCCTATGTTTGCATTGCTCAGCAGTGCCAGACATTAGTGGCTGGTCCCTTCACTAAGAGAACATCGTGTGCATCACAAATAGAACCCATTTCCCTATACATACACCCTTGAAAAAATAGAATCTGAATGGATTCTTCCACAGGGACCCCCAAAGGTTCCTTTTGGATCCTGTTTCTTCCTGAGTTTAGATTGTTCTAGGATTTTTGGTCCCCAGTCAGAAGAAATACATTATAATAGGAATAGATTGTCATTTGGGACAAAAACATTATTTATTTAATAATACATTTTATGGTTGTGATACATGAATATACAAACTCCTTAGTAGGACAACACATATAATTTATGTAAATTAAAACGTTTTAAATTCAAAAGGTGCTTCATTGGTAATATGATTGGATGGTTACCACTACTGCAAACATGTCTAGGCCGCAATTGTAATGATGGTAATACTAACAATAATAACGCAGTATAACATCAAAACAAAAACAAATAACATTGAAATTGTACACAGCCAAGAAAACATGGGATCAAACAATCAGTGTTAATCTGACTGAATAACAAAACACTTTGAGTGCAAATATTTAGTAACAAACTGAAATGTGCTTTTTGCAAAACAGCAGAAAACTGTTCAGAATGTCGATAACAGAGTATGAAAGTAAAACAGTTTTGTCAATTAGGTAGAAGCAGTCATCTTAATAAGTACTTTCTGAATGTAGTTCCATAATTGCATAATAATTCGGAGTATACAGTGAGAGTACAATACATTTATTATTTTGATGACAACAATAGACAATCAGTTCTACATCCATAGACACACAGACAATATTTATTTGAAGCCTACCCATAGTTTAACAGGAGAATTATGGAATTATACTCAAACACAATTCCTGGAGATCTACCCTCCTGCAGGTTTTAACTCCAACTGTGTTCTAACTAACCTGACTTTTATCAACCAGCTGATTATTAGATTAGTGCTTTAGGGGAAATCCTACAGGACCACAGCCTAGCAGTTACAGCAACTAACCAGGAAACAAATCCCTGAGCCGGCAGGGGGAAAACTCAGTTCTGTCCCTGTGCAAAGCATTTAACCTTAATTGTCCTTGTTATTGTGATTAATGTGAATATTCTCAGTTAACTCGCCTCAAAGTGTTCTGGCATCATGGTCATGATTCATGTGTTCCAACCTTGTCCTCTGTCCTAACCCCTAACCCCTAACCCCTAACCCCCTAACCCTAACCTCTGGACCGGAAGCAACCACAGGTCCGGACTATTGCCTCCATTCCAAACAGTCCCCTAATCCCTAATTACATATAGGGTTCGCAACTTTGACCATGGCTCCAGATAAAACTGTCAAACAGGACCGGGAAAAGGGTTCCATTTGGGACACAACCTGCAGTGTTTCCTTCCATCCTCCCGTGGTGGTGAACCGAGACACAGGAGTTCTGGGTAATCCTGAGCTGACCCGCGGGTCGACCCAGACAACAGGGAAGGGAGGCTGGGATCAACTGGCTGGCGGGTCAGACGTTCTCTAAGCTTTTCTCCACCCGGTCTCGTCCACTGTTACACTTTATCAAGCCACAAAGACAGCTTTCAGCCGCAGTGTCTCCCCAATCGGAATCACCTCCAACACAGCCACAGCTCTTCCTGAAAATGGGAACTTTACCCCATTTAGTGCACTACTATTGGGAGGTCCCTACCCTTCCTAGTCAAAAGTAGTGCACTACTATTGGGAGGTCCCTACCCTTCCTAGTCAAAAGTAGTGCACTACTATTGGGAGGTCCCTACCCTCCCTAGTCAAAAGTAGTGCACTACTATTCGGAGGTCCCTACCCTCCCTAGTCAAAAGTAGTGCACTACTATTGGGAGGTCCCTACCCTCCCTAGTCAAAAGTAGTGCACTACTATTGGGAGGTCCCTACCCTCCCTAGTCAAAAGTAGTGCACTACTATTGGGAGGTCCCTACCCTCCCTAGTCAAAAGTAGTGCACTACTATTGGGAGGTCCCTACCCTCCCCAGTCAAAAGTAGTGCACTACTATTGGGAGGTCCCTACCCTTCCTAGTCAAAAGTAGTGCACTACTATTGGGAGGTCCCTACCCTCCCTAGTCAAAAGTAGTGCACTACTATTCGGAGGTCCCTACCCTCCCTAGTCAAAAGTAGTGCACTACTATTGGGAGGTCCCTACCCTCCCTAGTCAAAAGTAGTGCACTACTATTGGGAGGTCCCTACCCTACCTAGACAAAAGTAGTGCACTACTATTGGGAGGTCCCTACCCTTCCTAGTCAAAAGTAGTGCACTACTATTGGGAGGTCCCTACCCTCCCTAGTCAAAAGTAGTGCACTACTATTGGGAGGTCCCTACCCTCCCTAGTCAAAAGTAGTGCACTACTATTCGGAGGTCCCTACCCTCCCTAGTCAAAAGTAGTGCACTACTATTGGGAGGTCCCTACCCTCCCTAGTCAAAAGTAGTGCACTACTATTCGGAGGTCCCTACCCTCCCTAGTCAAAAGTAGTGCACTACTATTGGGAGGTCCCTACCCTCCCTAGTCAAAAGTAGTGCACTACTATTGGGAGGTCCCTACCCTCCCTAGTCAAAAGTAGTGCACTACTATTGGGAGGTCCCTACCCTCCCTAGACAAAAGTAGTGCACTACTATTGGGAGGTCCCTACCCTCCCTAGTCAAAAGTAGTGCACTACTATTGGGAGGTCCCTACCCTCCCTAGTCAAAAGTAGTGCACTACTATTGGGAGGTCCCTACCCTCCCTAGTCAAAAGTAGTGCACTACTATTGGGAGGTCCCTACCCTTCCTAGTCAAAAGTAGTGCACTACTATTGGGAGGTCCCTACCCTCCCTAGTCAAAAGTAGTGCACTACTATTCGGAGGTCCCTACCCTCCCTAGTCAAAAGTAGTGCACTACTATTGGGAGGTCCCTACCCTCCCTAGTCAAAAGTAGTGCACTACTATTGGGAGGTCCCTACCCTCCCTAGTCAAAAGTAGTGCACTACTATTGGGAGGTCCCTACCCTCCCTAGTCAAAAGTAGTGCACTACTATTGGGAGGTCCCTACCCTCCCTAGTCAAAAGTAGTGCACTACTATTGGGAGGTCCCTACCCTTCCTAGTCAAAAGTAGTGCACTACTATTGGGAGGTCCCTACCCTCCCTAGTCAAAAGTAGTGCACTACTATTCGGAGGTCCCTACCCTCCCTAGTCAAAAGTAGTGCACTACTATTGGGAGGTCCCTACCCTCCCTAGTCAAAAGTAGTGCACTACTATTGGGAGGTCCCTACCCTCCCTAGACAAAAGTAGTGCACTACTATTGGGAGGTCCCTACCCTCCCTAGTCAAAAGTAGTGCACTACTATTGGGAGGTCCCTACCCTCCCTAGTCAAAAGTAGTGCACTACTATTGGGAGGTCCCTACCCTCCCTAGTCAAAAGTAGTGCACTACTATTCGGAGGTCCCTACCCTCCCTAGTCAAAAGTAGTGCACTACTATTGGGAGGTCCCTACCCTCCCTAGTCAAAAGTAGTGCACTACTATTCGGAGGTCCCTACCCTCCCTAGTCAAAAGTAGTGCACTACTATTGGGAGGTCCCTACCCTCCCTAGTCAAAAGTAGTGCACTACTATTGGGAGGTCCCTACCCTCCCTAGTCAAAAGTAGTGCACTACTATTGGGAGGTCCCTACCCTCCCTAGACAAAAGTAGTGCACTACTATTGGGAGGTCCCTACCCTCCCTAGTCAAAAGTAGTGCACTACTATTGGGAGGTCCCTACCCTCCCTAGTCAAAAGTAGTGCACTACTATTGGGAGGTCCCTACCCTTCCTAGTCAAAAGTAGTGCACTACTATTGGGAGGTCCCTACCCTCCCTAGTCAAAAGTAGTGCACTACGTAAGGAAAAGTGGGTTACCTGGGGTGCGGCCATGAAGCATAAAACCCAGACCAAGTCCCTTACTTCACGCTCAGCGGATGTGGCTCAACAACCAAACCACCCTTCTAACTCGGAGGACGAGGGGCTTGATCGGTTTGAGGACGTCAGGGCCTCAGTTAATCTGGAAACGGATATTAGTCCCGGCTTACACTGAATGAGGGAGGGGAAATGAATCCACACAATGGAAGGACTCAAAATTAGCCAGGCGGCACAGTCCTCCACTCACGCCCTACACACTCCGGGGAGGGGTCTAAATGACACCCTAACCCCTGCCGACCTGGTCAGTTGTACAGAGCGCGGGACAGGGAACGGCGAGGTGTTTGGAACGCTGCCATTGTCCTCCCTCTGTCAGTTCAGATTTAAAGATCAGGCCGACCTCCTTTTGTGAACACCTGTGTCTCGTGGCCACAAATAATGACTTTAGCCATGCCATCTTACTCTCATAATGGTGCTAATTTACCACGCCTCCTGTTCCTTTGGACAGCTGGTGCTATACAGAGCCAATGGTGGATTGGACCCCCCCTTTCCCCATCTCCCGCTGATAAGGATGTGTCCCAAACCACACCCTATGTAGTGTACAATATGAGGAAGGACAGAAAGAAGAGAGATAACAGAGGAGATAGAGAGAGGAAGAAAGGAGGGACAAAAGAGTGAGAGAGGGAGAGAGAAGAGAGAGAACATAAAGAGGGAGACAAAGGGAAAGGGAGAGGAGGGATGACAGGAAATAAGCGGGTTCCAACTCTCTGCCAGAACCCCAAAAGTATTGCCCCATATGGAGGTTGCCATTTGGAAGTCCACCTGAAGCTCCCAGCCAGCCACCCAGGTAGCACAGGACCAGGTAGCCATGGAGACACTCCAAGACATTAAAGCATAGTCTGTCTCTAATCAAGGCTGCGCTCGGTCTGTTCTGACTCCTATCAAACTAATCATCATAATGAAAATGAATGCAAGCTGGTGGGTGAGTGTGATGAGAGCCGCTGCGTTAGTTTTGACGAGAGAGAGCGCCTATAGTGATTAGCATTTCAGGCGCACGTATGGAAATCATTTGCATTCACCTTAAAGGAAATCAGGGGGAGTTCATTGATGCGTCCTGTCCCCATCAACGTCCCTGAATTAAATCGAAGGGCCACTGTAACAAAGCAATCACCAGGCTATTAATTTAAGTTCCTCCAAAGGATCCACGCCAAACCTTGAGTACCACTAGAGTCTCTCATCAAATTAAACCTTCTCCTCGGAAAGTTGTTTACCAGAACATTTAAATACCATCCATAGGAGTACAGAACAGCAACAAAACTATGCATCTGATGTTGAAGTGGAGCTGTGAAGTGAAGCGGGGCGCAAACATCCAGACAAGATTCTCAAAATATGTCTTCTAGGACAAATGTTGTGTTCCAAATGAAACCCTATTCCATCTGGGCCCTGGTTGAAAGTAGTACACTATGAAGGGAATAGGGTGACATTTGAGAGACGTCGAGAACAAGCCCAAAGAAAAACTTCACATCTCAGAGCTTCCCAAATTGGTCCCCCGCTATGCTGGCATACCACGAGGGACTCTGAGAACACAGGGGCCCCACAGCTGGGGACCAGGACACTGCTTCAGAGATGCTTTTACTAAAACAGAGGGCTTCATAACAAAACCCCGCCAGATGCGAATAAAAGAGCACATATAAAAAGACAACATCCATTGACCAAACAATGCTTCTATATATCAAGTCCGGCCTTAACTTGTTTCATGAAGTTTAAGTTTTGGACAGAGTTAGTTGTCAGGACCCAGTGAAGGAGAAAGTCTTTCAGTTGTCAATTAAGGCCTTGTTCCATCATCAGCCTGTGATGGCTGTTTTAATCTCTCATTATTATAATATGTCTTTGGTTCTGCTTACAACCACTGGTTTCATCACATTAGGTTGCTGTTCAGTTCAGGTAATTTGTGTGTGTGTGTGTGGGTCTATTTTCATGAGCTGCGAGGAGTCTGTTTTGTTTTCTCAGGTGGTTTAAACATGGACTGGCTCTGCAGGGAAATGTTGTCAGAGGCTGCAGCCGTCAGTAAGTGGCTGGGTTTAAGTTTATAGAAGAATGGAACATCTATTGAATCCAGAATAGTAATATTTACATTTGACAATCCCAAGACATCCAGACGAAAAAGCATACATACTCCCAAACTATTGCCCAACTGAAAGAACTACAGAAAACAAAATGTAAACAGATTCTGGCTTCATCAATAAAGCAGTCTTGAGGTTGTGTTAGTGTCCTAAATCAATAACACCAGGTGTTGTCTTATCTTATCACCTGCCTTAATTCAGCCATTCGTCTCAAATCCCACATTAACATTTTAGTCCTTTAATGTACTGCTAATAGATGACACCAGTTACTGAACAAGCTCTATGACCAGCGCCGGGCTGTGGATGGCTGATTGTCTCCAGATAGCAAAGCAGAACTCAACAAATTAAGAAAATGAAGAAAACAACGAATGAAGAAAACCTGCATGAACCCGGCTGAAATCCTTGCCTGTTTCTTCAGCGTAGAAGGTCCTATGCAGGGATTAAATGCCGTTGGAATAGAAACAACTGAGGTGTAATAAAGTGTGAGCATTTCTCCCCGTTATCTCCCAGAACTGACATCACATTATCTCTGGTGTTCATTGTCACTCCCAGACGGTGACTGTGCTTGGTTTATTGTCGCAGAGCCTTTCCCATCATTCCATGTGTGCGTGTGTGTGTGTGGAAATTATTTTGTGTGAGTGTTTATGTGTCGTGCTTGCCAAACCAAATACTCAATGACACACTGTAATTGACTTCCATTCCAGGTTCCAAGTAATCTGCAGTGAGCAGTGGATGTGTAGACGTTTCTTACTTGCCACACAATGTAAACAAACAATAATAAGACTCCCTCCAGGGCCCTGAAGACTGGTCATGCATCCGTTGCCTGTTCCCTGGAAAAATTCAGATTTACAATGACAGCCTGGAACTGGGTTTATAACATCACCACACCACTACAGAGACCTCAAAACATCACCACACTACTACAGAGACCTCAAAACATCACCACACTACTACAGAGACCTCATAACATCACCACACTACTACAGAGACCTCATAACATCACCACACTACTACAGAGACCTCATAACATCACCACAGTACTACAGAGACCTCAAAACATCACCACACTACTACAGAGACCTCATAACATCACCACACTACTACAGAGACCTCATAACATCACCACACTACTAAAGAGACCTCAAAACATCACCACACTACTACAGAGACCTCATAACATCACCACACCACTACAGAGACCTCAAAACATCACCACACTACTACAGAGACCTCAAAACATCACCACACTACTACAGAGACCTCATAACATCACCACACTACTACAGAGACCTCATAACATCACCACACTACTACAGAGACCTCAAAACATCACCACACTACTACAGAGACCTCATAACATCACCACACTACTACAGAGACCTCATAACATCACTACACTACTACAGAGACCTCAAAACATCACCACACTACTACAGAGGCCTCAGAACATCACCACACTACTTCAGAGACCTCATAATATCGCCACACTACTACAGAGACCTCAGAACATCACCACACTACTTCAGAGACCTCATAATATCGCCACACTACTACAGAGACCTCAGAACATCACCACACTACTTCAGAGACCTCATAATATCGCCACACTACTACAGAGACCTCAAAACATCACCACACTACTACAGAGACCTCATAACATCACCACACTACTACAGAGACCTCATAACATCACCACACTACTACAGAGACCTCAAAACATCACCACACTACTACAGAGGCCTCAGAACATCACCACACTACTTCAGAGACCTCATAATATCGCCACACTACTACAGAGACCTCAGAACATCACCACACTACTTCAGAGACCTCATAATATCGCCACACTACTACAGAGACCTCAGAACATCACCACACTACTTCAGAGACCTCATAATATCACCACACTACTACAGAGACCTCAAAACATCACCACACTACTACAGAGACCTCATAACATCACCACACTACTACAGAGACCTCATAACATCACTACACTACTACAGAGACCTCAAAACATCACCACACTAATACAGAGGCCTCAGAACATCACCACACTACTTCAGAGACCTCATAATATCGCCACACTACTACAGAGACCTCAGAACATCACCACACTACTTCAGAGACCTCATAATATCGCCACACTACTACAGAGACCTCAGAACATAACCACACCACTACAGAGACCTCAGAACATCACCACACTACTACAGAGATCTCATAACATCACCACACTACTACAGAGACCTCAGAACATCACCACACTACATTCATGGATGAGAGAGGTCCCTACTGCTTTTGCTGTATTGTTGATGTAGATTGAGCAAAGTGTGGGATCTAGGATTGAACCTTCTTGTCCTCCCTTGGTGACAAATATTCCTGAGTTGGCAAAACAGGCCAAAAACCACTAAGAGACACAAGTACTCCTTAGCTGATCTACAAGGATGGAATGTTCTACCTAATGGAATGGTTTTAAAAATAGCAATACAACATTGATTATAAGGGCTGCTCCACTGAAGAACAGTTTTATTCAGACAACAAAACCTTTGTCACATCGCCATACAATCTCTCTTTTGGGAATACCTCAAATGGGATTTAAGGTGGGCTTGCCAACCTCCCATTCAGTCTAAATTTGTCAAATTCTCTGGATGCTGTTATCCTACAAATCTTTCAAAGTTGCCTTTCACCTCTCAGTTTCTACAATATATCTCCTCCTTGCTTGGTCATCAATCTAGTTTGGATTGAAGGCATGCTCTAAGAAGCGTCTTGGTGGAGGCTTGAATTTGTTTCTACTTCTTCACTATTTTCTTGACTGTGCTCCAAAGGATATGCAAGGAATTTGTTCTCCTGATATGTGTCTTTCCATATCTTTTTCCCTTGGTTTTTCATGGTGTTGATGGTTGAGTGTTTGCTTTTTAATTCACTACACCAAAGAGGGATTCCTGGACTGATCTTGAATCACAAGAATAAAACCCAGATGGAGGCCAATTAATACAGTGTGATAGGTTAAGTACCCTTAAAGTTGTGGAATATTATGTGTAGGTATTGTAAGTGTGAAGAATTGAAATGCAAGAAACTTTTAAGTGGGAGTAGAGGCACTGAAGATGTTTTTTGGCATCCAGTTTTAGAAGCTCATTTAACATCCAGACACCATGACGGCCTGCAGGGAGAATCCATGTACTGTGCCTGGATGAAAAGGCCAGAGGGCCGGCTGTATTAAAAGGACTGGCAGATGAGGAGGAGTAGGACGGTGAAGGAGGCCTGGCTGAGTTAAATAAGAATCCTGTTTTAATGAAATGGTGATTAAAGAGCTTAGCCATTCGCTGCTTGTCAGTGACAACCACATCTTTCAAGGTTTTCCAGAACTTCTTCGGGCCAGACACAGAGTGAGAACTGCTCCTTAAGGTAATTGACTTTGGCCGTCCGGACAGCCCCGAGTGCACTTATTTCTCATTTGCCTGAATAAAAGCCTGTCAGCTTGAGCATTTTCGTGCCAAGCCTTTCGCCAAATGTTCTTCAGAGAGAGTAAAAGTTATAAAATAAGATCAATGCATCTTTGGAAGAGGGAACCGAGCTGATTCTAAACCCATTTTCACAGGCCTGGTCAATAAGGAAAGCTTGTTGAAGTTTTTCCAACAGGAGTCAATGAAAGATGAGGACAGGTTGTTCAAACTGAGTGACCGTTAAGGATAGAGACAGCGAATCAGTGATCACTGAGGTCATTTCTGAAAATCCCAGAACAACATCAAGAACAGCCTTTTCTGGGGTTTGGTAGTCATGTGACATGAGAAGCATGGCCTAGTTCAGGTCACCCTGCAGGACTTAGTCAGTTTTGCTATAAGGTGCCCAAGCAGAGATTAGAACAGGTAATGTACAAGCTGACGATGATGGTGGACATTTCCAGAAGGGATCAGTGGAGGATAAGGGGAATTTTACAGTGTGTCTTTTTTACTACATTTGAAATCAGTGCATCAGATAGCAACTAGATAATGTCGTAAAACTATTTCATCAGCTAAAGGTTATGTAAAGTTGGTAACCCTCTTTCAAGGATGATGCTTTCAACCAGACAGTTGAGGGAGCCAGGCATAGAGGCAGGAGTAGAAACCACATGTAGTAGGTTTCTACTCAGGTGTAGGAGCCAGGAATAGAAGACAGAAATAGGAGTCAGGAGTAGGAGTCATGAGTGGAAGTCAGAACTGGGAGTCGGGAGTAGGAGCCAGGTGTATGAGTAGGGAGTAGGAGCCAGGTGTATGAGTCGGGAGTAGGAGCCAGGTGTATGAGTAGGGAGTAGGAGCCGGGTGTATGAGTAGGGAGTAGGAGCCAGGTGTATGAGTCGGGAGTAGGAGCCAGGTGTATGAGTAGGGAGTAGGAGCCAGGTGTATGAGTCGGGAGTAGGAGCCAGGTGTATGAGTAGGGAGTAGGAGCCGGGTGTATGAGTAGGGAGTAGGAGCCAGGTGTATGAGTCGGGAGTAGGAGCCATGTGTATGAGTAGGGAGTAGGAGCCGGGTGTATGAGTAGGGAGTAGTGTAGGAGGTGTAGGAGCTGTTGTAGGAGCTGTTCCCATAACGTGATCTAAAGTCATATCTGACTCTGGGTTGGAAGGCAGTAGTCCAGGAGTTTGATTAACAACCACAGGGCTGAAGTCCAAAGGAGTGCACTACATAGGGAATAGAGTGCCAATTGGGACACCCTGCAGGTGTCCACCATTCCTTACCAATGGAGATTGTTCTCTCCCTCCCCACTCTTCATTTTATTTAAAGCGTTCTCTCACTCTCTCTCTCTCTCTCTCTCTCTCTCTCTCACTCTCTCTCTCAACGTTGTCATGAAAGGCAGTCAATTACCCTTTTCTGACTATCAAAATCAGGAGATTGCAAGACTGAGACATGGGTATAAAACATTGTGAAAAGCCTCTGAATAGTAGCAGTTTTGAATGTATCATTATGCTGTAGTTATTTAGCCATTCATTGTCCTCGGATGAAAATACCACACAGTCTTTGAAGGTAATGGGGCAAGTGGTTGGACTTATTTATGTCCTTTTTCCATGGCAGATCAACCAGATCTAAGATCTGAGTAGAACACTTCAGGTTTTAGAATTCACCAAGAAAAACAGAAATAAAACAGAGGTAGAGAGCGTGAGAGAAAGAGAGAGATAGAAAGGGAGGTAAAGAAAAAAGGGCAGAGAAAGAGAGGGA